>NC_137490.1:1380000-2070000 GCF_963082875.1 Corella eumyota
TGGTGCATGGGTGAATCAACTAAGGCAATTATTAGTTGTGACCTTATTATGACAATGAAAATTTTGCCTATGGGGCGGGGTATCAACTAGTGTATATAAATCATGCGGAATAATACTATAAATAGTACGGTAGTGTGGTTAAGCAGTCATGGCTGCGGACTATGAGCCAAAAGGTTTCGGGTTTAAGCGGCACCATTGCCACACTATTTGCCCTTGAGCCAGAAGTTACGAATACCTCAAACACATCATAACAGCTCACGTTTTCTCATTAGAAAATATAAAACCTATCACTTTACGGTGATATGGAAAAAAAAAAAAATAACACCATAAATAATTATTTTTAGTCTTTGTATGGGCACACTAAGCCAGTCACCAGCATAGCAGCATGTGCAGGGTTTAGTATTATAGTAACTGGATCACAAGATGGATCTTGTATTGTTTGGGACCTTAATCATCTTGCTTTTGTAAGGCAATTATTACATCAGAATGATTCAGAGATTTCACATGTTTCTATCAATGAAAAAACTGTAAGCTAAAAGTTTTAAATATTAAAGTTGCCAAACCTTGTTTTTTTTAATATTTTCCAAAATCATATGACTAGATTAATTAATATTTTGTGTATATTTTAAAAATTATCTTAAGTATTAATTTAAATTTAAATAAATAAGTTTTGTTCATAAAAACCAATCTTTGTTTTTAATATATCTAATAACATCTGCAGAATTATTTTTTTAACCCCCAATATTTAAAAAAAAAAATTTCCTGTTTTTATTTTCTTTTCAAATTACTGTTTTATATTTATTCTAAAAAAATTTTTCAGGGCAATATTCTAACAAGTTCTGATGCCAACTTATGTTTATGGTCAATCAACGGACAACTTATTGCATTTGCAAGTGCTTTATCCTCAAATATACGCCACCAAAAGATAACGGCGCTATTGAGTAGTTACTTAAATGAATGGGATCCTGATGCTGTAATATGTACTGGCCATAGCGATGGTTACGTTAGAGTAAGTAAAAATTTTAAAATTTTATTTTTATAATTTGACTCCACCATAACATAACATTTTTAACCTTATTTTTTATTCATAAAATTGACTTTGTCAATGTTGTTGGCTTGATGATATTGCTTAACCATTTAAAATTTTTGTGGGCAGTTTTTGGTTACTTTTTTTTTGTATATATCTTTATTCTCGATGCGGAAAGATTAACTTTACGACCTAAACTTAGAGTAACATCAGTTTCCCTGACCCAGTCTCGAGTTGCCTGTGACAGTTTAGAATATTTTAGAGATTATAATTGCCCGGTAATTATACTGCTGATAAAGTGCTGGCTCAGCAGGAGTTCATATCGTTTATAGCGTCTTACTCAAGAGCAGTACAGCAAGAGATCACTGGGAATCAAACCCAAGACTTTATGTAGTGGAGGAAGTTTTCTGACCACTACACCACGTTGCCGGCAATAGCACCGTTGGCACTTGTGTCTTTATATAATACAATAGCTAGGTTTTAGTCTAAATAACTGATGTTATTTTCTGGCATTAAAGTCAAATATAAATTTAACAAGTAAATAAACTAGTCATACCAACAGGTCAACAGTTTACTAATTTTATTAGACTTACCCAATATAAAGACTCGGTTATATATTATGTGTTGTCTATACAATAAAATTAAAATTTTGTTATTTTTTAAGTTTTGGGGTATAGAACACGTCCAAGTTCCAGAAAGTTCCTCCCAAGTTGAACATGATTTGTACATGAGTTCAAACATCGAAAACCATAAGTTTCATGGGGTAAGTTAAAAATCTATTTTCATTTACATTGGGTTAAGTGAACATATCATATGCTGTAAATCATGTTTAAATATTAATAATTTTGACAAATTTTAAATCATGAATTAAATTTTTTATTTTTTTTTTATTTTTAATTTTTATATTTTTTTTATGTTACTTTTATTTATTTGGCCATTTTTCTATAACTAGTTAAACAAAAAAATACATATAACATTTTTCACAAAAAGATGCCTTATTCTTATAAAAACGATTGTGCTTAAAATAGTTTAATTTTGTTGTTAAAAAACAAAGCTTAACAATATTATCCAATATTGAGGCTAAAAAATCAACTTCTCAACATGAGAGAGATCTACTATTATTTTTTATATGTAGTAAATTATACTAAGAAAATTACAATTTTTTTAACAACTATATATTTGAAGGGTTACTACTTTAACATAACCTACCTCTGTTATATTTCAGGTGTTGAACCAAGCAGACACCACCTCATTATGTTCAGTAGGTGAGTTAACGGTTTTACCTTGGAATGATATTGCTAAGGTGGAATTATCAACAGATGAAAAGAAAAATAATGAAACCAAACTAGCTCCGGGTAAATATTTATTTTTATTTATTTTTTTACACTTATTTATCCTCAATGTGGTAAGGTCGACTTTACAGCTTCAACATAGAGTAACATCAGTTATCCCGACCCAGTCTTAGGTTGCCTGTGGCAGTCTAAGATATTATTAATCATAATTAATTGATATCTAAGGCGATAATAAAGTGTTGGCTCAGCATGAATTTATACTGTTTATATCGCCTTACTTAAGAGCAGTGAAGACAAAAAAAATTACTTAAATTTTAATTTTTTAGACCTTTATAAGATTAGGGTTAATATATTTTAATTTTTATTATAAGATTTTTAAATTAATATTTTATTATCAGGTTTCAGATGGAAGCAACAATTAGTGTTGAAAGGGAAAATCCAACTCCCCCAAATTACTGACAAATCTTCAAATACTTTTATCCCCAAAGTTGCTACTATCGCTATTTCCAAGTAAGTTTAATTAAATACATATTAGTCAATAGCCCGCGCACCACAAACAGCAGTTTTATTTATTTTGTAGGCCTTTAAATTGGATATATATATACATATTGTACACTAAGCTCCATTATATATTTTTATATTTGTGATCTATGATTTTGTATGTAATTAATTGAGTAGATGAATTTTTATTGCATATGTTTATCGTATATCATGTTGAGATTTAAAATGTGATTTTTTTTAAATGCCTAAACAACTACCATTGCTTTAACCCCTTTTTTTATTTGCTTTACAGAGATCATCAGAAATTGTATATTGGTGATAGTGAGGGAAGGGTTTATACTTGGACATGTACTTAACATAAATAAGAAAATATTAACCATTACTTGCCAAAACTATTAAGAAGCTATTATATATAAGTAATGGCTACTAGCAGCTTAAAATAGATTATTGCATAAGATATAGGTCTGTACAACTTTATGTACTTTGAAATATATCAGGAGGAACATAAAAAAAGAACTTAATACTGGAAATTTTGAAGTCTGCTGTGAACAACTTAAAGCCATTAAAAAGTGCAATGGACAAAGCATTAAGTTACACTTTTATATACTTTAAAATCACCACCTCTTAAGCAGAATTTTGGATGAAAAACTGCATTATAAGCCATTTAATGGTTCTAACTTAAAGGAAACTTTTACTAAAACAACGATTGGCCTTATTTTGAAGCTTCAATAAGATTATTTTTTGTATTTATCATCAAAATTGAATTTTTTCAGCAAAGCTACTTAACTGTGCCAGTATTGTGCCAGTGATAAACATTACTTTATGCCATTTCAATGGAAAAGATTACATGAACTCTAAAACAACAGAAATTTAAAAACTAATTCATCCCTTACTGCTATCAAAATTAAAGTTTTACTGCTATCTTCGATATTAAGCATGTTAATATTTATGTCTATGGTACTATTAATAAATATTGATATCTATATATATTAAAGGTCAGTTGCTTATAGCTAGTACATACTGCCAAACTAGCATTGCCATTATTCTTATTTTTGTGCAATATTTCTCAACGTTGTGACAACTTTTGTTTTCTCATATTTTATTAACATTGGTACCTACATTACATTGCAATGAACTTTAACTTAAAGTGCAGAATATCTTGTAGTTCACATTTAAAAGCGTGTAAAAATGCACTATGTAATGTATATCTTGTTTTAGATGATATATAGTGCTTCAAGTAGATGAATTTTTATTAAAAATAGTAGAGTTATTGATTTTCCTTTAAATTGCACTATCCTATATTTTAGAATCTAAAATTTATGAAATTTATTTTTTGAACTGTGAGTATGAAGCTATACTTGGTTTTATGCAGTGATTATGACACTGTAACTTCTATTATTTTCTCATATAACACAGGTTAGGTGCTATAGCCTGTATATTTGTTGCTTTTTGCCATTTTTATTCCAAGTGTTGCTTTACCAATGTAGCAAAAGTGCATGCACTGAAATTCAAACATTTATGTTTTTTAATCAAATATCATTAAAGAGAGTGTGAAATAAGTAAGATACTGATATCTAGAAATGACTTATATTTATTTTGTGTGTAGGTTTTTGTTTATAGAATAGGGGTTTATATAAAACTATGATTTTCAATATGAAATGGGACCTATAAAGGAAGAACATTTAACTTTTGGCAAGCAAGCAAAGATAACCAGTAAGCATATATTTAAGAAAATCTTTGTACCTGCGGTGTAAACATTTTAATAATTTTAAGGTTGTGGGTTTTTATGTTGTTCACTTTTTTAAAGCTAGCTTTATTATTAAACAACATTTTTTGAGTAAGACAAAGATTTGCATTGTTTAAAATATTTACAGTTAAAATTGTTAGGTGTTATATAAATGGTTAAGATACTTTGCATCAGGTGGCTTTGATACTATTGTCAAAAATGGAAGCATCCTGATGCAAGGTTACACTTATTTTTATTAAAACTTACTTATTGGCAGGTTGATATTAAGGCAATGGTTTTTAATAAATACTATATACAACTGATAAAGGCACCCTAAAGCTTAGGGTAAAGGTATTAACCCTTTAAATAGGATATGAAGTTGATCTCCCTACTTTTTGGGTTATACATTAGCAAACATGGGTCAACTTTAAAGTTAAAAAAAACACGAATAAACTTTTAAAGAGTTCTAATTTATTAAACCTAAAATCTATTGCACAAATACAACAACACTATGACACAAACAATAAATTGCATTCAACTAAAAGGCATTTAAATAGAAATAATGATGTGCAAATTTAAAAAGCTTGAAAAATTGGCAGTCTTAAATAAATCTTATATAAAATTTAAAAATGTTGTTGTAAAAAAGGAGTATATTTTTGCGGTGTGTTTTATCTATTACAAAATGTTGAAATGCTTCATAATTTATGGTATGACATACAAAAAATACAACATAACCTGCTAACACTATTTCTTAAATGCCAGCACCATTACAACTAATAGTACCGTTAATAATTACTATCTATTCGAATTAAATCTATTACAGATGCGTTCATTTTCTATAAAAATAAATTTAAAAGTAGTTAAACTATGATTTACTTTACAATAAAGAGTCCTTTTAAAAAGCAACAGATAACTTATATTAATACTAATTTATATTTTTTGGATTCTACATGAACTAGTTGCCTACGTAGCAAAAAACAATGATTTATGTTGAAGTCTAATGTTATAACACTTGTGTTTGAAGTTATCATATTGCATTGTTAGGATTGCTTGAAGATTGCGGTGTGATTGAAGACATTGTTTTAGCTTTTGAAGTTTTGTTTTTACGTTTGTTTTTTCTTCTTTCTTGAATTTGAATAGGTTTTAAAGAAGGGCTTTGAATAGCTGAAAACATAACACAAAATCTTTAATGTTACTAATATTATTCAAATTTAAAAAAGTTATTTAAAACTTTTTAGGATAAAAAATAAATCACTTTTAAAAAAAGGAACTAATACAGTTTTATATATCCTGTGTGAATCATATTTATAAATCATCTTCCTTATTTTAAATAATTATTAGATATTTAATTTGTTACTTTTTCCTTTTTATAACAACAAGCCAAAACAACTAGTGTATGTATACACAAATTTTATTTATTATTGAATACACTTATAAGGCCGATATTTTTAATTTATTGCATATGTATTTGTATTTCTTCATTATTTACTTACATTCTTTCCTTTTAACTAACAGATGATTGACCATAACAGGAATATCAATTGGATGCATTAACTTTCCATTACCTTGCTTGTGACTACTTTGTTTCTGCGCTACTGAATCTAAAATGGGTTAAAAGGTTATAAAGGCATGTAAGTAAAACTTTACTGTTTTAAATGGTACGTTTTTAATATTATATTGCTTTGAAAAATTTGGGTATTTATTTTTTTATTGCAAAATTCTCGGTTACATAAGTTCAAAAAAAGGCTTTTTTACATTTTATGTGTAATAATGCTAAAAATGTATTTGTAAAGCCAAAATAGTGTCTGAACGACATTTATGTATGTCCAATTTATAAGCCTGCGAAATATGTGAAACTGGCTTTTGTGGTGTATGGGTAAATATTATTTAAGACCTGCAACAAAATTATGACAATTAAAATACGGCATGGGCCACTACATTGTGTTTACAATGACCACACATATATTGACATAAAGCATAGATTAACTACTTAATACATACTGGGTTTTGCATACACAAGATGAGCATTAAGTTGCCTTGATCTAATGGTCATGTACTGGTTCTTTAGTGCAGTTATATTGGTTGACATTCTTTCCGATACCATTCCACTTCCACGTTGGGTGGCAAACTTTTCACTAAATCTATCTTGGTTTGCTGCCAACTCTAAATTTTGTTTGCTTGGATCTGTGGAAATAAATTGGTAAGTTTAAACTTGGGTAAAATGTTGAAGCAAAATGGAAAATTTAACAAGTTAACCACAAGTTTTTGACTTGTCTTATGGCCAGATTTTTAAAATCATAAGCATTAAAATTGGCTTGAATTAACTAACTTTTTACTACATATTTCAAGTATGCCCCTCCAACATAAAAATATAGGGCAAATAAAATGTTTAAAATTAAACATTTGTTTGGGTTAAACCTCACCTTTAATTGCCTTCTTATTATTAGGTGAATGCTGGTTGGGTAACACAAAACCAGGAAAACAGAAGAAAGATTTATCGTCGTCATATTCTACTAAACTTGTGTCTGGGTCGGGGGTGATATCCCCTTTCTGTTTCTTAGTGCTAAAAATATATTTAATTTAAGGTAAATACTGATACACAAAATTACATTAATGTGAAGGTATACAAAATGAGTTTAATTTTGGGTTTTTGTAAAGATATTTTAAACACTACTCAATAGCTTGCCCTAAATTCAGGATTTTAATTATCGTAATATGGTCACAACTCTTAACTAATATTTGCTTATAATAATTTATCTGCGCACCACAAATGGCAGTTTTATTTATTTTAAAGTTCTATAAATGAAATATAATTAAATAAACACTTTTATCCTTTAAACACATTAAAAAAACAGGGTAATATTTAAATGAAAATTGACTGTAATCTAAGATAGATTGTAACCAAAAAGAATAATAAAAATTTAAAAACAATAAATTAAAAAAACACCTAAATTTGTCTTGTTCAGAGTTCTCAGCAGCAAATGGGGTGATATTGTAAGTATATTTCTCTCTTAGTTGATCTAAATGGGGAAAGGGAAATGCTGCAACTCTATATGACATCCTGACCAGTTCATCAGCTTTAATTAACTCATCATTCACTGCATTGTGCATTAACTCTGACATGGCACAGTAAAACTCATCTGCTGACTGGGTCACACCAATTTTCCTGGGAAAATAAAGGTAAAAAATGATAAATGTATTAAATAGTAGGTTATAATAATACCAGATTTTGCCCGTAGTAGATAAAAAATACCAGATTATTGCCCATAAAATAATGTTAAGTCCCTTTAAAAAGTGTCATTACAACTCTATATACCATAATACCAGTACTTTTGAATTAAAGCATTGAATTTATTTTTACTGAACTAATAACTATTTAAAAATTTCAAATTTAATCATGAAATAAGGTTAAGTCTTAAAAAAAGGGTCATTGCAATCACAATAATACACTACAAAAGCCAATTATTTTTTGGGGTTTTTTTAATTTTCATTACAAATAATTTTTAGTAAAAAACAATTTTAGTAAAAAAAAAAACAATTTTTCAGCAAAAATGGTAATTTAAAACTGTCTTAATTTTTAACAGATCCAATTACCCCCTACTTACTCTCCAAGTTTGGACCAAATAGAAAGTGAAACCCTCAATAAAATCTCATTCCCATCCAGCATGACTCCATCCCATATCCTTAAAACAGTAGTGGTTGGTAAACAGGTGGCAAACAAGGTGAGGAACCATTGCATTGTAAATACATTAGTAAGCGGAGGTTCATAGTTTGACCCTGTACATAATTTATTTTTTATACTTAGTTTATAAAACTCTTAAAGTGTATAGTTAAAAAATGGCCAATCCATATTTAATTAGGAGCTTTATCTTTGAAGCCAGTGTTTGTATATTGTTGTAAATGCTAAAAAATATAAATTAAAAAAATTGTAATTTTTTTGAGGTTTTTGTAACAAATTTATATACCACTCAAGTTTAAGCTAATCTAAAAGTTATAATTGTTTGCTATACATAAATATATTCTGAAAATCATAGGTATTTAAAACTTTTAGTACTGCTAATATAAAATATATACAATTATTAATTTTATTTCCAAACCTCTAGGATTTTCGTTTGCTTCCTTCTGCAGATCATCCAAATGTTTGGATAACTGTGGAAGTCTGAGTCTCAATAAATCTCGAAACACGGCCATGTCAACCGACAACGCTTGCAAGTTGTGGGCAAAATAATTCTCGGGTAATACACCGTCAACAAGGTACACCATTATCTAAGGTTAGAAATATAAACTTATATTAAGAAAGATAAACATAAATAAGTTCATTTCATCCATAATAACGAAGCTTGGTGGACGGTTTAAAATAAAATTGCTGTTTGTAGTGCGTGGGTAAATTATTGCAGACAAATATGAATTGAAAGTTTTTCACATATTACAAAAATTAAAATCTTGCTGTAGGGCAGTCAACTAGTGTTTAACTAATATAATAGATATGTTGTGATATAGTTGTGTGCATTTTTATGTATTTTACACATTTGTTGGTAACTGTTTAAGTAATTTACCTTATTAGACAAGTTTAAATTTAAACAACAGACTAGTCAAAAATCCTTAGTTTAAAAAAACACATTTAAATACATATAAAAAATAAAAAAACAATTTTAAATCCAAAAAAAACTTAATTCCTACTTTAAATGCAGCAACTTCATCTCCCTCAGTGACCAACAAAAGAAGAGCAGCAAGAACATTAAAACCCTGACAATACCCAACATCTTTGTTCCATCTCGCATAAGCCAACAACACTCTCTTTAACATCATTCTATCATCTTGTTTATTACTCTCAGGTGAGCTCAGATGGGTGTAACCTGTTCTGTGTAAATCCTAGAAAATAAGGTGATAAGGTGTTATTGTTTTAGTGGTCATTTAATTAGAAAAGGGATCTTATATATTGGATCTTGGTGGATGATAAAAAATAGATCTAGCTAATGATGTACAATTTATAGGCATACAAAAAAATGTGCGGCTATTAGTGATGCACAGACATGGAAATTATATGTAAATCCTAGTAAAATAAGGTAATAAAATGTTATTGTTTTAATATTTATTTAATTAAATAGAAACTTATATCTATGTTTTGTGCAGGTATCCATATATAATGGAGCTTAGTGGATGATATAAATATATTCATATACAGCTAATGATGTTCAAATTATAGGCCTACAAAAAGATGATGTTAGTGGTGGACCGGTATGTAAATTCTAGAAAAATTAGGTAACAAAATGTTATTCTTTTGTAAAATTTGTAAACTTTGGGAGTTTTGTTTATGTGTTAATTGATTTGGCAAAAAGGGTTTACCTTTTTTTAAATTTATGAGCCTTGTTACAATAAATAATTAATTAAGAGTTTGTTTAGATAACACTTATAAGCTATGTTTATTGATTAATTATTAAATTTTCTAATGTTCATTGTTTACACTTTACAGCCAACAAAATTCCATAATGACAAAAAACAACTACAAAACATTTTCCTTTTCAAGAGCAAAATTAAATTAATTAGTTAAACTTTTACTGATTAATTATTAATTAACCTTGACAATTTGATTTCCTAAACTTTCGTCTTCATCACAAATTCGGTCGCTAAAAACTCGTTTCAACATTTCCTTTCCACCACTAGGTGGGTTTAGCGAGTCAAGGTAATTATCGGCCAAACACAACCAGTTTCTCTTGCGCCAACTACTGGGCATTCCACCAGGTAGTCTCACAACAGCCCTTAGTGCGTCGCACCACTATAAACAAAAAATTTTAAAAATTAACTTTTTTGAAACTTTTTTTAATTAGTTTCATGACTTTAGGTTGGCATGGTAACAAATTAAATTAAGTTTGTAATTTCAGGGTTCTTTTAAGTTCCAAAAAAATTATACATCAAATATGGTTTCAAGGTAAAATGACTTGTTTACCTTAATTACCAATGTATTTATACCGAACAATTACACAATATATTACCTGTTTATATCCATTCGGTTCTTCCAACGGTTGTAAACTAAACTTTAACTTTGTGTCCACCCCTAAATGATTTTATTTTTATATTTATATTTTGTTTTGACCAGGAAAAAATATTTAAAAAAATTCACAGGAATAAAGACATTAAGTTGTTATTAAATTATTTTTTATAAACGCCAACAAAATATTTGTTTTTGGCATTTTAAAATCAATGAATATTAAAGGTAAATAATAACATTGTTAAACATAAGAATGTAGAAACTGTTATGTTTAAAAAATCTTAAAAGTTATTTTATAAGTTTACTTCTTTTTTGTGATACAGCTTGTAGAATCGCTGTTATTGTGTCACAATTTCTTTTATGTTTGTCACTCAATCTATTTCTTTGTTTAAGTTGTCGAACCAATTTAGTTGACATCACCGAAATTCTTTCATCGATTTCATTCTTCAATAATTCAAGCTCGGAAGTTTCTAAAAATCAAGTTTTAGTTTTTATATATGGAAAAATAATACATTTACTGTTTATAGCAATAAATATGTAAAAATTATCAACAAATTTAGCTTGTACAGCATAAGCAAAATTCAGTATAATTTTTGAAGTATTTTAAGTACAATAATGTATTTAGATGCAGAAAATGTCAAAGCTAGTTACATGGTTAAAGCATTTTACAAATTGTTTAATAGTAATAAATTAATAATTACCAAACCAAATATTATTTTTTCAAGATTGATTCTTAAGATAGCTTTTTAACATAAGCTCTGAAAAAAAGTTTTTCGTTTTTTCAAATAAAGTTACCACTTGATTTTAGATATGTAATCTGAATCTTTTTGTTTTGTTGTCGGGTCAAATCAACCAGCGTTTCCGTACAATTAATATTATTCACGTTATCGGACAAACATGTTTCTGTAGAACTATCAAACTGCTTTTGAAATTGATATCTGAAAAAAATTTTAAATAATATTTTTTAAATAAAATTGAATTTTGTTTTGCCATTGACTTTAAATAACAAAATTTTTTTTAAATAAAAGTCATTCTGACTATTAAATTTTTACTTACACTTCTCAAGATAAATTAAATGAAAATGATAATAAAACACGAATAAAAAATATATATTTGGTACAATAAATTCTATTTATTACCTGTTGTATATTTCACTTAGTAAGCTTTGAATGATAGCTTTATTATGAAAAGATTTCCGTCCAGACATTTTCAACCATTTGTCAGATTTTCAGTGTTAATTAAAAGCAAAAATTCGTTAATTGTCAGATCGTGGCTAATTTTATTACTTAAAAAATTTGGTTTCAGTTTTTTCCTCGTTATGGTCTTACTTAAAGTTTGACAAAACCTACAAAATTTGAATAAACTAAGTGATAATTTGTCAAAGTAATTAATTATATTTCAACAAAACGTTTTTTGTTTACTTTTCATTATTTGACCTACAGTAACCCCGTTTAAGGTTGCCAAATTTTTATATTTTCAATTTCCTTTTTTGAACAGTATATCTAAATTATCTTTTTTAATCCTTTTTATTTAATTTAACATAATTTTAGCACATTTTATTTAAAAAAAATAATTCAGTAATACGTTTAATGTTAAAACTGATAAGAGATCAAGTTATATATGTTTTGCATAGAGGATAAAATATATAAAAATAATTATGGGGCAACACTGACACAACTATAAATTGCGGTGTTGTCAAAATATTTACGCAATGGCAAACGAATTTAAATATATATTATTTTTTAACTTAATGATCATAACAAAATATTTAAAAAGCTAATATTTCTACTCTTAATCTTCTTAAAAAAGTTACTTTAGGTAACTAATGTTTAGAAAGAGCTTGTGTCGTCTCATGCTATTCTTTTTAGTAAAGTAATTAAACGTTACCACAGTTAAACATTAATTTAATGTTTTTGTTTTAAAATAAACAAAAAAGGTTGCAGTTGTTGGAAACACTAAACACTAGCCTACGGTCGCGTGATTTTGTTTACATTTGTTTAAATATAAACATAGCCTTGTGGTAAGCAAAATAAAATGATCAAAAAATTATCACGATATATTAATATATGCGGGAGTTATGACAAATTTAATAAATAAATGCAATGTCGCAAAACTTAAAATTTTATAGTTAATTAGAATTGTATTGACGTAACTAAGATTCGAGATAAAAAAAATTTGCAAATAGTCAAAGGAACAAAAATTAGAGCACTTTTTTGTTTTGCGTATTCATAACATAATTCTTTTTTTTGTATAACAGGTCGTGACTATCGCTATGCATAAAAAATTCTTGAATGAATAAAAATTTTTGTGGGTTTATGGAAAAAAGCTGTCATAAAAATATAATTATTTTTTTTGATGAACATTTTGTTTGTGCCAAATAATTTTTTTTATTATCACAAGTGCTTACTTAAGCTATGTATACAATTTTGCATCATTGAAAGGTCGTGGCAGTTAGCTCAATGCGAAAGGCCGACAACTCGCCAAATAATTTTTTTTATTATCACAAGTGCTTACTTAAGCTATGTATACAATTTTGCATCATTGAAAGGTCGTGGCAGTTAGCTCAATGCGAAAGGCCGACAACTCTCAGTACTGAGTTCCGAGGTTTGGTTCCCAACTTAGACCCCTCAAAATAATCAACTTACAATTTTTTTGTATTTTGCGTACATAGGGCCGGTCATATGATCACGTGACCTAGCACACTAGTAAAAAAATTTAAAATTTTTTTTTTTTTTTTTTAAATCAAAAGATAACTATACCAATAAAACCGCACTGTTCTAACAGCCGTGCTTGCAAAAATTTTTTAGCAAACATTAATATTTCCGAGAGTTATGAAAAATTTAAATAATTAAAAGAACAAAAAAACACGTTTTTATTTCGCGTACATTGAATTGTTCGCGCGACCTTTTGACCTAATTAAACCCAAAATAAAAATTACTTATACTTTTGTTTTACTGAAAATTTTTGCGAAATGTTTTATCTTGAATGTTAGTTAGGCCAATGCGCGTCTAATAAAATACAAAATTTTAGGTTTTGAGATTTCATAAATTTTTAATAAAAGTTTCATAACTTTTATGAATATTAATATTTTCGAAAAATATTTTGTAAACACGGCAATTGGACCTGTCCGGTTCTAACACAACAATTATTTTTCGATTTATAATTTTTTATTTTTTTTCAAAAAATTTGTATGCAAGATCATTGGCCAAAAATATCACGTGACCTAATTAAACCCAAAATAAAAATTACCTCAAACTTTTGTTTTACTAAAAATTTTCGCGAAATGTTTTATCTTGAATGTTAGTTAGGCCAATGCGCGTCTAATAAAATACAAAATTTTAGGTTTTGAGATTTCATAAATTTTTAATAAAAGTTTCATAACTTTTATGAATATTAATATTTTCGAAAAATATTTTGTAAACACGGTAATTGGACCTGTGGGGTTCTAACACAACAATAATTTTTCGATTTAAATTTTTTTAATTATTTTCAAAAAATTTGTATGCAATATCATTGGCCAAAAATATCACATGACCTAATTAAACCCAAAATAAAAACTACCTCAAACTTTTGTTTTACTGAAAATTTTCGCGAAATGTTTTATCTTGAATGTTAGTTAGGCCAATGCGCGTCTAATAAAATACAAAATTTTAGGTTTTGAGATTTCATAAATTTTTAATAAAAGTTTCATAACTTTTATGAATATTAATATTTTCGAAAAATATTTTGTAAACACGGTAATTGGACCTGTGCGGTTCTAACACAACAATTATTTTTCGATTTAAAATTTTTTATTTTTTTTCAAAAAATTTGTATGCAATATCATTGGCCAAAAATATCACGTGACCTAATTAAACCCAAAATAAAAATTACCTCAAACTTTTGTTTTACTGAAAATTTTCGCGAAATGTTTTATCTTGAATGTTAGTTAGGCCAATGCGCGTCTAATAAAATACAAAATTTTAGGTTTTGAGATTTCATAAATTTTTAATAAAAGTTTCATAACTTTTATGAATATTAATATTTTCGAAAAATATTTTGTAAACACGGTAATTGGACCTGTGCGGTTCTAACACAACAATAATTTTTCGATTTAAATTTTTTTATTTTTTTTCAAAAAATTTGTATGCAATATCATTGGCCAAAAATATCACGTGACCTAATTAAACCCAAAATAAAAATTACTTCAAACTTTTGTTTTACTGAAAATTTTCGCGAAATGTTTTAACTTGAATGTTAGTTAGGCCAATGCGCGTCTAATAAAATACAAAATTTTAGGTTTTGAGATTTCATAACTTTTTAATAAAAGTTTCATAACTTTTATGAATATTAATATTTTCGAAAAATATTTTGTAAACACGGTAATTGGACCTGTGCGGTTCTAACACAACAATTATTTTTCGATTTAAAATTTTTTATTTTTTTTCAAAAAATTTGTATGCAATATCATTGGCCAAAAATATCACGTGACCTAATTAAACCCAAAATAAAAATTACCTCGAACTTTTGTTTTACTGAAAATTTTCGCGAAATGTTTTATCTTGAATGTTAGTTAGGCCAATGCGCGTCTAATAAAATACAAAATTTTAGGTTTTGAGATTTCATAAATTTTTAATAAAAGTTTCATAACTTTTATGAATATTAATATTTTCGAAAAATATTTTGTAAACACGGTAATTGGACCTGTGCGGTTCTAACACAACAATTATTTTTCGATTTAAAATTTTTTATTTTTTTTTCAAAAAATTTGTATGCTAGATCATTGGCCAAAAATATCACGTGACCTAATTAAACCCAAAATAAAAATTACCTCAAACTTTTGTTTTACTGAAAATTTTCGCGAAATGTTTTATCTTGAATGTTAGTTAGGCCAATGCGCGTCTAATAAAATACAAAATTTTAGGTTTTGAGATTTCATAAATTTTTAATAAAAGTTTCATAACTTTTATGAATATTAATATTTTCGAAAAATATTTTGTAAACACGGTAATTGGACCTGTGTGGTTCTAACACAACAAATATTTTTCGATTTAAAATTTTTTATTTTTTTTCAAAAAATTTGTATGCAATATCATTGGCCAAAAATATCACGTGACCTAATTAAACCCAAAATAAAAATTACCTCAAACTTTTGTTTTACTGAAAATTTTCGCGAAATGTTTAATCTTGAATGTTAGTTAGGCCAATGCGCGTCTAATAAAATACAAAATTTTAGGTTTTGAGATTTCATAAATTTTTAATAAAAGTTTCATAACTTTTATGAATATTAATATTTTTGAAAAATATTTTGTAAACACGGTAATTGGACCTGTGCGGTTCTAACACAACAATTATTTTTCGATTTAAAATTTTTTATTTTTTTTCAAAAGATTTGTATGCAATATCATTATCCAAAAATATCACGTGACCTAATTAAACCCAAAATAAAAATTACCTCAAACTTTTGTTTTACTGAAAATTTTCGCGAAATGTTTTATTTTGAATGTTAGTTAGGCCAATGCGCGTCTAATAAAATACAACATTTTAGGTTTTGAGATTTCATAAATTTTTAATAAAAGTTTCATAACTTTTATCAATATTAATATTTTCAAAAAATATTTTGTAAACACGGTAATTGGACCTGTGCGGTACTAACAAAACAATTATTTTTCGATTTAAAATTTTTTATTTTTTTTCAAAAAATTTGTATTTAATATCATTATCCAAAAATATCACGTGACCTAATTAAACCCAAAATAAAAATTACCTCAAACTTTTGTTTTACTGAAAATTTTCGCGAAATGTTTTATCTTGAATGTTAGTTAGGCCAATGCGTATCTAATAAAACACAAAATTTTAGGTTTTGAGATTTCATAAATTTTTAAGAAAAGTTTCATAACTTTTATGAATATAAATATTTTCGAAAAATATTTTGTAAACACGGTAATTGGACCTGTGCGGTACTAACACAACAATTATTTTTCGATTTAAAATTTTTTATTTTTTTTTTAAAAAATTTGTATGCAATATCATTGGACAAAAATATCACGTGACCTAATTAAACCTAAAATAAAAATTACCTCAAACTTTTGTTTTACTGAAAATATTCGCGAAATGTTTAATCTTGAATGTTAGTTAGGCCAATGGGCGTCTAATTAAATATAAAATTTTAAGTTTTGAGATTTTGTCAATTTTTAATAAAAGTGTCATAACTTTTATGAATATTAATATTTTCAAAAAATATTATGAAAACATTATAATAAAACCTACGCGGTTCTAACAGAACAATTATTTTATGATTTAAAAGTTGTTTTTTTAAACTTGTATGCAATATTATTGGCCAAAAATATCACTTTTCTTTGCGTATTCATAACATAAATTTTTTTTATATTACAGGTCGTGACTATGCGTGAAAAAAAAAGAAAAAAAAATATTTTCAATGGGAAAGCTGGGTTTCGGACCTCAGACCTTGCTCATTACAACGTATGACATTACGCGTTGAGCTACCGGACTCAATATATGAGCGTTACTTATTTATATACATATGTTTGCAAGAGACTTTCGATAATAAAAAAATATTATGATCAGTTTTATTAAACAAAAATGATTTTATAAAGTTGAAGAACCGATGCTGTTATGTGTTGCAAGAATCAATACTGCCTGTAAAACAAAAAATAGAATTTATAAAATATTACATAACCTAATTTGAAAACTTAAATTACACGCGATATATGAATATAAACTGTATACTTAATATAAAAATGCTGTAATTTTTATTCTATTAAATATTTTTTGAATTTTTTTTTCATAGGTGTTCTTTTGAGTGTTTTAACCTAAATCCAATTTCAAGTTAAAGTAACGACATCCAACTTTTTTGAAGTAATTTAAAAATAAAATTTTACTATGATTGCTTACGCCAAAAACATTTTGAAAGTTAAAGCAAACCAGCCTTAAACCTAAAAGTAATTAACAGATTAAATTTATTTAAACTTGATAAACGCAGAAATGAAGTTTTGTGACTGTCAAACTGAGCCATAATAGAGATATAACAAGACACTTTGGCACGAAGAAATTTTTTTGTAAACAGTTAATATTAATAACATGTTGAAACTGTGAATCTAAGTTTGTTATTTTTAGGTTGCACTTCATGAACTTCGTTTGTTTACCTTTCAACTATTCACGTGAAAGCGAGAAAAACCTAATTAAAAAAAAAAGAAATTAAAATTTTCTTTAAGACGCTCGGGGAACTCCCCGATTTCTATTTTTATTTATCACGCTCGGGTGGTTCCAGATGTAATTTGATTTATCCTCGATGATGTACAATTCTATTTATATATTTTTTTCACATTTTTGTTTTTATTAACATATTTTTATTTTATTTTTCAATCATAAATTTTTTTTAATCACAGTTTAGTATTTTAAAAGGTTGCATTACAAGTTAAAAAATATATTTTTGTTATAACTTTAAACTTTTTTTATTTATATGTTATTACTACACAATTATTCAAAAATTTAGGATGTTTTACCATATTTAATTGATTACTTAAGTCTTAAACTTAATACACAATTATACACACCGAATAACCTAATTTTTTTAAATTTAAAATTTTTGGGTTTGTTAATTTAATAAATATATAACCTTTAATTTTTAATATTAAAAGTTTAACTTTAATGAAATGAAAAAAAAGTTTTTAAAACTTATATATGCTTTAATTTACTTTTTAAATTAAACTTTTAATTTTAAATTAAAATTATTAAAAGTAAATAAAATATTTAACCTAAATTATTACCTATTAATTTTAAAATGTGATAAACTTTTATACAAGGTTTCATTTAGTTTTTCGTAAATTCTGAAATTTAACGCCAAGAAAATAAACTAGTTATTCCAACTTGATTTTTAAAAAATACTTTAACAAAATGTATTTAATATTGTTGCAGTAAAATTGAGATAATCTTGTGTGGTGAAGTATTAAAGAAATTAAATTAATTAATTTTTTTTTATTTTAACTCCTTTAAAAACGAATATTTTTGTAAGATTTGTGAGTTAAAATTTTTTTGCTAATTTAATTGTTTTAGAAAACTGTGATCTTTTTGTAATATCTGTTCACGAAGTAAACCATCGATTGATTTCTTTTGGGCAAAGAAAGAGAGATGACAAATTAAAACAAAGCAATTTGATAGAAAGTCTTAAAGAAAGCAATCAATTTATAAAGCCAAAAGTAAATTTAGTCTTTTAATTAAATGACCACTACATAGTATATTATACAACATTTATGTAAACAATAATATTTATGGTCTGTTTTAAATCCCAAATTTTTTTTTCATTTTTTTGCTGCATTTATATTGTATTTTGTTTGATATATTTAATAAACTTAGTAAACGTTTTTTTTTAATAAAATAATTTTTTTTTGAATAAATACCTCCATCAAAGATTTTTAGTTGCATTTATTTTTGACTAGAGTCATTTATTTAAAGAGTAAAACATGACCCTTTATACCAAAAGGGTCATAAAGTTAAACTGTTAAAAATAGACTCTTTTATTTGAAAGGATAACAGCATCAAATTAACCTAATTTTTGTTTTGCGACCTTAATTGTATTAAAACAACTGTGTATAAATGGTGCTTTAAAATTGGTTGCTTAAACTTCTAAATTGGATAATTAAAATAAATTAAGAACAAAAAATTCTTCGATAAATAATTTATTGTAACATTACCAGCTTTGCATAACTGGCTTTAAACAAAAAAACAATAAACAAAATGTTAAACCAAACACATTTTAATAAAAAATTAAAGTTCTGTCAAAATTTAAAAAAATAATTTAATTAAAAATTGTAACATTTTAAGTTTCTGTTAAATGTAAACATTGAGTCTTGGTTTTTTTAATACAAATGTTCTTTAAATTAAATTTAGTTAAAATTTTAAAAATTTGCGCTTTGATAAAATGATTTTTAGTGACCTGGTTTTGATATTTTTTTTCAAAAAATGTTGGTTTATTATTTCATAAAAAAATTTGGTTTATTTAAATTCAGGTAAAATCGAAACCAGGACACTCTGGTTTGTTGGTGATAAGCCATTGCACCACGACAAGGTCAACCAGAAAGCAATGGGTTAGTTCTAGGCCAACACCGGAATTTTATGGGAGTCGTCAGGAGGAGGTAAGGTCAGAAACCCATAAAACCCGGCAAAAACCTTTGGATGTATACGGCGGACTAAAACTAACTCTCGGTGGTTGTACATATTAGCAGAATATAGGTCTGAATGCGATTGGTTCTGAACCACTGAAAACGGATAACATAAAGTAACATGAACTGAACTGTAAAACTGTGATGATGTGATTGATATTTTGATTTTTCCAATTTAGATTGTTGACCTAAACCTGAAAACCTTTAAAGAAAATGAGTTAGGGTTAGTCTTAATAAGTCTTAGTTAACCTGTAGAGCTGAAAAAATAAATGGTTAGGGGTTAATCTAAGTTAACCTGTGGAGCTGAAAAAAGAAAATGGTTAGGGGTTAATATTAGTTAGCCTGTAGAGCTGAAAAAATAAATTGGTTAGGGGTTAGTTGGGTGAAAAAAAAATTGCCAGCGAGATACTTACATTGGGGACCATACATGCCCAAATTGAAGTTGTTAGATGACTTGAAAATGTCGAGTCTTGAATTTTTTCCAAATTTAAACTAAATAAATTACCTAAACCACTGAGCTAAATGTAAAATGTTTCCTACTTGGAAATATATAAGTCTTCAAATTTTCTAACTGTAATCTATTAGTAACTAAATGCTTTTTAAAACTTTTAACTAAAATTTCATGCTTATTCTACTATTTTTTTTTAATTTTTAAACTAAAATCTCTGATTCACTTTCTACCATAACGGCGCACGACGGAATTGCAAGCATTGAAGCG
This sequence comes from Corella eumyota, assembly GCF_963082875.1. Classification (NCBI taxonomy): domain Eukaryota; kingdom Metazoa; phylum Chordata; class Ascidiacea; order Phlebobranchia; family Corellidae; genus Corella; species Corella eumyota. Next base: position 1,400,415 of record NC_137490.1, read on the forward strand.
TTTAAATTGAAGCGAGCCGAAATTCAAATTCTTATATGAAAGAATTGAACAAAGCAACCGAAATACCACACAAGTGATATCATAACACATTTTGTGTTAAAATTTTTTTTGTAAGAATTATTTTTTAAGTTAAAATTCTTTTCTGAAAGAATTTAACTTGAACTACGACACCACATTAGTGGTTGTCATAGCAACCAACCTTTTTTGTTCCATCTTCAGTCCTGAGTTTCTTCAGTCCCGAGTTTGTTATTTTTTAGCTTCAGTCCTGAGTTTGGAGGTCAGAGTTCGATAAATGATTTGAAGTAAAACTCCATCAGCAGCACAAATTATAAATAACAATTATCTACTACCAACTAACAACTTTTAAAAACCTTTAAATACCATTTTACAAACTACATAAATAATTTGAAATTTTACAAAAATTTGAAGACTTCGTCCACAATCTTTTTCCTCCTATTTTGCTCTGCGAAGACTTCTAATCATGTCACAACATTTACATTATATAGAAAAGTTTAACTCAAGCATGGAAAATACTTGACCAAACTTTAATTAGAAAGATAAGAAAAAGACCATACCAGTTAGAAAACTGATATGATGGAGAGCGGCGGAAATTGCGATCGGTTATCTGAATTGAGCGTTTACCGATATCCGCATACATCCAGATTCGCTTCGAAATTAAGAAAACCGAGTGAGGCTTGTCCTCTTTACAGATATTTATATATAAGTTTTTATAGTTAATATAGTTATTTAAGTTAAGTTACTTAAGCCTACAGTTTAAGGACCCCCCCATTATCTTAACCTATCCTAACATGACCCCCCCATTAACCCTATTTGTTTAAGGGCCTTAGTTGCAACAATGTTGCAGTTAGGTGAAAAATGAAGTGCCAGAGGGCGAAGCATTACACACATTAGAGCTATCTTAGCCTAGTGAAAATTAACAAGAAGAGGTTTAAATAGTAAAAGAGATAGAGTTAGTTAACTTAATTAATGAGGTTTTTTACCATGAGATTCGATTGTGTGGTGTTACACCACGAAGATTGAATTGTGTGGTAATATAACCACCGAGGTTTAGTTGTGTAGTCTGGGAGTGGAATCCACACTATGAAGGAATAGAAGGATCTCTAAAACAAAATAAAAGGTTGTAAAACAAAGGATTTTTTAAAAGTTTCATCATTTTAAAAGGATTCTTCCAATGAAGACTCTTATTATAAGCACAAATCTGTTTTATTCAGTAATTTAGAGAAAAAAATAACACAAAATATGGTCGGGTTTAAAAAACGACAATATAGCTTACTGGAAATTATAAAAAAAATGAAACTTACTTTAAAGCAGTTGAAGATGTAACTATTCCCCGATGCTCATGCTGTGGAAAAGTCTTTAAATCGCTCCTAAAAAGTAAAAAATTAGTATTTAATTCTAAAACTATTTTATTATAAATTAAAATATTTTTTTTTTCCTTTTTGAATTTAATATTTGGATTACTTGTACTTGTAAAAGCACTTTAAAAATTTTTAAATTAAAAATAAGAAGCATTAAGTATGAGAGCTAATTAAAAAAGATTGCCATACATGAAAAGAAAATCAGCAGGGTCCATAATAGACGAGGAAAATAAGCAAGGACTATAAAGTCTGAGAGAGAATTAGCAAGGGCTGTAAAGTACGAAGAAAGAATTAGAAAGGACTGTAAAGTCTGTTACAAAAGCAGCAGGGAATTTAAAGTTCAAAGGAAATTCAGCAAAAAGGGTAAAGTATATACAAGAAAGAATCACCAAGATAAGCTAAGTATGAAAAAATTAGCAAGAATTGTACTGTTTAAAAGTAAATTAGCTAGAATTATAAAGAATGAGAGAGAACCAGTATGTTTTAAAATTACAAAAAAATAAAACTTACCTTGTAGCAGTTGAAGATCTTACAATTCCATGTTGCCCATTTTGCAGAATTATCATCCTTAAACCATTCTGTTGAAATAAAAAAATTATTAAAATTCTGCATTTTTAAAACTACACAAATATTAAAGATGATATATTCAGATATATTAAAGATTAGGGATGTGAATAGCTAAGTAACTAAACTTTATGCTTGTTTATAAATAAGAGCATTCCCAAGTTTTCGTTTTTAGCAGACAACCACATTTAAATATTGCCAAAATTTAAACTTAATTTAATGCAAATAAATTTCGAACCAACATGTTAAAAATTAAGAAGAAAAAGTCCATGTACTTTTAATTAGAAGTTAATGAATTTGCAAGGGTTTTGTATTAGTTTGTTTTGTAGAATCTGTAGAATGTAGCCATGCCAAGTCAGGCATGTGGTATTTGTCAGCATATATATATTTTCAATTATCAACGTATTTATGTTTTGTTCGGGATACTTAGCCTAGAAATTACTTATTATTAGATGCTTGTTTTTTTATTTATAATTTGGCACATCCTAATAAAAGTGACATGTTAAAAAATGTAATTACCTTTAGCGTGAATGGTTTTAAACTTCCAATGCTTCTACGTTAAAAGCCTTAATCCAAATTAGGCAGTGTAGCTTTGCCTGTAAAAAAAATTTTAATTAATATTTTAACAGAAAAATAATTTTTAATGTTATTATTTTAACATTTAAAATAACATTACCAATATTAGTTTATGACATTTTATATAATAAAACATCAAAATAAATAATATTTGTTGGTAGGTTGATAAAGTTAAATTACGTTAACCAGTAACACGACTAGCATATAAGATATTAGAGATTGAAATTACCTTTTATTATTGGATAGTTTAACAGTGAACTTGTCTTTTTGTTTGCTTTGTTTTAAGTAAGTACAGCAATCTAAAATCAGAAAAAAAAATAGTGTTAGGGTTTAGTTAAAAAAAAAAAAGTCCGAGTTATGTTATAAAGTTTTGTATTTTACACATTTTTATTAGTTATCTAATATTTACTAGTTATATACATCTACCTTATATCGTAATTGCTGTAGCTTTGTTAAAAGAATGATTAAGTCCGCGTCTTTAAATCCCTCCTGGAAAAATATCAAATTTATTATTTTTAAACTCTTTAAAAAATTGTGTTTTAATTATTGTGATTATAAAATCACAAAAAAGGTATATTGGGTAAATAGTGATTATCGGGTTTTTTGTAGGTTGCCATTTTCGTTTCAACGTTTTTTAATAATAAAAGTAAATCAAACAAATTAAATCTTTACCTGAAGCCAAGTAGATCCAAATCAGTAAATGCCATTTTCTCCAATAATAACTCCATTTCTATTCCATAAAAAATTCCAGTTCCTTTCCATAATAAAAGTCAGTTCCTTTCCATAAAAAATTCCAATTCCTTCCATAAAAAATTCCAGTTCCTTTCCATAATAAAATTCCAGTTCCTTTCCATAAAAAAGTCCAGTTCCTTTCCATAATAAAAGCCAGTTCCTTTCCATAAAAAATTTCAATTCCTTTCCATAAAAAATTCCAGTTCCTTTCCATAATAAAATTCCAGTTCCTTTCCATAATAAAATTCCAGTTCCTTTCCATAATAAAATTCCAGTTCCTTTCAATAATAAAAGCCAGTTCCTTTCCATAAAAAATTTCAATTCCTTTCCATAAAAAATTTCAGTTCCTTTCCATAAAAAATTCCAGTTCCTTTCCATAATAAAATTCCAGTTCCTTTCCATAATAAAAGCCAGTTCCTTTCCATAATAAATTCCAGTTCCTTTCCATAAAAAATTCCAGTTCTTTTCCATAATAAAATTCCAGTTCCTTTCAATGAAGAATTCCAGTTTCTTTCCATAAGAATTCCAGTTCCTTTTTATAAAGAATTTCAGTTCCTTTTTATAAAGAATTTCAGTTCATTTCCATAAAAAATTCCAATTCCTTTCCATAAAAAATTCCAATTCCTTTCCATAAAAAATTCCAGTTCCTTTCCATAAATAATTCCAGTTCCTTTCCATAAAAAATTCCAATTCCTTTCCATAAAAAATTCCAGTTCCTTTCCATAAAAAATTCCAGTTCTTTCCATAAAAAATTCCAGTTCTTTCCATAAAAAATTCCAGTTCCTTTCCATAAAAAATTTTAATTCCTTTCCATAAATAATTCCAGTTCCTTTCCATAAAAAATTCCAGTTCTTTCCATAAAAAATTCCAGTTCCTTTCCATAAAAAATTCCAATTCCTTTCCATAAAAAATTCCAATTCCTTACCATAAAAAATTCCAGTTCTTTCCATAAAAAATTCCATTTCCTTTCCATATAGAATTCCCATTCCTTACAATAAAATAATTCCAGTTCCTTTCCATAAAAAATTCCAGTTCCTTTCCATAAAAAACTCCAGTTCCTTTCCATAAAAAACTCCAGTTCTTTCCATAAAAAATTCCAGTTTTTTTTTATAAAAAATTCCAGTTTCTTTCCACTAAGAATTCCAGTTCCTTTCCATATAGAATTCCCATTCCTTACAATAAAATAATTCCAGTTCCTTTCCATAAAAAATTCCAGTTCCTTTCCATAAAAAATTCCAGTTCCTTACAAAAACATAATTCCAGTTCCTTTTGCCTTGTCATATTTTTATTGCAATAGTTTAATAGCCAATAGTTATTGTTTTTAAGGCAATTGTTAACAGATATATTTGATAAATTATTAATAGTCAACGTTTTTTGGTGTTATTGTTAATTGTCATTGTTTTTATAACACCATTATGTTTAGTATATTACGAATGCAAATAAATTTTAATAAAACAAAATATTTTAATCAATTTTTGTGTAATATATAAAAAACTAACTCAGTTTAACTCAACCATAATGTCCAGTAATACCAAACAATAATATGCCAATTTAAAACAAATGTCAACTTTACTAATGATACAAAGTAGTAGCGAATAAATTAACATAACTTTAGAAACTGAACAATATTTATTCCAAACTTTTGGAGGACCAAGTTTATATTTTTTTGGGATATGCCAATTTCGCAAAAGCTCGCTTGAGCGCTGATTATTATGATCGCAAAAAGCAAATGCAGCAGCAGCAGCAGTTAGTAAAACCATGCAGAAAATAAAACCATGCAGTTCATGCAGCATACATGCGCGGGGGGGGGGAGTAATCAAAAATCATAAACTTGGATTTCGAAACTTTCGAAATAAAATATTGTTCACTTCTAAAGTTACGTTAATCTATTCGCAAGTACTTAACTCCATTAGTTTAGTTGACAGAATATTTTAAATCTTTATATTATTGCTAGGCATACCTTCTATTAACATTAAGTTAAACAGGTATAAATTTGTGTTTTTAAAAATATTCAAATAATTGCGTACGTTTTATAGTAAATGATATAATTACAAATATAATAAAAATATATAAAACAAATTTAAAAATTCTAATTTTATCAAAATCTATTTTACAGATATAAATTTGTGTTTTTAAAAATAATAAATTCATTGCGTTCGTTTTATAGTAAAACGATATAATAACAAAAAGGATAATAATAAAATGTATAAAATTTTAAATAAATGTTTATTAAACTTCGTTAACAGACAAAAAAATTATGTTTTAAATATCAGACTACAGTTACTGCGAATGTTTGTAATTAAACAAAATAATCTTTTAACATCAAAAATAAATGTATATATAAAATTTGAAGTGCTTTGCACTATAATGTCTTAATTGTCATTTTTTACAGTCATTGTTTGTGATATTGTTGAAGTCTGTTTTAAGTGATTTTTGTTACAATAAAGTTTTGTAACTTACTTAATTCTGCATAACAGTTAGAAAGTTTTCCAAAAATTTCTACCCAAATCCAGCAAAAGTTAAAAGTTTTCCAAAAAATCAACTCAAGTCTGCATACCAGTTAAAAGTTTTTCAGTAAAGTTCAAAATTCCGGCAGTGCTAACAGATATTTTTAATCAACTAACAATCAACATTTTTTATAAGTTAGTTATTGTCCTAATAATCTAAAAACAAAAATACAAAATTAAATTAGTAAATTTGTAATTTTATAGTTATTATATATATTTAAAAATTGTTCAAATTATTTTTAGTGACCAGGTTTTAATAAAATTTATAACGAAAATGCCAATTTTGAAATTATTGTTTGGTTAAAATTAAAACCAGTTCACTCTGGTTTGTTGGTGATAAGCCATTGCACCATGACGGTCAACCAGAAAGCAATTCACCGGCAGCGTTGTGTAGTGGTAAGAACACTTGCTACACAACACATGAGATTTTGGGTTCAATCCCCACTGATCTTATGCTGTAGTGCCCTTGAGTAAGGCGCTATAAATGGTACGAACTCCTGCTGAGCCAGCACTTAATCAGCAGCATAATTATCGGGCAATCATAATCTATAATATCCCAAATTGTCACAGGCAACTCAAGACTAGGTCGATATGTTACTCTACGTTTAGGTCGCGATTCGACTTTCCCACATTGAGGATAGAGATATATACAATAAAAAAATGGGTTTGTTCTAGGCCAACACTAGAAGCAAGCAGTTAAAAATTTTCAGTAAAAATTCAGTATCCAAGAAAAAAACTGTTTTCAAAAAAAAATTTAAAAGCCTATACTGTAATTTTGATTTTCTAATTAATTTTATGATATTAAAAATAAATTTAAAAAAATATTATCAAACTAATATGTCGCAGGAGTCACGTGTTTTAAACCACGTCAACGATAGTTGACAAACATTTTTAAAGGGTTAATACTAGGCAGCGATTGCAACACATTCAAAATTTCTGAAATTTTCCACGCCGTTTGGAAAACTTTGTAAGCGATTGCATTATTATATTTCTTACTTAAGCAGGTATTAGCATTAATTACGCCAATTCTAACATAACATTGCCTAATTAAAAATTGAGAGCGGCAATATTCGCCATTTTTAATTTATTTGGTTTATGAACAACCGTTTTAAGGTTAAACTATAAAAAATAGTTAAAAATTTAAATTCTTAGTTAAAATATCATGCATTTTCTTATTTTCGTACGCTTATTTATATAATTCTTATATTATAATAATATATTAATACAAACTATTAATTACTAACAATTAAGGTAATTAATAACACTATTAATTGTTCTATAGCAGAGCAAAAATGCGTAAAACTAAAACAAACATACCGATAAAAAACATCTGAGAACAGAGCTTAAAACACGTGCGCACAGCAGAAACGCAACGCAAAAAAGGAGTTCTAGAAACGCCCTGTGACGTCACAAACCACGTTCCCGCGTTTTGAAGTCTGGAGCGTTTTTTGCGTCGACATTCCAGCGTTAATTGTTTTTTTTTTTAATTAATCAGTGAATTAATAGTTATCCTCATTATTTAAACATAGATTTAGTTCTTTGAGTACATTTTAAAAATTTCAACCATATATTATATTTAACTTGAATTTTTGTTATTTTTTACGATGTCATTTTGTAATATAAAGCTAAATAGTTAATTATTTTACAATTAAACCTAATAAGTAACCATACTTAACTTAATACTTTAAAACTTAAATTTTAACCGTATGTTTTAGTCATTTTTTTATTACATAAAGAAAAAATTAGTGGGCGTTTAGAATTGCAGTGTAATGTGGTGGTTAGAACACTTGCTACACTACATGAGGTCGTGGATTCAATCCCCACTGATCTCATGCTGTAGCGCCCTTAAGTAAGGGCTATAAACGGTATAAACTCCTGCTGAGCCAACACTAAATCATCTTATAATCATCGGGCAATTATAATCCATTAAATTTCAAATTTGCATAGATTTTAACTTTCCTGGTAAGTTTGCTATATTGTAATTTAAACGTGATTAATATTTATTTAGTTAACCCGATATTCCAACTTTTTCAACCAACTTTCTTGAACCTAAAAAACAAACCCTACGCTATTGAGAGAATCAGTACCCCATTTGAGAAACTCATACCCCAACCGTACAACCTTATGATGGGTTGAAAATAAGTATTTGAGATATGGGTGTAGTGTAACCACATAAACAACATCAGTACTACTTTTTTCCTAACCTTTTACCTTTTAAAAGAGTTCATCAAGAAAGAGAAAAAAACATCGAACCGGTTACTAAAGGTTATCCTACAAATACTAAATCAAAAAAACTTGTTTTTCTACAAAAATACTCTAAAAGTGGTTTAGCAGCTATATAAACTTTTTTTAAATATATTTTATTGTTTTTAAATATGTAATATTTTTTTTGCCATAGAAATCTTTTTTTTACTAAAATTGACATCACTAAAAGTAAGGGGAATACCCCCATTAATAAATAAACAAAAACTAAAAATTTCTTTGTTTGTTTTTATTTTTGTTTCAAGACTTCTTATAAATTGTTTTAAATTGTAGTTTTAACCTATAAGGTTGTGACGTAAACAATATATTCTTAAAAGTACCTAACACATTGTTGTAAAGCGTTCTATAGAGTTTGTAAGATACAAAAATGAAGAAAAAATGACTACTTAACAACAGTTTTTTTCACTAAATGTTTTTTTTTATAGATTTACAGCTGTCCAGTCTGTTGTTTTGCAAACAACTTTTAGGCACAATGGCTGGTTTTTGTAAAAGTAACGCATTATGTATTGCTATTCTACTGATTTTTCCCGTTTTATTAATTGGTAAATTATTATGTAATTAAACAAATTATTTTTCCTTCTGTCGTATAAATTAATTATGCAAAGCTATATATGAAAATATCCAGTGCATAACTTAATATTAAATTTTATTTTATTACACGACAGTCTTAACTTTTTACTAAAAAGCTGATTTTTATTTTATATAAAACTTATTTTCTTGTTATTTTTAGATGGTCAGGTCATTGATTTCTACCATGTGCAAAAACATTTTTCCAACGAAATGTTTTCTAATTCAAGTAATACAACCTCACCACCTCCAGGTTTGTATATTTTGACTTTATACTGAATGTATATATGTATAAAGATTGTTAATTTATTTTACTGCATATACATTTTAGATTGAATGAATATCATATTATACCATAACAATTTAAAAACCAAGATATGTCCTGAAGATTTTTATCTTAATTATATGTTGTTTAAAATGTTCTTAGATTGGAAGGTAAAAACCATACCAGAAAAACTACACCTGAAAAAGTTATAAAACACCCCTTTTTAATTATAGTTTGTTTTCATTTTGTAGGTCCACCAGGTCCCATGTGGGTAGGATATGTTGCTGCTGTGGTTGCAATCCTGTTTTTTGGAAGTAATTTTGTTCCAGTTAAGAAATTTGAAACTGGGGATGGTAAATGTTAAAATTAATCTTAAAAAAAACTTTTAGTCCCTATTTTTTTAGGGTTTCACCTTTTCATATTAGTGATATGACAAAATACATAGATTATATAAACTAAAATTATTTTTTTTAATAAATATTTCTTTAAAAGTATTGTTAATTAACTATCTGTATTAATTGACTTTTTAAACTAGTAACAAAGGCAGCTTTATGTTTTTTTTAACTTAAACTTCTATTTTTAGGAATGTTTTTTCAGTGGGTGTTATGCTTAGCTATATGGATTGGAGGTTTAATTGCAAATTGTATTCAACATTTTCCACAATTCTACCCATTAGCTATGCTGGGAGGTAAGACTTATTCAATTAAAAACTTATAAATACTATTTTGTTTATTGATGTGCTAGGCTTAGATAATTACCACAGTAACATAAATATAACTTTTATGTTGGTAGTACTTTTAATGTAACATGTTTTACTGTGTATTTTTTATTTTTTTCCATTCTACTGAATCCAAACCTTTTTTTAAAGCAAAAGATTTTGTGTGAAATGCATTTGACTTTTTTTCTAATTGTTACTCCTTAAACTATTTTAAATACCTTATTGGGTTTGTTATTCATTATATTTAAAATACCTATACTCACTTACTATTTCAACTAATAAAACCCAAATTAAAATCATTTTAAGGTTTCTTGTGGGCAACTGGTAATATTTGTGTGGTTCCCATAATCCACACAATTGGGCTGGGGCTGGGGATTTTAATTTGGGGTTCATTTAATTTGCTATCTGGTTGGGTAACTGGAAGGTAAGTGTTGTTAAGTAAATATTATTTTAACAACTTTTCGGTTATACTAAAACATTTTTTTTTTATAGAATAAAAACTGTAACATTTAAAATTTTATAACAAATTGTGTAAATGCTGTAAAAAATTTTAATTTTAAACATTTTGTTTGGCTGATTACAATTTGATTTTTAAAATGATGTATTAGGTTACGATTGTAAATGAACATGGTATATAAACTACCTTTTTTTAGGTAACCATATAAGTATATGTATTAAATATTCTATTTAAATTTGTATATACAAAAAAAGAGTAAACTAGGATGGTACATATACTAATTTAAATATTTTATTTACAAAAAAATTATTTTACAATAATATTTAATACCTAGATAATTTGGGTTAAATGGGAGTTGAAAATAATCTGAACATATTTTTTTTCTTAGATTTGGATTATTTGGATTAGATCCCGAAGTTCCTAACAATCCAACCATGAATTATATCGCGATTGGTTTTGCCATGCTAAGGTAAAACTTGCATTGTCATTTGTTATTTATTAACTGCACTAAATAAATATTGCAAGCTCGTTGTTTATTCAAGTTATGTTTTGTTGATTCAGCATTACAACTATGTTATATTTAAATACAAACATAGTGATTGGCAAAACTGAACTTTATAATACTATAAGGGACATATAGTTTTCTATATTCAGGTTAAGTATAATTAATAAATAAATAACTATTTAGTCTTTATGTCTAAGGTACCATAAATACTTTAAGCATTTTCAAGTCTTTTTAATTGCAAAAAAATAATTTATTAAATTTTTATTCGACTATAATTAATTATTTCTCCATCCCTATTTTAAATAATTTGTTGGGCTACTTTTACCTAATGGATAAATATTTAATTTTCTGAATCTAAATTATTTTTGTGTAGCGCCGTTTTTTGGGTGTTTGTTAAATCTGACACAACAGCCCATGTAGAGGATGAACTAGAAGATGAAACAACTTTATTAAATGAAAATGTAAGTTTTTATTTTTAGGGGTTTTGGTTTTATGCTTGTTAAGAAAAATGAACAACAAACATCTTATAATTTGTTGCAAGAAGACGAGGTTGGTAAATTTGAGAGTGTAAAAAATCAATCAAATTAAATATTTGCTTGCCAATAACATTAAAAAGCTACTTACTTAAATATTGTTAAAACAAGCTATATATTAAAGATCATGGGTAGTTACCAAACAGTTAAAACAATAATCTTTAATTAAAGAATACCAGTTATTTTTTTCTATATAATAACAACAAGACAATAAGAAAAATAACAACCCAATCTCATTTTTTTTTGCAATGCTTATATTATGTAAGTTACTATTCTTTTACAATAAACTATTTAAAAAATACTACTTCGAAAAACATGTTTAAATTCCTATTTATTAATCTTTAGTAGAACTAAAAGATAGCTCGTTTCATAGTTGGCATTTTAATTGTTGTAATATGGTCGCAACTAGTAGGCCATATATAAAGTCAAATTTCAAAAAGTCTTACAACATTAAATATTTACTACAGCAAAAATTGGGTTTATAAATTCTTAAACTTTTTATCCAGACAAAATACAATACTTTAAATGCAATTAAATAAACCATTATAAAGCATATCCTGCTTAATAGCTTTTAAAGTAATTTGAAACAATTTGTGTGATTAATTTTTGCCAACCAAGCAATAATAAATGCAACAGTTTGCTAAAACTTTAAAGTTATTTTGATTGTTGTTTAAAATTTATTTAAACAGATGCAATGGCAACCTTGGCATACAAATATAAATGAGGTAAAAGTAAAAAAAAATCGAAGAGAAAAAATAATATTTAATATTTTTTAATACGGCATAAATTAAAACAAACACTTACTTTAAAAAAAACTTAAAATTAGAAAGTATTACAAAATCATTAAAAAAACCATATTTTTTCAATATTTAAATTAATGTATTCATATTTTAATAGCTTGTTATATTTGATTTGTTTGTGGTAACTTTTCAAAATAGATTTGCAAAAAAATAAATCTAAATTTTATTGATTTTCAAAATCATTTTAATTCCTGGTTCAACATTTTTTTTTTAATTTGGAAAATAAACAATTTAATTTTTTTAGGATGTAGAAATTACGAGAGATGTTGACCAAAAAGAAGAAATATTTATTTACACAAATCAAAGTTTAACAAATCGGATGAAACAAGCTTTTACCCATCCCTTATATAAAAGAATAATGTAAGTCTTTAATTGACATTTATTTTTTCTTAATGTAGAAAGGTCGACTTTACAGCCCAAACATAGAGTAACATCAGTTACCCTGACCTAGTCTCAAGTTGACTTTGACAGTTTGGAATATTATAGATTATAATTGCCCGATAATTACACAGCTGGCTTACCAAAAGTTTATACTTGTTATAGCCTATATATATATAGCAAATGAATTTTGGTATTATATCAAAGTAAATAATGTTTTTTTTGCAGTGGTTGTACATTATCTGTATTCTCAGGAACATTGTACGGTTTATCATTTACTCCAGTTATATACATCAAGAATAATTATAAGGGTGCATCTCAAGTTGGTAAGTTTATTAAAAAATTTATTTTTAAACTTGCATTTTAGTTTGATACTAGCACATTTTTATTCAATCCTGAAATCATGGCCCATTATTTTAAATTAATAATCTTGCTGGATATAAAAGTTTGTGGAAAAATTTGAAATAGATTTTAATTAACATTATTTTCAATATTATTTTATTTTTTCTTAGATGTTGATTATGTATTTGCTCATTTTTCTGGTATCCTAGCAACAAGCACTCTTTATTTTGTGATTTATTGCATTGTAATGAAAAACAGGCCAAATGTAAGTTAAATACCATTAAAAAAGTTCAGTAGAATACATAAAAAAAGTTTAGTAGAATATATAAACTCCATTGGTGATTTAATTGTTTTTTTGTTTTAAAATACTGAATAAACTTGTACATTAAATATATAATGGAACTTAGTGGCTGAGTATGTCCAATTTGTAGGCCTACAAAATATGTACAACTACCATTTGTGGTGTGCGGGTAAATTATCACAGGAAAATATAAGTTAAGAGTCGCAACAATATTATAACAATTAAAATCCCAACCATAGGGCAGGTTATCGACTAGAGAGTTTCAATACATTTAATATTGACTAGTAAATTTTAAAATTAATCAAAAATGTTTATTTTCCATTTCTTTATTGTTTTACAAGTGTTTTAACGTAAACTTTTTATAAGACCATACTGTATCGTACTTGGAATTAAACTATATTATGTCCACTAGGTGTACCCAAGGGTTATCCTGCCAGGTTTAATATCAGGTGGAATGTGGGCAGTGGCAGACATAGCCTGGTTTGTAGCTAACAACTACTTAAGTGAAGCAGTTAGTTTTCCTATAATCACAACAGGACCTGGAATAATTGCTTCATTGTGGGGTGTACTGGTGTTTAAAGAGGTTAAGGTTAGTAAATGTTTTATAATATTAGGGTTATTGTTATAGTAACCGGCAGCGTGGTGTAATGGTAAGAACACTTGCTACACCACACATGAGGTCGTGGGTTCAATCCCCACTGATCTCATGCTGTAGCACCCTTAAGGAGGCGCTATAAAGGGTACAAACTCCTGCTTAGCCAGCACTTAATCAGCAGCATAATTACTGGGCAATTATAATCTATGATATCCCAAACTGCCACAGGCAACTTGAGACTGGTTTGGAGTAACTAATGTTACTCTATGTTTAATTCGCGCATTCGACTTTCCCACATCGAGGATAAAGATATATACAAAAAAAAAAATTGTTAAACTAAATAGTACTTAGAATTAATCTAAAACTTTTAAAAACAATTATTTAAATTAAACCAAAATATTCATTTTTTTGAAGTGTTAGTCATCTCACCATCTAGATATTACTTAGTTCAGTAAAACACATTTACTTTTACAGGGACGCAAGAACTTTATAATCATGGGAATTGCTTATTCATTTACCATTACTGGAGCAGTATTAGCAGGCCTATCAAAATCCTAATCCATTTACTAATATACCTATTATGACATCATGTTATAACTCTATTATTACCAAATACAATTGTTTTTTGCTTTTTAGATATGCTGTAAATTTTTTTATTACTAAATATTAAATTTCATACATTTTTGTATCCTTAAATATTATATAATTTTTGTTACTGATTGTATATGATATATAAAATATTAAATACCTCACTATTTTGGATTTTTAGGAAATTGAATTAGTAAAAGTTTTAACTTTTATTATCTCAAAACATTTTACATTTAAATTAGGTAATAATTTAATGTTTTTTTAGAAAAATAATGTTTTGAATTAGTTTATTTTATTTTGAAAACTATTTAACTTATTAACTCAGCAATTGTCTTATTTATGATTAAAAATAACTAAAGGTTAATTAAATTAAATATGCAGTTTTTAATTTTATATTTTTATTCTTTAGAAGCTTAACAACATATAAAAATTTATTAAATGTAAAAATTTTTAGAAAAATAATGGCTATTTTTGTGCAATGTACACTTTTATATAAAAACCCTTCAATACAATTAAATTCTATTAAAATCAAACATAAAAAGAAATATTTTGCTTGTATTTTTTATTGTAATTTAGCACCATATTCCTATTCTTTTCGGTGTCTTATTAAATCAACCTAAAAAAAAGAGTTTAATTTATTATACTTTCAATTTTTAGATCTTGATTTAAATTTCAAATTAAAATAACTTACCTTTATTTTAACTTTCAACCTTTCATTTTCTTTTACATTTAATCTTATTTTAGACACTTCTATTATATATCAAAACTTATAAAAATCAAAATAAATTTATTTAAAAATTCAAGTTTTATTTTTTTCATTTGAAATTTCAGAATTTTCAGTATTCGAATAATTCTGCCCCCTTGATAGTAAAGTTGTATAAACAGGTTTTGGCGACCCATTGTCTTTCTCTATGACATCATTATCAGGTTTATTTAACTTAAGTTTCCTAGTTTTTGATTTAGTAATATAGGTGTGAATGCTTTGTAGTTTTTTAGCGTACGCCGATTTTCGACATTTATGAGAATTCTTTTTTGCTTCTGAACTAAAATCTTTGTGGCAAGTCTCGCAATGGAAACCTTTGTTATGTAATTCCTCATGTTTGTTCTGTAATAATAAGTTTTTTAGTATAAATGTTAAACTTTATTGAAATATACATTGATTAACAACAGTACTGCAAAATTTAAAATTTCACGCCAGTGGAAAATTTCTGTAATCATTTTTGTCAATTTAAACATTTTAAATTATCAAAACTTCAAGAAAAAAGTAAAATTAAGCTTTTTTAGGGTAAATTTTTTTTAGGTTGAAAAACAAATAATTTTTGTTGTCAGGCTTATTAAGAATCAACCCAACAACTTTTGTTAAACTGCTTTAGTAAATACAATGCCAGAATTTACTATAAACTGAATTTTTGATTCCTACAGCTTTCGTAAATTGTTTAAACTCCTTTCAAAGGCCAAAATTAGCAGCTTAATTAGCGAGCAATTATAAACAATTATAATCTATAATATCCCAAACTACCACAGGCAACTCGAGACTGGGTCGGAGTAACTGATGTTACTCTATGTTTAAATACAAAAAAGCATAACACATGTTAAATAGTTTACCTTACAAGACAATCTTGCGTATTTCTTTGAACAAAACTTGCAAGAAAACGATTTTTTCACCCCACTATGACTAATAATATGTTCCTTTAATTTATCAGCTCGATTGTATTCTTTAGTGCAACCTAGTGGTCCTTTAAAGGGGCACTGAAATTAAAAATAAAATTTTTAAAGCAATTTTACAGAAAAAACTAAAATTATATTGTAATACACTAAAAAAAATGAATTTGATAATAAAACCGGAGGTGTTTAAAACAATAAAAATAAAAAAAATCACTAAAAAAAACAGAATAAAAAAATTAAAACTAACTTAAAGATAAAAAGATATAAAAATAAAAAAGATATTTATAAAATTTATACCAAACAAAACCATTTAAAAAAATTCAAATTTCATTACCTTAAATCTTTTTACAGGTTCATGGGTTAGCATATGTCTTTTAACTTTATCTTTTCTGTTGAAAGCAGCATCACATTTCGTGCATCTGAAAGGTAGCTCCTTGGTGTGGATGTACATGTGAAGTTTAAGGTAATATGAACTCCGGAGTTTCTTTCCACATACCTTACAACTAAAAAATAATTTGAAAAAGTTAGTTTTTGATGTTACTCTAAACAAGCAGATGTTGACGCCATACAGTTGGCTTCACTACATGAGGTTCTGGGTTTAATCCCCAATAATTTCATGTAGCCCCTTTACAAAGGGCACAATAAATGCTATGTATATTCCTACAAGGCCAAAAACCAATTAGCAGCTAAATTATTAAGTATTAACAATCTACAATATTCCAAACTGCCAAAGTCAACTTGAGACTGGGTCGGAGTAACTGATGGTTCTCTATGTTTAGGTGTAAGGTCAGCCTTCCAATTAAGTTAATTTTTTTTAAATGTATATATAAGCCTGTACAAACAATCTGTGATTATATCAAGAATACAATTAAATGTCTGTTTTAACAGTTAATTATAAAATATGGCAAAAATGTTTTGTAAATTACATTGGCACGAGCAACTAACAAGTTTATGAACACACAAAAACAGATTATTATTATTAATATTTAAACATTCTAAAACTTGAGTCTGTTAAGGATATAATAGATATGTGAAACTAACTTAATTAAAATACAAAAAAACCTGTAAAAAAATTCTAATTAACCAAACAACATAAAAAATCAATTTCATTAAAAGTCTTCAAACTTACATTACTCCAATTGAGTTATTTTCTTTGTGTTGCAGAACAAAATGTTTTCTTAAAAACCTTTCACAAGTGAATGTGACATCACAAATATGACAAACATGATAATGGGGGTCTGTGTTTAAATGTTCTCTTAACCCAGTAGGGTGGCTAAATTTACTTGGGCATTGAGTACATGCATATATTCTGTAAAAAATATAACTTATCGTTATTATGTTACATAAAGAACCGGCAGTGTGGTGTAGTGGTAAGAACACTTGCTCCACCACACATGGAGTCGTTGATTCAATCCCCACTAAGCTCAACCTTTAGCGCCCTTGAGTAAGGTGCTATAAATGGTATAAGCTCCTGCTGAGGCAGCACTTAATCAACAGCATAATTATCGGGCAATTATAATCTATAATATCCCAAACTGCCACAGGCAACTCAAGACTGGGTCAGAGTAACTGATGTTACTCTATGTTTAAGTCGCGCATTCGACTTTCCCACATCGAGGATAAAGATGTATACAAAAAAAAATAAATATTAATATAAAATGTATATATACTGCTTCTTTATGCTTGTTTAGTTATAGAAATAAAGTATTTTCATGTGATTTAAAATAATGATTTTAAAGAAGTGTTGCACTAGAATAAGCTTTGAGGTTTTTGGTTTGATTCCCACTGCAGGTATTTTATGTTTTTTTTAGTAAAAATTTAACCATTAATGGCTAAAATTGGCAAGTAGGTATATAATACAAAATACTTTTAAAAAAAGAATCAGTTTTATGATTTTAATGTTAACTAAAAAGCAAACCAAAATTTTACAAGCTAATCTTGTAAAAATTTACAAATTATTTTGCAGTTTTAAACCCTAAAAAGAAGATTATAGAAATAAAACATTATGATAATCCAACTTACTTTGATTGTGGGTTTTTCTTTTTATTATTTAAATGAACTTGATATTGATGAACACCCAGGTCCTGCAAAGATTTAAACACTTTGTGGCACTGGTGGCACCGATATGTCATCTCATTGGCGTGGCTTTTGACATGTGCCACAAATATCTCAAGTTCCCTGAACGTAGCAGAACATTCTTCTTTTAGACAGCGGTAAACCTAAATAAAATATTAAATTTTTAACCCATAAAAATAAGAAAAATTTGAATTATTTAAAAAATAAAAATTTACATCACATAACAAGATTGCTTAAAAATCACATCTGCTTTTTAATTTATTGTAATTAAATCGCAACTATATACTAAGATAGGGAGGTGATATTTTACACAGGCACCCAAAATGGCAGTTTTTTCGATTAATGGCATTCAAAATTAATTTACACACACAAAAATATGTGTATATAGGTATATATAAGCATCCACTAAGTTCCTCTCTATATAGTTAACACATAATAACGTATTGTTAAATTTAATAAATTGGTGTAAGCATACAAATAAATTTAGTGAATTTTACCATTGTAAAACATGCTTAGGAAAACTAAAAATATAATTTTAAAACAACTAACTACCTGTTGATCCTTATGAACTTTCATGTGAGTTTTCCTCAAATTATAGGTTGTGAAACCCTCCCCACAATATTCACAAATAAACAAAACTTTATCCTCATTGTGGAACTCCTTATCTGTTTTGCCTTCCTCACCTTACAAAAAACAAATTGAATCAAATTTGAAAAAAATTTAAGAACTTAGAGGCTAGGTGGAGTGCTTACAAAACTTGGTTTCCCTACATAAGGTATTAGGTTCGATTCCCACTGATTCCTTGATGTAGGTTTTCTAAGTAATCTGTTACTAACTGCTACTGATCCAAAAACCAATTAGCAAATTATTTTATAATTAATATCGATAAATTCCAAACTGCCAAAGGCAACTCAAGACTGGGCCGGGTCGGGTTAACACATATGACCTTCCCACACAGAAGATACGCAAACACAAACTAAAAACATATGGAAATAGTAAAGCATATTCTCTTAAAACTCTTGTGTAAAAACATTTATATTTTTCACCTTCTGCAATAGATTGAGTAAATGAATGATTTCCCTTTAACCAAACCTTATGAGATACCATGTGCTTCTTCACATTTGATTTTTGTGCAAAGGCTCTTCCACAAACAACACATTGAAACGGCTTTTCACCTACAAAAAAATGTCAGACATGAAAATCTAAATAATTAAAGAATATAAATAAAAAAATACAAACAATATGATTTTTTTGTTTAAGTGATTTTTTATTGTCTAAATGCCTTCCCTACAGATTAAAATTTACCTGGTTCGCAAAAAATTTAACGATCAAGATTTTAATTGACAAGATATGGTCCCAACAAATAAAACTTGCCTATAGAAGTTTACCCATACAAATAGCAGCTATTTTTTTATTTAATTGCTTTAAATAAGACATGCATATCATCTTCTAAGCTTCATAATATATAGATTTTGTTTTAGGTACAGTAACAGTTAACTTCAGAGATTATAAATAAATGTTAACAACTTGTAGTAAAAACATTTTAACTTTTAACATGTTATAACATAATAATTAACATGAAATGTGGTACCTGTATGGCTTCTTTTATGTTGTTCAAGATCAAAGTTTTTACTGAAAACCTTGAAACAATATTGACAATGAAATTTCTTTTTTGTGTTGACGACTTCTTCAGTGTTCGAGTCATTTGTGTTCGAAGTTTGGTCCAAGATTTGATCACTACCAACATAAAACCAATACAACTTATTATTTTTGTATACACCAGTTTAATTTTCAATCCTTTTCGATGCATTTTGTTTGTCGTAACATTGTCACAATTCGTATCAAAAATATGCCTGCTACTATTTACCCATAAATCACAAATGGTAGTTTTTTTAAAGGATATATGTATATATATTGCCCACTCAGCTCCAATAAGTATATATATGTGTGTTATTGAAGTAACAAGATCAATCTTACAGCCTAAACAATTGGAGTAGCTTTTGTTTGTCTAAACCAGACTCAAAACAATAAACCAGACAATTTTTTGAAATTTGTTAAACTATTAAAATTGTACCTTATATTAATAGCATGCTTTCAGGGATGCAAGAACAACAAAGCAGTGGGGATTACACCTGAAACACCTCATGTAGTAATGCCTATTGTCTTTACCCACTGTTCTATAAACCAAACCAACATACTACTTACCTATTATTAACAGTATTTGGATCTCCATTAAACTGCTTGGTGATTGGATAAACATTTAAAGTTTTGTTAGTTTGAATGTGAGAAGGTTTTGGTAAGATTGACACAGGATTTAGTTTTGATTGTTGAGGCTGGTTTGAGACTAAACTGACAGGAATGTTATGTTGGTTTGTTGTCTGGTCAGTATTATCAGGTTGCTTAAAAAAAATATTAAATATATAAAATAAAAATAAATAAATACGAAAGAAAGGTTTCCTAGAAACTTAAAAGATACAAATTTGTTGAAAAAATAGAAGCTCTTTGGATTACATGTTAAAAATAGTTTAAAACTTTGAAATATTAGTAATAATTAGTAATAATAGTTAAAAACTTCAAAAACATAGACTTATTTAAAAATTGCAAAAGCAAGTAATTAATTAAATTAAAAATATCAGTAACTTAAAAAACGCAAGCCAATATAATAATTTCCAAAATGACTTTACATAATAATTTTAATTTTACCACTTGTATTATATTCTGAGGTTGAAGTGATATTGTTTGTTGTAAGATATCAGCTCTTTGTATCGGGTCATAAGGAGGAATTTGTTGAAGTAACGAACTCGTTAACCCGTTCTCCATCAACTCTGGCCCCAATACAAGGTCATTGCTGGGTTGTTGCTGGCTGTTAGGTTGAATGGGTTGGAGTAACATTTGGTTGGATACAGGTAACACTATTCTAAATTAAAAATTTGTTGATTAAAATTTAAATAAAATATAGAGAATAATATAAATTCCATTTAAACATAAATTTAAGCACAAAGTTGCAGTGAAAATTCTAATCTATACATAATGGAGGTTCATTGATGATATGCACAAAACAGCTGTTTGTGGTGTGCAGGTAAAATATATTAAAAACCTTATAAAAAATATAGAAGCAAATTTTAAAATATTTTATTTAGTTAACTTAAAATAAAAGCTTACCAAAAAATTAAATTTAAAAATATGACATTTCTGATTTATATGTCCAAAATATATATATTACAAAAATATTTAACTTACTGTAGTTCATTTCTGTTGTTAAGTTTATGAAGTTGATTCGAATAATGAAGACTATCTACAGATTGTGGATATCCATCCATGGTGGACAAAACTGGAAGATTAGGCCGGTTGTTGTTGTGTAGACTATGTAATCTATAGAAAATTAAACACAATATAGTTTTAAAAGGTTAAAATTTTTTTTTGACTTAAAAAAAAAAATTATTTTATATTGAAACATTAGTTACTATTTTGCTTGACTAAAAAGTTACAAAAATACCAATTTTTTTTCAAATAACCAGGTTTAAAGTATATTTAAAGGGGCTAAAGCTTAATGTAAACAACATATTTATATAAGGCTTATAAGCTTTACTAAGATTTTAATAATACTAATATTTTTGCAAAAAAATGTTTTAGAGGTCAATTTTGAAAAAAATAGGTAGGTATATTTGAATAGGCTATGCAAAACTTAATGTAAACAACAGACTCAAAATATGGCTGAAGTGGTACTTTAACTTTAAACTTTACATACCACAATATAATATTAACATTGAAAACTTTTACAGGCTTAGAAAACAAACTTACGAAGGTAAAGCTGTTGAAGAAGTAGGTTGATTATGTGAAGCCACATGATCCATATTCATCCCGTTTGTTAACATGGGTTGGGACTGTTGATAAACTTCGTTGATCGATGATGACATCGTGTGTTGTAACATCTCATTTGAGTTGTACACTGGGTGGCGCTGGTGACACATTTCGGTTTTATGTTGAAGGAAAATATCGAGATTGGTGAACTGTTGTTTGCATCTAAAAAGTGATTCATTGTTAAAAAAAATTGATATTAAAACTTTTAAACAAAAACAGTTTATATGTTGCCAGATAACTTTTGTACAGGAGGAAATTCTTTCCTAATCTCCTATATTTATATATATATAATAATTTTTAGTTGACAACATATAAATGTATAAGGATATATATATTTATATATATATATGTATGTCCAATTAACAGGCCTTTAGGATATAAAAATACTGTCTGTGGTGTGCAGGTAAATTAATATGGGTAAAAATTAATTCTAAATTGCAAACATATTACCACAACTGTATGCATCTAGTAGTAAATTGAGTGTGATTTTTAAATAGGATAACACCAAAAAAGGATATATGACTGCACAATTTAAGACTATAAAATCTTAACCATTTACCTCCCACATTGGAAAATATCATTGTCAACATCTTGAACAATATTGTGTCTTGGTTCTTGGTTAATTGAGGATTGAGAGGTTGACTGTATTGGAGGTAAGTTCGAGGATAAATTGTTTTCTTCATTTGTGGAGTTTTCAAGAAATGTTAAACTTCCACTATTTTCCAAGTTAACTGGAAAAGTAAAAAGTAATATTGATTTTACTGTTTTCTAGGAAAGGACACTTAACAGCCTGAACATACAGACATAAAGTAACTTTTTCTTGGTAATGTATTTTTAGGTTGCCATTAGCCAACCTTTAAAAGTTGAGCAACATATTGGTACATGATTATTTTAAATGCACCTAAAACTTGGGTAAGCATTAAAAACCGGCAGCGTGGTGTAGTGGTAAGAACACTTGCTACACCACACATGAAGTGGTGGGTTTAATCTCTTATGCTGCAGCGCCCTTGAGTAAGGCGCTATATACGGTATGAACTCCTGCTGATCCAACACTTAATCAGCAGCATAATTATCAGGCAATTATAATCTATAATATCCCAAACTGCCACAGGCAACTCGAGTCGGGGTCGGAGTAACTGAAGTTCCCTTTTTCCACATCGAGGATAAAGATATATACAAAAAAAACTGTAGTATTTTCTAGATCATGCATTTCAAATATTTTTGATTATATTGCCCAATAATTGAACTGAAGTTTGTTTTATAGCTTAGTAGAAGTTTCTACTGTTTTAGTTAATTACTTAAGGATGATACAACATTTTTAATGCAAAACAACCTTAAAGGCTAACCA
This sequence comes from Corella eumyota, assembly GCF_963082875.1. Classification (NCBI taxonomy): domain Eukaryota; kingdom Metazoa; phylum Chordata; class Ascidiacea; order Phlebobranchia; family Corellidae; genus Corella; species Corella eumyota. The sequence goes on from NC_137490.1 coordinate 1,423,434, forward strand.
AAGTAATAAATATAATAACTAAAACGTAACAGAGTCAGACAATAAACAATTAAAGATACATAAAAAGTTTCTGATCTTACCTGACAAAGATTCAAAGTAGGATTGCATCGTTATAACTTTGTTTTACTAAATTTCTAGTTCACACAACATTAAATCTATTAAAGTTTCATAAAAATGACTTACAAAACGCAACAAAGCCAGGCTTCTTCAGTTAATTTGTTATTTTAGAAAACTCGTTAAGCTAACAAATGGATACGTATCGTCAATCGTTACGCTTGAACAAGTAAAGGTGTAAATATTGATTGTAACTTTTTAAGTTTATGCTCGATAAACGTCTTCTATAATGGTAAAACAATTATTTAATTTAATTTTATTTGATTTTAAGTGTATTTTATGTTAAAATGTGCACTTTTAAATTTCGCTTGCACTATTTTTCATTTTAATCTCATTTTGATCCAGAGTGGTTACAACGTCCTCTGGCGGCAAACCTTATTGTTGCTGGGCTACACGACGCCAAAATTATGATTTTTATTAAATTGCTTTTTAGTTATTTTAACAGGCTTTAAAACACTAACAAACACACGTAAACTTTACAGATATAAAGGACTTAGTGATTTTTAATGTATAATTTATTTACTAAAATCGAAATCGGAATATTAAAGTGGTTAATAGTAAAGTGTTAGATGTTTTACAAATCACTTTAAGCCACTTTTATTTTTATAATATATTAATTTATATTAGCTAAGATATCCTTTTTTAACTTTTCTTGTTATAGGTGGGGCTTTAGGTTTTATAAGGTTACAACAAAATACAAAAAAAAATGCATAAAAAGAAATTTGTATCAACAAATCGGAATAGTTTACACAACCTAATGGAGAGTGCTTTAAATGCTCACCGGAAAGACATAATTGATTATTCATTCGGTCACTTAAACATGAACAAGTAAAGTATTATATATTATGTTAAATTTTTAATATTAATAACCTAGCGTATCTGATATTTTTAAAATTTTTATTGACTTAGCAAAACTGTATTAATAAAAGAATTCAAAACTGTTGGCTTCACTACATGAGGTCCTAGGTTCAATCCCCACTGCTCTCTGTTTAGGCTGCAAGGTTGACTTTTCTACATTAAAGATAAAAAACTTAAATAAAGTACCAAAGTATTCTGACAAGTACACAACATTTAAAACTTATTAATCTTTACAGTATAATGAAACCCCCAAAACAAGAAACAGAAGTTCAAATACGCTGGAAAAGCTCAGCTCAAAGCCCAGAGAAAAAACCTTCAAAAGTTGATGTTTTGGATGAAAACAAACTTGGAAATATGAGTGAAGCATTAATGGATTTTAGTTTAGGAACAGAAAGACATTTAAAAAGTAAAGGAAGAAATAGAAAAGTTACTGAAACTGATTCAGATCATATGGTAAGTACATTACCAGTTCTATTATCTTAATAGTTATTTCAAGTTTAATATTGTTGATATATATTTTTTCATTTTATTTATCGTCGAAGTGGGAAGGTCGACTTCACGACCTTAACATAGAGTAACATCCATTACCCCTACCTAGTCTTGAGTTGTCTGTGGCAGATTAATATATTATTAATTCTAATTGCCCCATAATTAAGGTGCTGATCAAGTATTGCCTTCGCACCCAAGGGCATTACGGCATAACAGCAGTAGGGATTAAACCCAGGACCTCTAAGTTATAAAAGCCAAACATAATGACTTTAATATATTTTTCTTGTAGTTTGTTTTATGATATAAAATTGCCACTGGATTCCATTATTTATTTAACAACAAATTCAATTTTGTAGCCTGTACCTTACCCAACACCAGACAAACTTGACAGAAAACTTGAAAAAAATGTTTTTAAAGAAATGGAGAGAATGCTGGTTGATCAAGACCAACATTTTTTGTTTGAAAAACCAGAAGAAACACCAAAACCAACAACCAGAGTTCGATCAAAAGACCATCAAAAATTATTACCACTTGTTAAAAAACCATCAGCAAAAGTATAAAGAGTTTTTTTTTGGTTATTAACTATTTAGTTTGTAACTGTAAATTGTCAATGATAATGTTGTGGTATTCTATAATATCCCAAACTGCCAAAAGCAACTCGAAACTTGGTTGGGTAACTAATGTTAATCTATGTTTAAGTCATGAAGTCAATCTTTTCACACTAAGGATAAATAAATATGATAAATATATATATTAGACCATAACACCTATAAACTTTGGCCATTTCTTAGCTACCAAGGTCTAAAAAGCTTCTACAAATATTGTTACTATATAAAACTAAAAATATTTGATTTTTAGTACAAATATTATAAAAAAAGCTTTAATTTATGAAACCCCTCTATTTTTGTCCCCCTAAATAGAAAACTAACATTTAAAAATGTACATTAAGGTAACATTGTACATTTAAAAACATTGTACATTAAAAAAAATGTACATTAAGGCACAACAACTAAGATAGTAATTGTGAGTATGGTTAAAGTATCGTTTAACTAATTACCATTTTTTAGGTGTATGTTGAGGAGTTAGTTCTTCCAGAAATAATGTTATCGAGTACAAGTATAGCTGGGACCACACCACCTTCTATTAAACTACAAAACAACCAACAAAACAACAGGAAACAGTGGGAAACCAAGAAGTTTGTGACAACTTACCATGCTGGGGTCACCAGAAAGGATCAGTTTCAGAAAATTAAAGACTTTGAAAGAACAATATTAAGAAGGTAAGTTGGAATTTATCTTGGTATTTGGCCAAATAAGCTTTAAAATCATTGAGTTAATATATTTTTCTACACTTTAACTTCTAGGGCTGACACATTGGAGAAACATGTTGGAGATGGTAACAAAGCAGTTGAACATTTGGAACATAAACTTGTTACAAGGTTATTTGAACTTCAACTCAAAAATTTACCCCCTGGACCTAGCTTTGAAAGACTTCAAGTAATTATCCTGATTTTTTACATATAGAAAATTGTTTCGTACTTTTTGATTTTAGTCCACCTCCAGAATTGTGCTTTTGTTTTATTTATGCATTACCTTAAGGTCTTTAGTTGACATCTCACAGCTTTTATATAAAATTACATATATTAATTTGGTTGACATGACAGTTTGGGATAGATTAAAATTGCCCGGTAATTGTGCCGATGATTAAGTATTGACTCAGTAGAAGTTTATATCGTTTATAGCAACCTACTCAAAAGCGCTACAGCATGAGAGCAGTGGGGATTGAACCCACGATCTTATGTAGTGTAGCAAGTGTTCTTACCACTACACCTGCTGGCAAATTATATGTAATACAGCTAACAAAATCAACTACTGTTTACTTGAGCAAGTGTGAAAATATAAAAGTAAAAATTTGATGGATTAAAATAAACAATTACAATGTTTTAGCTTTACTCTGAGATATGGAGTGATCTGACCATGGACTCCATGATATGTGGGGAGATATTGGGAGAAATTAAACAAGAATATGACAACCACTTGACTCACTTATTAGACTCAATGAAGTTCTCAAATCGATCGGAATTAGAGCATTGTTTGAACATTGTTGAGAGTTTTTCTATGGAGGAGAATACAGTGAAGTCAGATAGGTTAAGAGTAGAAGTGGAAGAGATTGAAAAACTTGGAAAAAATGCTTTAAAAAAGTAAGTAAAAAAGCTGTTGATGTTTAGCACCAATTAACTGTATCATAGGGTATCCACCTATATGATTAAATATCATATTACTGAATGAACATTTTACCAATTCTAAGTAGGATTTTGTTCAGAAATTAAAGGGAATTCCAAAAGCAGGGCTACGAGAGTTAATAAAAATGTGTACTTGTTGGTAAAATAGCACTTTTGGGTATGACAGTAAATCTCAATATGGTGGCTTAAAACTTCAATATAAAAGGCAATATTAGATATTAAAACCCAAATGTCATCCAAAATTAATAATTTTTACATTATTCTTACACACATAGTTACATTTTGGTTAAAATATTAAAATGTTTTGCTTATATTAATAGGAATGGTGAATTAAACAACTTGATTGATGAGGAAATCCACAAAATTGAAGAAGAGGAAAGATTAAGGAAAGAAGAGGAAGAAGAAAATTTAAGAAGGTAGATATTAAAACCTTAATGAACACTTTTGTTATTTTTTAACTGTCAATAAAGTACAATAAAGGGTATGTTTGTTTTTATTTACTTCAAAACTTGTTTATATTTAGAAGGTTTTGTTTACTCAGAACAGTTGCTTTTACTATGGAACAACCTGGGCTTTACCACTACTCTCATACTGTAGCGCACTCAGATAAGGCACTATTTACAGTTTGACCTCCTGCTGAGCCAGCACTTAGTAGCTTAATTATCAGACAATTATATTTTATAATATCCCAAACTGTTAAAGGCAACTCGAAACTGGTTGCGGTAACTAATGTTAAGGTCATAAAGTTAACTTTTGTAGAAGTATAATTAAATATAATAACAACTAAATATTTTTTTCTAGAAAAATACCAATAAGAAGAGTAGAGACTAAACTCGCACTCAGAACCCCAGACAGTGACAACAACTTAAAATCAGACAGACATACAACCGAGCAAAGACTGAAGGTAATTGAAACAACATTGTTTATAAGTTAACAATTTTACAAGGTGGTGCCTTGTGCATTGCCACATAAGGTTTTTGGATTAATTCTTTCTTCTTTACTAGTTAAACAGTTATGTTTTTATTCTTTTAGGCTTTAAAATGTGATGTATTAGAAAGACTGGAAGCAATGACAGAATATAAAAACAACCTAAGGTAAATGCCTTTTATTATATACAATAAATATACATATATATTTTGTTTTGCTTTTTTTATCCTTGTTGTAAAAAGGTTGACTTCACAGCCTAAACTTAAAGTAACATTGTTATCCCAATCCCTCATAAGTTGGCTTTGACACATTGATGATGATGATAAATATTTTGCAAGTTGGTTTTTGCTAGACAGGGGTTCATTCTTTTTATTGCCTTATGCGAAAGCGGTACAGAATAAAAGCTGTGGGTATTGAATCCAGAACTTTATACCAAGTGTTCTAACAACTGCATTACTTAGCTAGTAATATTTACCAAACTAGTATACCAAAAGTTTGGAGCATGACAATAAAAAATACTTTGTACATTTTACGTTTACTAGGAACCTTGAATTAAAACTTTTTGTTTTTATGTTTTTTTAGAAACAATTTCGTTCCAAAATCAGATTTACGAAACCTACAACATGCAGTTAAAGACACAGAAGTAGAAATGCAAAAAATATTGCAACAAAATGAATACCTTGAACAAATAAAAGAAGTAATTTATGCCAGTGTTTATAATTACTACTTGATTTAAAATAAAACATTTACATAACTTTGCAAAAGGCATTGTAAACACTTTTAACTTCTGCTGCACAAAAACAAACTGCAGTTTAATTATCAAGAATTGTATTCAATAATATTCCAAACTAGCTAAGTTATTAAATCTATAAAAAGTATCTAATAGAAATAAAGCTTTTTTTTAAATAATGTAACTTTATTTTAGGATCTTTACCAGCAGTTGTTGCTCTCTTGTACAAAACATAAACTGGATGACGATAAAAAAGGGTAAGTACTATTAGTTCAACATTCATTGTGTTTAAACGTTGTACAACAAAAATCAATATTTATTATTTTTTAGACTTATAATGAGCAAATTGGAAGAAGTTGATAACAAATCTTAATATATATTGAAAATATTATCTTGCATATTGCCTTGTTTTTACCTTTTATCTTTAAATATGAAATAAATCTTACACAGACAACTTTTTGTGCCGAGTAAAATAATCAAATGGAAAAGAAGTTTTATTTTTAAGTGTCTTACCTTTAATAGATGTTAGTAAGCTAAATCATATGTAATAGAGCTCAGTAGATGATTTAATATCGATGTATGTTTAATTTATAGCCTTGCAAAATTAATAAAACTGTTGTTTGTGGTGTGTGGGTAAATTATCGCGAGCAAATATTAGTTGAGAGTTGCGACCATATTGCAATAAATAAAATGCCAACCATAGGGCCAGTGGGCCATTGACTAGTATAAATAACGTGAAAATATTTAGGTGTAATAAATAAGGTTTAAATGCAATATCATTGTATTTTAAATATGGTTTGCTACAGATTTTTTTTTGACCAGTACAAAAATAATGTTTATTTTATTAAGTAAAAAACAAAACAGACAAAAAAATGGATATAAAAATATATAAAATATTGTCTCAAGTAATATATCACAGTGTTTTACTGAGGATAAGAATTTGTCATGTAAAAGAATGCATATCAAAATGTAACACAAAATATCAGTTGTTATATAAAAAATAAAACAAAGTTTGTTTGATAACCTTGGATTTGAGGGCTTGAAATGCTTTATATGATAAATAAATTTGTTGTTTGTAAACTAATATTACTATTGAACAAGAAATATGGCAATTACTAAAACTGGCTTTATTCCATATAGAAACAACATGGCTTAAAATTGCAAATTATAAAAGCTTGCTATACATTTAATAAGTTGTTTTTAGTTCATTTAAAATGACCTTAATTCTTGGTTAGCAGATAACCTGGACTTTTTTTTGTCAAAAATTTAATTACTATTGGTTTTTGAATTATGGCTTAGTAAGACTTAACAAAGATAAGGCTTTATAGCTTTATAAAATATTGTATAGGATAACAATATGGCTCAGTTTATAATATAATAAGTAGTTGCTCAAAAAATATTGGTCTAAGGCATAGTTTTTAAAACAAATTTTGCTAACTCTACATACATGGCTTCAAATCTTACAAACAATTGCCAAGTAACAGGAGCTTTAAAGAACAATTTTAAGAATACCAAAGCTTTTTATAGTAGCCATCTAGACTTCCCAGGATAACAACATATTGTTCTAGTAGTAACCATAGCTTTGTTAAAGTTTTTCATTTTCTTTGATGATGAACTGATGGAAAGTTAGACTCACTATGATGATTGTTTGTAGGTGAAGGACTCTGAATTGCAAAACAAAAATCAAATTTGATGATAATAAATGAAAATAACATTTGGATATAATGGAGCTTAGTGAACAAGGTATATAAACCACCATGAGGTCGTTCAATCCCCACTGATCTCATGCTGTAGCGCCTTGGGTAAGGGCATGAGGTCCAGCTGAGCCAGCACTTGATCAGCAGTATAATAATCGGGCATTTATAATTTATAATATCTCAAACTGCCACAGGCAACTCGAGACCGGGTCGGAGTAACTGATGTTACTCTATGTTTAAGTCGCGCATTCGACTTTCCCACATCGAGGATAAAGATATATACAAAAAAATGTATATATATGTATGTTCAATTTATAGGCCTACAAAATAAATAAAACTGCCATTTGTGGTGCACAGGTAAATTATCACTGGCAAATATTAGTTGAGAGTTGCAACCATATTATGTCAAATAAAATGCTGACTGTATGGCAAGCTGAATAGCAAAAATAGATAGGGTTTCTTTAAAAATAATTAATCTTAAATAAAAGCAATTGCACTCACCCTGCTCTTCTGTGCATGTTTACTAGTTATATGAGGGTCAAGTGAAGGAATGGCCATCAACATGGTCTTGTGCTTGGTTTTCTTGGCTTTGGGTGCTTCACATAAATTTAGTTAGATTAGAATGGTAAGAAGAATTAGGTACTAATAATTTTATTACATCTAACAGACTTAAACAATAAATTGCAGGCACCAAAAATATACAATGTTTTACAAATTATTCCTATGACCTACAACTTTAAAATTAAATATTTTCTAGAAAAATTAAAGGTTTTTTTATAGCATGGTAATATCAGCATTTAATATAATAATAACATAGTAAAAATAAATTAAAAAATCTACTCCAGTAAAGTTGTTTACATTTTAAACAATCCTAATGCTATATTTTTATTTTCATTACAACTAAAAATGTAATCTTTAATATTTACGATCAATTCCTGAAGTTTTAAGATGATCTCTTTCTTGTAAAACTCCTAAATAAGGTTTCTGTCCCAAGTCAGGTAAGTGGGTTGTCAGGTTGTCTGGCTTTGAATCTCTATAAACAAAAACATAATTTTTTATATATTAATTTATCCTCAATATAAGGCCTGGGACTTAAGAATTGTCATAGAATAAATTTCATTATCTTTTAAACAAAGTTTACAATTTTTTTGATAATATAAGTTTTAAAATAATTTACCTGTGAGATTTATCTTTAGTTGTATGATGATAAACCTAAAAATATAAATATTTTATGTTACTAAAAAACAACTGCTAGAACTTAAGTATTTTGCATAGAAATTAAAATAAGTACAATCAAAAGATATCACTTATTTTGGATAGACCTTATTACAATAATCAACAAAAGAAATAATGATAAAACTAACACACCGATTTTATATTTTTATCCTCGATGTGGGAAAGTCGAATGTGCGACTTAAACATAGAGTAACATCAGTTACTTCGACCCAGCCTCGAGTTGCCTGTGGCAGTTTGGGATATTATAGATTATAATTTTCTGATAATAATACTGCTGATTAGGTGCTGGCTCAGCAGGAGTTTATACCGTTTATAGCGCCTTACTCAAGGACGCTACAGCATGAGAGCAGTGAGGATTAAATCCACCACCTTATGTGTGGTGTAGCAAGTGTTCTAATTACTACACCACGCTTCCGGTCAATAAAATAGTTAAATGTAACAAAAGTTTGTTTTATTAAAGAAACAAATCAGGAAACTCAAACCTTTCCCTCCTTCTTTTGTTTAGGGGATTTATCTCGATATCTTCTGTCCTCGTTGTTCTTATGTTTTGAATCCAATGTTCTGACAAAAATATTTAACAAAAATATTAATGTTTTTTTCTTTATTCTACCAAAACAAATATATAAACTTGATTCAATTCGAACATACTAAAAAAAACATTTTGTCAAGACTTTTACTGTTTTACAACCAAACTCATATTTGAATAATGAAGCTTGGTTCATGATATATATCCAACTAACTTAATGGCTTTTAAAATAATAAAAATGCTGGTGAACAGGTAAATTATCATGGACAAAAATTAGCTGGTATTTATAGCCATTATACACAGCCTTCAAAAAATAGCCCTTATAGTGAAAAATTAACTGGTAAGAAGTACTATTATAAATACAAAAATATTTTTTTAATACATTTTTAAGCCCACATCACTACTAGATTGCTTAGCCATAGAAAAATCATCATTATTAGCTCCTGAAGTCCACAAGGGTAGGTTATTGCTTGCCTTTTCTTCCTTGTGTCTGCTGTAGTGGAATGCCATACTACTGCTACCTGTAAACCATAATAAAATAAAATGTATATTATATTTTTTATTATATACCGGCAGCGTGGTGTAGTGATAAGAACACTTGCTACACCACACATGAGGTCGTGGGTTCAATCCCACTGATCTCATGCTGTAGCGCCCTTGAGTAAGGCGCTATAAACGGTATAAACACCTGCTGAGCCAGCACTTAATCAGCAGCATAATTATCAAGCAATTATATTCTATAATATCCCAAACTGCCACAGGCAACTCGAGACTGGGTCGGAGTAACTGATGTTACTTTATTTTTAAGTCGCGCATTAGACTTTCCCACATCTAGGATAAAGATATATACAAAAAAAATAATGTGTTGCTAGAATTTAATGTGACATAGTAGTTAATGTTCTGGACAAAAAAACATAAGGTTCTGGGTTTGATTTAATAATGTTCGTACCATAAGGTAAGGCTAAAACAGTGTTTATTCTGCTATAGTTAGGGCATCAATTAGTTAGATTAAAACTTCAACTCTTATATAAGACTTTAATACCGGGTACCTGCAGGGTTAGTGTTGAATGAAACATGTTGGTTGGTTGGAATATTCTTCTTGATGGCTGGATGGGTGATTGAGGTTGCACCTGACATAGACATCATCATCTTCTCAAAGTGAGAAGTTTTGTCGGGGTACATGTTCTTGTCGAATGAACTCTAATACAAAATAAAGAATGTTTTTAAAAATGGAAAAATAAAATTTATAGAACTTATGGTGCAGAAAGAATAAATGGTATTAAGTTGGCCTTGCTTTTTTAATATATTGCTGAGCTAACATCCGTGCATTTAAGAACCTGTTAAATTTATATTGGGCACAGAAAGGGCAAGTATTGTTAATGACTTAAAGACACCATACCACATTTAAAAACTAACCAAGACCTTACATAATAAAGACCAATGCTTACAAAGCTAAGCTGCTGGTTTATATGATTAAGGTTAAATAAATAACAAAACCATTACACAGAAAACATTTTCAAAAAACCTCAGGTCTACAATCACACTTATAATTAAACAACAATTTTACCTGCAAGGAAGATAATTCATTTTTCTTTAACTGGGAGGATCGGTCAGTTTTGTCTTTTTCAAAACTTCTAAAAAAGCAACAACATTTGTTAACAAGCTACAGGACAATAAATAAGCCAAACAAATAAAGAATTTTAAATCTATGTTATCGAGAATTAAACTCAAATGTTTATAAATGTCCTTATATCAGCAGTGAATTCTACTTCAAGTTAAAAAATATAAAAAATGTTTTTTCTTACTTGACAACAGCACCTCCTAGTTGTTTATGTTTAAACATAGAATGCGGTGAAGCAGTCGAATTTACAATTGACAAATCTGGGCTATCCCTCTTTAAAGATTCAGTTAACGGACCAAGTGTCCGTGGGTCCATATTTCTTGAGTTTTTTTCCAAATTTTTTGGGGACTTGTGAGGCTGTTTTTCCAGGGCTTTGGGTGATTTTTGAACCTGTTTCGAATCCAAGTTTTTGGGTGATTTTTGGACCTGCTTATAGTCTACATTTTTAGGTGATTTTTCCTTGTTTTTATTTTGTTTTTCCAGTAAATTCGGCGGGGTAATTGTTTGTAATCTTTCCGAGCTTCTGGTTTGTTTTTCTTTAGTAATATTCAAATCAGACGAAGTTTTTGTGACCACATCTTTTGGAGTTTTCTGTTTTAACTCCTGTTTTTTCTCCAATTTCAAGTCATTCGCCCTTTTCTGCGAAGGAGGAGTTTTTAAAATCCCGTTCGAATTCGTGGTTGGAATAGCTTCAATCGAAGTACGAGGCGAGTCTTTATTTGAATATTTCTGTGATTTTTTTGCTATATTCGGCATACTGTCAATGTTTTTTTGTAACTGAGCGTTCTCTGTTTGTTTTAGGATAGATTTGTGGCTGTTAGGAGGAGTTTGTTCACGTTTTCCTGATTGTTTTAGTGGAGCAACTGATGGTAGTTGGTTCTCCGTGTCAATTTTTGTGTGCGATTTCTTTTCCTAACATAACATTGGGTTTAAGCATTTTTTAAGGTAGCTTAATAAGTATTTATTAATATAAAGTATATTGTAGCCCTAAAATGAACTTGTAAGTAACAAATTTCTATTTGAATTTTAAATTAGAAAAAAATAACAGAATTTCTATTATGACTATGCAAAAAATCTAAAAATACAATATTTTTTAGGCTGATATTACACACCCATGTAGTAGTTTTTAAACCCAGTACAGTTTAAACTTTAAAGAATCACAAGTTTTAGAGTGTATTAGTTTTACCTTAACTGAGTTGTTTCCACTTTTGTTTTGGTTGGAAGTGGAATTAATATTTGTTTTGTTCGATTTGGTTTGGTTTTCTTTCTTAGGTGAAGGAGTGTTTATTTTCTGAAGTTGTTTGTTCTAGAAATAAAATAAGCAAGAGTTTAATATACTGTTAATAACCTTGAAATAAATACAAAGTCTGTATATATGCTAATTTATAATTGGTATATCTCATATTTATGCAATAAATTAATTGCTAAAGTAGCAGTGGAAATCGAACCCACAACTACATTTAGTCATGTCCATTTAAGGGAGGTAAATAACTACTTGATTCAGTCTTATATAGTTACAATATAAACCTCTTAAACAAGTTTTTGTTACAAAATTTAAATATAAGTCGCTTAATACTAATGTAGCTATGTTTTCTATTAATACTCACAGCTAAGTTTTTGTGATCAGGTGAACTTTTGTTGGTTTGAATGATGTTCACATCTTTATTATCTGCAGAGTTATTCTGTGCCAACTCCTAAAAAAACAAATTTATATGACTAGTGTAAAATAAAACCCAACCTTACAAACTAAACAAATCAATAACCCAACCTTATTCAGGCTTACAAAACTTAAGGTAAGTCATTTAATTTACTAACTAAATTTTTTAAGTTAATTTGCAAAAGTTAATTTTGTTTTTAACCCTATTGTTTGTTAGTAACATATAGTTTTTGTAAATGTGATTACAGTTATCAACACCGTACGTAAGTATACTAAAACATTTATATTAACAGTGAATATTATACCCAGTTCTTTCAACCATTGTAGGCAGAATTTAAAATATTTTAAACTAAGTCAAACAATATTTTACCTTTAATTTCTTTTTCCTTTTTTCTTGCTCTTTTTTCTCAATAGCTTCTTTCCTTGCCAACAAATTGTTGGCGTTATCTTTTGATATTCGGGCTCTAAGGTCAGGAATCACCTGGAATATTATTAAGCAAAGTGTAAGGGTTTAACTTTAGTACAGCTTGTAAAAATTTTACAAATTAAAATAATGCTATATTTATATTAACAGTACAGCTAAAGTATAACTTCGCGAAACAAGGTAAAATTATATTTTGGTAAGAACACCATTACAAGAGTGGCTTAGTGGTTAGAACACTTGGCTTTACTACAGAAGGTCATAAGTTCAATCCCCACTTCTGTAATGTTAAAGTGCCCTTAAGTATACAATAGTTGATTTAGATTAAAACACATTGTATTTATTTTAAAACTAGCTTTATACAAGGCTTTGCAACAATTACTTGTATATTAATTTAATGATGTTTTTGTTACCTTTTCTTCAAATCCATCTTTCTTGAAGTATTCATGTCTTAACAACAAAGAGGAAGAAGGTCGGTCGTTAGGGTCAAGTCTTAAACATTGCTGTAAAGCAGTTAAAAATTTTGTAAGTAATAAAATGTTAACAATACCTTAAAACTGGTTTTAAAGTGTTGGGCTTAACTTGTAGAATTGTATTTAAAGTACTGGTCGATAGCTTGCTCTATGAACTTTAATTGTCGTAATACAAATATATATCATCCACTAACCTACATTATATATTACACAAAATTCAAAAGGAAATGTTTTTGTAAATATCATGATAAATATAGTTTAAAATTATAGGAATACATTTAACGTAAACCATTATATTTGGCCTTAACTATCTAAGCAAATCTAAGTTTATGTTACTTTACTTTAGCATTACAAAAAAAAAACTGTTAATTATTTCAAACCTTCATTAGGTCAAGAACTTCAGATGAAAACTTTGGAAATTTTCTCTCTAAGGGTTCGATGTCTCTTACATCAGGTAACCTCATGCCAGCGAATAATGGATTCCGTTGGAAGATTTCACGATGGCGAGGACATAAGTTACCTGATAATTCAGGATTTTAGTTACATGTATACATTTATTTTAAGCATCGTAATGACTAACATGTGTAAAATTTTAATTTTAACATGTGATTTACTTTGAATTAGATAATATTTTAAATGTAGATTTTTTGGTATTTAAAGCAAAGATCAATTTAAATTTGGGGTTGTCTAGTTAAAATATTAGTATAACAATCTATGCATGTTTTAAATTGTAATAAATTTCTAAATTATGGTTTACTACTACACATCTTTGTTATAATGATTGGTTAGTAATCATGGTAGTTAGATGTAAATACTTTAAGAATGGGATGTGTTGTTAATACTAATATTTAGTTCTACAAAATCACAGAACTAATTAGGGTCCAGTACATTCTACTTTCATTGTAACACAAAAAAAGTTTTCTATTCATTGGAAATCAACAAACAAAAGTTTTTAACACACTGTGTAGTTCCTCAATAAAGTCATATCTTATGACATAATAAAGAAATAACAAATTCCATTTTCAATAAAACAAATAGGGATTATTATGGACAATATTATTGGCCTATTTTAATTTAAAATTTTACACATTTTCTTGAATATATAGGCTATATAATTGAACTACAGAAAACATGCAATATCATTATTAATATTAATTTATATATATATTAACCACTACAATTGGCCAACTACTAAATCAATGGTATTAGTTAAGTTTTACAACAAACAAACTTGAATAAAGTATTTATGTCAACAAGTTTGTGGACATTTCATTAAGTTATATTGACTTATCGTAAGGAATTATATTTAACCCACAGCTGGTCATATTGTTTTGTCAATAATAAAATAAAACAGAAGTTTCGTTATACTTGCAATGTAAACTTTAAAAACCCCAAAAACCACTTTATTAAAACTTTTTAATATTTTTAAATCAACATAGCTAAGAGCCATACGGCCCACTAAAGTTGAAGCTATTAATTTTGCAAAATAAATTAAACAAAATTCCAAATATTAAAACTAATAAAAGTCTAATTAATCATATTAATATAAAGTTGACATGTTCATTAAATAAAAGTAGTCCAAATTTTAAGATATTATTATTAAAAAATCAAATATTTGGTCTTATTTTATTAATAACTAATATGATACTATATGTCATAAGTTTTATTAAAATGGAATTGTTTATTACATTTACTAATACCTCTAGCTAATGCATATGACATGATATTATGTCAACTACATATATTTACCACCAAGTTATTAAAATACTGTCACAAACAGATTTTTTCTGCAAATTAAATTAGTTTTTGTGTTGCAAAAACCTGGTTAATAATTTAATTTATTAAACATAAACAATAATGTTAATATGAAACAAAGTATAAGCAAAAACACATTCCACACTATTTATTAATTTAAGAAATAATGTTATTTCTATATACCCCTTTAGGAAAATAGGCTATGTAATTTATATATTTTGTTGGACAAAATATTTAAATTTCACCAGAACACCCTATTTAAACAAAAAAACTATAAAATCATCACTAAACAATTTTATAGGCACACACTGTAAAATGAGATATTTTTATAAAAGGGTAATTTTTATCTTTGTTCTAATATGACAGTAACAATGGTAGTAAAGTTTTACATAAAACCTTAAACAACACTACACCACCAAATATATTTGTATTATACAACCCTTCTATTACAATAAACACACCACATACTTAGAACAACACTGGTAGCAGGTTGTAGTGGTCAGATCACTTTCTACGCCACATAAGGTCCGGGGTTCGATTCCCAGTGATCTTGTGTTGTAGCGCTATTGATTAAAACGCTATCAAGGGTATAAACTCCTGCGGACCCAGCACTCAATCAACAAAGTAATTAACGGGCAATTATCATCTAATTCAAACTGCCACAGGCAACTCGAGACTGGGTCGGAGTAACTGATGTTACTCTATGTTTAGGTCACGCATTTGACCTTACCGCATCAAGGATAAAGATATATACAAAAAAAAATATGACCACAAAACTTAACACTACTCCACACCACACAATAACCACAACACCAGTACTACAAACTTACCAAAACACTTGATAATATGATAAAGTTGGTCAATATCAGAATCACCAGGAAATAAGGGATCTCCGGTTAACATTTCTGTTATCAAACAACCTACTGCCCATATGTCCACTGCCCTAGTGTGGAGATTTAACTTATTTAACATTTTTTTAGGACAGAATAAAATATAAAAATAAATGTTGATAATGTTTGTAGCGTGTTTTGTGTTTTAGTGTAAAAGTTAATTAAAATTTGGGATTTAAAAAAAATGTTCGCCATTAACCATTTTTTTACAAACAATAACCTTGAAGACTATATTAAATCATCACTAAACAATAAATAGTAACACTAGCTTTTCTAAATTAAAATAACTGAAAACACTACATTGTTAAACATCACTTGTACAAAACTCAAACTATTCTGTGTTTAAAACCCATCTTTACTAACAATCTCATTTATAACATTTATTACTTTATGCTTTCTTTTATTTACCTTACAAAATCCAGTACTTTTTTTAAAAAAACTCTAAATAAACTTATTGTCACATTATATATACTAGTTTAAAGCCTGCCCTACGGTCAGGAATTTAATAAGGTAATATAGTTGAAATTTTCAACTAATCTTTAGCTGTGACAATTTACCTGCATGACTTTAAATTGAACTCACATTTGTCCACTAAGCTTATATATATATTTTACTTACCAACACATTTTAATATTCTGTTCAGCTGGTCGATATCTGATTTGCCTGGAAAGATTGGATCCCCATATAACATCTCACCAACTAAACAACCTATTGCCCAAATATCTATAGCTCTGTTGTACACATTTAATGTAGTTAACTTAAAAATAAAGAAAATTTTAATAACTAAAGGCTACTATTCTGTTTTTCCTTACTTCTAAATACTTTTTATTCCTGAATGTTTTAAAATTTTTACTAAGTCTTATTAATAAATTGATATTAACTTACTTAGTACTTTGTATTTTATTTTATTGCTTTTTGTAAAAAAATGTATAAAAAAAAAGGATCAAGGTTTTAAAAAAATTAAAGCTCAAAGTTTATTAATTAATAAAAAAGATTATGTTAAGCAACTTTTTAGAAAAGAGTTTGTTACCTTCCATATTTGGTGTCGCCCACTAATAATTCAGGTGCTCTGTACCACCTAGTGGCCACATAATCAGTGTAAATTTCTCCGGGTGCAGCTAAAGTCCGGGCAAAACCAAAATCACAAATCTTGATTACTCCACTGCGGGAGTTTAAAATGTTTTCTGGTTTTATATCTCGATGAATAATCTAAGAAAGTAACAAAGCTCAAAAATACATTTATATTTTAAACATATATTTTTAAAATTTTTTTATCCTTGATGTGGAAAGGTTGACTTTACAACCTAAACATAAAGTAACATCTGTTACTTCGACCCAGTCTCAAGTTTTCTTTGGCAGTTTGGGATATTATAGATAATAATTTCGTAATTATTAAGCTGCTGATTAAGTAATGGCTCAGCAGGAGTTCGTACCGTTTACAGCATGAGAGCAGTGGGGATCTAAACCAGGACCTATTTGGTAAAGCCAAGTGCTCTATCCACTAAACCACGCCGCCGGTAAAAAGTTAAGTTTAAGTTATCTTAGTTTGATTGTCTATAACATCATAAAATTAAAGTTTCTATTACTTACAGCAACATACAGAAATATTAAGGAAAAATCAATGCAAAAATTGGCTTTAAGACTTACATTGTGGCTGTGACAAAATTCTACTCCACGTAAAACTTGCCAGAGTATTTTTCTGACAGTCATTTCACTTAATCCATTTGGATATTTTTCCAAATCATCTAGAACAGTGTGATCAACATATTCAAATACTAAGTATAAGCGTTTTCTCCGCCTGAATACTTCAATTAAATTTACTAAATTTTCATGTCGAAGTTTCTAGAATACAAAATAAATTTTGGATAAATAAATTATTACAATTAAAAATCTTTAATTAAAAAAAACACTATTAATGAGTAAAATTTGTTTGTGTTTATATTTACCCTAAGCATTCGAACTTCTCTCATGGCAATTTTTTTTACCATCTTGTCATCTTCACTTTCCAGAAACTTTTTAATGGCAACAATTTGCCCGGTTTCCTTGTGTTTACATTTCATAACCATTCCATATGATCCCTCACCAACCATTCCCAGGTTGTCATACTTCTCCATTTGACCTTTTTATTTTATGTTACCACATACTTTAATATTAACGCAAAACACCCTCCTTTAAAAAATTAAGTTTTACCAAAAAGTTAAAAAGTTATTTTTTTATAGTTAAGATATTAGCTTGTAAATTTAACATAGAAGCTTAAGTAGTCCTCAACTTAAGGTGAAAAATATAAAATCCCATATGATTAATAAATTAAATATTAGGTTACATACTAAACGTGTTCTTTCTCTTCAGTAAGATGTTTATTACGATACTGACTTTTATAACACGAAACAGCGTTATTTGTTTCCAAGGGCAATCAAATTACTTTGCTCCGCCAATAAAAACGCCCACTAACCATTTGGAATTGTAAGTAAAAAGTTAAAATCGCCATTTTGTATTTTAACGTTTTTAAAATCAATGATTTGTCTAAAAAATTGCTATTTTGTTTAAAAATTTAGTTAATTAATAAATTAAAAAGCTATTTTAAAAGAGAAATAAACAAATTTACAATACATAACTTTCCTTTTAAAAACAATCTTTTTTTAATGTAGATAAATTAAAAAAGACATTTTTTTAAAAGTTTTTTAAAGAATTTAAAAGTTGGAATAAAAATAATAAAAACAAAATATTTCCGTCGAAATTGTTCACGCGTGACCGCCCCCACAACAAAACAAAAACTTTTGATTGACAGGAAGTGTGAAACGAAATATTTTGTTTATTTTTAGTTTTCTAGATTAATTAAGCAATTATAATGCGAAGTCGCAGTAATTCTGGGGTTAAATTAGACAACTATGTTCATATCATCCAAAAGAGCATCTTAAAATTTCAGGTACATAACATAATAAACTTATTTGCAAGATATTTCAATTACAACTTTTGTAAACAACTTTTTTTCGTTTTTTTAATTGTTAATTTTGTTATATAACAAACCATTTTGTTTAATATTTTATAATATGCTAAATAATTTCTTTTAAAATACAACTTTGAAGTCAATTTGTTTTATTAATAGAGCTTTTTTGTTTAAAAGTAAATATTACAAGTTTAACTCCGGCAGCGTGGTGTAGTGGTAAGAACACTTGCTACACCACACATAAGGTCGTGGGTTCAATCCCCACAGCTTACATTCTGTAGCACCCTTGAGTAAGGCGCTATAAACGGTATGAACTACTGCCGAGCTAGCACTTAATCAGCAGAATAATTATCGGGTAATTATAATTTATAAATTTCAAATTGCCACAAGCAACTCGAGACTGGGTCGGAGTAACTGATGTTACACTATGTTTAAGTCGCGCATTTGACTTTTCCACATCGAGGATAAAGATATATATACAAAAAAAAAATTTCCACTGCCTGACTGTTGCTATGTTGTATTCTAGTATTTTAGTCACGAGACTTAATAAAGTCAAATTTTTAAACTAATTTGTATCTACAGAATGGTAAAATTTAAACTTTAAAAACCCCACAATATTTTTAGGACCCAGTTAGTGGTTTATTCTCAGCCAGTAAAGATATACCCCATGCTTGGGTTAGGGATAATTTATACTCCATCCAAGCTGTCTGGGGCCTGGCTCTCGCTTATCGAAAACATGCTGACCTGGATGAGGATAAAGCTAAAACCCATGAACTTGAGCAGGTAAATGAGAATAGATATTTGTTAATCTTTAATGCCACTATTTAAAATTAAGCATTTTTCAACTTGTTTTTAATCAAATCTTCGTTCTAAAGTTAAAAATTATACTGGGTCAAATGGATCGAATCTTCTTAACCTTACTTTTTTCAATATTCATTTTATTCATGTCATTTATTTAATTTATGAGATTTTATATATTATATGCATAAGCCTTGTACTATTTGAAGCCATTGTTTTTTATAAAATTTAGAGTGTTGTAAAATGTATGAGATCCCTTCTGCAATGCATGGTTAGGCAAGCTGAGAAACTGGAACGATTTAAGGTAGGATTTCTTAAATTACTTAAGGTGAAATAGTATTTAACTAACATAAAACAGATAACTAAAAGCCCTTAACACATTAAAGTTAACACGTTGGAGATGCACACTAGACAGCCCACCTTATGGTTGGAATTTTGATTGTAGTATCATGGTCATAACTCTTTACTAATATTTACCCACAATAATTTCCACAAATGGCAATTTTACTTATTTTGTAGGCCCATAAATTGGTCATACATAAACCATTATATATAGATGTTGTATTATAATTAACCAATATTTAAACAGACCACACAATCCCCCCATGATGCCCTCCATGCAAAATATGATCGGCGAACCTGTGGAGTTGTTGTGGGTGATGGTGAATGGGGTCACCTTCAACTTGATGCAACTGGGTTTTATATTCTCATGCTTGCCCAGATGACTGCTTCTGGTAAGTTATGTTTTGCATTATCGCTGACTTGATTATGGCGATTTTAGATATACTGATATTTGTAATTGGATATTTGTGTATGTTTTTTTATTGCTTAAATGCCTGCTTCTGTTAAATTAGATTGTTTAAATAAATGTGTTTATGAGCTTTATAGTTTGGCATTGAAAAAAAGATAACTAAAAATCAAGAAGTGATAAAGTAAAATTATGCTCTATGAGCTGCATTTTAATTGTTGCAGTATGGTCACAACTTATATATGCTTGTGATAATTTACCCACACCACAAAAAGCATTATTTGAAGGCTTTTAAATTGAAAATAAATGTATAGTCTATTAAGAGTCATTAAATTTAAATAACACATTTGTCTTCAATGTTTTTTTATTTTTAGGTTACAGCATCATATACACATTAGATGAGGTTGCATTTGTACAAAACCTTGTATTCTACATTTCATCAGCTTATAGAACACCAGATTATGGAATATGGGAAAGAGGGGATAAAACCAATCATGGAGTACCTGAACTTAATGCAAGTTCGGTGGGAATGTGTAAGGTTAGTTGGTTTATCCGCCGAAATATTAATTAATTTTGCTTTTTTTTGTACTTGCACATATATTAAGGTTTTAAACCTGATAATATTTTTTAATGGTCTTGTTTAAAATTCCCCCTTTCTTGAATATATATTCTATTAAAAATACAATCTAATTAAGGTTTTTTTTAAATATGCAATCTAATCAAGTATTCAAAAAAATAAAGGAAAATAAGTTAAAGTTAAATTATTTAGAACCATTTATATTTAGGCTGCATTAGAAGCTATTGATGAATTGAATTTATTTGGTCCAAGTGGAGGACCCGAGTCAGTTATTCATGTTACTCCTGATGAGAAAGCAATGTGTCAAGCTATATTACAATCTATGTTGCCCAGAGAGTCTAATTCCAAGGTCAGTTTGTTATTTTTATCAAATTCTTGTATATATGTAAGCTGCAATTAAATCAACTAGTTATGGGATTGGTTGTCATTAAAACTCATTTTAAACTAAATTTTATTTACTGTAAAAATAATTCTAAATGATTCCTTTTCATAAAATGCTTTAAATGAAATAAAGATTCTTATTTTTCCTCTTATTAAACTTAAAAATTTGATAATTATTAGGAAGTAGATGCAGGCCTTCTAAGTATAATTGGATACCCGGCATTTGCAGTTAATGACCAAGAATTAGTCGATTTAACTAAAGAAGCAATTGTCAATAAACTTCAGGTCTGTAAATTTAAATTTTTGTACTAAAGTCATAAACGTTTGAGATGTGATAATTCCTATGGGTTTTTTTAATTTATATATAGTTCAACACCTAGTATTTTTCACCAAATAAAACTATATACAATTTAAAAGCTTTGTTTTACCCATGATTTTAATAACTGTATATTTAACCTTAAACTTTTTACTGATATTTAAACCAGGGACGGTATGGTTGCAGGAGGTTCTTAAGAGATGGATACAAAACTGCGTTAGAAGATTCATCAAGACTTCATTATGAGCTAGCTGAGTTGAAGGTTTGTAAAAAAATTAAATTTCTTTTGCAAATTAAATTTTTGAATTTATATAATTTAATTTGAAGAGGCCAAGTTTATGGCCTAAACATAAAATAACACAGTGTTAACACATGTTGTTTACTATACCCACATTAGTTAAAGGTATACCAAAACACTTCTAACCAATTTTTAGTTGTTGTTGTTAACTTTACTTGGAATTATATATATTTATGGTATTTTAAAGCACGTACTCAGTAACATCTTAATTTGTACTGTTTTGTGTTTAAAGAAAAATAAAGTATTGAGTTTATTTATGAAACTTGTATTCAATTTAATATATCTATTTGTAAACATTTTTTTGTCATGATTTTAAAAGCTAAATTAGTAGGAAACATAAAATCATGACAATATGAAACATGCATAAAATTAAACCCGTTTAATAATGTTTTAATTAACATATTGTTATAAAACTTTTTATAAATGTAAATTTAAAAACCCATGAATTTAATATGGTTAAATTTTTCTCTTAATAATTTAAACCCGATAATTATTAAAATGAGTTTCATTTTTTTAACAAATACTAAATTTAAAATAAATACAACTGAACATAGTTTATTTATTTTTAGATGTTTGAACATATAGAATGTGAATGGCCCGTATTCTGGACCTACCTTATATTGGACGGAATATTTCAGGGGAACAAACAACAAGAGTTAGAATATAGAGAAGCATTAGAAGAAATATTAGTGCTTGAAGATGGTATTAGGTGTGTCCCTGAACTATATACTGTACCTGCTGAAAAGGTAAAAAAATTTATATAAATTAAAAGAGGCCTTTGTGCTTAATTTAGCCCTTGATTAAAGTTTTTAAACCATTATTTTTAAACAAACTTGCTGCTAAAAAAAATAAATTGTGCTTGATTATTAAAAGGGTTAAGATTCTATTGAATTGTTTTTGATAAGCAACCAAATTTCAAGCTTTTATGTGAGCATTTATCTTTGGACAATTTTAAAATGGTTTTAAATGTGATTTTTTATTCTTAATTTAGAATTAGATCATCATAAAGCTTATATTTTTATATACAATTTTTACACTTCACTTTTTAGTTTATTTTTAGATAGAAACTTACAAAGAAAACTATTTCTAAGTTAAAAAGTATTAAAAAAATAAAAAATCTGTTTTTTTTTTAATTTTAACTTAAAATAAAAATTTAATTTTAGGTTAGTTTGGAGAAATCAGATCCTCACAGTCAAGATCGTATTCCATTAGGGAAACTCCCCCATTTATGGGGTCATAGTTTGTACATACTGGGACGTCTGATGAGGGATGGGTACCTAGCCCCGGGTGAAATTGACCCCCTTAATAGAAGGTTTGCTACGGTAGCAAAACCTGACGTTGTTGTACAAGGTTAGTGATCGTGTGTATTTAAAGGCCTACAAAATAGAAAAACTGCAGTTCGTAGTGCATGGGTAAATTATTAAAGGCAAATTTGAGTTGCAAGTTGAGACTATTTTACACCAAAAGATGCCGATTTAGAGGAACGGCTTTCCTTTTTTAACTATTTTGTCAATAATGGTGTTTTATTTTATACTTCTTTTATATTATGGATATTAAAATTTATTTTATGTTTTTTGTTTTAAAGTATATAAATATTAATACCATGTTTGCCAAACTTAGTAATATTGGTTAAAATTTAAATAAATACCAAATGAGTTTTCTAGTTTTGCTGTGTTGTAACTTTAAAACAATAATGTTCATATTACAGTTTCAATCATGGCTGAAGAAACAGAATACCAAGAGATTCTGGAGAAGAAATTGGGGGTCAAAGTGGAAACTTTTTCTGAACTTAGTTCGATAAGGTATATACTGAAAATATAATCACATATGCTTATTAATGCTAGTGATACTAACATACATGTGTACAATAGTTTAGGTAAAATTTTACAACTACTTTTGTAAACTTTAAAGTATGTCTAAATCCTTAAAAAAATTGTTGTAAGGCCGTTTACCATGTAAGTGTAAATAGGCGAAATAAACAATATAGGCATGAGAAAAATTTAAAAATAGCAATAGATATTACATTTTTTGCAAAGACCTAAAATGGTAACCAATATATAGCTTTAAAACTCTAAATTTTATTAAGAAAACAAAATTAAAATTTAAAATTTAATCTAAAAAAGGTCAAAAGCAATACAAGTTAAGAAATATTAAAAAAACAGTATGGATTAACCCCTTAAAGTTAATTTGATATTTTACATTGAATTTACAGTTTTACTTAACTACGTATCCTTAGACAGAAATTAAAGATAATTACTATATTCTTTATTTTTTACAGAGTTCAACCATCCAAATTATTATCTCGAGTTTACTCCTGCTTAGGTAGATGTCCTAAACTTGGTTTAACTGGAAGACCGTCTAGTAACCAGATTGGAATATTGGGGACCAGTAAACTTTATGCAATCAGGGATCAAATATTTTCATTTCCCCCAGCTGTAAGTATTTGATTGATTATTTAATTTATATTTGTTAAAATAAAAATTTGTTTTTGGGGGGGTGATTGGTTGTTAAAAAAGGTGTCATAAGAATGTTAGGTTTTGAAACAGCTTTTGTATAAACTTAGAAAAAAATAATTAATCTAGTTTTATTATTTTGGTTGTAATTTAATAAAAGTTACAGAAAAAATACTTTTTTTTATAAAATACCCATATAATAAGTCTAATTATTTAGACTTTTACATGCAACCATAGCTTACATGATTCAATAGAAAAAATGTAATAATTTTAAACATATATTAAGTCCTTAGAATAAGGTTGAACAGGTAAAATCATGGCTTTATTATAAGCGAATTAATTTAACATTTGTATTTCCTAGTTACTGGATCAACGCGACTTTTACATGTCACTTGACACTGATATGTTGATCGACATGTTTCTTACAGAACTACATTACCTTGCTAGTAATTGGAATATGCTGGGCAGACCTATTATTACTGTGCCTATACATAGGGGCATGTTAGGTAGGTTTAATTGATGGTTTTAAAATTAAATTTGTAAATTTTTTTAAGTCAGTATTACAAAATTAAACTCAAAAACTTATGCATGTGAAATATATTTTAAATTCATTAAACTAAATAAATAATTTGGTAATCAAAAAGTTTCGTTTTTTTATATATCGAAATTGACTTCTTTATATCGAAATTGAGATTGTTTTATAGCTACTTATTATATATCTTTATTATTATTATTTTTCAGCTGAAGATGGTAAAAGCTTTAAACCTTCACTTATTTCAACTTTAAGAAAAGTACAAAGTGGATATTTATATGGTGTCAGGTAATTAAGAAATGTTTATATCTTTAGTAGATAATATTATAAAATGTGTTTAGTAATCGCATTCTGTCATAAATATATATTCTTGTGTTTTATTTATTATTTCGACATATGTGTTTTTGGTCGGTGTTCTATTCTTATATTTCATTAAGCATAAGTTGAACAATAAGATTTAATTTTAGAGTTGTATTAGGAACATTGGAAAGCTTTCTTAGTACTTCATGTTTGACTAGATTAACTTTTCTGGATACACCGGGTAGGGTTACCAATATATATACTTCATCATTTGTATATAATCTCTAGATAACTATTTTTCCCCTCTTAAGTTTATTTAAAACAGGGTTTGTATTATAAAATGTACAAAAAAATTGTGATTGTAACATAAAACTAATCTAAAAATAAAGTAACAATGTTTACGCTTTAGAAATATGTTTTGCTACCAGGTTAACTGTAATATATAAATTTTAAAGCACCTTTAGAATCACAGCTTATCTTAAATTTAAAATTACATATTTATAATACACAAGGTAATGAAGAAGCTGATGTAATGGATTTGTTGATGTCTAAACCCGCACCTCGTATTCATTTACTCAGCATTCATTCTGAGATCAACCCAACCAAGTCTTTGCCTAGGTAAGCTGAAAGTTTTAGTTTAATCGTGTTAAAATACCATTACAAATATTAACTATATATAAAAGTTGCACATTAATTAAAAAAAAATACTTTTAACTAATCAATAATTTGGGGTCATTTTTTAAGTTTCGAGTTTAATTACCCAGAATTGTCCATTTAAAATTCTTACAAAGTTTTCATTTTTAACCTTAATGATTCCTTACTTTTAACCCTGTAACACCTTTTTAACCCTGTTTTAGTCCGAATGAGGATAAACAACAAATCTTATTGGAGGCAAGATTTAATAACAGGAGAGGGAGTGATAGGAAAAATTCAACTGATTTAACAGGTAAGACTTGACCAATATTAATTTTTCTAGTTGTTTTTGTTTGTGTATAGTGTAGTGGGTAAACACTTGGCTTTACTACGTAAGGTCCTATGCTTGATTTCTACTGCTTTTATGCTGTAGCTTCTTGAAGTAAGGTGCTATAAACAGTGTGAACTTCTGCTGAGCTAAAAAAACTAACATCTAATAAGTTATTTGTTAAAGACAATCAAGTTACAAATTGTTCTCTATGTTTAGGTCGTAAAGTCGGCCTCTGTATAGAATAATTTTGAGAAAAAATTGTTAATACGTTTCTTATTATTCACAAATTCTAATCATACAGGAGAGTTTAAATAACTTTTTTTGTTGTAGATGTTGCAATATTTAACAGCATAGCAGATAACATGAAAAACAAAACTGAAAAGTATGTCTAAATTAAAACAATTCATTTTTTTAATAAAAATATTGAATACTTAAAAAAAACATAATATATTTTCAAATTTTAAGTATAGTTTTTAAATTTAAAAAATTAGATTTATCTTTGTTATATATTTCGATTTCTTTAGTTAAAGAAAAAGTTAGCTCATTATTATACATTTTTTAGTTTACTAAAACAAAGTAAAGACCCAGCTTTGGATCCTGAAGAATTGGTTCAAAAATTAAAAGAATCTCACAGCCAACTTGAACAAATTAACATTCTTCAATGCCTTTATATTATCAAGTAATTTTTGTGTTATATTTAGATGATTAATAATGAAAATTGCAATTTTAATTGATCAACTACGAATAAATTAGACCCTTACTTAACTATAGAAATAAAAATTCTTTAGGAGGGTTTCCAAAATTTTTTTTTTTTTAGTGTTCAAATTTTACTATTTTAATTTTACCAGAGGCCCAAATTGGGACACAGAAATAAACGGCAACTCTGGAGCAATGGTTAGTGATTTAATCGAAGAATTATATGACAGAGCTGGTCAACTTAACAACTGGATGGTCATTAGAAAGGTAAACTCACTCTATTATTTATTAGTTACGCATTTAATATAATAAAAAAATTGCCCAATAATTATACTGGTAAATAAATATAGGCTAAGCAGAAGTTCACACAATTTATAGCGCCTAACTTAAAAGCGTTACATCAGAAGACCACTGGGAATCGAACCCAGGACCACATGTTGTGAAGCCAAGTGTTCTTACCACTATACCATTTTGCTAATTAATAAAAGGTCTAGTGTTTGAAATAAATCTAAATGTATGATATCCTATTATATATGGTACAAAATCAGTTAAATAGAAAAAGTGTGCTTAATTTACTACAATTTCTTTTATTACAGACAACAGGATTGCTGAAGAAAAGAGTAAATGGGTTATCACAAGCTATCACCGATCTTCTAGTTCGGCAAAAACAAGTAACAGTTGGGTTACCTGAAGAACCCAAAGAAATTACTATTACTAGGTTAGTATACTAGATTTTAAAACATAAATTGATAAATATTAGACACAAGTCCAAACAACACTTTTTTTTAACTTTTTCTAAACAAGTTTAAAAATAAAATAGATTTTCTAAATTCTTTCTTTAACTATGTTCTAATCAGAGTATTTTGTTTAATTTAAAATTGTTTCTTTATCAATAAAATTTAATTAAAATTTTACAATAGTTTAAATAAAATTTTTGCTTTTTTTACTTATTTTAATATGTAAACAATAGACCGATGCCAACCGAGGAGTTATACAGATTAATACTGGAAGCATTTGGTGAGGATACAGACATAGCTGTGCTAACCCAAGTAAGATTTAACAAAAATTTAAACAAGTTTAATTTATTTATTATTGTTTTATTAAACATATTAAAAATTGGTAGAAAACAGATACAGATATGGCCCTTCTTACCCAGGTAAAATTTAAAAAGCCTTGGAATGTTAAAAATCTAACAAAACTGAAAAGTCTTTAAACTGAATGATTTAGGATTTTACTAATCAACAATTTCTTTTTCGACAAAGCAAGTTGTTTAAATAAATAACCCCTTTATTTCCCTTTATTTGATTTCGCCATGATTTTGCTTTAGATATACTAACTTCTGAACACAATATAACATACAAGCTTGTTTAAATTTTTGAAATCTCGCAAATAAGATAAAATAAAGTGATTATTTATATTATTAAAAAATAATATTAAAATAAATAATGACTCACAATTTATTTTATAAACTTAAGCATGAATGATTTGAAAAAAAAATTTTCAACCAGATTTTTCTAAATAAAAAACTTTCAAGACGTTGTAATAATATTAAATGCCTTATTTTTTAAGCCTTTTGTTTTGTAAAAACGAATTTCATTTTATAGAATATAAAAAAAAGGTGTATGTTTATATTATTACTATTTATCGTTTTAAATTTTTACAAAGTAATTTACAAAATACCCAATTAATTATTTTCTTAATATTTAATAAATTGTTATATATTCAGGAGATAATAATGTATCTTGCAATGTTTATGAGAACTTCTCCTGCTTTGTTCAATGATTTATTGAGGTTAAGGGTTGGATTAATTATACAGGTAAGATTTGACTTATATCTTAATATTGGTTGTTATGTAAATTATAAAATTATATATATTTAATTTAATTTAAGGGCTAAAAATTATTAAATTAACTTATATTTGTTAACAGGTTGTATGTTAAACCTTCAAATTATTCTTTATAATTTTATTATCAACATAAGTTTGTTAAGATAGGTAATATTTAAGGTATTTAAGATCTTTCAAGTTTTATTATTGTAAGTTGTTTTTTTTTAATTATTTTAGGTAAATATAACATCTGGTTTAAGAAAAACCTTAAAATAATAAATGCTGTAATATTAGTCAAGGCCAAAGACAGTTAAGATAATAAAACAAGTACTATGCCAAAAAAACTTTTTTCCCAAAACAGTAAAGGTTATCACAATAAAGTTAATTCTGTTACTATCATCAGACCTTGAAATAAGTTAAAGTCCACAGAACATAAATATTGACATTTTCACACAATGTTGGTTTAATGACCTAAGTGCAAACAAATCTTATTTAAACTCCATTTAAACATCAATATTACACACCCACTATAACTTAAACATGTGTAATGGGTGTGTACGGTGTTATGTTGTAATAAATTCACTTAAAGTAAGTCTTTTGCAATAAAGGTATTTTGTTTTTACAGCACAAAAATATAATCACACAAATAAGATACTGTCTTTAAACTTTAATCAAGTTTAAACAAGGCAAATACACTTAACATAATATGTTATTACTTGACAATATAAGAAAATTATCACTGTTTTTGTAATGATAACATTTATAACTTTATTTTAACCTTAAAACTACTTGCTTAATAAAGGCATCTATTTTGTAACTCTGATCTCCAAAAATATATTTCAATATTTTTCAAGTTTTCTTACTTTTTTTTTCTGTAGTGAACATATAAAATCATTACATAAATCTTAATCCCTTAAATTCTGGAATCTGTAACTTGATTTTATATTTAGGTAATGGCAAGTGAGTTAGCCCGACATTTGAGATGCTCGGGTGAAGAAGCAACTTTACATTTAATGGGATTGTCTCCTTTTGAGATGAAAACTTTGATCCATAATATATTAAGCGGGAAGGAGTTTGGTGTGATCAAAAGTGGTAAGAAACTTTTTTTTTAATTAAAAAAAAGGTTGCTTATTTAAAGATTTTTTATTATAAATTAAATAAATTTAAAAGAGTTGTAGTTTAAGATAAAAAAATTAAAACCTGGAAATAAATATGTTTTTCCCGTGAATTAAAATTTTTTTACCTCTGTTTAAAATCTAATTTACAAATTTTTTAATAATGTTAAAAAGTTGTTACTAAACTACTTATTTATGTTTTAGTTAGATCAACTACAGCTTTTAACCATGAGTTAAGCTTGCACTCTGACAAGTCAAGGATGGATAAGGCAAATTTTAACTCAATCAAGAAAAGACTAAGGGTATATAAAAACATGTCATTTTATGACTTTCACGTGTTTTTGTATTGATTTCAAACTACAAAAGTAATTCAACACTCATTTATGAATGCACTAAAAGTTTAAAAGCATAAAATATAAAGAATAAAAAATTGTTTGGTGATTTAAAGGTTACTAAAAAAATAATGAAAAATTCAACAACACTTGTTACTATCAATAAAATATACATAACTAGATTGTTTTTTAGAAACTTGTCATTAGCAGCCCCTACAGACAATATTTGCTTTATAATCTATATGTGCAAGTCTTATTTATGGCTTTTAATACTGAATTTTAATATAGAAAATTAAACACCCATTGTTTTCTAAGCCTAAATTAATTTTAACCTTTCACAGCAAAAGACTGATCTCTCTGGTTTAATATCACCCCCAGCTTGGAGCATGTCAAGTATTAAAAGCTATCAAACTGATAGCAATAGCAATCAGAACAGCACACAAACAAGCACCAGCAATCTAGACTCTTTTCCTGACTCCTACTCACAGGTAATTAAGTATATTGTAACTACATGAAATATAAAAACAAATGTAACTTAAATGTTAAAAGGCTTGTAAAGTTTCGTTTCTAAAGAAGCCTTTAAAAAATTTGTTTTTTGGCTTTAAAATGTGTAGAAATATATTTTTCATTTATATTAAAGTCATATATTAGCGATATTTTTATAAAATTAATAAAGTTGGTGTCATTGAACACAAAAATCATTTTAACTTTAAGTATTATTGAAAATGTGCCACAGACATTTTTTAAAAGTTCTAAAGCCATTTTGTGATTCATTGTCAACCATACTAATGTGGTATATACACCCCTTACAAAATTGCAAAACTCCGTAACATAACACTGTAAAATTACTTTATTAGCTTTTATTTAAACACATATTTTACTCTAAAAAGTACTATAATGAGAAAAAGGGACAGTGGTTAAGAAGAAGGAGAATAGATGGGGCTTTAAACAGAGTTCCACTGAACTTTTACACAAGAATTTGGAGTTTATTGGAGAAATGTTATGGACTTGTAATTGCTGGGCACTTTATACCTGGCTATGTTACTAAAGAGGTATGATAAAAGATTTAAGGACCTATTTTGTGTATTTTGTTTATGGTATTTTTTGTATTTTATTTATTTATTTATTTTTTTGTTAATCCGACATGTTTTAATAGTGTATGAGTTACATATGCAATTTTTTTTTAATAGTGTATGAGTTACATATGCAACTAATAAGATTGCATTGCAAATAACTTTATTCTATTTAAAAACAGTGAACAAGTTTTTATTTGTACTGTAGTTTTACTAACCAAAATCAATTTAATTTTTAAACACCCATATTTAACATTACAAAATATTTTAGTTTGATCTTTAATATTTCAGATGACACCTGGTGAATTAAAGTTTGCGCTTTTAGTTGAAAATGTGTTGAACCACATCCCACAACCTGAGTACAGACAACTTATGGTTGAAACCTTGCTAGTTCTTACCTTGCTTGCTGATGCTCCTGGAATGAAGTTTTTGTCTGATAACTTGAATGTTGATCATGTGTTAAAATGTGCAAGTGATTTGTTCCTGCAAGATGAGGTCAGTTTTGAAAGTTTTTAGCAGTTTCTGAGTCCTTTTTTTGTACAGGTATATTTAGATGAGGCTTATGTGTCCTGTAAAGTTCTTCAAAAATATTAGGAAGAATGGTAATGAGAACAATTATTGGGAATACAAAATATTTAAAAACTTTTTTTAGATATTTATTCTTTTAGTGTTAAATTTTACGATATATTTTAGGGTATATACATATAAAGTTTTGTTAGGTAAATTTAATTTAAACAGCTATGACAGAAAACTTAGTATAAATATTCATTTTTTATGTTAATACAACTGTTTACTGTTATTAAAAGGTGGACATCGTGATAAAATTTTTTTAACTCATAGTTAAGGCTCTGTGTAGATACAGGAGTGTTGACAATTTTTTTATTAAAATTTTACCAATTTAGTTTACTATATGCAAATCATATTACATTTTTTGCCTCAATATCACTTTTTAATATCAAATGTAATCATAATATTTCAACTTATACAGATCTACCATGGATCATCCAAAGATTTGCTTGAGAAGGACCCAACCAACCAAATATGTACAGAGTTTTATGACATTGCACCAAGTGGTCCTTTTGGTACGATGACTTATATCTCTAAGTCTGTTGCCTCAACTTTTCAAACTTATTTTCCTGAAAATGTCGGGGATTGTTCTGTTAGTTAAGTTTATTTTTTTAACACAAAACAATAAAATTAAGGGTATCATAATCAATAGTTTTTTAGTATTTATAAATTATAATTTTTTTTAATTTGGTTAATGGATTATTCATCCATCTTAAATAATAAATGTTTAACTCTCTGTTTGATAATAGAAAATAGGTTAGCTAAAAAACTAAAGTTAAGTTTTTAGTGTTGTACACCCTTTTAGTACTGCTTAAATATATCGTTCTTAGTTTTATGCCAATTACACTGTTTACCTATGTTTTAAAAATCGTTAACTTTTACTGCTTAAAGTTAACAAAGAGTCAAAAATTTTTTATCAAAGATTTTAAATCCCATTTTGCATTTATACACTAAAAACGAAACAGTTAATGCATGAAGTAAGGGGCTCTTATACTTAATAGTTAAGTTATACTAGATCAAATTTTGTCAAAAAGTTTTAATTTATTTAACAATGCTGTCACCTGCCAAAGAAATACAACTTGTCATAATTTTAACTGTATTTATCTACTTATATTCTGTATTAATATAGTGATTGGGATAGGTTGCCAATTTGTATTGCAAGGGATTGTAAACTAACTGCCAAATGTTTAGTATAATTGCACTTTAAAAATAAATGTGATGGCATTAACAAAATAAAAAGTGAAATGCTGACTGAGCATAGAATTAATAAATCTATTAGATAGTAAGTAAGTTTTTACAATTCTGCAATACTTAAAATTTTTGTGATATATTTTGATATAATAAAAATGTACCAAGTGTTTTTACTTATTTTTTTTTTATATATCTTTATCCTCGATGTGGGAAAGTCAAATGCACGACTCAAACATAGAGTAACATAAGTTACTCCGACCCAGTCTCGAGTTGCCTGTGACAGTTTGTGATATTATAGATTATAGATTTGCCCGATAATTATGCTGCTGATTGAGTGCTGGCTCAGCAGGAGTTCATACCGTTTATAACGCCTTACTTAAGGGTGCTACAGCATGAGCTCAGTGGGGATTGAACTCAAGACCTCATGTGTAGTGTAGCAAGTGTTCTTACCACTACACCAAGCTGCCGGTTAAACAAAAATACAAAGGTTTTTTTCTTTTCTGATATAATTTAACTTGTAGAAAACCTTTCTAGTTGTGAATCTGTCTAATGTACTTTTACATTAGGATTTACTGAAAAAGTTTCAAATGAAACTAAAGTTGTATTATTCTTATAAATTTGTTTATTTATTTACTGGTAAGCTATTATTATATACTATAAACACAGTTTTTTGACAATATAAATTTCCCAATAATTTCTTTGCCTAGTTAGAAATAATTTTATTTTTGCAGCTTTTAATTTTTGTTCATAAAATCCATAACAATAAGATTATATATCTATATAAAAATCATAATTAAAAAGATTTCATTACATGTTTTTCTATTACCAAATACTAACAAAAAACATGAATTAACGAATTTATACATTTTCAGAAATAAAACCATTTTCACTTTTCAAAGTGCTACAAAAAAACACAATAATAAATTATTACTTTAAATTGCAGATGCAATAGTTATAACTATGACACTTTAAACCTTTGACCAAAAACTACATGCAAGTCTTCATATTTATATTGCATGACAGGATAATGTTAAATATATGATTTAAAATTAGTAACATTTGTTAAAAAAAACGTTTTTCCAGTATTGTAATATAGTTGTTTATTAATATTCACTATTTTAAGAAAGAAAGAATATCTGTACATGAGAGAGGCAATAAAATTAAATATACTGACTTAACCATCGGAACCCTTCTCCATAGCCTTGTTTTTTAAGAACCGAACACATAAATACTTCAACAGGTCGTGCCCCGTTTAAACTTTTTATTGGTACAGTTCCCTAAAAATAAAAACATTTAATTATAAAATAGATAAAAAAATAGACAATAAAACTTTAATTTAAAGCCACTTTTTTATGCAAGTCAAGTTATGCTGTACAATCTAAATAAAAAAACCTGATATATTATATAACTTTATCCTTAATTACAACTTATAATAATAAAAGATTAATTAACTAGTGGTTTACTAAACTAACAGAATAACAAGGTCAATAAAAATTTAAACTGATTTAAAAAACTAGATCAGGGTAATTATATTCCTTTTAAACATAACCCCTTCATTACTTTAATGTTAAATATAAACGGAATATATCAGCATTTCCTTATACATGTACGATTTTTACCTTTCCAGTTTTGTTAATTCTTAATACAGTTTGGACCAGCTCTTCTTCACAAACAGCTCCATTAACATCAATTTTGTTTCCCAGAATAAGAACAGGAACATTAATAACTTGATCATCACCCAATAAGCTCTATAAACGTTAACAAAATCTTACAAAAGTTGAAAGTTACAAAGTCCAAAAGTTGTATTATTTATTTACTTTTTATTTTGTTATGGGTCTTATTACGAAATGGTTAAGAATAAATTACCTTTATAAACATAATAACAAGTAAGTATATATAATAACTGTTAAGAGAAGCTGTTTTGATAGTGTTATAAAATTAATTTGTTGACAGTCAACATATTTACAAGTTGTTGAGATAACAATTAAATGAGTGGGTGTATCTTTTTTTTTAATTTATAAGACCAATAACAGCCCATGTTCTTTTTTGGTAAATTAATACATATAACGGTTTAGTAGAACCAATATAGTTCCATGAACAATAAGTGTACCATTATAACATAATTACAATATTTAAATTGCTTGATTATACAGCCAATTAAAAATTAATTAATTTTCAATAATAAGAAGTATGTCATTATTATGTAATTAAAGACAGCGTTAATTACTGATTTCATTTATATTTAACTGAAAAATTAAAATGTTTTGTTGTTATGTCTAAACAACCAATTTGCAAAATAGACTTTTTAAAATATACCAGCTCGTTTAAATAAGCATAAAAATACAAAGTGTAACCTAAACTGCACTATCATCACTTATATAAGTATGGTGAAACGATGATCTATCTATTATTGTCAACAAATATAGGTTTAAGTGGTTTAACAAAAGCAAATAAATTCTTGATTTTTAGGGAGTTAAAGTGGGTACAAAATTCTTTTGGTTTTTGTGAGACAATAAGCTTTACTGTTATCTTATAATAACAAAAACATTATCATTACATTGTGTTCTTTAAGTCTCCACATTGCACATTATAAAAACTAGATAGTTTTTCGTGTAATATTGTGTAACTATTCTGTTTAACTTAATCAGTAAATCCCTAAGTGTAGGTGAGCTTATATACTACCCAACATAAGGATGGACTTTGAACAAAACAATAAAAAAGATTCAGTTGACGGTAGTGCACCATTTTTATAATACTTACATCCAATTCCAATTTCGCTTCATTAAATCTTTCTCTATCTGCAGCGTCAATGAGAAAAACTATTCCATTTACAGCTGGAAAATAATCTTTCCAAACCCTTCGAGCTGTAAAATATTTGAATATTTGTAAAGTTCATTGACCTTGTTTCATTATTACAGTTTTAAACATTAAAAATTGTTTAAACATTTATGAATTGCTTTTTATATTTTTTTTAAACTTTGACTTTTTACCTTTTGTGTCAAACTATGTCACATTAATAAGGAAGCTATCAATAAATTGGGTAAATTTAATTAATCATACAACTTGTTAAGTACAACTACTATCCTTTTATAAGTTATTTTAATACTTAAATATTACCTTGAGCATGGCCACCTAAATCATATGTTGTGAAAGATATATTTCCCATCGTTAAATTTTCTGAGGCTATAAGATTAAAATACAAAAAAGCAAATTAACATAAATTCCCCATTTTTTAAATGGCAAATGTTACTAAATGTTTAGGCTATATAGTAAATCTTTTTGTATTAAGGATAAATATATACAAAAGTTGTGTTTATAATGGGCAAATATAAACATATGGTCGTTTTATTTGCATACCTTATGATTTTTACTTTTTTAGCTATGGTGGTTAGACTTATCTTTTATAAATTTAAAATACTTTAAAGAAATAAAACTTACTTGGGTGCATAGTAGGTTCATGGACACTCATTTTATTGTCTTTTAACATGTGCAGAAGGGTCGTTTTACCAGCATTATCCAAGCCAAGAAACATCAATTTTCCACTTTTGTTGTATAAGCCAAGATAGCTTAACATGGATTTAAACCAGTCAAAAATAAACATTTTGATTGTTTCTACTCTAGCGTTTCTTTTCAGTTTTTGAAGCCTTTTTTATTTAACGATTTTATATTCCATTTACAGCATAAAACTACAAACTACTACTACTTCGTCTGTAACAATATTTACAAATTAAAATAATTACGTTAATATATTTACATTTTTCGTTTCACAAACTAAATTTTTAATCGATTTGTTAACTCTTAAACCTAGTTGAAAAATACCATATTACGAATACACAACTTATTGACAAGCTAGCTGTTTTAATTTGTTGACCTAGTTTTTAGAAAGCAAGCGAATTAGGTGAACAACATCTTGTTTAGAAGGCGAAGCGACGTGTCCAACAAAGCGAAGATAATTTGAGGATAAAGTACAAAAATATTTTTAGAAAAAACGGTTACCAAAAACTTTCAAAGAAAATAAATCTAGTAACATGTAAAATAATGAATTAAAATTAATTAACAATATATAACATAAATAAAGTGTTTTTATACAATAAATTTATTTTATTTTTCTGTGTTTTATATTTTATTTTTGTAACATGATTACGTAATTTTGTACCTAAAAGCCGTGAGTAAATTATGTATGCCTTATACACACAGAGAAATCTAAACTATTTAAACAAAAGCATTACATGACATTTTATATTTAATTAAAAGTATGGGACTTTGGTTCATATGTTTTTCTTAGATATCAATAACCCGACTTTAAACATTATTAAATTAAAGTTACAGATATTCTGTTCTTAACATAAAGACAAGATTTATGAAAGTAGCCTTGCTCAGCATATTTGATAAGGAATAATCTGTCAAGGGTTCGAAACATAGTAGGCCAAAGTCCACAAGTTTTGTTTAGAAAAAAAATTTAAAGTAATTAGGATTTGTTAAAATGTACAAGCCAAACAAGTTTACAAAACAGTTAAGAAACAAAGAAATTAAGATTTTATAATATTCACCTTATGTCTTTTTAAAATCTATTTTAAACACAGAATTACAGCTTTGAAGGTGATTATTTGCAATGACGTCATAAAAAATTAAAGGGTCCAGAATTTTTGACCTCATGACAAAAATTACGTAAAGGCATTTGACCATGAAGTGTATTTTATAAAATTAATATAATAACACATCATATAAGAAATTTATTCAATAAAATTTAGATAAATTAATCAAAATAAAACTGTTTTAAAAAAGAACAATGCCACGTTTTATTACATATGTTAACCTTTGAACCCAATAAAAACATTTTTTTTTCTAAATTGCGTCATCAAGTGTATTGTCCTTATTTATCAATGAGTAATTCTTTTGCTTGGGTTCGTCTAAATTTTGTTAGTTGTCTTGAACAACGATTTAAAAGGTTTTAAAAAGAGTGTAATCAGTTTTAAATTAAACTATATAATACTACATTGTTATATATATAAGCACCTAGCTAATCCTTAAGTTTAAATCTATGTAAAGGCATTTTTTAAGGTTGAAAAATCAAGTTTAAAAAATAGATTTTATTTTACGTATTTTATATATTCTAAGTTATTTATTTAGCGTTTATGTAATAGATATAACTTACTTACGTACAATTTACTTTTAAGTTAACTTTAACAATAAATTAAAAGACTTTTTATGTGTTATAAGTAGCTTAAATGTTAACAGTTTTAACATGTTTTAATTTTCTTATTTAGCGGTTTGGATTTTTTGTTTCTTGTATTTTTGTTGCACTAACATTTAGAATCTAAATCAAAAAGTGGTAACTCTGCTTGAACTATAGTGGGATATGTGTATATTGTTGTTCAAGGGTTTATAAAAATATTTATTACACATTTCGATGGATTACGCAAACCAAAGACCCCCATTTAATAATCATCAACCAAATTATAACAATGGACCAGCAGGAGATGTAAATCGCTTACATAATGGTAAATATAAAGTTTTGTAAAATTTTATATATATATTTAAAATGTAAATGATATGGTAATCTCAAAATTAGTTTAGATAAAGTGATTTAATTTTTAATAATCGCAAGAATTTACCAATTTTATTTAAACGCAAGTTAACTTTAAAATTTTTTAAATATATATATATATTCTCTTGCTTATCTAAATCCCTTTCAATAACTATCCAATTTTGCTATTTGACATTCTAGTACCACTAAATAAGTGTTTTTTATTTGGGTATTGTTATTTTAAAGTCCGGGTAATTAACTATTTTAAAAACTTGGTTTTAAAGAAATTGTTTACCCATTTTGCCTTTGGCCTAAAATCCTAATAAATTGATTATTTTGTAGTGATATAAAAACAGATACTGTATGGACTATAAATTGGGTCATTCTAGTTAAAATATATTTAAATATAGGACAATGCAACTGCATTTTATGTAGCTTATAATGCACATTAATTAAGTGTTAATAAAATGATTTGCTGGTTTAGCTTTTTAGTTAATTTAGTTCAGGAAGCATTTTATTTTAGTGGAATTTTTAAAACTAAATGGGTTTCCAATTACCTTGTTTCCTTTATAATGTAAAACTGGATTTAAAATAGTTTGGTATTGTGAATTTTTGGAAAAAATAGTTTGGTATTGTAAAAAAAGACATAAAAAGGTGTCTTAGTTAAAGGTTATAAAATATTTAAACTAGTCAATTAATTTATATAAGTTCTGTTAGAATGTTTTAGTTTGTATTTTTAATTTGAAAAAAAAATGTGTAAATCTACACCTACAGGTTAAATAATGTTGTTAATAATTTCTATATATACTGTTGTTTTATGATGTTTATATATTTTTTACAAGTTTTACTTATATTTTACCCAGGTTCACATGACCAGTCATACAACCAACCCCATCAGCAACCCAACATGGGGCTTAAAAGTTCAGGAGTCCCACCAAACTACTCTCAAGGTAGGGGATATTCTTGTCTTATTTAAATATCAGTGTTTGGTTGTTTTTGAAATGATTGCAATTTCTAACAACACACTTATCGAAATTTTAAAGTAAAAAGTTTTACATTGTTTATAAAAATTCATTTTGACGCAGGACCTTCAATAAACTACCAGCAGCAACCGCCACCCCCTACCAATAATTATCAACAAAACACCAATCTTCGAAGTGGTGGACAACCAAATTTTACCAATGGGCCACCTCAGCAATCTGGTTATGCACCACGTCAGTCTTTTACACCGCCACCAACTGGATTAAGTAAGTTTTTTGCATTTGAATGTAATATAGTAAATATATTTTTGACCAGTATTTTTTGGCAAGTTTAAAATAATAGCCTAGTCTATAAAGCAAATCTATTTATTAAAAAATACTGCTAAATGCACATTAAGAAACATTTAAAAATCAAGCAATACTTACTATATATATTTAATAAATTTAGAAGTTTTATTGATAGGTACAACATTAAGTATTTACATTTCAAACTGTCTGTTAAAAAGTTATTACACCTAAAACATTATTGACCAGATGCTGGATCAACTATATTATTTTACAGAACTTTGTTTTTTTGTTAATATGTTAATCTTGGATTAGTTTAATCTTTTAAATACTTGTGATGTTGATTTAACCTTTGTACCTTGCAGCTGTTGTCAATCATTTGTTTTATAATAATTACTGCCTACATAATAATACCAGTTTATTATACTGGACAATAAGTTATACTATAAACAAAGCATTTAATGATATTAAAAATTTCACTATTACATTGAATCCCATGATGTTTATGTTGTTTTATTGCAACTAAAATAATAATTTTATGATATATATATATACCAGTAATACCTAAGATTCTAAACCGTTTTAGCAGTTTATTTACTGGGCAATCAAAATCAAAAATAAACCAAACTGCCAAAGGCAACTCGAGACTTGGTCAGGGTAACTGGTGTTACTCTATGTTTAGGTCGTACAGTCGACCTTCCCACATCGAGGATAAAGATATATCAAAAAAAAAATTAATGTATCAATATATTATGCACAACATTATCATTATTAACTTTATCACATTTATTTTAGATTCCAGTTTAAATAATTCTTACAACCAGCCACCAACTATGAGGTCACAGTCACTACATAATAGTGCTAACAATTCACAACGTAATTCTCCCTTACCTGGCCAAGCTGTAAGTTTAATTGTTTAACCATTTGTTTAACAAGGAATTTGTTTGCAATAATCCTTTTATATGGGGACTTAAAATCTATTGGTTGAGCAAACTTTTTTTTATACTTGTACATTATTTGTGCTTGAATAATTTTACATTTTTGGATTTAATTTTTATTAAATATATACTAGGTTTTGTTGCTAAATTATGATTGGTTCATTTGTATAAATACTACTTTGTATTCTAAATTGTTTTTTACATATATTATTTAATATTTTTTTGTATAAATATCCTTAATGTGGGAAGGTTGAATTCACAACTTAAACATAGAGTAACATCGAAGTTAACCCGACCCAGTCTCGAGTTGACTTTGACAGTTTGGAATATTATAATTTATATTTGCCCGACAATTAAGCTTCTGATTGTGTAAAATTAAAGCGGTTGGAATTAAACCCATGACCTCACTTAGAAAAGCCAAGTGTTCTAACGCTTACACCATGCTGTTGGTTATTTATTAAATTTAACTTTCTAAAAATCATTTTTAAAACTTATACAGGCTCCACCAGTCCAACCAAGCTATCAATCTGCTTTTACACCAACTTCAACTCTCTCAAACCAGCAATATGGTTACAATAACCAAGTCCCGCCACCACCCTTGTCAGGACAACAAAATTATACCCAGAGTGGTCAACAAAAACTTACCGGACCACCACAATACACCAACCAAAATGTGAGTAAACCACCACCTTTGCCTGGACAACAATTTCCGAACCAGCAAAGCACCAGTGGACATGTATTACAAGGTGGTGGTTATACTGGTCAAACCAGCTCTGCACCACCGTTGCCAGGGCAACAGTTTGGACAAAACATGGGCTCAGTTCAAGCTAGTTCTGGCCAACAATTTGCTGCTCAAAACATTGGTCCCCCACCATTACCTGGGCAACAATATACACCACCAACCAGCAGTATACAACCATTAAATAACCAGCAGTATAAAAGTGGTGCACCACCCCCTTTACCAGGACAACAAATTACAAGTCAAGGTGGGGCAATTAATTCAGGCCCCCCGTTACCAGGGCAACAATACAATGCTCAAAATGTTAACCCCCCTCCCTTACCGGGTCAAAACTACCAAGGTCAACCTGCTCAGGCACCTCCCCTACCGGGCCAACCTTATAGTGGAACCAACGTGCAAAATCCACCACCTCTACCCGGTCAATCTTTTCAACAACAGCCACAAGGTAACCTGAATGTTTGTGAATTTAATTTCGTCTATGATACCTTATGCAATTGTATATTCAGTTCTAGGTATAAATTAATTGAATATACACTTGCTTTACTTTATATGTTGTGCAACAAATTGAAATAATTGTCTAAAAATATGACTTAAATTGCAGTCATTAAAAAAT
Organism: Corella eumyota; assembly: GCF_963082875.1. Taxonomy (NCBI): domain Eukaryota; kingdom Metazoa; phylum Chordata; class Ascidiacea; order Phlebobranchia; family Corellidae; genus Corella; species Corella eumyota. Next base: position 1,465,265 of record NC_137490.1, read on the forward strand.
TTGTAATTGTAACCGTATTTGACAATTTTAACTCTAAATAATAACTTTTTTGGGGTATTGTAGTTTTGTAGGCCAATTCTTACCTTATAGTATAAAATTCCAAGTTTCAAAGCTTAATTTATATGCAGTAGAAGTTATTTTCGATAATTTTTTTCCTATTTATTGGTAACATTTTGGTGTATATATCATAATTACGTGTATATATGTTAACCTTTTAAAATTAAATTTATTTGTAGTAAATCAACCCCAACCTAACCAAGCTATAAACAGACAACCAGGACCACCTGGACCCCCAGGTCCTAATAATTTCCCCAATATAACAAATCAGATGGGAAACATGAATATTAATGAAGCTAGTAGACCCATCAATATTATGCAGGTTAGAATACAAGCAATATTTACAGCAGAAACTTTAATTTTAAATTATAAACTTACATACAAAATTCCTTTTTATAGAATTTAGTTTTATTTTTTAATAATTATAATTGAATTTAATTTTTGATTAAGTTTGTTTTAAACTTTAAATTTTAGTTATATATAGTTATAACTTTTATTTTATGCTAAAATTGGTGCTGACAGGTATATCAGTTATTATATTAAACTATTTGTAAAAAATTACTCTTTTTAATTAAATAGAATTTCAACAATGTTTTGAACTTAATTTTTCACCAGGAAAGTAGATTATTACCGAGAGTCAAACCATCAGAAAATCCGTTGCATTTTGAAACAAATGCTGATCATGGGTTGCTTATCCCTCCTAAAAGAAGAAATTGTAGACCTAGGTGAATACTCATTTTAGCTAGCTTGTGTTAAAATAAAATACTTTTATATTTTTATTTAACTACTTTGTATAATACAGTAAACTTCTGAATTAAACAATTCATATGATTTTTCTTTCAGTTTTAGCAACAGTTTTTTAATATCCATGATATATATATTTAAAATGTTTATTTAAAGTTTTATACACAGCTTTATGTTTCCAAACTAAAGGACAACATTTTTTACTTGTTTTATTTTATTTTTATTTAACATTTTATTTTGTGTTTCAGTTTACTGCGATGTACCTTAAAAGCAGTTCCCCAAACACAAAACTTATTAAACAAAGTGAAGTTACCTTTTGGTCTGGTTATTCATCCTTTCAAGGATCTTAGTTCATTACCTGTTATATCTGCAGGTTAGTTGTGCAAAAACCAACTATAATATGACCTGCACTTCTCTGTTGTTAACAGTTGCTCTGTTGTAGATACAGTTTTTGCTGGATCACTATTTTTTGATATTATTAAATTTGTAATGTTGCAATATTAAAAGATCTGCTAGTTAGTTTTTAAACTGAATTGACCTTTTTTTTGATTTAAAACATTTAACGCTATGATGATGATCATCGTACCTAATGCTGACCAGTTTAAATGTAGACTGAGATGGTCTCATCACAACATTGACAAAACTATTTCTGAGCGTTACTTAAAATTAAAATCAAATTTTTTGAAATCAAAGGTTTTAAAACTGGCAGAAGTTGGTGCTATATAAACACACAATATGGGAGTAGTGGGAATCAAACCAAGGGCCTTATGTGTTGATGTTTAGTGTCATCTACCACTGCACTTGCCTATATTTTTTTGAGAATTAAATATTTTTATTTAATTGATCTTCAGGTACAATTGTTCGTTGCAAGCGATGTCGAACTTACATAAACCCATTTGTAAGTTTTCTCGATGCCAGGAGGTGGCGCTGTAACATGTGTTTTGCTGTCAACGACACTCCAGAGGAGTTCTTGCACCACCCGGTGTCTAAAACTTACGGTGAACCTCACACGAGGCCAGAATGCACCAATGCTACCATTGAGTTTATTGGTAAGAACAATTTGTAACAAATTTTTAAAAAAGTTCAAAAATAAAAAAATTCAATCTTGTCTTACAATATTAATTTAATTTTCTAATTTATTAGATAAATATTTTATTTTTTTTGATCTGTTTATGACAATTTTAGTTGTAAACATAAGTTAGCCTAAAAAATTAACAATTTTTAAATTATACACTTTCAATTTTGTATTTATATCACCCCAATACTTGAAACTTTTTAGCTCCCCAAGAATATATGTTGCGACCACCACAGCCAGCTGTTTATATGTTCTTGATGGATGTTTCCCACTCAGCAATTGAATCTGGATATTTACAAATTGTTTGTGATGTAAGTATGGTTAATTATTCGTTATTGTTTAAAAATAATTTTTATTATTTGTCTTTTAAACTTATTATAAGTATAAATAAAATATATTAAAAAATAGCTAAAAATTGTTTTTCTTTAAATTTAAAGTGTTATATTATGGAGTTTTTTAATTTATAAATGATGTATATAGCACGTTAGTATGGTTGACCTTGAAACACAAAATGCCATTAGAACCTCTAAAAAATGTCTGTGGTACAATTTAATTTTCAAATCAAAAACCAGGTTACCATGTTTTTTTGGTGACGTAGAAAATATTAGTTCAAGCAAGTTGGTTGTTGTCAAAAAACCAATGCATTGCATTACCAAGGGTGACAATTTAAATTATAAAACATTTAACGCGATGATGATTTGTGTTCTGACCAGTTTAAATGTAGACTGAGATGTGCTGGATTGCATTGACAAAAAAACCTATCTGAGCGTTAAATTAAATTGAAATCATGTCTAGGCCATTAGAAATTTTTTTAACAAAATATTGGAACCTTATTGATTTTTTTATATTTTTTTGTTATTTGAATAAATTTTTTAAATTTTTGTTTCTCTGATTTTTATTTTCTATTTTTTATATTTTTTTGTTATTTGAATAAATTTTTTAAATTTTTGTTTCTCTGATTTTTATTTTCTATTTTTTATATTTTTTTTTTATTTCAGGCATTGTTGGATAGTTTGGATCAACTACCAGGAGACGCTAGAGCAAGAATTGGATTTTTAACGTACAACGGAACCGTTCATTTTTACCGACTCAATGAGGGACTTTCACAGCCCCAAATGATCGTGGTTTCAGATATTGATGGTAAGTAAAAATATAAATTCAAGTCTTTTTTTATAGTTTGGAGCCTTAGTTTTTAGCCTACATGGAGTTTACCAAAATTTTATGTATTTATATTTTAAAATGATTCCAATAATTACAAATTTTATATCCAAAAATGCAAATCAAATTTTTTAACTTTTTCTTCTAGACCTCTTTTTGTTAGTTTTATTACTATCAAAGGTATTTTAAAACCTATTGAAAACCAACAATTTAGTGACAGAAGCGGGATTCGAATCTGTACCTCTTAAGTAACTAGGGCCTGAACGAAGCACTTTTTTAATTTTTACACTTTGCATTAAAAAGTAATTTTTTCTTATTTTTAGACATGTTTGTGCCAACACCAGAGAACCTTCTAGTTAACTTAAAAGAAGGAAAAACTTTGATCCAGGATCTCTTGCATCAACTTCCGATTATTCATAATGTTGAAACGGTTGAGGAGGTCGACACTTTTTCTGCTCTTGGACCTGCGCTCGAAGTTGCAAAAATAATGATGGTGGGTTTGAATTTTCTGTCAGAATGAAAATTTCTGTCAGAATTTTTATAATAAATTTCTTAAAATATTTTCAACAATTTATTTTATTTTATTTTTTCATGATTCAAACTAAATAAATGTTTTTTTTACCCCACAGAGCTCATTTGGGGGTAGGGTTACAGTATTCCAGCATTCTATTCCATCTGCTGGCCCCGGGACCCTTAAACCAAGAGAAGACCCCAATAATAGGTCCCGGGATGCCCCCCCGGCGTCTCTTAACCCTGCCACTGATTTTTATAAGAAAATGGCGCTGGATTGTTCTGCTCATCAGGTTGGAATTTTAAAATAATTTTAACTGTTGTTGTATATATACTTTAAAGCTTAATTGTATTTTAATATTGATATATAATAAGCTTAGTGGAAGATAAATATAGATACATGTTCAAAACTGCTGTTTGTGGTATGCGGGTAAATTATCTTGGGGGCAAATATTAGTTAAACTTGCGAACATATTACGACAATTAAAACGGAAAGTAGGGCGGGTTATCGACTATTATAACAAATGATTTAAAAAAAAAATTTTAAAGGGGTAATGTTTTTAATAATGATTTGTTTCCAAGGTAAATTTTCTTATGAAATTATGACCTCATGTGCTTGATGCTAATTTTTCTTGTTTTTATATTTAAATTTATAACTTATTTATATTTAATGTTTAATGATGAATGATAATATTTATTTGATTTTTGTTTTAGGTAGCAGTTGATTTCTTTTTCTTTAATGCTCAATATGTGGACATTGCTACTCTCTGTAAGTTGTATTTTGTTATAAGAATATTAATTTAAGCATCGCTGTTAATAAGTTTACAGAAGTTTTAACTATTTTCTATTTTAAATGTCAAAACAAATTAACAAATTTCTATGTTCATGATTTATTTAATCTATATAAAATAATAAAATAATATGACCTCATTCGGTTCACTCTCTCTTCGATTTTTACAATTTTTTAACTAAAATAAATTTAAATAACATTAACTTTATTCCAAAATAACCAAATGATTTTCTTTTAGCTTGTGCTTCAAGATTCTCAGCAGGAGACCTCCATTATTATCCCAACCTCCATGTCCAACACAATCCCATGGAGGCGGAGAGATTGAGTCGGGATCTGGAGAGATATTTGCAGAGGAAGATCGGGTTTGAGGCAGTGATGAGAATAAGATGTACTAAAGGTAATAAAATATTATATTTTTAATAATAAAATTAATTTTTTATAACCTCCTTAATTGACGGTTTATTATTACCTTAAAACTTGAAAATAACCTGAAATAAACCGCACGAACTAATTTTTGTTGCAACCTCATATATAATACACTATGACTAGCTAGCTACTTTAAACCAGTTTTATATTTTTTTAAGAAATGTTATATTTTGTAACATTTCTTTATCTTAAAACCAAATTTTAAATACTATAATTGTATTGTATAAATATACAACAATTTTCTGATTTGTTGTCATTGCATTATCGCTTATTTATCTTGTAATAATAATGGTTTTCTTTGGGTAAAATCAATTACCATTACAAAAAGTTAAACATTATGCCATTTAAAATTATATTGCATAGCATTAGATATAAACTTTATAGAGTTACTTAAATTTTTCCTGGACTTTACTTCCTAAACTAAATATTCCTAATACTTTTTTAATTTTTTGATACAAACTTTGATGCATTTGAAATTTACCAAAATATTTTAATAACAGGTTTAGCCGTCCATACTTTTCATGGCAACTTCTTTGTACGTTCAACTGACTTGTTATCACTAGCCAATGTCAACCCTGATAGTGGGTATGCAGTTAATCTTTCCATTGAGGAATCACTCACTGAGCTAACTGCTGTCTGCTTTCAAGCTGCCCTTCTGTATACAACTAGCAAGGTAACATTGTATTCAAATACTGATTATTAGGTTAATTTTATGGTACAACTATGTAGTGTTTAAATTAAGTTTAAAATAGGTTTTTTTATATGTATCTTTATCCTTGGTGTAACAACAGTTACTCTGACCTAGTTTCAAGTTGACTTTGAAGGTTTGGGATATTATTGATTATAATTGCCTAATAAATAAGTGCTGGCTCAGCAGAAGTTTATATCGTTTATATCTCAAAATTTACTGTATATTTGTTAAATTGCTATCTTAAAAATTTTCTTTGGTTTTTCCGGAAAGCCTTTTTAATTAATTGTTTTTTTGTAAATAATAAAATACTTCTCCTGAATCACAGGGTGAACGTCGTATAAGAGTCCACACAATGTGTGTTCCAGTTGTTAAAACCCCAGCTGAGGTTTTACAAAGTGTTGACTGTGTTGCTGTGGTTGCCCTACTTGCTAAAATGGGTGAGTTTAAATTGGGTTAAGTGCTACTGTAACCAGATATATTAGAATGAGAAATTAAGAAATATATAAACCTGTGCAATTTTATTAGTAAACTTTCGTTGCTTGTAATAAAACTAGTATTTTATTGGTTTAAATGGCCAAGTGTATTTTCCATAACCCCTTACAACTTATAAATTTTATATAAATATGAAAACTAAATGGTTTGTTAACTTTATAGTTTTTTTAATAAAAAAAAAAACGCCATTAGTGGTGTAAGGCCACTTCTGGCAAATAAAAGTGACAAGTTTTGATCAGATTGCCACTGTTAAAATTCAGTCTGTAGGGCAGTCAATTAACCTAATAGTATGAACAACAAAAACATATTTGTCTGTTTTTAAGTACAAAAATTATGCCAAATTTTGCCGTAAACTTAACTTAGAAAACACAAGTATAGGTAATGTTAAAACAATATAACTTTTAAATTTAATTTTTCTTACAGGAGTTGATCGTGCCATCACAGCCACTCTCCCAGATGCGAGGGATGCCATTTTAAACGCTTGTGTTGATCCAATCAAAGCTTACAAGGAGACATTACCACAAAGTATGACAACTAGTGGTGTGTTTGTCCCCAAATGTTTGAAATTGTTTCCACTTTACATTCACTGCTTGCTTAAACATGTAAGTAGCAAAATTTAGAATTTGGTTGTTAAATTATCAGTAATTGTGTCTATTATAAATCAAACTTGTTAATAATGTACCAATATTTTTTGTAAAGACTTACTTTTTATGTACTACCGTTAGGGCTGCATTTAAATTGTTGTTATTTGGTCACAACTAGTATATGCCTATGGTAATTCACCCAGGCACCACAAATGGCAGTTTTATTACTTTAAATTAAACAAACATATTATATTAAATCACCCACCAAGCTCCATTATAAATAGACTTGAAGTATAACAAGTTAACATGCTTTCTCCGTACGTGGATATACATTGGTTTTATAAGCGCGTCTGATCAGCTTGTAGTGCCTTTAGGCCGATGGCTTTGATCGACTGTTCGCTAAAAAAAAAAAAATAAATAACATGCTTAATATCTATTGAAAAAGTGTAATTTTTTTATTTTTACGCCCTATTAAATAATAATAAAACATGTTTTTTTAAGATTTTCAATAGAATATTATTTTAACCATAAATATTTTTACTTTATAGCCAGCCTTTAGAAGTGGAATTTCAACCAAATTAGACGAGCGAGTATTTTCCATGATCAACTTCAAGATGCAACCTGCAGCTTATCTAATGCAGGATATTCATCCTGATCTTTATAGAGTGGATAATTTGGATACAGTGGTCAGTACTGCTTTGTTACTTGTTTATTTATACTAGTAAGAGCCCGCTCTACAGTTGGGATTTTAATTGTTTTAATATGGTCACAACTTTTAACTAATATACCTAAGACAATTTACACACGCATTACAAAAAACAGTTCGATTTATTTTGTAAGTCTAAAAACTTTACATACAGTTATATATCTTTCACTACACTTGATTATATTTAAGTTTTTTTATATGAAAGCTTTTCTATCTTTTTATTTACTGTTTGGGGCTTTGATAATGCTTGTTATATTGTAACTAGAAAAGTAAATTCAAATAGGTATTTACCAAAGGATTTTTGTTTTTAAAAAGTTAATCTATTTGACCATTCAAAGTAAATACCATTTGTTGATTTTTATCCTATTTTAACATTTTTCTTTTCAGGAGTTGTCCAAAGTAGGAGACAGGGAAGTCCCCCAACCCGATCTTCTACCTTTAAGCTCAGAATCGTTATCACAGAGTGGTTGTTTCTTACTTGATTGTGGGTGGAAGTTCTTGCTATTGGTCGGGAGACAAACCAATCAGAGCTTTATAAATGATGTATTGGATTCTCCACAGTTTAGTAATATTGAGGACCCTATGGTAAGAAAACTGTTAAATGTGCAATTATGGTGTAGTGGTCAGAACTATTCCTACACTAGATGAGGTCCTGGGTTCGATCCCCAGTGATCTCATGCTGTATCACGCTTAAGTAATACGCTACAAACAGTACAAACTCCTGCTGAGCCAGCACCTAATCAGTATCATAGTTATCAGGCTATTATAGACTATATAATATCCCAAACTGCCACAGGCAACTCAAACTGGGTCGGAGTAACTGTTGTTACTCTATGTTAAGGTTGTATATTTGACCTTTCCAGATCGAGGATAAAGATATATACAAAAAAAGAGTGGTTAAATATTTAGGTTGATTTTTTTTTTTTTTTATAATAATGTTGTTTACTTTTTTAAAAAGATTATTAATAGTAGCTGAACAAATGAGTAAACTCTCAGGTATATTTTTAATCTTGCCCTTTATTAAAATGAATTTTTTTATTTTAGTATTCTGTACCTGAATTGGAGAACCCAGCTTCTGAATTATTCCATAGTTTTGTTGATTGGTTACAGGACATAAGACCCCACTTTGCTCCAATTAGAGTTATAAGGTAAAATTTCATAGATTATTTGATAAAATAGTCAATTTTTTAAAGATATTCTAACAAAGTTTTGGTATGATATTTTTTTTTTGTATATATTTTATTTATTTTTATCCTCGATGTGGGAAGCTCGAATGCGCGACCTAAACATAGAGCAACATTAGTTACTCCGACCCAGTCTCGAGTTGCCTGTGGCAGTTTGGGATATTATAGAGACTATAATTGCCCGTTAGTTATGCTGCTGATTAAGTGCTGGCTCAGCAGGAGTTCATACCGTTTATAGCGCCTTACTCAAGGGCGCTACAGCATGAGAGCAGTGGGGATTGAACCCACGACCTCATAGTGGTGTAGCAAGTGTTCTTACCACTACACCACGCTGCCATATTGTAAAACCTATTTGTAATAGAAAAATACTTTATAATTTTTTTGAACCTTTTTGTCTTAGTATGTCTTGAAGTATTTTTTCCTTTATTTATACTTAAATTTTTCCCTCCAGAGATGACAGTAGAGAGCGCCATTTATTTTTCTCAAAGCTGTTGCAAGACCGAACCGAGTCGTCGATGTCCTTACAAGAATTTCTTATTCATATTCAACAAAAACTTTCCTAAACTAGTACAACATTGATGCTTACATTATAAAAGTAGGGTGAAAAAAGGCATTTTTGGGGTTGTTGTTATTTTTTTGCAATTCGTATTTAATATTCAGTTGTTTACTAATTTTAATACTAGTCATAATACCTTATATTTAAGTGTAGTTGTAGCTTATTTAAATAGCGCACTTGTTTAGATCTAAACTGGGCTTCTGCTATTAATGTAAAGTTCATTGCAATTTAAACGTTTTTGTGAATAGTTTGTAATTTGTAAAATTCTAATTCGTGTTTTTGTGTATGTCACGTTTATGTTAGGGTTAAACGAAATCGAAACTCAACATAGTGTTTGTATATTTATTAAACAAGCTTCACATGATGGTAAAGTACGATAACACCTGCAAATTTCACATTACTTTGCTGGATTATTTGCGTTGAGTGTTATCAGTCTTATGATTTGATTTTATCCAATAAAACAATATATTACGATTAAGAAAAGATTTGAAGTTTTTTTGTTGAAAATGTTGGTAGATTTGGTTAAAATAAATGTCATAACCAAAAACGCCATTATACCAAAATGAATGAGACTTTTTTGTTAACCTCATTTTACCCAAACCCCCTTCTCGGAAATGCTAGTTTATATCCAATGTATGCTAGTCTATATCCAATGTCTTTATTTTAGTCTATATCCAATGTTTTTAAACTAACTATAACGCCCAATAGATTGTCCCGTTTCTGGCATTTCAACCAATAAATCATGCTTTAGTTTGAGAGTTATTCAGTCTCCGTTCTTTAACGTCAAATGTATATACAAATCATACAAGAAAATAAATTTTATTTGATCCTTCTTCCTTTAAATAATAGGTTGAAAAACTTTACACAAACATAACTAGAAATAATATCAACATAATAATGGCCAACAGAACTATCATGGTAAGCATTTAGCCCTAAAAAACGCAACTTAAACATTTATTTATACTTTAACACTTTTTTTATACTTTAAAATTGCATAACTAGTTCTCGAAATAAACAAGTCACAACTCTGACTATGACGTCAGCCAAACATCTCTTGTGACGCATACGTCATGTAAAGATACCCGTCTTCGTCCACGTATTCGTTGTAAACTTCTGTTATAGTCATGGACATGCTGGGCATCTTTCGTTTCTTTACAGTAAAGTACAAGGCCTGGGAAGATCCGATACACATTCTATTTCTGTAACAAACGATAGGGGTTATTTAAATGTATGTTAAGATAGCAAATTTAGCAGATATAAGCAAACAAATTGGCAAATTGAATACGATTTTTGTGGTGTAGACCATATAATAATACCCAAACCCAGTCTCAAGTTTTACAAGTTTAAGATATGAAAGACCTCATATTATTACCACAACCCAGTCTCAAGTTTTAAAATATTATCAACCTCGTGGAACTACCCCATTCCAGTTCCATGTTGTAAAAGTTTAAGATAGTTTTAACCACATGATATCACCCCAACCCAGTCCCAAGTTTTTAAAGATTTTTAACCCCATGATATTACCCCAACCCAGTACAAGTTTAAGATAGTGTTAACCACATAATATTACTCCAAATCAGGCTAAAGTTGTGTAAGTTTAAACCAACTTTTAAATTCCTTAATGCCAACACAGTTTCCTGATATGTCAATTTAAGACATATTGAACGTCATGATATTACATCCACACAGTATTAAATTGCACCACAGTTTGCCGTTGTAATATGTCCTATGACAGGTCTCAAGTTGTGCAAGTTTTAAAGTGTTTACAACTTTTTGTTGGGTTAATGTTTATTAGTAAAAGTTATTTTCTTTGTTTTGTTTATGTTTACTTATTTTTCTTCTAAAATTGCATTTTTGAGCGGCAAAATTAAGTCGCTAAAGCGATTAATACAAACATAAACAACATATATTAACATACCTTACAATTGTAGCAAAATTACTCATCGTCATTTCGTTGGGGACTAAATACTTCGACTTGTCAAGAATTGGAAGATATTTTTCTTTCTCATATCTTTCCAGTATTATCTGCAATTAGTAAATTGGCAGTTTAAAGTAATTTTACATTTAAAATACCACATAATACACAGCATACACATTACAAATATTAATAAAATTAAACCGCTAGTTGACAAATTCTTTCAAAAGTATTACATTTTTTAGAGTATAAGCATATTAAACTAGTAGACATTACATGGACTTTGGCTTTGTACCCTGCGGTTATTTAAAAAGTATAGCATTATACGCATTAATGCGTTTATGTTGAGTCATAATATACATGATGTTACGTGTTTAATATTTCCAAAGATACACGTTTTGAAATAAAGAACTCACTGGTATTTTTGTTGGATATTTTTCTAGTATTCCATATACTTCTTGCTTTCTTGTCACTAAAATTAAACAATATAAATTAAATTTTAAGTAGTCGACAAAAAATATGATTACTGAGCTGAAACTAACGTAACGCCAGGCCTTTCTTAATACATACACATCAAAAATAAGTCAAGTTTATAAGAATAACAAATGCTATATATTACTAACGTAAAGATTTCGTTTCTTTGAACGACTTATACGGTGTTGAATTTCTACTTGACATTGATAAAATCTTGCAATACCTACAGCTCAATAAACAATAAAATTCAAAGTTTTAAGTATTTCCTTATTGTCTTTTGTGTTCTGTTTACTACCAGTCAGCTTTTGAAATGAAGCTCAAAATTTTGGTTTCGCGTCTCGTGCTTTGGGCTAGTTTGTTATCTGCTGTAAGCTAATATAAAAACCACGTTGTTTTTCCCTTCAAAAAATAAATGTTTTGGTAATAAATAAATATGTTAAACAAAATACGGTTGAAAAAATCTGATTTTTAAGTTGTTTTAGGCGCTTAAGTAAATAAATATACATTGGTCTTACTACACTCTATTGCAATAGATTACTAACACTTTATGCAATTTGTGTAAGGATGTTACATTATGCTTTTAGAAACTTCTTTTTGAAATAACAAATTGATAGCATTATGCAATACTAGTAAATTAACTGCTATGTAAAATTTAAACTTGTTTGTTTTTGTAATTCTTTTAGGAATTTTATCTTTTTATAAGTGAATTAGTTTTGTCAATATTTTATGTGAAAGCAACAGTTGTGAATTCGGGCGAAAAAGATAAGATTTTGACGTTGAGCAAACGTGCTGTTTATCAATCATTTCAATGTAATTTTTTGAGCACACGGAGTTATGGAGAAAATGCGCTTTCAGACCAACGATAAGCCAGTTTTGCATTTAACCGACGTCAAAGAATATTCAAAGCTAAAATATCTCTTATGTCAAGAATTTATAAATACAAAAACAAATCGTTAAAGATGTATAACCTCTTGTGTGCTTTGTGCACTTATTAGTTTATAATTTTATTAAAGAATTATTAGATTAGATCAGCATAGAAAAGCAATTTTACTTGTTTAAGATAAAGATTCTAAAAGAGTAGGCAAAGATTGCAAAGAACTGCTCTCTAGTACCAATCTTAACATTTTTTATTGGTAGGTTATTAAACAAAATGCGTTCTTAAGACAAATGGAAGGAAAATTGATTCAAGCAAAATTTTTACCAGATTTTTAACAATTTTTGTTTCTCACCTAAATTACCTATTTTACATTATAAACAGTTAAACTTGTAGTTTCATGACGAATTTAATTCATTAGTTATGCTAAAAAGTTTAAGTTAAAATCTGGTCGCAAGTGGGCAGTGGTAGTAGTAAATCACTATGCAGTTATGTTTTAATGTTTAATTAGTTATATATCAACACTTGATAACAAACAAAACTTAGTTATTAAAAGATTTATCAGACAAGTTAATAATTAGCTAATTTGGTGATTTGCGTGAAAGGACCTTAAGGAATGGGACTAAACGTCGCATGTAATTCTATAAGTTACGCAGTAGTAAAAACTTATTGGCATTAGAATTATATAAAAACAATATAAACATATGTTTGCGTAAGCTACTTAAAACAAAGGTTTGTTTATTTTCAAGAATACTTGTGCTACTTTTTAAGCAGTTAAGTCACCTTTGTTTATTTTCAAGTAGTTTGGCAAGATTTAGCGTAACTCAAATCGGTGATTTAACGCTAAATAAATAAGACCAAAGTTCGATAAAAATCGGTACCCCCTTAGACCGCAACCACTAATATATTGTTATTTTTGTCAGGATGTTACGTTTAAAATTTAAGTAGTTTAAAGGGTTGGTTTACTGGCAACAAAAAAAGGACCATTTTAAAGCAATATAACGTTTAAAGGTGCATTTGAAGCTAATAATAGCGGCCTAAGATAACTTATTTTTCGGGATTTGTGGCATAAATTAGTATTTTATTGTCAAGTTTTTTAGAGTTGCTTATGAATTTCTTCCCATAGATGCATAAGCGGGACTATTTTTTAATTAATTCGGCTTAAAAATACACATAAATAATAATTTGTAAACTTATAATAAGCAGATATATTGATTTAATAATTACTAAATTTGCTTAAGGCCACGACTTTACAAAATTACATTTTTATGCCTGGCCACTTACAAAAATATAGTAAGCAAAGTTAGTATACTACATGTTTTCATTATTATTGTGAGAACTTTATTCTAGGCTACGTTTATAATTGCAAATGCATTCAGCTAATTAGCGTGGCTTTGCGCAAGTAAATAAATGGCTATTATGCTACTCTTAATAATAAAAATAAACTATAAAATATTTGTCGTTTATTTAAACTTGAGCCATAGTCAGATAGTTTGTTATAAAATGTTCTTATATACTGATATATTTTAATTTGGACTAACTCTATTTTTAGATTATTTTTTGTAAAAATTTAAAATAACTTGTTTTTAAATATGGACGATGAAAAGGTAGAAGTTGAAAGTGGAAGCATTATTTCCAATATTTTGACAAGTCCTCTAAATCTTGCGTTATTGGGTCTTTGTGCTTATCTTCTGTATAAAATTTTCAAACCATCAAGGGCAGAGGTAAGATGTATAATTTATATACTTTTAAATTAAATAACATGCTTCATGAGTTTTTTTTTATATCAGTTTTTGGGTTGAAAGGTTTTACGATTTTATGGGTAAGGGTGTGCTGTTATTACTAGTCTGTTTGTAACTGTAAGGGCCTATTGTTGAAGGATGTGGCATTGGTGCAACTCTAAACTCAAAAATTTTGACCAGTATATCACTTTATTAGACTTAAATGTATAGTTTTGGGATGGTGCAGTAATACGTATGGCATTGTCTCCTTAAACATTTTATTAGTTTAGTTTCTGTACCAATTAAAATTCTGTGTAGTAGTTAAAAAAGACTTTTTGTTATAAACAGCAATCAAAATTTAACGTATGCTTCAAAATTTAGCATATACTTTAGCGTATATTTAATTCTTAATTGCTTGAACAATTTTTCAAAATCTTTAAAATTTATGCCTTTTTACACAAATTTTAGTTAAACCGTATATACTTAAAAAAACACAATAGGCTATAGTTAAGGTTATAATTATTAAGAACCTAACACTTTTTCTAGAACTTAAATTTAATTATTAAAATTACATTTTAGGATGTTGTTAACACAAACCAAGAACCCCAGCTTCCTTTATTGAAAAAACAAGATTTTACTCTTTCTCAATTGAGGGAATACGATGGGATCAAAAATGAGGGAAGAGTGCTTATGGGGGTTAATGGAAAAGTTTTTGATGTAACCAGAGGAAAGGCCTTTTATGGACCAGGTTTTTATTCTTGTTTATTTTGTGAGGATTTAGTGTTACCTACAGCATGTTGTTGTGGTCAGAACACTTGACTTTACCCTATATGTCCCTTGGTTCAAACCTCACTGCTCTCATGCTGTAGCGCCCTTTTGTAAGTTGCTATAAATGGTTTTGTAAGTTGCTATAAATGGCCCTTTTGTAATATAACTTTTGCTGAGCCAACAATTAATCAGCAGTATAATTATCGGGAAATTAAATTCTATAATATTCAGAACTGCCAAAGTCAACTTGAGACTGGGTCGGAGTAACAGTTGTTATGTTTAAGTAGTAAAGTCAACCTACTTTAAGGATAAATAAATAGAAAAAAATTTTCTGTAAAATACTTTATTTTAATTTAATGTGGTATATTATATATAATATTTTAATTGAGCAAATAAGAAAATAACATGAACACAAAAATGATAGTTAATTAAAGCACAGGACCCTTAATAACATCAACAACTTTTGTTTTCTGCATTAAAATAACCAGTAAAAGCATTAAAGTTGTATTGTTGTCATTATAATATGCCATAAAATATTGCAGTAAATAACAATCAAGTTTTTGTATAGGAAGTAGATATTTATATTTGCATGTGAAATACAATGCCGGGAAGTTTGTAATAAAGATTGTTTTTATTTACCCATGCAGTTAAAAAAATTGTGCCACCGATTCAATGTTTTTGTATAGGCTTACCTTCTTTATTATTATAAACTCTTTTATTTTATGTTATCCTAATTTGTAGTTTGTTATTCTAAACTTAAATTGTATTTTCTTAAAGTTAAAATATCAACAAATAGTCTTAAGATGAGTTTATTTTCCAATTACAACTTGTTTTGATTGTGTTGTTGGTTATATAATTTGTTTGTCAAGGTTGTTTTGATTTTCTTGTTCTCTATTTTTTAACTTAAAATCCTTTTTTTGTATCTTACAATTGACAGTGTGTAAAGGGATATTAAATATTCTTCAATAATGTTTAAAATTTTTCTATTTTATAGAGGGTCCATATGCTCTGTTTGCTGGCCGAGATGCATCACGAGGACTTGCTCAATTCCGATTGGACAAAGAGGCAATCAAAGATGATCACGACGACCTTAGTGACCTGTCACCAATGGAGCTAGAGAGCGTTAAGGAATGGGACATGCAGTTTTCCGGTAAGATTTTTGTTAACATTTTTTTTACAAAAAAGTGCAAATTTTTAATGATTATTTTTTCAAGTTGCAAAAGATATTTTATTTTAAATATGGTTATTTTTTATACAATTTTTTTAAATGTCATTTAACAGCTACATAATAAATTCATTGTATATATATGGTTTGCACATTTTAAGATAACCACTATGACATTTTGGTCTTGTACTTATTAATTGTTTTTAATAACTGTGGCAATTTTATATCTTTTTAAATACAATGAAATCTTTCTAAATTATTCATATTATTCAACCATAATTTATACTATCCTGTTACTAAACTGCATAGTATGCTATTTTTAATTGTATTTTTTTAAATTTTAATATTTATTTAAGCTTTTTTTATAACCAGCATATTGGTATTTGAAGCCTAATAACATAACAGAATAATTTTAATTTTTGTAGAAAAATACATTTATGTTGGAAGACTTCTTAAAAATGGGGAGGAACCGACCGACTATTCTGATTTTAGTGAAAATGAAAATTACAACGAAAACAAAAACAAGGATGATTAAAAAGTTATGAATTTTACAACTAGGCCAACAACTCTAAACTAGAATAGGCTAAATGTAAAAAGCTTTTGTCATAAGCTTGGCATAAATTTAGTAAAAACTATTAAAAACAAACAAAAAATAATTTAATAATAACAGGTTTATAGAAAAAAAAGATAAGTGTTCAACTGGGTAAATGTAACTAACAAACATTTAAGTTTAAAACTAACATAATGTTACTGTTGTAGCGAAAAATATTTATTGCTATAAAAGCCCTTTAAAGTTACATTAAAAAATTTTTAAAGTTATATAACACTTCTATGTTATGTAAATAACATTTACTAATTAAAAAAAATAATAATTTTGTTATCATAAATAATTTTATTTGTATTAAAACATATTTGCTTAATAGTTAATTGTTAAAATGCCTTGCTAGCCAATATATATAAACCATTTAGTGTAGTTATTACTCTAAATAAAGTTAAAAAATTGTATTAAGCTTATAAGTAGATTTAGTTATGTTTTAAACATTATGTTTCACTGCAATTTTGTATTTTAAAGATTAAAGTTAATTGTGTTAAGATACTGAAAAGTTAAAGTAACCATACTGTATATTTTTTTGTCTTGTTAATTTGTAAATATTTAAGAAAATTTCAGAATTTTTTAAAATAGTTAAAAATTTAAAAATAAACTTCCAAACTTAATCTTAGTTTCTTAACATACACTACTTATAAAACAATATTTGCAATCATAGATTTTTAATTCCTGTTATAAATAATTTATATAGAATAATATAATTTTAATACTGTGTCAAGGTTTAAAATATTTTTTTGTAAATTGTTTACAACACCATGTTTAAAAATATTCAACATTTTTTAACATTAGTTTTCAGTATATGGTATATTTATAACTCAAAAATAATAACATTTTTATTCTTTGGTAATTTATAAAACAATTATTAAATTTATTTTCAAGTTGAGTTAAAATGTATTTTCTTTGACATTGTTTTTTTTTTAATTTCGTAAATCTTTTAAAATTAAGATCTGTTTGTTGATTTGCATAGGGCCTTAGCGTTAAATGTTTAATGCTTCATTATTTATTAGTGTTTTGTTAAACGCGAATAAAGTTTTAATTCAACTAGTTTAAATACTTATGCTTAAATGCATAAGCAGTCAAGTTTGAAACAATATAATAACCTTATTTTATTTCCGTTAGGAGATAGTGTTGCGCTATTTAATATGTACATTAATACATTTTAAACTTTTTTACAATAAGTTTTAACATAAATTTTTACTTTATTGGCATGATTTTTACAATTTTTAAACATAAAATTTATCCACTAGTTAAAGAAAATTCTTGATATATTTTAAAATATAACTCAATGATAAAGACAACTGGGGGGTTTCCATAACCAATAAGTCAAATGTATTTTCACAAACGCTGGAAATTACATTTTTTATCATTAATTCAAAGAAAAAAATTTATTTGCTTTGTCGACTGTATTCAAAATCCCCCAAATTGATTAATTTATGCAATAGAAAGAACAATTTATATTCCCCTAATTTAGTATTGCACATTTACTAACAACCAATTAAATTGAAGTAGCGTGACGCAATTGTATTTACTCACGTGACACGAGGTCATCTATTATACTTATTTACATGTTTTAGTTTAACAAAATTGTCTGTGGGTGTGATTTTATTTGCAAGATTTAAACTTGTCTTTGTTTAAGTCTTTTATCAAATATAAAAATGGAACTAACTGGCTTAAGGTCAGGGGTAAGTAAATATATAAATATATATTCTTGTTAATTAACGTTTGCACGTAACATTGCAGAAAGTGTCTTTTTTATAATTGTGGTTTATAAAAGTGTATAACATATATTTTTGCAGTTAAATTTAACATAATTAAAAAAGTTATTAAATATGTTTTTGTTTATTTGTAAAGTGACATTAAAAAATGCAACCAACAATATACTTTTACTATATTATATTTTGCTGTTACTAATATATTTTTTCCTAGTTATTTTGTATTAAAAGTAAAAAATAAATTTGTAAAAAAATGTCAACATTTGTTAAACTTTGTTGCACTTAACAAAACAAATAACAAATTGGATTTTGGACTTTTATACTTAGGTTTATTTGCCTAATAAACACCTTTCATAAAGCATTTACAATTTATATAAAAACATTATTATTGTAACAGTTATACTTAGAAGCAATCATGGTAGATGAAACTAAAAATAATCTTTTACAGACTCAAAGTTTTTTCTCAAGTTTAAAGTCGGCAATATTTATTATTGGCACTTGTATTCTTGTAATTGCAGCAGCAAGAAATTCATTAATATGGTAAGTTTGTTAAATAAAAGTATTACTAAATTAAATTTAATTTAAAATTTTTTGGGTATATAAAGTAAATGTGTATTTTGTTAATTAAAATTAATTGCATATCAATGCGTGGTGTATATAAAACTGGCAGAATGGTGTAGTGGTCAGAACACTCACTACACTACATGAGGTCCTGGGTTCAATCTCCGGTGATCGCATGTCGTAGAATCCTTAAGTAAAGTGCTATAAACGGGACAAACTCCTGCTGAGCCAGCACTTGATCAGCAGCATAATTATTAAGCAATTATAATCTATAATATCCCAAACTGCTAAAGACAACTCAAGACTGGGTCGGGGTAACTGATGTTCCTCTATGTTTAGGTCGTGCACTCGACCTTCCCACATCGAGGATAAAGATATATACAAAAAAATGCTAAATAATGTATTATACCTGCATCCCTTAAAAAGATTTTCTTTTTTATAACTTTTGTTACCTCTAGCCCTATGTCTAACTAACAGTTAAAATGTTTTTTTTTGCTAATGACGTTTGGAAAAAAAAAATTAATTTTGTGCAAAGTTACATTTAAACATTGTTCATTTCAGGCACTTGGAACATATGTGGGGATTGTCACATAACTGGTGGAAACATTGTTGGATGCAAGTTTTAAATTTCTTTAACTATAACGAAGCCTTGGTGTTTGTTGTGGGTAAGTTTGTTTTAACAAAAGACCTTAATTTAAATGAAATGTAAGGTTATAAATAATGCAGACTATTAGCAATTTTAAAAATAATTAAAGAGCATTTAAGTTATAAATTTAAAAAATAATATTAAGTTTATAATCCCTGACTTGCAAACCAAGTTTTAAGGTTTAATTTTTTTTTGTTTTTCAGGGACTAATATTTTAGTAACTGTGGCATTCTGGGGGTTTAATATTTTCCTACTTTTTATTGATGCTACTGGTAAGCCAGAATTCTTGCAGAAATACAAAATACAAGAAGAAAAAGATGTGCCAGTAAGTTTAACCATTATATCATCTTTGGTAAAACCATAATTTATAACTTAAAGTATGTATTCTTGTTAGCTAAGTTGGTTTTAGATACCAAATTTAAATAATAACACATAAGGTTACCCAACATATACTAAAATTTGTTTTTAATATGACAAAACTTGATTGTTTTTAGATTAAATATATTTGTATATATCAGTTTAGTGGTGAACTAAATTTTCATAGATAGTTATTATTAGTTTGTGAAGTTGCCACCACTTCAATTGTTCTTTTTTAACCAGCCAATATGTTGGAATATAATTCATATTCTGTTATAGGTTGATCCTGTTAAGATGAAAAAATGCTTCTGGGCTGTAGTTCGTAACTTTTTCATCGGTTACATCTTTCTTTCCCTGTGTTACCCACTTTATATATGGCGTGGTATGGCATGGGGCCCTGAATTACCAACTTTCCAAAAAGTTTTATTTGATTTTGCAGGTTGTTTGTTAGTTGAAGAGGTTTTATTTTATTACTCACATAGATTATTCCACCATCCTTATTTGTATAAACACATCCATAAAATCCATCACGAATGGACTGCTCCAATTGGTATTGTAGGGCTATATTCCCACCCCATTGAACACATAGTAAGTACTTTTTTTTAAGAATTTAGTAGACACTTTATTTAAAAAGTCATACAATTATGTAAGCATGAGGTCGTGGATTCAATCCCCACTGCTCTTGTGCTGTAGCACCCTTAAGTAAGGCACTATAAACGGTATGAACTCTTGCTGAGCCAGCACTTAATCAGCAGTATAATTACCGAGCAATTATAGTCTTTATAAAATCCCAAGCTGCCAAAGTCAACTTGAAACTGGGTCGAAGTAACTGTCGTTACTCTTTGTTTAGGTCGTGCATTCAACCTTCCCACATCGAGGATAAAGATATAAAAAGGAAAAAAAAAATTTATTTAAAACTGTTATGCCCAAAATTATTTTTGTGTGTCGAATTTTTTTGTGAATAGCCAATTTGATTACTTTATTATTCGTAGTATATACAATTATGTTAGATATTCTCCTTTTTTTTATTTCAGTTAGAATAGGCTAAAGTTTAACTGAACAAAAAACTTTTTTACGAAATTTTCAGGTCACTAATTTGGCACCAGTATGTATTGGACCATTAATTATGGGATGTCATTTAGCAACAACATGGTTATGGCTTGGTATAGCTTTGGTGAATACTTCTAACTCACACAGTGGATATCATTTCCCTAGTTTTCCTTCAGCTGAACAACATGACTACCACCATTTAAAGTAAGTAATAATCCTTGTGCATTAAGTTAATTTTTTGTTGCTTATTAATATATATATTTTTTTTCATATTTATTTATCATTGACGTAGAGAAGTTGTCTTTACGACCTTAACATAGAGTAACATTAGTTACCTTGACTTAGACTTAAGTTGTATTTGGCAGTTTGAAATATTATAGATTTTAATTGCTTTACAAAAAATACAATTTACTATTTAGGTTAAAACCAATAAAAAAACCATTAATATAATAAGCTATTAAACAATCTACTGTTTAGCTTTTAATACCATGTGATGCAAAATAATAATTTTTTTTTTATATATTTTAAATTTGAATTTATGTTCTCAGGTTTAACCAGTGTTATGGAGTATTAGGAATATTAGATAGATTGCATAATACCGATGATAAATTCCGTGCTAGTAAGAACTTTCAACGTCATATCATGCATTTTAGTTTGACCCCAGTAAAACTAGCTTTTCCCGATGATCCTCCTAAAAATAAAGGCAAAGAAATGAAGGCTGAATAAATAGCGTGTGAAAATTAAACTTGGTTGTTGTGTGACTATGTTGTTTGCTTGTAAATACAATCGCTTGCTTAATTTTATAAACTATATTAGAATAATATTCTAATGGCATTAAAAAATTTTAACTTTTAACTTCTTGTGGCTTCGTGTTTGTTTATAAATATAATTAATTGCTTCATTTATTAAATTACAGGACAGTTTGTTATAGTATTAGAAAATTTTAATTTGTACATATTATTTTTTGTTTATATAAATCAATTTGTTTATTCTTTTAAATTAAGTTTAAAAATATTCTTGTTAGTTATTTAAATTAGCTTTTTAAAATTGCATTTAATTATGAATTAAATAATTTAATACTTATGTAATGTTTATTTTTTTATCTTTACCCTAAATCTATACAAGCTTTTTTTTTTATACAAATTTTAATTAACAATTAATATAATTCTAAGTCTTGCAGTATTATTTTTTTGCTTGCTTTTTTTGATGCAAAAATGAAATTGTGAAAATTCAGTTATGTACACTATAGATTTATGGTCATTGTGATATTGTTTGTTTATAAATTATTATTACATTGTGCAAGTTAAACACTTCTTCAACTATTTTTGGCTGTTTACTGTGTTAAAACTTTATTAAAAAAATTATGTGAAAAAGTTATGTATATACTTAAAAAAGTACACTCAAAAAATATTATACAGATTATTATTCCTAATTTTTGTTGTTTGGTTTTTTGAGTTGAAGTTTCTGCAGTACTTTGTATTGTAATTATTCTATGTTGTGTTATTATATAATGTGCTTATTAATTATTATTTCTTGACAGTTTTAAATACCTAAAGATATCTGAATGCATTTAAATAAAGTTTTTTTTGTGTATATATTTTTTACACCGTTGGTATACATTGAGTGTAAACTACCTTTAATTATGGTTCGAAATCTTAGATTTCGAAACATATTGTTATTGTCAGTGTATTTATTATTATTATTATTATTGTTTTTATTCTTTCTAGTCAGAATTTTGAAAGACGATAACTTTTGTTCTTTAAAACTAAAAGTTCTAAATTTTTAGTATGTTTGTTATTATCCCAACGAATCGCAAACCTCCTATTTACGACATTTAATTATCACTAATTACTAATTAATAGGTGTTTGTTTATTAAAATTTAAAGGTTGTTATTAATTTTTTAAATCTTAGTCAATTGTATATTATGATATTACTAACTCAAAAATAAATTAAAATTTTAATTTTTATCACTAATTGGTTAATAATAGGTGTTTATTTATTAAAATTTAAAGTTTGTTATTTATTTTTTAAATCTTGGTCAATTGTATATCATGATATCAGTAACTCAAAAATGAATTAAAATTTTAATTTTTATCACTAATTACTAATTAAAAGGTGTTTCTTTATTAAAATTTAAAGGTTGTTATTAATTTTTCAAATCTTGGTCAATTGTATATCATGATATTAGTAACTCAAAACTGAATTAAAATTTTAATTTTTAATCACTAAATACTAATTAATAAGTGTTTGTTTATTTAAATTTAAAGGTTGTTGTTAATTTTTTAAATTTTTGTCATTTGTATATTATGATATTAGTAACTCAAAAATAAATTAAAATTTTAATTTTTGACACTAATTACTAATAAATAGGTGTTTGTTTATTTAAATTTAATGATTGTTATTAGATTTTTAAATTTTGGTCAGTTATATGTTATAATATTTATAACTTGAAAATGAAATAAAAATTAATTCTTGTTTGTTTATTATATTTAAATGCTTGTTTGTTGATTAAAAGTTAAAGTCCGATATTAAGCACTAAAAATTTGGTATAATGTATTTTAAAATATAAGTAGTTGAAAAACATATTTGAAAAATAAGTTTCAATTGTTTATCATATTTAAATGCTTGTTTATTTAATTTAAATCAAAAATTAATTTTAGGAATTTAAAATTTGGTATAATCTATATCCTGATATAAACAACTTAAAACTGCGTTAAATATTAGTTTTTGTGTGTATAGTATATATAAATGCTTGTTTGTTTATTCGAAGATATGTAATATTCTTAATTAATGTTTATGCATATCTTTTTTTATTTATAAAAATTTATGTTAAAAATAATCAAAAAATTTCGAACCATATTTTATTTATCAAATAAATCTAGTTATTTAAACAAACTTCTGTTGTTTTGCTTCTTATAATACAATTTACTTTAATTTGATTTTATTCTTAGTTTTGTATAAACAGGTTTGAAGATTTTTGTCAAGATATAATTTAACTAATATTAGGTAAGTTTATTTTTGCATTAAAATGTAATTTTTTATTATTTTTTATGCTAATTACAGTTTTTTTTTAGATATCTCGTTAAGTTATTATTTTGGATATTAAGTAAAAGCATAAGATGCTATGAGTGTACCACTATCCTCCAATACTAGTTTTTGTTTCAACCAACCAGTTAAATTGTCATTGAAATATTGATGGTCGCTGCACACGTTATATTTTGCAGCATCATTTATAAAACTTATATTTCAAATGTAAAAAACTATTGTCGTTATTTTTTATATACTGATTTTTTGTTTTAATCAAAAAAAATTAAAATGGAAAACTTTTTGCAAGTTACCGTCGCAACACCCAAAATATTACCAACCATTCAATGATAAACTGGCAGCGTGGTGTAGTGGTAAGAACACTTGCTACACCACACATAAGGGCGTGGGTTCAATCCCCACTGATCTTGCTGTAGCACCCTTGAGTAAGGCGCTATAAACGGTATAAACTCCTGCTGAGCCAGCACTTAATCAGCAGCATAATTACCGGGCAATTATAGTCTCTATAATATCCTAAACTGCCACAGACAACTCGAGACTGGGGCGGAGTAACTGATGTTACTCTATGTTTAAGTCGCGCATTCGACTTTCCCACATCGAGAATAAAGATATATACCACCAAAAAAATTTGATATTTTTATCTCGTTTAGCTGATAACCATAATCACTTAAATTTAAAAATAACTATACTTTTTATTAATGTGTTTTATTTTGCAATTTTAACCCATTTGGCGAAGGTAATATTCAACAAACCTTTGGTCGTGATATGGAAATATTGCGCACCACAACAGGTGGTAATTTCCATATTATTATTTTCCAAAACAAGACACTTATTTTTGTTAATTTAAAAATTCTTTTTCTTTAACATAAATTTATTATTTTAATTATTTAGAGAAATATAAAATTTTAAAGAAGATGTGTAGAAATTGGTTTTTCTTTCGTCATTCTTCTTTCGTTGTATTTGCAAATTGGAATTCGATTGATTGTCAGACTTTCTATTTTCTGCAAATGTTAACATGTTTAATAAATTTAATTTTAAAAAATAAGACTTTTAAATTAAAATATGGCAAATTTAAAAAAAAATTAAATATTTCTTAAGAATCGCCTATATTAAAAGTGTAGAAATTAATAAACTGTATTTTAAACGTTTAATGTAAAATTTAAAATGGAATTTAAAAAAAATTTCAAAACAAACCTGTTACAATTTAAAAAGTTATTTTTTATTCTACATAGGTTATAAAATGTAATATAATTAAGTTCAATCCCCAATGCTCTCATGCTGTAGCGTTCTTGAGTAATGCACTATAAACGGTATGAACTCCTGTTAAGCAAACACTTAATCAGCAGCTTAATTATCGAGCATTTATAATCTATAATATCCCAAACTGCCACAGGCAACTCAAGACTGGGTCGGAGTAACTGATGTTACTCTATGTTTAGGTCGCGCATTCGACTTTCCCACATCGAGGATAAAAATGTAAAAAATAAAAATAGTTAAAGTAAATACCTACCTCAAAACCCTTGCTTGTCATTACTGATTCTTTTCTTATTATAAAAGCATTCAAAGCCAGAAGCGACATCACGTCGAAATATTTCGGTACGTTACCATCAAAAAAATTATCATAATAACAAGGTTCTGGTTTCGGTGTTTTCCCTATTGTCTCCTGTGATGCCATAAAGGCTTCTGATTTTTGTGAGAGTAAAAAATCACTGCATTTATCTTCAGGAGTTTGACATTCATTATCTGGTGGCATTATTTTTACTTCTTCTACTACGTTCTCTTCTTCTTCTTCTACAGGAAAAATTTCTTCTTCTTTTTTATGCTTCTCGTTTTTACCTTTTTCTTTTTTAGAGGTCTTACTAGTAGTTGCCTTCGTAGCTTTTGTTTTGTCTGAAGTCGGCTTAATATAAAGCAATAATTTTTGGTTTATTTTATGTTAATAATTTTAAATTTATGTAGGTTTATTTTGTGCATAAGAAAGTTAAAAGATTAGCAATACCTGCTTTGTTTTTTTTTTTTTGTCTTGACCTTTTTCTTCCTCTTTCTTTTCTTTTTTACCTTTATTCTTCTCTTCCATTTTCTTATCTTTTTTATCTTTATTCTTTTCTTCCTTCTTCTTTTGATCTTTAGTTTTTAAACTTAACTTTGTATAAGGCTGCCGTTCACCAGTAACATGGCTAAAAAAAAAATTTGAAAGCTCAATTTAATCATTTTAAATACATATACTGGCAGCATAGTGTAGTGGTCAGAACACTTCTTACAAGGTCTTTGGTTTGATCTCCACGGCTTCCATGCTGTAGCGCCCTTAAGTAATGGGCTATAAAAATGGTAAAAACGCTTGATGAGCAAGCACTTAATCAACTAACGGAAACTATAATTTATAATATCCAAAACTGTCAAAGTCAACTCGAGACTGTGTCGTGGTAACTGATGTTACTCTATTTTTAGATCGTTAAGTCAACCTTTCTACATCGATGTGTTTAGATACACATTTAACTTTCTACCAAGTTGCACTTAAAGCCTACAGGTTAGTTAAACTTACGTGTATAATATCCCATGAGCGTTTAACGCCCTTTCTTCTTCTGCTGCTGTTCTTTGCTCCTGACTTTTGGCGTTTTTTAGTTGCTCTTTTTCATTCTAACATTAAATAAATAATGAAACTATTGCAATTAAATAAAATAAATACACCAAGACCGCCCCGATACTAAAGTATTTTATGACAACTTTTTTCTATCCATTTCTCTTTATGTATATTAACTTATTTGACGATATATATGGATTTCAAATATATAGGCCTACAAAATAAACTAAACTGCTGTTTATAGTTTTCGAGCAAATATTAACTGCGGCAATATTGCGAGAAATAAAGTCCCAAACATTAGGGCAGTCTATCGACTAGTATTAAGTTAACATAGGTAGATTATCTTAAAAATAATGAAAAAATTATTAAACGTTCTCAATAATAAAGGCTGCAATTGCTTGTCGGTATTACTTATCCTCACGAAAGTGTTTTAATGTATTAAAAACTTACATCGCTTAGTTTTGATTTCTTTTTTCTGTTTTCTTTTATTATCTTAAGTTTTTCTATGCTGTACTCTAACTTTATTTTCTCACTTTGAAACGAGTTGTAATTTTCATTATGAGGTGGTGTTTTAGGGGTGTAAACATCTAAACATAAAACTTTACTTATAAAAATATAAACGCTGGGTCGGGTAACGTAAATAATAATAACAAAAACTTAAAACTAGTCCGGCGGTTCGGTTAAGCGGTCGTGGCATTAAACTACGTGTCAAAAGGTTTTGGGTTCGAGCCGCACCAATGCCACACTATCAGCTATTGAGTCCGTCGTTTACGGATAGCTCAAACACCTCCCCACTGCACACCCTTACCCGATAAAAATATCAAAAACTTATTCCTTTAAGAAATGGAAAAAATATGACTAGGTCACAATTGTTGATTAATAAAAAAATATACACTAAATATGAGTTTGGGAAAAAGTTAGTATTTAAAAATCAAGGATAAATTTGTTTTTAAAAGGGTTTAAATCGTATTAAAGGCATCACTGTCTTACAGTTTAACTAAGTTTGGTAATGTAACGTCTCATAAATTTAGCAATGACAGAAAATATATTTGAACAGACTCTTTAAGCCAAAAAACATTTTACAATTATCTTACCGACAATTCGTTGTTTGGTTCCTAGGTTTCCATTCATCCAAATAGGTGTAGTATATGAACTCACACTTCTCCAAAATATCGCGGCACTTGTTTGACCTTGAGTCTTCCTCCAACTTTCAAAAAAAATGATTATTTTGGTTTTAATTCTATTTGGTTATTCGACCAAAAGCCATTTAATTGATTGGTCTTTTGGCCAAAAATTAAAATTTAGAAAACCGAATAAAAAGGCGTAGACTTAAGAATGAGCTGATGTTAGTAATTGTCTTATTGGCATTAAATAGCCTTTCTGAAATTAATGAGTTTTGATCAAATTACAGTAATACACTTTTATAAAAAGTTGTGATAACATTTTGTGATTGTTAAGAAAACTTGTTTTTTTTTAATTTACACAACTCTTTTTTATTTGTACAATCGTTAGAAAAGTTTTAGCGTGTTTTACGTTATAAAATTTTTCGTAACATTATTAAACCTTGCGTAATTTAAACACATTTTTTAATTTTGTTTTGTCGCTAGCTCTTGGTAGATTTTGCATACATCTTTATCCTCGATGTGGGAAAGTCGAATGCGCGACTTAAACATAGAGTATCAGTTACTCCGACCCAGTCTCGAGTTGCCTGTGGCAGTTTGGGATATTATAAATTGTATTTGCCCGATAATTAGGCTGCTGATTAAGTGCTGGCTCAGCAGAAGTTAAAACCGTTTATAGCGCCTTACTCAAGGGTGCTACAGCAAGAGACCAGTATGGATTGGATCCACGACCTCATGTTTGGTGTAGCAAGTGTTCTTGCCACTACACCACGCTGCCGGTAGTTATTAAGTCATGTGGTGAATTAGCCCTTAGTTTTTTTGGGTCAATAAGGCTTTACTTATACGTATTGTACAGAAACTTACTGTTTTGAGGGGCTGTTGCTACTACTTGTTAATTTTCTTGTCGATGTTTTAAATTTTACTTTATCGTCGAAAGTTAACATTTTTTCATCTAAAATAAAGTTAAAGTTTTAATCAGTTAGTAAGCCTATAGTCAGTAGCCTGCCTCACAACGAATTTTAATTGTCTTAGTGTAGTTGCAACTCTCAACTAATATATGCCTGCGATAATTCACCTATGCACCATAAACAACAATTTTATTTATTTTGTAGGCTTGTAAACTGAACATATATATATATATATATATATATATAGTTCACTGAGTTCCAGTTTAGATTGTACATATAATATAGATAACAAGTTTACCTCTGTTTTCGATAACAGGCGCTCTAGTTTTTGCTCTTCCCCTTCTAGTCCTGTATGCTATAAGTCCCTGTGTGCCCATATACTTCTCACTATCTTGAGCTGGGATTAACAGTTCACCATTACATACTTCACAACTACATCTAATAACAATTTTTAAATAAACAAAAAGAACAGGTTTTATTTCTTAATAAAGACATTTTAAATCTTTTAAAACAATACTGAGAAAATATTTTCAAAAAAGTTGACTTAAGCATTTGTTAAAAGGTTATCGCGCTTAAGGCTCTCCGGTAAAATACTTTAAATGCAACGCTTTTTTTGCTTTGTAGGCCCACTTGTTTTTTTTTTAATCTTTTTTAGCTGTACAAATTGGCATAAAATTTTATCAATCCGCCCTATGTACTGACTTCATAACTTTCTTAAACATACTAGCAGATAAACCGCCTCAAGGTCGGCATTTTAATTGTAATATGGTCACAACTCTCAACTAATATTTGCCAGCTATAACTCATCCGGGCACTACAAACAGCAGTTTTTTTTAATTTACAGGCCTATAAACATGAAAATTATAGCTTATACACGTCCCAAACCGCACACTCTTACCCGATAAAAAATATAAAACCCATCACCTTAAGGTGATATGGAAAAAAAATCGTCCTATAAAAAACAGTGTAAAAAAAGTTTGTCTTTTAGAGTTTTAACTTACTTCCAGGTGTCTACAGAGGCCAGCTTGTTGACTTTAAGTTGAGGTTTTTCTCTTTTTATCGATGACACATAACTCTTCTCAGATGACTCACAACTGTTACTCAGAATCCAACTATTACCAAAAAATGACGTCACTGATTGAGTCTCGCTTACTTCTTTGATGTTCTTCGCTTCTGTGTCCGAGTTTCGAACCCGGAACCACCAGCGTTCGTAAGGATCGTACGTCTTGCCTAGAGTGTCGATTAATATTTTGTGACTAAAAAAATATTTTTTTGTTTAACTAAAATTGACAAAAATTTTAATTTAATAAAATGATTTGGTAAAACAACAAATTGTAAAATTAAATATGTAGGAAAAAATTGATAAAGCTTTTTAACCAAACTTTATTTAATAAGAACATCTTTTGCTTAGCTTATCTAAAATTTGTAGTACTGGCCAATAGCCTAACCTATACGGTCGGGATTTTAACTGTCATAATATCGTCACAACTTTCAACTAATATTTGCCTCTGATAAGCTACCAATGCACCACACATGGCAGTTTTCTTTGGGACTGATTTAAATTGTTCTGATCCCCAAGAAATATTACCAGAAGTGAATTTTCTAAAAGGTTATTGTAATTTTGTGTAAAAACTTTAAACAAATAGATTTAAAAAAAAACATTTCCTACACTACATAAGGTCCCTGGTTCAATCCCCGCTGATCTCATGCTGTAGCGTCCTTGAGTACAACGCTATAAATGATATAACTCCTCCTAAGCCAAATACTTAATTAGCAGCATAATTATCGGGCAATTTTATCAATATTATAGCAAACTACTAAAGGCAACTCGAGACTTGGTCGGAGTAACTGAAGTTATTCTATGTTAAGGCCGTGAAGTCGATCTTCCCACGAGAATTAAAATATATACAGAAGCCTATATTTTATAAGTTAGGTTAAATAAAACACCGATTTTTTAAACCTTAAATAATGGGGAACCTACTTTTGCATATTTTTTCTTTGCAAATTAAATTCCTTTGCTTTATTCATCCGATTTCTTGATTTTTTGCCCAAATTATTTTCAGTCGCTTTCACTGGCGGTGTCACGTGATCTGGTGTTAAGGCTGTGACGTCATTTAAGCTCGGAAGTCGAACTCTCGAGTTTTGTTCTACGATGTCACTTTCTGTGACGTCACAGAACCCATCTCGTTGTAGTATTCTAGTTAGTTCTTTTACAGTTGTTCCATAATAGGTGAAAGTTATTTTTGTTAGTTCCTCAATAAAGTTCTCGTCTTCTAAAATAAAAAAACACAATTTTAAGCGATATTGATAATAAATGTACAAAATATATAATAATGTGATGTAACAATTAATACCATTGTTTTCCGACGCTTCTGATGAGGCGGAACTGTTTGTGTTATTCAAACTTTCATTTTTCTTTAAACAACTTTTGGTTTTTGAGATTAAAACGCGTTCGTATATTTTTGTAGTAAAGCGAACAACCTAGAAAAAAAGCGAGGATAAATATTTAAAATATTATTTAATTTCAATTCTAATATATCCATTGTTAATATTTATTCTCGAACGCTAGCCATTGTTTAACACAATTAACATTTTATGTATTGCTTCATTATTAATTTTTCAACCTGCTAAATTGTTTTATTACAATAAAAATCTTAATTTTTTGCAAGTTAATAATATTAAATAAAGTTTGATAAGTGCTCTAGTTTAAAATGTCGGAGACTTTACATTTTGGGCTAACCTCGCCCGAAGTAAAACGACATTTTAACAACATTATTTTGGAGGAAGGCTCGATTGCAAATGCTATAACTGCCTTGTTAAACAGGTTAGACTAAACTTACAACTAGTAATAATGGACTCGTATAAAACAAATTTAAAATGGTGTTATGTTTGAGATAAAATACAGGTACTTTTGGATAAAAAAAAAGGCATTAGGTACATTTAATTTTACAGATTTGAATCTTTTTTGTGTTTTCTTATAATATCCAGTCTGGTTTGGAGCGGTTTTAGCAGTTTTTGGATATTTTTAACTTGCTGGTATTGCCTACTTTTTCGGACATGAATGCAGTAAGGTTTGAGCTCTTTACTTTAGGTTTTATATAACATAAAAGATGCCTAATTTTATATAACAGTTGTTCTTGTAATTTAGGGACAAATTCCTGCAAACAAAATACAGATTCCGTTCATTAGCAAGTTGCGAAGTATGGCAAGAGAATTTAGTCCCTTGCCGAGATTCTATGCAGGCTTTATCCCCAGTATTACAAATGCTTGACACTTATGTTCGATTTAATAGATTAGAAAGTAGATCTGCAGCTATTGAAGAACTGTTATTTGGTAAATATAGTGTTTTTTTGATAATTTTGTAAAAAATATTCAAAACAATAAAAATATATCAAACAGAATTTCAAAACAAAAACTAACAAACACATTATTTACCGTTTTTGCCTCTTTAAAATTGATTAAAAAGCTTTTTTATGGAAAAGTATGTTTTATATTGGTTTATTAAAGTTTGTTGGATAGTTTGTATGTAACAAATAACAAAATATTGTCAGCTAAAGAACGTAATATTACTGACGAAGATAGCATGATAATAGACTCTCAAAAATCCTCTGAAATATCTGAAAATGAAAACGAGAAAACAGTTGTTGAACAATCTACTCAAACCAGCAGTATAACTGAAAACCCTCCAGTTAAGCTTGCACAGCTAGCAGACTCATACACTCAAACTAGTTGTGCCACTGAGAAGCCTACAACTTGTAATGCACAGCTGGCAGATTCATACACACAAACAGTACGGATTGATCATTCTAGTATTGGCGTACAAGTCGACTTGTTACAAGAAAATTCAGTAATGCAAAATTCTCAGCAAGAGTATATTTTAGTCAACATACCAGGACCAAGTTACGGAAATAAAAAGACAAAATTCGAAAGTTTAGCGCATGAAACTACAGTTAACACAAAGCCTAAGAAACGTTTATGTACTGCTGCAACTAAAAAGAAAATGCAAAAGAAAGGCTTACGTTCTAAACCAAAACAAATTCCCTATTTTACTACATACAAGTCACTGGCTATGGATAATGACGTCAACAATGGGGATTCAACAGGTCACAAACAACAGAAACCGTTTGTAAACATCAACAACATTCAATCAAGAAACAAGATTAAAATAACTTCTTTTCAACCAGATATGCTTGCATACGGGCAGGGTATGAGCATGCCGATTACAATGAGATACCCGCACGGCATGCCAACTCGTTTTCATCAGGCCGCTGGGTTGCACCAAAGAGCCATGTTTTCACCACTATCAGAAGGCGCTTTACGCCATTATCCAAACCAGCCTAGGCCTAACCTAACAAGGGATAACACATTTTTTCTTCGAAATCCATATAGTAACTACCCTGAACTGCAACCTAAAAGCAACTCTCCTAGCGAAAGAACCTCAGCTTTTCAAGAATTTACTCGACAACAAAATTCCAATCTTTCAACGAAGGACGAGCCAAAGTCACGTGACACTAGTCCGTCTGGTAAAAAAGGGTCGGAAAGGATAGCAGCAAATTCTCAAGACCAAGAAGACGTTTAAAAGTCAAGTTAATTTTGGCTTAAAAAACTTGCAATAACTGGACAGTTTCGTTCGTATCAGATATATTTTTAACCGTGCTTATTCTTTAACAGTATATTGAAAAATGCGTTCCATTTGGTGACAAACTTTGCTGAATAACAATTGCCTAATGTGATTTTTTCTTATTTTATATCGTGTAAAGTTTTAGTTTTTTTCGTTACACTTTCGTTAATAATAAACAAGTTTTGTTCATTTAGAAACAGTTTTCATTTTAAAAAAATTTTACAAATAGAGCCGAAGTACAAAAATGTATAAGGCATTTTAAATAATGTACATATTTGTTCTTATAAATTAACATATTTTACACTAAAGATAACAAATGTAGGAAACACAACAGACAACAGTTGTTACTAAGTAATAACCCGTTAAATCGCCCCTGGTTATCTCACACCATTATATAAAAGTCTCGCTAAAATCCCTGTTTAAATGCCCTACATTTAAAAGACAAATAAAATGTTTATTGTTCTCAAGTCTATGTGAGTTTACACCTCTGCTTTGCAGGGTAAATTGGTAATTGTCTACTTTATAGAACAAAGAAAAAACTAATTAAAGTTCTCGTCAATTTAAATTGATACTTTATATTTTCACAATTCGATTAGATTTATAATGTTTTTTTTAACTTTAGATATAGATACTGCAAACTGAATCACTTAACCTTAAATTAAAGTATGTAAACAGTTAAAAATTCTGCTTAACCTTTTTACACATTTTAAAATCTAAGAATGTTTTTTTATACCGTTAACATTGGCTATATCTTTGTTTATAAAATACAAATTCAATTTTTAAAGCATTAATACTATACTAAACCGTTATTATTTAAAAGGGCATTTTCAAAATTATTTTTAAAAGTTATTATTTTTAGATAAATACTCTAAGATTAGGTTTCTTATAACTTAAAAAGTACACATTAGCCTTATAAACTCACATGACCCCTTTCTTCAAGATTTGTATAAGTTTGAATAATCTTAGATAACAAATCTCCTTCTGTTATTCTCAATGATGAACATTCTTTCCAATCGTTGGATGCCACGAACTGCCATAACTGGTAGGTCTGTATTGTATATATATATTATGTTTATTAATGCATACATATCTATCTTAAATACTTGTATATTAATGACATTATTTGACTAGTTTTATATAATAAAAAATTGAAAAAAAACATTAGAAAGGCACTATAAATATTGAAAATGGAGAAAAATGCCTCTATTTGACCTATAGTTTGTAAATTTGCACACAGCTTATTCTATTTAAATAAAAAGATGTTTTAAAAATAGCTTCCCTTATATCCTTAAATAACAAGTTACCGTCATATCGTAGATAGTAAATTGTGGAAATCCTGAACCGTATATTTCTCCAAAGACTTCGGAACGAGTTGTTTTAGCATTCTCATAATCATTTGTAAACTGAAGTTCACGTACTGCCCCATGCAAATCTTCATTCCTTTACAGTTTTGGTTAAAATATTTATTTATATTTTAAGGAAATACAATAACAATATACTAGGACATAACAGTAAAAAAAAGCAAAATGTATTTAAGTATTGATTGGTAATTAATTAAAAAAATAATTAATTTTTTACATAAAAAACATAGTAGCAATATTAATACAGAATACTGCTAAATTTAAACAGTCATAGCAATTTTTATGACTTTTTAATGGGTTATAGTTAAGGTTTTAAATAGAAAATCGACAAATTATTGCAGTTTTGCATGTTGTTGTATTTTTCTTACCTTTCTAAGGTTGGGTTAATTTGAAAACTGACTTTTTTGCTTTGATGTATTGCGTACCATCGAGCTTTCGAATGCAGACAATCTAATAATTCTTGTTTAAGCATTTTAACACATTCTAGAATTTAAATACTAATTTAATTTAGCAAAAAATTTATAATTGTGTGTTTGTGACGTCATAATTTTTAAAAGTTTAATAATGACCAGGTATGATAGCTATAAATTTATATACAAAACAGACGATGATTACGTAACAATAAACCATTGTCTCGACATCAAAGGAAATAGGTCAAGACGCGAAAATAGGACAATAGAGCTGACGAAAAAATCGCCGAAAAAGGTCAAGCTCTGCTGGGTATTAGGTGTTTCCGTAGAAAAGAAAAAGGCAATTTCATTTTTTCTTTTGTGCATCCAGCCGTGCAGACTAACTATTAGCGAGAGATTGTGTCTCAAAACTTAAATCTTACGAAAGTCGTCAGACAGTAAGTGTGTAGTTTTTAAGTGAAAAATAATAAGACGGCTTACAGAATATTTAAAAGATTACGAATATGCTGCGCCTTGCGATAGCATTGGCTCTATTATGTGGCTGTTCAGCCCAGAGAATACCAAATCCAGGGGTGCCAGTTATTGAAGAAACGAATGTTTTGAGTCCGCCTTACTTTAACATCGCATCAGGTAAGTTATTAATAAAATTTCATAATTAATATCCAAATATATATACGCATAAAATAGATATGTATATAGAGTTTTGTTTGCTGTTAAATCTGTATTTATTACTAGTTAAAATAAGGTTTACTTTTTGTAGTCAACATTGCGTTTCTGAAACTTTGTGCGCTAAGTTTTGGGCGTTTTTTAAACGTTAAAAATTCCAAACGGGACACCCCCCTTTGGCTGCAAATATAGGGTGTGGTTTTTTGGGTATTTTGGGTTTAATTTTATAATTTTTGATGTAATTTTATAAACAATAAAAAACTAAAAATATAAAAAAGTAGATTATGTGAAAATATTTAAAAAGTAATGTATACAAATGTATTGTATGTAAATAATTATGTTTTTTTTTGATATTTACAAAGAAATTATTTTATTCAAATTCCAATTCTTTTTACAGGAAAGAAAATTGATTCAACTGCAACTTGTGGTACTGAGGGCCAGGAACTCTTTTGTAAATTGACTGGAGGAACAAATCTGGAATTTAGCAACAGTTTGCATCAAGGACAAGTTTGCGATTATTGTAACGAAAGAGTTCCTGATCAAGCTCATCCAATCAAATATGCGATTGATGGAACTGAAAAGTGGTGGCAGTCACCACCCTTGTCTCGGGGAAGTGAATTCAATAAAGTCAACATCACTATTCACTTGGGACAGGTTTGTTAAAATTTAAATTTTTTTGGGTAACATTTTTTAAATTTTGTCTTTGTCTTCAACTTGCGTAAAAAAAATGTTACTTTTTTGTTTTAAAATTTAAAATTGAAGATTTAAAAAAAAATTAAAATTTTTTTGTGTTTTTTAAAATTATTTTCATGTGTCAAATAGTTTATTTTTTTAAAGTTAATTTAAATGTCATGGCTAAAATGTCAACAACTTATTTCCTTATTCAACAAAAGAACAATTATCCCCCCCCCATAGTCTGGTTTTATTTCTTAACAAATCTAGAATTTCATGCCCTAGTTTTAATTTAACACTTTAGTGCTAAACTCAATTTTATTTACAAATCAAATATTTATTTTTTACAAGAAGAGAAAGTCCCATATAAACATTAATTAACAATGTTAAGACTTAACACTACAATTAGCAAACAAAGTATAAATAGACACTTTATTTAAAATTAAATAAAACATTTTAATTAATTTAAATTTAAATTGTAATATCACCAAAATTATCACTATGTTACATTCATTTAATTACAAGTATAAACCTTACAATTATAACCAATACTAGTTAAGCCATATCCTTTCAGCTTGAACTGTACAGTTTGGTTTCCTGTAAGTTCGTTCAGGCAATACAAATGTCTAGAACCTAGGATATAGCTCAGTCTTTCTCTATGATGGTTTCCTACCATTTACCTTAGGGGCTAATTGTTGAATTCATGTAAAATTTGTGCTGTATTATGATTTTTTGGGTTATTTTTATACAATTTTTTGTAATTTTATTTGAACAGATTATTTTTGTTTATTTTTTTTCAAAGGAGTAAATAAATTCAAATTTTAAGAATAATGTTTTATTGAATTTGCTTGCGGTTTCTTTAACAAAAGTTCCTTTTTTTATTAAAGTTTAGAAAAAACAAACGTTATAACAATTAATTTTTTATGACAATATTTTGTTTTGTTATTTTTTGCTTATTTTTGTCAAAAAAATATAGATGTTTTATATATATTTTTTATTTTCAGGTTTTCCATGTAGCTTATGTTTTGATCAAGTTTGCCAACTCTCCAAGAGCCGGCACCTGGGTGCTAGAACGCTCTTCAGATCACGGGAAGACCTTTCAACCTTGGCAGTACTTTGCTAACACTGACAGTGATTGTTACAACTTATTTGGGATGGACAGTTTGGAGGAGATCACGAGAGATGACAGCGTTGTTTGTACTTCAGATTATTCATCTGTTGTTCCTTTGGAAAATGGAGAGGTAAAACTTTTAAAAAATAAAAATAACGACTGTCTGGTTTTAAGCTATTGGTTAAGTTTTTTTATAAGTTTGCCTGAGTTTACTGTTTTTATCACAAGAGGTATTTAAACTTATTAGTATAAGGTAACAATTTTTTTTTATTTTGGTTTTTCGCTCATTGATAAAAGTAAATAATAAATACGATATACAATTAATATTACAACAATGTGACCGAAAAAAATGACAAAATCAATTTAATGATTTAAAATTGCATTTAAAATATATTTAATCTAAACGAAATAGTGTTACTTTCTTATGTAAATTGGTAATGGTAATTATTTTATATATAACTAACTTTTTAAGTCGTATATTTTTGATTTTATTTTAATGACATATTTTACATTCTTCAAGAATATTTGCTCAAGTCACAAATGTTTGCTTAAAACTTTATTTAACTTTCCAACTTACAACATCTTAATAACCTTTAATGACGACATTTTATTAAATTTCCTTTTATTCTCTTAATTGCTTCCTCTATATGCTTACGTACAGGATATGAAAAAGTTATTAGGCCTTTTTTAACTTTTAGTTTAACTACTTTTAAAGCATTCAATTTAGGTCAAATTTTTAAATTACAAAACATTATTTAAGATTCAAATATCATTTTGTTAAAAATTTTATTCAAAATTAACTCCAGTATTTTTTATATTTTTCTACCAAAATTAAGTTGATTTTTAATTATGAGTTTAAAAAAATTACAAACTATTTTGTTAGGTTTGTTTTGAACTGAAAAAACTATTTTTATTTGATTTTAAAACTTTTTTGTTAAATTTCAGGTTATTGTATCCATGATTAAAGGACGACCAGGCGCCCAGAACTTCAGTTACGCGACAGTTTTACAAGAATGGAGCAAAGCAACCGATATTAGATTGAGATTGTTGAGGACAAAGACTTTACTTGGCCACTTGATGGCAGTGTCTGAGCAAGATCCAACTGTCACTAGAAGAGTAAGAAACTTATATTATCAAATTTTTAAAAGTTTTAATTATAAACATACTCTAAAATTAATTTTTTATTTGAAATTAAATCAAAAGTAAATCTTATAAACAATTTTTCTATAAATAATCTTTAACAAGTCATATTAAAAAATCTTTATAACTAGTCTCAATAATTTTTTCAAGAGAATCTATGAGCCTTACATTTAAATTTGTTTTTAATTTTTTCTCCAGTATTACTACAGTATCAAGGATGTAAGTGTAGGTGGGAGATGTGTATGTAATGGACATGCTGATACTTGCAAACCTGACCCCAATGATCAGTATAAGTAAGTTACCTTATTCTACAATTTAAAAATATAAGAATGATGCGTAACTTTAAATAGATAGATTTTTAATGCTTTAATTCCTGCCTTATTGAAATATTATATATCAAACCTAGCATAAGTACTAAAATCTGTCGTATTTTCTAATTAAAATAAGTTTAAATACATCATTAAAACTTTCCTCCTTTTATTAAAATAATTAAACACTCCCTTCCTCAGGTTGAAGTGTGAATGCCACCATAACACATGTGGAGACAGTTGTGAGCAATGTTGTGTTGGGTTTGAACAAAAAGCTTGGAGGGCAGCAGTACCAGAGTCAACCAATGAATGTGAAGGTAGGATATGAGAATTAGTGACCTGGAAAACTAATCAGCAGATTTTTAATTATTTAAGATGTCAATTAATCCTTAAATTTTTAAAAATATCACATGGTTTAGTAGTTAAAAAAATTGCCTTATCACTACTTGAGGTTTGTTGTATTACTTTAAATTAGGCACTATGAATGGTGTGACCTACTGTCAACCCCAAAAACTGTTTTCTAACAAAATTTAATTATTTAAGATGTCAACTAGACATAAAAATTTAAAAAAATTGGCTTTTCACATTTCTAAAGATACTGGGTTCGATTCTCACCGCTTCCAAAATGTTTTTTTTTATAACCACCATAAATAAAATAACTTTTTGTTAAATCCCGAAATTTAAAAAAAATTATTATCTTCTTTTAGCTTGTAACTGCCATGGTCATAGTGCTGAGTGTGTGTATGATGAGGATATTGCTCAACGTCGATTGTCACTCGATCTCTACGGCAACTATCACGGAGGAGGAGTGTGCCAGAACTGCTTACATAACACAGCAGGAATCAATTGTGAACAATGTGCTTCAGGTTATTGGAGACCCGACTCTGTTGACCCCCATGACCCATCTGGGTGTAGACGTAAGCTTTAGTTTATTTTTGTTGAATTTTCATCTTTATCTAGTGGAGCAATTATGGGTTTATATTTAAAATGTTTTTAAACTAGATACCATTAAATTAAATCATTTTATTTGCTATTTTAGCACTTTCTTTTGTAGAATAAGATCATTTTAATTAGTTAAAATTATGTTTTTTATCTTTAATATTATTGGTTAAAATTTAAGTTATATTTTATTTAATACTTTACACATATATGTTGGGCTGTTTTAGTGTAGTTTTGTCATGATTTAATTAGATTTTTGCTTCAAATTTAAGCTTAAACTAGCAGAGCTTCTTTAATTTTTGCTTAACAGTTGTTTCAAGCAACCTTAGTTAATTTGTTGTGGTTTAAAATCAATCTTTTTCACTGGTGTTTAAAGTTCAAATTAACTTTAAACAATTGTAGTGTTTTTGCTCATGTTTATCTTACTATAGCCAACCAGCAACCTACTATAACATACCCTGGTTCTACTGTTACTACCACTTATACAACACCAAATTTTGATGTAATAATATCTGGTGAAAATGTTGATGATTATGACATCATATCTGGTGAAGAAATTGGTAATTATGACCTCATTTCTGGTGAGAATGTAGTTCCAACATTACCAACAACTACTCAGTTTGCAAAAACAACAAAATTAGCAGCTGCAACAAATGCTGCGACACAATCAACATCAACATTTTCTTCAACACATTCAACAACCACGACAAAATCAACAACAAATCCAGATTATTTAGTGGAGAAGGAGTTTTTACTTACCTCCACTATTAAGCCAACTTTGATAGCACCCCCTGATTCAATGACATCATCTACTATGATGTCATCATCCACTGTTCAAGTCCCAATAATGATGTCATCAACCAAACCAGTGATGTCATCCACTGAACCTATGATGTCATCAGCAGACAATGATTTTGACACCTATGTCATCGAGCCAATACCTTGTGGGTTTTTTGAAAATTCTAGAATGTTGGAACGATGGAATCCGATTGACACCCGAACACAATCTTCATTATGATATCATCACTGATTATTACCTCATACACTGCAACCACGTCATCTCACACACTTATACATTGCACTGTAGGCATGGGAAATTTACCAAATTGTTGTCATTTTTTAATTGTTCGCAGATTGAAAATGTCAGGGTTTAGTGTATATGGTCATTAAAGTTGTTTATATTCATCTTGATTCACTGAATGGTTCTATTCTTAAAGCCACAAACACTGTTTATCGTAAATGAATGATATTTTAAGAAATTCACAAAGTTTTTGATATCAATTTGTTGCATTTCATTATCAAATTTTTTCATTCGATTCAATGTTTTATGCACTTTATGTAAAAACTAAACTCTATTTTACACAAAAAGTTAAATTTTTTTAAGGTATTTGATCTTTATTATAACTTAAAATCTGCAATTACTTGTACAAACCTATTTACATAACCTGATTTAACTTAAATTTTTTCCTTTTAACAGCTTGTGATTGCGATAGTGCTTACACCCTTGGTTCATGTGAACCCAACACTGGACGTTGTTATTGTAAGATCCAATATGCTGGAGATAGATGTGATCGTTGTGCTCCTGGATTCTATGACTTTCCTACTTGTTTGCGTGAGTTTGAAAATATAAAAGTTTTAAGAAATTTAAAATTAAAATGAATTATAATTTAAAAATATTTTTGTATTATTATTTTCTTGCTGATTTCAGTGTTTTGGGATCGTTTAAACGATGGTAAATGAGTGATAAACCCACTTGTTTTGTTTATGTTTTATTCACATTTAAAATTCACTTTTTATTGTTGTGGACACAGTTATATAAATAAATCTATTTTTAAATTATATATTTTTAAAAAATTTTTAAACAAATAAAGTAAGTGAAGAATATTATTTGGTAAACAAAGCTTACTAAAAATGTTTTTCAAAGTTACAAAAAAAATGTCTTTAAAAGTTTGTGAATTTTAATTGTTAAATCTAACTTGTTTTTGGTGTATTTCAGCATGTGATTGTTATTATAATGGAACAGTAAATGATGTCTGTCTTCCAATTGATGATGCTTGTCCGTGTAAATACAACTTTGCCGGCAAATTCTGTGATGAATGTGCACCAGGATTTTATAACTTTCCTGAATGCAGAGGTAAAGAAATTGGATTAATTAAACTAATTAAATTAAATAAAGCAAATATATTAGCAAAAATTTAGAAAAAAATAAATATAAATTAGGTAGTAAAAAATTATAATTTTTAATTTATCCTCATTAGTTTGTGCTTGTGAGGGAGAAGGGGTTGCCTCAGATGTTTGTGACCCTTATGATGGGAGTTGCCCTTGTGCTGATGGGTTTACGGGAGATGATTGTAAACAATGTGCTGCCGGGTATTTCAGTTATCCTCTTTGTCAGCGTTGTCCGTGTAGTGATGTTGGAACAACTGATGATGTAAGTTAACATTTGACTTTTGATTACTAATTAATTGATTAAATTTTATGTATTAGATTTAAGATTTTGATATTTGTATTAAAATGGATTGAAAATTACGTGATTTTTATGTAAATCAAATCAAAAACTCGAAATACTAAAAAATTTAAACCAGGATTGATTTCTAATTATAATATATTGCAATATTCTGTAAACAAAGTTAGTTAATTCAACCTTAATTAAATTATTATCTTTAAGCAACTCTTAAATTTTCATTTTCTTACTAAACTTTTATTTAGCAAACAAAACTGATCTCAAAAAAAAAACATTTTTTTATGCCCAACTTATCTTTTATATTTTACAAAATTGATCTTAATTTTTTACATATTTTTTCACTTAGGTTTGTGATCCAATCACTGGTCAATGTATTTGTTCAGACAAATATACCGGACCAACTTGTAACGATTGTAAACCTGGGTTCTTCGACTTTCCAAGATGTCAAGGTAATTTGTTACAAATTTTTTCCTAAAAAAACAATTTTTGCACAAAATTTTACATTTTAATACTTTAGTAATGAAATAGTGTTTTTTAAACTTTAATATTTGAATAAAAATCTTAACTTTGTCCTCAGAATGCCAATGTACTCTGCCAGGAAGCCGGGATGACTCTTGTGACCCACAGAGCGGGCAATGTAACTGCAAACCTAACTACCGAGGGCATGGTTGTGACGAATGTGCTCCTGAATATTATGGGTAAGTTTAAATAAAAATTTTTGTATTTTTTCGTTACAAAATTTTTTAAATTTTGAGTTAAAATCACATTTTTAAGTGTTTTTATTCAATTTTTATTTAAAACCATTTTTTAAATTATGACATCACAGATACCCTAACTGTTTATCCTGCGCCTGCGACATCCGTGGCTCTCAACGCACGACCTGCGACGAGGTAACCGGACAGTGCTTGTGCTTGGACAACATCAGAGGGCAGCGTTGTGACAGATGTACGGCCGATTATTTCAACTTCCCGAAGTGTGAGGAATGTAGTTGTGATGTAAGAGGGATCTCTTCTGTTGTGTCTGGAGTCTGCCTTGCTTTTACCACTGTAAGTACTACATGTTTTCCAATTAAAATTAAACTGTGTTATGTTAATCTAGTTTGTAAATAAGCAATAAATGGTTAAATTTTAGGTAGTGTTATTAAGTTTACTGTGAAGTCTGTTATTTTATTGTTTTAAATTTTTTTGTTAAAAAATCCAGCCAATAAGTAATTTTATTTATGACATTAATTGTCTATAGCAATAAACTTTATTATCTTTTTTTTACGTTAAACTATTTTGTAAACCAGCAATGAATGATAAACTGTTAGGTTATATTACTGATTCTAATGGCAATATTGTGATTTTTTTGGTAAAAATTT
Source organism: Corella eumyota (assembly GCF_963082875.1). NCBI lineage: Eukaryota > Metazoa > Chordata > Ascidiacea > Phlebobranchia > Corellidae > Corella > Corella eumyota. Next base: position 1,508,796 of record NC_137490.1, read on the forward strand.
ATATGCTTTGCCTGACTGCAGAACTCACAAGTTTTGCCAGATATATTTGGCGTAAACAACTTAAAAATGACATAAATTTTACTGAAATTAAGAAATTATGACCAATTTATATGTTTACCTTAATCTAGGAATAAACTATATAATTCAATAACTTTTAATGTTTCATATTTTCTAACACAAATCAATTTTAACAGAAATATTTTCTTACCTAAAATCATCTTAAAACAATTTTTATTTTAACAGGGTCAATGCGAATGTAGGGAGAATGTGGTAGGGAAGAATTGTGACATGTGTGCCCCACTTCATTACGATATGGACAAGGGTTGTGTCAGTTGTAACTGCTTCACACAAGGAACACTCGATGGGGTTGGAGAGTGTGACACTGAGGTAAATTATAAATTTTTTAAATATAAAAATATATTTTTATAATATTTTAAAAATCATAAAAAAATAAGAATTTAAATTTGTAAAAGATTGCATTTTTTATGATTATTTTTTTCTAATTATTTAAATATTTTTAAAACTTTTATTCAAACAAGTTAATAGCTTGCCTCACAGTTGGGTTTAAATGTCGTAATATGGTCGCAACTCTTGACTAATATTTGCTCATGATAATTTACCCGCGCACCACAAGTGGCAGTTTCATTTAATTTTAGACCTGTATATTAGCAAATATATAAATATCATCCACTAGGCTCTATTATATATAGATTATCATACTTACAATTTTTTTACAGGATGGACAATGTTGGTGCAAACCCTACACATGTACTCAAAGGTGCTCACAATGCATGGATGGCTTTTACTCGCTACAAGAACTCAACTATCTTGGATGTACAAGTTGCCAGTGTGACGTTGGTGGTGCTATGACCTCACATTGTGATAAGAACACTGGACAATGTGTTTGTAAGGAAGGAATTGGTGGAAGGAGATGTAATTCGTAAGTGATAAAGTTTTTAACTTTTTAGTTACTCTAATTAAGGTCCTGGGTTTGATCACTACAGCTCTCATGCTGTTGTGACCTTGATTAAGGCACTGTAAGCAGTATGAATGCCAACACTTAATTATTATCGAGCAGTTATAATCTATATAATATCCCAAACTGCTACAGGCAACTCAAGACTGGGTCAAAATAACAAATGTTACTCTAAGTCTACGTTGTTAAGTCAACCTTACCACATCAAGGATAAAAAAATGTGAAAAAAAAATTATTTGAAAAAATTGTTTAGATTTTAATTTATGTAGTTTTATTAAGTTTTAAAGGTTTGTTATTTTTGATATTTTAAGTTTTAATTCTATTTTTAACACAAATTATAAAAAAACTAAACATTTGTAATTAAATTTTTTACTAGTGCTCTTGATGGTTATTATTACCCTACTTTATACCAAAACCAATATGAATTAGAGGATGGTTTAACACCAGACAATACAGAAGTTAGATATGGTTTCAATAACACCAGATTCCCAGGCTTTAGTATGAGAGGGTACGCCCAATTCTCTGTCGTACAGGTATGTTAATTTTTGTAAAAAATTAATTTTTATTAAACTGTAAAATTTTTGTAAATACTTTTATAGATTTTTATAGATTATAAAGTTGTTGTAAAGATATTTTAATTATTTAGTTTATAAACTCTTAAACTTTGGTCTGTGCCGCTTATTTTTAAACTTTTGCTTTTCTTTCTTTTGCAACTAACATAAATATTAAGCAATATTTATTTTTTTACTAAAAATAAAAAAGTTTTATTTTAATAAAAAATTTAGTTTAAATTTTTTCTTTATTTTATTGTTTTTTTATTTTTCAAACTATAATTTTAGTTGTATGGATAAATTAAAATTGTTAAAAATTTTAAATCTGTTATCAAAATAATATTTTTGATTTTTTGTAAAAGTTTAATTAATAATTAAATGATTAAAATTGTGCAAACTATATATAACAGCCAGCTATTTTGATGCATCTTACAATAACTGAACATAACCTTTATCGGATCATAATACGTTATGTTAACCCGACTTCTGATGTCATAAACGCTGCCGTGTCATTCGTGACATACTTGGACCCCCGTGACAACATAACACAGTGTCTTGACTGTAAGTGACACTTTATGGCACGATGGCATGTCGATTATGATGTCACAGAGAGATTTGTCATGTTGTGAAAAGCACCCAGTGTACTAAGTTTGCAGTGTTAAAATTTTTGCTTGTTTTTTTTTTATTTAACCAAAAGGGCTGCCATTACTTTTTGACCAAATTAGGGTTTAATTTGTAAAATTCTGCCATTATTTTTTAACTAAAACTTAGATTAATTTGTGAAAATTTAAAAAATTTGCCATAATTTGATAAAATCACCTTAAAAAAATAAATTGTCCACATTTATAAGTATTTGATAGCAGCATTTTTTTATCGAAGTCAAAAAATTGGCAACTTTTTTATATATTTTTTGCATGCTCTAACTCTTAGCTTGCTTGATTTTCTATTTTCTATGCTTGCTACTAACAAAACACAGACCAAAAAAAATCGAAAATTCACCCAAAAAAAATTGCGAATGTTATCACTTTTACACATTTTATATAGCGCCGAGTGGTCCTCAAAGTTTATGTCCGCAATAGTGGGTTATATCGTATGCTGTTACGTTACACAAACCCCACTACAGGGTCAGTATTGGGTAATATTACCATCACCCCTCTTAATGCACCTCACGGTAAGGTTGAATAGAAAGCATGGTTTTTGTGTTTTTATTTTTTTTGTAAGGGTGTAAATCAATTAGTGTTGTGTGTTTTTAAAATCAAATTTAGCATTAATCAGTGTGTTTTTATTTAATTAATAGTGTTTTTTTCTTGGTAATTTAAAATATTTTTTTGACCCAATTAAGGTAACATAAATAGAAGTTTACTATAAAATTGTTACAGTAATTTGGGTAATTTACATTAAGAAAATAGGTTAATTATGCCATTAAACTCATTTTAAAAATCTATTTTAACTTCGGTTTCAAAACAATTTTTTCACAATTTTTTGTTTTTTAATCAAATTAATTAAACTCTAGGTTCAGAGCAGAGTTCATCGGTTAACTTTGATGTGTCCGCTCAACCACGAATGGTTACCGTGGGAACCCCGTTTGTGTTGAACAGAGGAACTTGGTCGGTTGTCGTGGAAGCTCAACCTGGTAACAACTTTTTTTCACAATAAATTTACTATTATTATTAAAAGTTCCTTCTATTTTTCTTGCTTGAAATTACTATAAAAAGTAGTTTTTTTTTAATTTTTATAAAATGGACATAGCTTAATCATCTTAGGTTTATTAATTGAATTAGTTTAGTTAATTAAAATAACATTTTTTTTATTTTATTAAACGTTTAAATTTTTTTTATATTTTCTTGATTGAAATTGCAATAAAAATTGGTTCATTTATAATTTAATTTAATCTATTAACCTTAAAATTTTACTTTATTAGGTCTTTTAATTGACTACCTCGTTTTACTTCCCTCACAATATTATGAACCTGGCATTCTTCAGCTCTCCTCTACACTACCTTGTATACCAACCCTCACCCCTTCCAATGAAGAGTGTGTTATGTTTACCCATCCTAACCTTGATCCTTTTACTAATGTTGAACTCACTCATGATGTGGATAGCTCTCGGTAAGTGAAATTATAAAAACTTTAATTCACTCTTTTTTACAGTTGCAAATCTTATTTATGCTTTAAAAAGTTTTAATTTTTTTACTATTACATTTTTTTAATTGCATTTTTTTGTTGTTTTTAAATGCTTAGGAAGATATTCAGTTTTAAATAACTAATTTAATTATTACATTTTAACGTAGACTTAACTTAAATACAGTTTAACTTAAAAAGTAATACTTTTTAAATGTAAGTAAAAATATACTTGTATAAAAGTTCTTTTTTTGTACTTCTATATATCAAATTTTATCACTTATTACCACACAATCCACCTTATTATGACCTCACAATTTACTTGTTATTTCATCAGAATCAACTCTCCATCTACTGCCCATCCAGATATGGTTATCATGGATAGTTTAAGTGGAGTTCAAGGTTCTAACACTCTTGATGTTAACATTGATTTACCTAAAAGTGGGGAATATGTATTAGTTCTACAATATGCAAGCAATGAAAACAGGTAAATAATTACTTCTGTTTAATTTTTTAAGAATTTAGAGAATTTTTATTCCAATTTATAGGCCCATAAATATTTATGTTTAATTTTTTAAGAAATATTGCAATATTAATTAAGTTTCGCTGTCTATAAAATTTGTTAAGTTTAATTATGCAAAAGTTTAGATTTAAAGGTGTTTTAATTTGGTTATTATATATTAAAAAATACAATTTTTATCAGCAAAACCATGTGTTTTATTCCAAAAAATTAATAATTTTAACTCATTATATTAAAGTAATAATTCCAATTCTTACTTTAGATTCCAGAGAGCTTCGGTCAGTGTAACAGATGGTGCTGGTAACACTTACAACAATGCTAAGTTCAACATTTATGCTTGTCCTTACTCCTTTATATGTAGACAAGTCGCTCTTGGTCCTGTGGATGAAGTTATGGTAAGAATTATTTCTTATTGTCTAATTTTAGTAAAACGCAACAAATAGGGACTTTTGTATAAGCTAAAAAAGGATTTTATATTACTGTTTGTTACATTTTAACTTTTATAATATTGCGAATAAATTTAACTAATAATAAAAATTAAAAACCATCTTTTTTACTGTTTAATTTGTTAAAAAATACATTTTTTGGCATCCTCTTTACATCTTTTTTTTGTTTAATCTCTTTTTATTATTATAGATTATCTTAAAATTACATTTTTTAATATTTAACAACTTTTCATTAAGTTTAATCAACTTTGTTATTTTTAATTTTTGATAAAATTTATATTTAAATATTCAACACTTTTTTATTCAGGTTTTTAAGATGAGTTTACCAGTGATGAGAGTTCACATCGAGAATGAACCTGGTTCAAGTTTTTACGTTAAATCATTGACTGCCATCCCATTAAATGATTGGACGATGGAATTAGTTTTACCCAAACCGAAATGTATAACTACACAAGGCCCTGAGTTTGATGAGTAAGCACTTTTTCAGTTTATTTTATTTAAATAAATAAAGTGTCTACTTTAAAGCAATTTATTGATATTTACAACAGCTTTTTTGATGTATTTTTTTTATTTGTATTAATTTAAACAGCTAAAATAGTATTAAAACATTAAATTAAAAGATTTTTGTGAAAAAAGTAACATAATAAACATCAAGAAAATACTTAAAATTAATTTTAATATAAAATTTTATGATTTTTTATTTTTAGGTGCCTTCCATCTACTTATAAAATCCCCTTTGGAGGTTCAAGATTTGACCCCCCCAGAAGTAACCCACCACAACGACAACCGGACGATGTTAGTGACGATGATGTGGACCTGGTGCTTCTTGATGGAACCGGTGACGGAACCGGGCAAACCACTTTGCAAATCCCAATGAATTTGGATCCAGGACGGTAAATAAAAATTTAAAAAAAAAATTTTTAATCAGTTTTAGGTTTAATGGTCTAATTTCGCCTAAAAAAACTTTGCATACTTTTACAATTGTCTGTATTTAAGTATTACATTACTATAAATAAAAAATTTTAAACTTAAAGTCATATATTGGCGATATTTTTTTACTCAAAAATTGACAAAGTTGGTGTCACTGAATGCTACTAAAAAATATAGTAACCTGGTTTCTTATGTTTATCATTTTCAAGTATTTTTGAAAATTAAATTGTAAGTACCACAGACATTTTTTAAAGGTTCTAAAGCCATTTTATGATTAAGTGTCAACCATACTAACATGCTATATACATCACTTACAAAATTGCAAAACCCTATAATATAACACTTTAAAAAAAGAGTTTTTTTAAATTGTTTTTTAGATATGTATTCCTTGTACATTATTACAACCCAGAACATACCTCATTCCTTCCCCCAGTTTTGGTGGATGGGGGTGTTGCTTACCCCGGCACAGCCAACATCAGTTATTGCCCCAACAGTGACGGTTGCCGAGCAGTAGTTACCACCGACGATGGAAATATTGTCATGGATATCACCGTGCCAACGACTACTTTTACTATTACTGTACCAGAAGGTAAAATTTGAAAAATTTAAACTTAATTTTTTTTTAAACACTAATTAGTAATTTAAACAAAAAATATAGAAAACTATTTTTATATAATTTTTTGGTTAATTTTAGATGTAATATCATCAAAAAATTTGATTTTTGAACTCATTTTTTATTTACAGGCAAAGCTTTCTGGCTCCAATATGTTCTAGCCATCCCAGAGTCAGAATACAACCCAACATTATTAGATCTTGCTCCAATCGATAAATCTGGTGATTTTGTGAACGATTGTGGAACTGATTACCAAAAGAGTTTTTACAACACGATCGAGAATCCAAGTGATAAATGTAAACGTGATGTGTTTTCGCTCACAGTTGATTATAATGACGGAGGTCTTCCGTGTAACTGTTCCGGAGCTGGAACAATAGGAGGAGGGGATGCCAGTTGTGAAGTAAGTATTGAGATAAAATTGTGATTTTTAAAGTTAGTAGTCAATAGCCCAAAAATCAAATTTATTTCTTAATTACTAAATTGATTAATTCTTATAATACAGTTTAAATAATATTTCAGAAAAAGTAAATTAATCAATTTTATTTTATTTAACCTATTCAAATTTTCTCACAGGATTACGGAGGACAATGTCCGTGCAAACCTCATGTGATTGGTCGACAATGTGAACGTTGTATGACAGGTTACCATGGCTACCCAGACTGTGTGAAATGTGATTGTGGTGGTGCTATGTGTGATGAGGTAAAAGAAAATTAACATAAAATAAAAATTTGTAGAAGGAAAAAGGCAATGAAAACAAAATATTATAATCTAAAAAAGAACATGTTTATATTTATTTATCCTTAATGTAGGAAGGTCGACTCTTGACCTAAACATAGAGTAACATTTATTACTCCGACCTAGTCTTGAGTTGCCTATGGCAGGTGGGATATTATAGATTATAATTGCCCGATAATTATGCTGCTGATCGAGTATTAGCTCAGCACGAGTTCACACTGTTTATAGTGCCTTACTTAAGGGCACTACAGCATGAGAGCAGTGGGAATTGAACTCATGACCTCATTTAGTAAAAACAAGTGTTTTCTATGCTGCCAGTTTTAGCCAATCAAATTGTTAAAAAATATTTTTTAATAATCTAACAAAAATTTATCTGTTAAGGTTACGGGTGAATGCATCTGCCCCAAAAACACAATTGCCCCCAATTGCAACACTTGTGCCCCATTCACCCATTCCTTCCACCTTATACAAGGTTGTGAAGATTGTGATTGTAACGTGGACGGTGTTTTGAATATAACTGATCAGGGATGTAATGCTAATAATGGACAGTGTAACTGTAAAGAACATGTGACTGGAATCAGGTAAAATTTTAAGATTTTTTATTTTTTTTACACATTTTGTAAACTATTTTATTTTGTAATGAATTTTTGTATTTTTTTTTAAATTTTTTTATTTTTCCACTTACTTTTTTTATATTTTGTTTGGTTTTTGCTGTTTTATTTTTTTGATCATTCTTTTTGTTTTTATAATTTTTTAACTCTTTAATTTTTTGATAATCTTTATTTTAACTTTTGTTTTTTTTAGCATATTCTTTCAACTAGCTTTTGTACACAATTATTTTTTTTTAAATAATATTTTTTTTGAATGGTTATATTTATAACTAATAATAATTTTAATTATTTTCACAGATGTGATCAATGTGAACCTGGTTACTTTGGTTTCCCCAACTGTCAAACTTGTACTTGTGATGAACGGGGAAGTGTTTCGGACGGTTGTGACCCTGTTACTGGACAATGTTTGTGTAAAACTAACGTGGAAGGTCGACAATGTGATCGCTGCAAGAGGGTGAGGAAATAGTTTTTTAAATTGTTACAAAAAAAGTTAAAAATAGGAAAAAGTGGTTTTATAGTTGTCTAAAAATGTCAAATTAAAAAACATAGTTGTAATAAAAGCAATTTTAGTAAAAATATTTTTTTTTAAAAGTGTTTAAAGAATTTATATTGAAAGTTTAGTACTTTGTTAAATTATTTTTTTAAGTTTACAAAAAAATCCTCTAAAAATGTAAAAGTTAATTTTTAATGGTTAATATCCTATAATTAACATAACTGTGATTAATACAAAAATTTAATATAAATAAAACTTAAATTTCTTAATTTTTAGGATTACTACTTCCATCTTGATATCAACAACCCACAAGGTTGTACAGAATGTTTTTGTTTTGGAGTAAGTTCTGAATGTCATAGTTCACAATATCCAGCCACTGAAATATATGATATGGAAGGATGGAGAGTCCTGTTCCTTAACAAGTAAGTTTTAATCATACTTTGCAGGAATTCAAGTAACATTTGTATTTTGCCTTTATTTTTGACAATATCTACAACAGAAAAATTTTAGGCATATTTTTAAAGCTAAATTTTTTCTAGTTTTATTATTTTTTAATTCTAAATAAAGTTAAAAAACTGTTTATATTACAAAATATGCCTTTGTCTACCAAAATGATTTAAATAAATGTCATTTTTAGTGAAAAACCTGACATAGTGACAAGTAATAATGGCCGAACATTAAGTGTAAATGTTGTTGCTAATGGAGGACCACAAGATCCTTCCATCCCTTCTATTTACTGGGCTGCACCGAGGGTAGGTTAATAGTTTAAATAAAAACATTATACTTAGTTAAAGTTAAAAAAACGCATCATTTTAAAATGTTCTTAAAGTTAAAAGAAAATTCAAAAATTTTTTGATAAACTTTAACTAAATATTACTGTATTAATTATTACTTCAAGTTTAACATTTTTTCAAGGTTTATTATACTTAAATGACTTTAATTAATATAATTTTATCTTAAATTCTTGTACCTAAATTCCTTTTTGTATTTAAAAAACTTTTTTTCAAGAATAATTATACTTAAAATACTTTTTAAGTAACCCTTTTTTATTTTATATTTTTAGACCTACTTAACTGACTTAGTTGGTTCTTACGGCGGCACTTTAAGTTACCACACTTCATGGTCTAGAGGTGGTGGTAGAGGAGACAACGACAATTCATTCTCTTCCAGTAACCCTGCTCCAATATTTGGACAATTCTTTGATGTAGAGATAGATGGGGAGGGATACCAGATTGGATGGACTAATCCTAACCCATCTGAGAGTGCTAGTGTGGTTCTTACTGAGGCAAACTTTAAACATTATGATGGTAAATTTAAAGTTTAATTTTGTTAATAAAATTGTTGGAATTTAGATGTCTAAATATTACTTTTTAAACGGTTAGCTATAATTTTGAAGCTACATATAGTATAAAAATTAATGATTTTTAATATTTAGATTTAATCATTTTTATTATTTTTTTTATTTTTTTTTTCAAGATCTCCCTTAACTTTAACTTCTATTTTTTTCTCACTTTTAACCTAAATTTTTTCCATTTATAAAAAAAAGTTACCTTAAAAAATTATCATTTTTTGAATTTTGACTCTTCAGGCAAAGATGTAACTAGAGCAGAGATGATGATGGTTTTAAACGATCTTAAAAAACTCCACATCAGAGCCGCCCCAGAAACCGGAGTAGAAGTTATAACTTTACAGGACGTCGTACTCCAAACTACAGACTACTCTCTTCCAATTGGATCCGGACCTCCGATCCCATCCGTGGAGGAATGTATATGTCCTGATGGTTATCATGGCCACTCATGTCAGTTCTGTGACGACGGTTACCAACGAGATCAAGATGTTGGAAGATTTTTGGGTGTTTGTAAGCAATGTGATTGCTTCCCTAATTGTAAAAGTTGTGGCGATAATGGACAGATTTTAGATGGAACTGATTGCTTGTATAATACTGTAAGTCAAAATCATACATTAAAGTTTTTAATATATCTGATATAACGGCTGTAATATAAACTTTAACTTTTTTATGTAAATTATTATTTTAAAACTGCATTTTTTAGCTTATTAAATAAATTGGGCGTTGGCACATAAATATATAAGATATTTAAATAATATTAAGGTTTTTTTGTGTATTATTAAAAGGTTTGAATTTACTTTTGTTGCGGTTTTAAGTAAAATTGATATAAAAAATCTAAAACTTGGGTTGGGGTAAAAGCACATTCTATTTTTATTCATATATATAGGTTTAAAATTGTACTTTATTGGAGATAAAATTATACGGAATAAATTTAAATATTGGGATAAAATTAAATTTAAAAACTTTTTTTAGGCTGGACCAAACTGTGGAGTGTGTACTGATGGTTATATTGGAAATGCCACGAGTGGTGAAATTGATGCTTGTAAACCCTGCCCATGTCCCTACCCTATTCCTGGTGGAAACTTTGCAGATTCTTGCAGTGAATTAGATGGTAGGTTCTATTAAATCAATTTAAAAATTAATTAGTATTTAGAAGGCCTAAAATTACTAAAAACATGACAACAAACATTATATAAAACTAAATTCAATTTTTATGTATGTGAAGATAAATTAATTTTTAATTAGATATTTTTAAAATTTAAATCAATCATTATTTTTTAACATAAATTACTAAAAATGTTTAGACTATATTCAATAAACTTGAAATTTTTAATAAAGAATCTCGGATATTTTAGAAATTAAAATTTAATAAATAATTTTGTAATTTTTAGGAGAGGTAATTTGCAACTGCCAAGAAGGATATACCGGAGATAAATGTGAATTGTGTGCCAACGGGTATTTTGGAAACCCTGCCATCCACGGTGGATCGTGTCAACCATGCAATTGTCACGGCAACAGTGATCCCAACCTTATTATGAGTTGTGATTCGCTAACTGGGGAATGCTTGGATTGTATGTACAACACTGGAGGAAAATATTGTGAGCGCTGTGCCGACGGTTTCTTCGGTGATGCAATCATTGCTCGCAACTGCTCCGAGTGTTCGTGCTCGTCGTGTGGAACTGAGGTTTGTGACCACATAATGGGACATTGTTCTTGCAAGATTCATGTGATCGGGAAACTTTGTGAAACTTGTGAACCAGGTAAAATATTAAAAAAATGTTTTTAGTTTTTTTCGGAGATTTTTGGTCATTTTAACCAACATTTCAACTATTCTTGCAATAATTTTACCTAAATATTATTAATTTGGGTTTTAAAAACTTTTGAATTAATTATTTAATTTAATTTCTATTGATTATTTTCAGGATTTTACAATTTTGATTCTTGTACTGGTTGTGAAAGTTGTTCATGTGCCGAAGGGGCATTATCTCGTGATTGTGACATCACAACAGGACAGTGTGAATGTGCCCCCAATGTTGTGGGGTTAAGATGCGATCGATGTGCCCCTGGATTTTGGGGTTACTCTGCAATGGGGTGCAAACGTAAGTTAAAGTTTTAAAGTTAATAAATTTTTAATAAAAGTTAAAAACCAAAAGCTTAAACATATAAAAAATGTTTTCCAATTTCTGATATTAGGGTTTTTTTATTATTTAATTTAACAATAGTTGTAGAACTCTAAGTATTTAAAAAGTCATTTAAAAAAAATTGTTCCAATTTCTAAAGTTAGGGCTGCAAAGATAAAACAAATGGAATAATATCAACTTTTAAAGAGTACTATAACAATTTCTTAAAGAACTTTAACTATTGTTTACTTAAATTAATAAGATAACAGTTAACATACAGATATTAAAATATTATTAGCTATCTTTTGTGAATAATAATTTATTTAAATTTTTTTTGCAGCTTGTAAATGTCGAAACAACGGACCTTGTAATCCTAAAGATGGTTTATGTGAATGCCCACCAGGAATAACAGGTTTACAATGCGATGAATGTAAATTGTCAAGACATATTCTGCACCCAGGCGATCAGGAATGCACTCGTAAGTATTTCAACTTTTGGACTTTGTTTTTGTTTCTTTAAAGCAGAAATATAAAACCTCAAAAATGATTATTTAAACTAATAAAACAAAATATGTATGCTTATTTTGTTGGGATGCATTTTCAAAGCAAAACATAGCTTATGTTTTTTTTAATTTTCCTTTAGTTTAATGATACTAATTACAAAAAAAGGCCGAAAGTAATATTTATTGGAATATATTGCCTAAAATAAATTTCAATTGAACACTTTTTAGAAAAGTAAACTATCCCTCTTGTTTTAATAATTTTCTTCTATTTTTATTTTTGTAAAGCTAAACTATGAAAATTAAACAAAATAATTACAGCTAGGTTTTTCCAATTTAAAAAATTTTAAAACAATACCTAATAAATATATTTATTTAAATAAATTTCATCTAAAGAAAGTATCACACTTACACTGAATAAAATATAACTTTTTGTATTGTTAAAGGTTGTGGCACTTGCACTGATGATTTAATTGATGATATTGAAACAAGTACAACCCAAGTTAAAGATTCAATCAGAAGTTTGGCGAATGTTTCAGTCGGGGTTTTTGCTTACCAGAGGTTGCAAGATCTTAGCAGACAACTTGGCGAAATCTCGGTAATTTATTCAAATATTTTTGATAATTTGAACAAGTTTTAAAGATTGCTTTTTAGTATTCAACTACAGGTAAACTATTTTAATATTTGTAACTAATTTAAACAAAATTTTTGTTTTTTAGTGTTTATATTTAATTAAACTTAATAAACCTTACAATCATGTTGTTTTGTAACCAATTTATGGTATTTTAAATAGAAATAGTTAGATTTTCTTTATTATTTTTGTCAATTTTTTTCCATTTTTTTAACACAATTTCTGGATGTTAGGCTGGGTATTCTAGTGATGAAGGATTGATGGGCACAAGTACAACTGACATAGGAAATATATTGAATGGGGCAAGTGACTTGACTGATATGGGATCGGGAAGCGGTGAAACGGTAAGTTGAAAATTATTTTTAAAAAAATAGTGTGAAAAATTTTCGGAAAAAATTTGGAAAAATTTTTGGAAAATTTTTTTTTCCAAAAAAATTGAAAACATTTGTTTGGTATTACTGTAAAGTAATACATTCTTGATTTTAAATTACTGCAAAAGTAAAATATTTTATTTAAATATACTATTACTTTTATACTGCTTATAGATATTTTTGAGTAATTTGCATGTAATTGAATCTAAATGAAAACAGCTTTTAATAGATTTTTGTATAAATATATGCTGCTTATTAGTGCAACAATTAGTAGAAATATACCCAATTAAAAGCTTTTAAATGTTGATAATTTTGCTTGCAAAATATCTTGTAATTGCATTTTCGTTTGCTTGAAAATTGTAGATGGAAAATTCAGGGCTTCCCTCAAATTTGGGGGATGGAAATATGAATTTTGAAAAGTTAATTTCCTTAAGTGAAGCCTTTGTAAGTATTTTGCGTGAATAGTTTTTCTGCAGTAGTTTTTTTAAGGGCAAAAAACTGGTTTAAAATATGCATACTTGCAAAATTAATGCACCTTTGTTAAATAAAGTACTGGTTTACTTAAACAAAATCATTGCCTATTTTAAATCAAGTTTTTCGTTTTTTATGTAGAATAGAATTGCTTTTTCTTAATTCTTATTCTTTATATTATGCTAAAATTGTATTAAGTTTTGGTAGTAACAAGTTTGTATAGTTTTGTAGGCAAACCACTCTTAATAAATGACCATAGAAACATTATATTATATCTGTTCACCACTAGGTTGAGCAGATGTGCAACCAAACTGATGAATTGTTGGAGAAGGTAAAAGCGACGTCAGATCGCACTAAAGAAGGTCTTGGAAAGGCAAATAATTTGGAAAATATAACTTCAGAGTTTGAGGCTAGCACAAAAGATTTATTGGATAAGGTTGGTTTATTATTAAAAAAAAATTAAATATTTAGATTTTAAATAAGTTTGTTTTAAAATTTTAAGTTTTTTACCCTAAAAACCTTTAAATTTTAAACTGTAAATTCCCTTAGAGTACTGTTATAAAAAATAGAATTTTTTTTAACTTAATTTTAACCTACTAGCTTGAGTTTATTCACCGAAAATTTAAAGTTTATTCACCAAAAATTTAAAAATTTTAATTCACCAAAATTATCCTTCTTTATTAGTTAAGAGAAGAGGCTACAGGAGATAGTGATGATTATTACATCAAGCTCCGAGATGCACAATTGTTGCTTAACAGAATGAGGGAAAGAGATTTTGATCCCATGCAAAAAATAGCTGACGATGAACTAGCTTTAGCCAATGACTGTAAGTTGTATAAATATATTTAAATAAAAATTAAGTTTTATATTTTCTGCTAGATAATAAATGGCTTATAAAATATAACTGGTTTTTATTTATTTGGCAAATTGTTTTTTTTTATTGTTTTTTTAATGTCTTTCTTGATTAAATTTTATTAGTTTTAAACAAAATATGAAAGTAAATAAATCTAGTATCGAATTTTAACAAGAAAATATGGATAAATATCTGTATTTAAAAAACTTAACCATTAAATAATAATACTTAACTATTAAAATTTGTGGTTTATTATTAGAGTAAATAAAACCATTTACAAAAAATAAAAAAAAATTTTGTTAGTTAGAATACTTAACCAATAAATTAATTTTCACAGTATTAGGAAGAGTGAACACCACTTTTACTGAACCAGCAACCAATATAAGCAACCAGGTTGATGAAGCCAGTGACCAACTTTCAACCACCCATTCCAAGTTACAAGATATTAGATCTCAACTTAATGATGCCACACAAAAAATTAATGATGCTAATACAGCTAATGCTGTCAACAAAAAGAACTTAACTGAGATGGCGGCTGCGATTGACAGTAAGTTTATTAATCTATGTATCAAGTTGATTATTTTGATAAATTTTTAAGCTTTTTATGCAATATTATATGCCTTAAAAATAAAGCAAAATACTGTTTTTAAAATTTGTAGTGGCAAAATTATAATAAGCAAATTAAATTAAATGTGTTTTGTTAATCTAAACAATGAACAACCAATTTGGTTGATGTTTAATGTTCGACTTTTAAAAGAAAAAAAAGCGTTTTGTCCAATTGCATTGTTTAATATATAATATAGTTTTAATCTTAAACTTTGGATAGGCCGTCCTATCGACTGGTTGGGAATTTTAATTGTTAAAAGAACTCTTAACTAATGTTTGCCTTTAATAACTTATTCAAAATTTATGTAAAGGCCAATTAATTGGACATACATAAAAATAATCGTCCACTAAACTTCATTATTTATAGATTGTTGAGGTTAACTGTTACTTAATTAATTGATTTTGTTTCCAGGCATCAACACTGATTCTGACATGGCCTCACAGCTCGTAAGTGATGCAAGTCAGTTGGTTAACACCTCAAAAACCTTGGTTGAGGGCCCAATCTCGAGTGGAATTAGCGAGTTGGATAACTTGAGTGGAGCATTGGAGCAAAGTGTGAACGAACTTCAACCAGTTTATGATGAACTGGTGTCCGAGAATGAAAGAGTTGCACCATTGGCTAATGCGGTAAAATAAATGTTTAAAACTTTGTTATAAAATATAGATTTCCCTGTTTAGAGTAATAAGGTAAAAAATAATAGTTGTGAAATATTTAGATTTTTTTTTAATTGACTTATTTGAAATAAAGGTACATTACTAATTAGCAAACATTTTAAAATTTAAACTATAAATAGTATTACGAAAAATGAATTTTTAAAACTTTGTTATAAAATGTATGTTCTCCTGTTTAAAGTAATTAAGTGAAAATAATTAAAAAATTTTTTAATTGTCGTATCTGAAAAGGTTTTAGCAAACATATAGAAATTTAAAATTTCAACTTCAAATATTACCACTTTAAATCTTATTTTTATACCAATATTTTTACTTTGTAGTCATTAGCGAAAGCAAACCAACTTAAAGAAGATGCAGCAGCCTTGGAAGCAATAGTTTTGGGACAGATTGAACCCCAAAGTGCAGCAAATGTTTATCAAACTATCTACAATTCAATGGAAAAAGCTAAAACCGCTGCAGATGAAGCATTAGCTGTAAGTAGAATAGATTTTTTTAAATAAATGTGAAAAATGTCTGAAATTTAAACCAATCATTTAATTTTAAAAATTGTAAAGTACTTTTGTTTATACTAGAATAAAGATAAGTATTTTGTAAAAGTTTTTCATTTTTTTAAATTATAAAGTTTATTTTGATTTTTTTTTATTGACAATCTTAATTTATTTCTATTTAATTCTAGGCTGCAACCAAAGCTGAATCAGATGTTGCAGATAAAAATCTTCAAGCAGAAGCTGACACAGCAGATCAACGAAGTAGTGAACTACTTACAGACACCCAAAACATGGAATCTGGTGTATTAGCAGATTTACAAGCTGATTTAGGGGTAAGTTATTAACATTTTAGCTTATAGTAAACAGTAGTGCTTAAAACTGTTTTACAATTTAACACACTTTTGATTTAGTTTTAAACAATTTAATTTTATGGAATACTTGATTTTTGTTTTAGGATGCTGAGACAGATCTAGATAACATTGATGAAGAAAAAACAAAACTTCTTGACCAACTTGTCAGAATAACGAGTGATATCGCTGATTTCGATCAAGGTGCATTTAACCTTAATATTATAAACATTATACTAAGAATGCTTTCATAAATCTTTATTTTTAGTTTTCTAAGTTAAAGGGTTTAAATACTGTGATTTTGTCCTTAATTTCTTGCCTAACCATACAATATATTCCACTCAGTATAAATCTAAAAATGCACAATTTTGTGAATACTTCATTTAAAAAAAAATTTACATTTTTAGCTGATATCCCAACTAAGTTAGAAACGGCTGAAACTGCGAGTAATGAAGCTGATTTAATAGCTGAACAAGCAATCAATGATGCAAATGATTTACAAGAACAAATCAGAAACGCCCCCGATCCAAATGTTAACTTAGATAGAGAGATGGCTGCAACACAAGCTTTACGTAAGTTCAAAAAAAATTTTAAAATCAGAAAATTTTATCTAAAAAAAAAATTCCAAAAAATTTAAATAAATATTCCTCCATCTAGTGGATCAGCTTCCAGAGCAGATAACAACCATGGATGACAAA
Source organism: Corella eumyota (assembly GCF_963082875.1). Classification (NCBI taxonomy): domain Eukaryota; kingdom Metazoa; phylum Chordata; class Ascidiacea; order Phlebobranchia; family Corellidae; genus Corella; species Corella eumyota. The sequence goes on from NC_137490.1 coordinate 1,525,895, forward strand.
GCAACTGAGATGCAGACGCTTGCGATCAGATTACAAGGATTGGAGGCAACTTTCCAGATGACAAAGAAGTTGGATGAAATTAAAAAGAAGATTGTGTTGACCAGGAATGTTGCTAACAGCGTAAGTTAAAAATTTAAAAAATTGTTCAGATATAATCTTGGTTCTTATACGTAAGTCCTTACACTTAATGTAGTTAACTTACAATTATAAAAAAAGGTTCTTTCAAAGGCACATAAATTTGAAATTTTTTATAATGTTAATGTAACAAAATTTATATTATTGTTTTTGTCTTTAAAAACCCTCTTAAATGTAATATATTAAAACACTTTTATTTAACTACTATAAATTGAACAAAAATTAAACCAAACCCTATTTTAAACAGGTTAAATCTGCGATGAAATTCACGAGTTCGCCAGATATTCCACTTCAATATACTGAGCTTAGAGTCCCAGTTACTGCACAAGATTTACCTTATGAAGCGAACTTGGAGTTTTATGTGAATGTTGATGAAGGCGCAACTGATAATTCTTTGTTATATATTGGAGACACCACTGTGAGTTAATATGCAAAAAAATTAGTTTATTTTAACTGGATTTTTATTGATTTTAAGTAGTTGAGATTATATTTGTCATAATATGGTCGAACTCTTAACTGATATTTATGCAGTTATTCACCCGCACACCACAAACGACGGTTTTATTTATTTTGTAGGCCTATCAATTTGTAGGCTTACAAACATACACATAAATATTTTGTCTATTAGGCTTATAAAGAGTCCTAATCTAAATTAAGTTTTCATTAAATATGACTGATTATATTTAATAAATATGTTTTAACTTAGATACCCATACCTTTTTGCAAATATTTAAAATTGTCTTGCTTAATCAATAAATACAGTAAATTACATTTAAAATTTTTTTTTCTTTAAAAAACCTAATTTCAATCTAATAATTCTCAACTTTAATATTTGTTTTACAGGGCACAAACGGTGATTTTATGTCGGTAGAAACTGTGAACGGTAAAGTGGAATATCACTTCAAGGTTGGTGATGGAATTGGAAAATTGGTCAGCGACAAATCAATTGACACCGGAAGATGGCATAAGATTAGTATCCAAAGGTTGGTATACTAGTGGTTTGCACACTATATATTGTTTAGTATACTAGCTGTGTTGGCGCACTATGTCCTTGTTATTAGTTAGTATGATATTTGTTAGTTTTAAAAAGAATATGATATAACACCAAGGTGTGTTTTCTTACTGTTTTTAGTTAGTTTACTGAGTGTTGTCTTACTGTATGATGGTTAGTATCCGAGTGTTGGCCTACTATCACTTGATTAGTATACTAATTTAAAATTTTTTTTAAGGTTGGGCAACATGGGTCGATTGGTGCTTTCCTACTCCCCTGAAAACCTGGGTCGGGGTGACAATGACCCATCATCTGGAGGTCAAATATCAGAGGTCAAGGAAGGTCAAACAGATGGGGGCGATCAGGTTTCAACTGGGTTTGACTCGAACAGTATTGGGTTCTACATGGGTGGTAACCCCTTGGTGCCTGTAAGTTTAAATTTAATTTTATTGTTTTTTTTAATTAGTTGACGTTAATTTTAAATTTAATAACATTTTTTTTTAATTAAAATTGCTGTTTGTTTATTTTACATCAAACCACCAAAAATGTTTTAAATTCTCTAATTAATATAAAGTTAGTGTTTTGTTTAATACTGATTTCACCAATTTTTAAAGTAGATTTTATCAATTTTTAAAGTAGATTTTATTTCAATTTTTAAAGTAGATTTTTATCAATTTTTAAAGTAGATTTTACCAATTTTTAAAGTAGATTTTTATCAATTTTTAAAGTAGATTTTATCAATTTTTAAAGTAGATTTTATTTCAATTTTTAAAGTAGATTTTTTTTCAATTTTTAAAGTAGATTTTTTTTCAATTTTTAAAGTAGATTTTACCAATTTTTAAAGTAGATTTTTTTTCAATTTTTAAAGTAGATTTTACCAATTTTTAAAGTAGATTTTTTTTCAATTTTTAAAGTAGATTTTACCAATTTTTAAAGTAGATTTTACCAATTTTTAAAGTAGATTTTACCAATTTTTAAAGTAGATTTTACCAATTTTTAAAGTAGATTTTACCAATTTTTAAAGTAGATTTTACCAATTTTTAAAGTAAATTTTTTCCAAATTTTAAATGAGATTTTTTAAAGTAGATTTTTAGGTTTTTAAAAAAATAAATTACTAAATAAAATTTTAAACTTTTAAATTTATATATTAAAAACAATTTTCATAGCTCCCACCTCCAATCCAAAATGCCCAAGTTGCTGGAGCCTGTATTGGAGACACTCGGTTAAATAACGCGACCGTCGGAATGTGGAATTTTAAATCTTACAACGGACCTTCACCTGGAAGGAACTGTCAAGACAGGTTAGCTTATTTTCTTGTTGTATTTAATAAATTGGCAAATTATGATATATAACTTAAAACCTGATTTACAACAGCTTTACTTATGCAAAATTTTAGCTAATAATGCTTTAAAATGTTAGATTTATTTAAGCAAAATTGCTAACTATTCGCTTTTTATTTTTGGATTGCAATTTTTTTTTATTTAGCTTGAACAAATATTAGGCTTTTCTTAAAATAACTTTATGTTTATTGCTGCTTTTGTTTAACTATATTTTCCTTTTATTAGTTTATCATAGTTTGCCATTTATTATTTTTTTTCTATCTATCGCATGTAACTTTGTTTAACTTCTTTTAACATATAAATTTATTTTAACCACTTAAATACACTATAAAGCATGGTAGATAACTCTAATTAAAACTACCTTGTTAATAATTTAGAGTAATTAGTGTACAAAATATTTGGTAAGTTAATACACTTGCTGCTTTACCATATAAGCTTTAAAACATACAGTTAACCATATATATACATTATCCATGATACTATCAACATATTATAAGATTTGTAACATAATATTTGTAAATTACATAAAAGTTGATGTTTTTAGAGCATTTCTTTATTCATGATAAGTTAAAATTTGAAATGAAAATCTAAAAAATACACCTTTTAAAAATGCTTCTATGCAAAAAAGCACACTAACTAACACACTTTCATGCTTTGCTTGTTTAAAAAATCTTCTAACTGCTGCTGGCATGTTTATTAACCAAATCATTAATTCATTAAAGGCCGGCTGATTTTGGAAGCATCCAACCAAATAACTTAATAGGCGACGGGTAAGCACTAACATTCTGCATGTTTTCTTTAAATACTTTATTCACTTTTTTCTTATTTAAAACTATAAAATAGTAAAGTCTGTTAAAATAGTATTTCTAAAGGCTAGTATCAGAATTTGTTGTATAGTAAATTAACATAAAAAAAAACTAAAATACGTACATATTTATATTTTACAAATTTTTTTAATTTTTTGTCCGAAAAGTTGTTTTTTATTTTTTTAAAAACTTTTCTTCTGCTAACAGGGCTGCTGGGTTAAGCTCCCAAGTTTGGAGGTTTAGTGGATATGGGAGTTACATCAGGATTGCAAGAGACGACACTCCATTCCTTAGCAAGCAAGGTGGTGCTGCACACTTCATAGGTTTTAAGTTCGAGACACTCCAGGATAACAGTTTGATGTTCTTAGTTGGGGAAACTATCGTGAGTTGAATTTTTAATGGAATTGATTACAGTTTGATAAAATAAATTTGTAAAGTAAAAACCCCTTAACTTAAGAATAACAACAATATTAACATAAATAAATAAGAATTTTTTAAATTATTTACCTGTCTTTTAATAGGTGTCTTGGTTTTATATATTTTTAAATTGAGTAAAGTTTGATAAAATAAATTATGTTAGTGTTAAACCCCCTGAATATTAGATTATCCTGAATAAAATGGAATTATTTAAATTTTTTGTTTTAATTCTTTTAATTATTTACCAGTCAATGTTTATTATTAAATATTTTATCTAGATTTTTTTTTGCAATTTTGGCTTTATCAAAATTTGTTTATACTTAAATTTTTGTATGTAATTTTTTTTATTTTATTTAAATCTTTGTTTAGGATCAATTTATCGCTCTTGAAATTGTCGACGGCAAATTTGTAATGACTTGGAATTTCGGTTTCCCAAATGGACCAATGAATGCTACGGTTGATGGTATCGTTGATGTTACTCAACAGAACTCTCAACTATTAGTGAAAGCTGGGGTGGCACCAACTCATAAAGTTATCGTCATGTCTGTTAACTTACAGTAAGTGGCTTTGAGTTAAGAGATTAAATTTGTAGGGTTTTATTTAATAGACTATGAGCATTGCAAGGAAATGTATATAATAATATATGTATTTCAGTTAATAAATACCAAAAAATGCATCTTATTATAAAGACTATATTGTTAAATGAAAAAATAAAAATTTTATGATTATTTATGTATATAAACAATATCATAATGATATATTTATACAATTAAGCTCAACAGCTAATATACATCTGCACATGTCCAATTTATAAAGCTTTAAAATAAACATAACTTCATTTGATGGTGCCAATAACTTTCATAATCAAATTTTTATTATAACTATGATATGACAAGAATTTTTATAGTAACTAACTAAATAAGTAAAAAATGCATTCCAATGAAACATTTTATTGTTTTTTCTTAGGTTAATGTTACAAGAAAGATTTGCTCAAGGTACTCCAGATGTTGCCGGTGATATTTGGATTGGAGGTTTATGGAAGGCAGACATCAATCCAGAGTAAGTACTTTAATTGAGACTCTATACAGGGTAGTAACTTTAATACAAGCTTATATTCATTAAACATTTTTAGAAAACCAATAACTACTGAAAATGTATTTTTCTATCAGTTTACTATTATTTATAGCCTGAATTTTAATCTTAGAATGTTTTTAAACTAAATAAATTATTTTTTTGTTTTTAAATTTAACAATTTTATTTTTATTCTAGTTTCCGAGGAGTTTTAAAGAACATCGATATTTCATTCCGAGGTTGTCTGAGTGAACTCAACTTTAACTCGAGGAGTTTTGATATCCAGAAAGCGAAGGAAAATGTTCAAGTTACCCGAGGGTGTAAGAAAGAGGTAAGAATTTATTCCACTTAACATTTCTTTGTTTAAAACTAGGTTTGGTAATAATGTAGTGATGTACTCATTAGTTCGGTCATTTTTGCTATTAAAAATCGTTGGCATAGTATAGTGGTTAGAACACTTAATTAAAAACTAATCAGCAGGTTTCAAATTTTTTTTTAAATTTTTTGTATTTTTTTACGTTGTGAAAAGGCCAATTTCACGGACTTAAACAAGGGGTAAAATTTGTTACCCAAACCAGTCTTGATTTTGCAAAATTTTTAATTTTTTACATTTTAGTTGTTTATAAAAATTTAATCTTAAAATTTTTTTTTTTAGTCTGTGCAAGCTTTACAATTGGACGGTAGTTCCTCCCTTAAAACCCCATCGGGGTTGAGAAATGCTCAGAGTCTTGACGGTGGAGTTGTTATTCAATCTAATTCACCAGATGGCACTGTCCTAAGTGCACAAGACCAGGTACAGCCTAAATAATATGGTGCTGGATCAAAAATAGTGCGAAAATTTTTGGTGTAAAATTTTAATTTTTTTGGTGATTTAAATTTCATTTAAACCTTTTTTATATCTTTTTTAATTTTGTATAAAAGCATAGTTTTGCATGTCTACTGTTGCATGATATTCGCAAGTTACTAAAAACAACATAACATATTGCTACAACCTTTTTATTTTTACTAATCACGCTTAACCATTATTTCACAACCATTTATGTTACTAACATTTTTATTTTTTAATCATTAATAACAGCATATGGTAATGCAGTCATTTTTTAACTTTGTTTTATTAGCCCATCGCTATTATTTCACATTTTATTTCAATATTACTTTGTATTCTCATAAGCTATAAGCCTGCATTAATATATTGTGCATGTCCAAAAAATAAAATTCTGTATTTTATTTACTTTTTTCTTATTAATATCTTCCCATGGGTGTATTTACTTAGACAGTGTAGCCTACTATGTTTCACTAACCACTAAATGCATGAACACAATAGAAAGCTAAGACTAACAGATAGCTCACAAGTAGAACATAATCGGTGTGTTTGCAATTAACAATATCAAGCAAGCTAGGTTTTGAACTGTGTTACTAACAACTGCTAGTATCAAACATATATGTTTGTATATATAAGCATATTAGTAAAGAAATGCATGTTAGTTGGGTGAAAAAGAGTTCAAAAATTGAATTAAAACTTTAACACAGTTTGATTTAGAACAGCACGCTATTAACATTAGAATTTCTTTTAAACTGGTGAAAAGAATTCTTGAATGCACTAAAAATTAATGTCAAAAAAAGCTTTACATAAGATTAACAACAGTTTTGTTGTAGAAAGTAAGCAAAAAAGGCATTTTTAGCTTTATTAAGAACCTGTTTGCTTAATTATATTCCACAATTGTAAACATATAATAATCTATCAGGGTATCGACACTGAACGTCTAAATCCAGATGGTAAAAAATCTGACCCAACTAACAACGCTGGGGCAGTTGAAAACCCAGGTAAAGATAAGTTGGATGTAACTGAGGCCCCGGTCGTGGAAAGTGCCCCAACTACAGAGGAAGAAATAATGAAACCAAATGTTGTAGCGCCAGTAGAACAACCGGATAGTAATAGTAAAGATGGCCTTGATGAAGGTGCAAGTGATCTAGAAAATGATGGAAACCCTGAAAGTGATCTAAATTCAGATAATTACGGAAACCCTGAAGAAAGTCCAACTGATTACCCTGATATTCCAGCTTTTGCTCGGGATGAACAAGCCAGAATGGGAGCAAAACCTTCAGAAGATAACGACAACTCAGAAAGTGCAACTTCAAGCTCCAGTTTGTTGCCTGTTGTGCTCATCGTCATGGGAACGGTGGTAGGAATTGTATTACTTGGAGCTGTTGTGTCATCTGTGCTAAAAGCAAGCTGGGCTGCCGGTTCCGGTGCTGGTACCGCACCGGTACCACCACCACCTATGGAGCAGCAACCACTTAATAATGTCCAAGCTCAACGCACAGCACAGATGGACTGGTAGACAATATTTTACATCACAAAAAATATTTAAAAAAATTATTTGTTAATAATTTGACATCACATAATAAGAAGAAAATTAAATTTTTTAACATAGAGCATTAAAAATATTTTGGCTCTGATAAATTAACTAGAAAGCATTGTATTTTCTTATCTTAATCCTTTAAGCTAGTTTCATATATTTTAGTTTTTATGCAGTTTTTATAATCAGCATTAACTTTGATGTCAGCATAAACATCTTGTAAATAAACTCGTGCCTGTTCTTGGTGTTACCATTTTTTTACCTTTAAAAGCAATTTTACAATACCTTGGTACATTTTTCTACAACATTAATGGTACTTATCAATAAACTCTTACCTTAAATTTTATCTGGTACACATTTTATTTTTTATCACACTTTTTTAATTTTTAAAATATCTAGTTTACATATTTGATTTTAAATTTATTGGTGCAGTTTTTAAATATTTTAAGCCCAATTTGGTACACTAACCCACTTATATTGTATGTTTGCTAACTAAGATTTTGCCCTGCATTTATGTAGTGATAATAAAACCTTGTACAGAAAATTTTTGTTTTGAAATTTTATTTAAAAGAAAACTTACGGAATGTCTAGAATTTAATTTTTTTTTTAAACCATTTATTTTGCATCAACATTTTACTTTATTTTCTTTTATATCTAATTTATTTTAATCAACAACTTTTTTTTTGTATATATCTTTATCCTCGATGTGGGAAAGTCAAATGCCCGACTTAAACATAGAGTAACATCAGTTACTCCGACCCAGTCTCGAGTTGCCTGTGGCAGTTTGGGATATTATATAGATTATAATTGTCCGATAATTATGCTGCTGATTAAGTGTTGGCTCAGCAGAAGTTTATACCGTTTATAGCGCCTTACTCAAAGGCGCTACAGCATGAGATCAGTGGGAATTGAACCTCGACCCCATGTGAGGTGTAGCAAGTGTTCTTACCACTACACCAAGCTGCCAGTAACTTACAATTAATTAAATTAGGTGTAAAAACCTACAACAAAATGTTTTTATTTGTTTAAATAAAATATACCAGAAAATTCTTAAAATTAAACAAGTAATTTAGTTAAATATTAATAAATTATTTTCCAAGTCCTAAAAACTAAATAACTTTTATTATTTTAAATTATTATTTTTAAGTCTACAATTAAACAATATTTTTATCAATTTGTTCTCAAATTAAACTAAACCCTCAAACAGGATGGTGATTTTGTCACCCTGTCGCTAAGAGACGGCCACCTAGTGTTAAGTGATCCAGATAAGGAAATTCAATCCGAGATGTTTTACTCTGACGGAAGACCTCACATAGTAATGTTCAAGAGAGATTCGAATAATGGGTAAAAAAAATTAGTTAAATTTTTGCCTTTTATTTTGTTTTTGTTAAAAACCTTGCTAAAAAGTAAGTTTAAAGTATAAAAATAGTATTTAAAAGTGATTACAAGTGTTGTGACTGCTAAACCACACTGCCGGCATATGTGTTTAACTGTTAAAAATTCTAAAAATTGATTATAAATTTAATTTCTTACATTACAGAAGACTTAGTTTATCAGTTGATGATTCTGATAAAGTGAAATCTCGAACTGAAATAAACAGAAGAAGAAGGGAGAATGCAGTGAACACAAATGTTTATATTTACATTGGAGGAAAGGAAAATGAACCATTTTATACCGGATGTATTAAAACTCCATTTATTAACGGGTAAGATATGTTTATTAATGTCTAATGATGCTTAGTGGATGATATATATTAAATATATATGTATGTCCAATTTATAAACGTACAAAATAAAAAAAAATGTTATTTGTGGTACATGTAAATTGTCAGGGGCAAATATTACTTAAAAGTTGCGACCATTTTGTGACAATTAAAATGCTGATCAAGTGCAGGCTATCCGCTAGTTTTGATGATATCTATATCATGGGACAAAATTTAACTGACCTTACTTTAAATTCTAAAATTCTAGGGCAAAATATTTTAAAAATGACCAAGATTTCAAGAATTGGAATAATTTTTAAAAATTTGTCATGTTGGGGTTTTGCATTAAAACTTTATACAGCAATAATTGATGTTCTAGGTTTAAACCCCACTGCTGCCCTGCCACGTTGTTGTTGTTAAGTTAATAACAGTAATACTCTAGCCTTATAAAATTGGCAGATGAGTATACAAACTATAATATAAAAAACCAAACTGACAAAATCAACTTAAGACTGTGTTAAATGGTCTACTGTTAGTCTATAACTTTAACTCAAGGCTTATGTTAAATGGTACTTAATGGTTGTTAGTCTATAAATTTGACTGTCTTACTTTATACCAAAATTAATTTATTTAAATTTATATTTAAGAGATCCTCTTCATCCGAGACCAACCTACCTAACTAATGGAATCAAATGTGGGGTAATGGGTACAGTATGTGTGGGACGGCCCCAGTTTAATACTTGTAACATGGGAGGAACAATATCTGAATATGAGGCTTTGAGTGAACCCACTGATTTTGATGTACCACAGCCAGGTAGGATTATTTAAGATTATTTTATTGATATTTTATTAAAACAAACATTAAATTTGGACCCCACCAGAAGCATAGTGTAGTGGTAAGAACACTGGGCTTTACCACTTAAGGTCCTGGGTTCGATCCCCACTGGTCTCATGCTGTAGCGCCCTTGAGTAAGACGCTATAAACGGTATGAACTCCTGTTGAGCCAGCACTTAATCAGCAGCATAATTATCGGGCAATTATAATCAATATAATATTCCAAACTGCCACAGGCAACTCGAGGCTGGGTCGGAGTAACAGTTGGTTCTCTATGTTTAGGTTGTAAAGTCAACCCTTTCACATTAAAATGTGAATTTTAAAAGTGTTTTTTTTATTTTTTTTTATTTTTAACATTGTTTAAACTGTATTTGCTTAAAAAAAAGTGTTGTAGTAAGTTTTCAACCAGATAATGTTTATAAAATATCCTGTTTTATTTTTAACAAAACATAGTTTTCAGTTTAATATTTATTGTATTTTTTTGTTTGGTTTACTTTAAAATTTTTTTTATTTTTCTTAAGCCCCTGCTGATGCAGCACAATCAGGTTTATTACAAGCTCCGATAGGATTAGATGCTGCAGATTACAATGCTGATGTTACACCAACTTGCGCTCTGCCATTAAGACCGGAGACCAGTGGATACAAATATAAAGGTATTCAGGCAAAATATTGGAAAAAGGGAATAATATTAAATTTATAAACCTATATTGGCTTTAGTTAATTTCTACTTATATTTTCTTTAGTTAATTCTTTTATGTACACCCAAACAGATTTAATTTCCTCACCCGTATAATATGAAATTTTATTATTCTTGTGGGTGACCCCATGTAGATAAATTAAGTTTTCTAATTTGTTAAAAACTTAAAATGTATTAATTCATCATTCTACCAAAACCTTTTTTTAGCTTTTTTGACAGCATTATATATGACATTTTACATTGGGTTATTAAAGGGACAAAAAAAAATTATTTAATTTTTAAAATAACAAATTATCCAATCTTTGATATTGTTAGGTGATGGTTTTTCTAAATATTGGGTGAAGAAATTCAATCCACAAAATTGGAGATATTCGATGTTTGTTAAAACTAACAAAGGCAGAGGAATAATATTCTTTATGTCAGATACCAGGTATTGATTTGTTTATTTTTAATCTATTTATTGTTAAAAGTCTAGTACTTTAAAATGTCAATGTGCATAAACTTCTTTTGTATATCTTTATCCTTAATGTGGAAAGGCCAACTTTATGACCTAAACATTGAGTAATATTAATTACCCTTACCTAATCTTGAATTAACTTTGGCAGTTTGGAATATTATTAATTAAAATATTTAATCTTTTTAATGATTTTAGCTCAGCAGGAGGTTATATCCTTTATGGAGCATTAATAAGGGGGCTAAATTGTAAAAGCAGTGGGGATTGAACCTAGCACTTCATGTTGTATAGCCAATTGTTTTAACCACTTTAACACGCCAAGAGCTAATACTTTATAATTATAAAATTATTTTTAAATTTTAACCATTGATAATATTTAGATGCATTGAACACATCGCCTTATACCTTATGCGAGGCAAGGTGGTGTTTAGTATAATGTTTGGGTCAGAGCACATGCAGATTGTGTCATCACAAAGAATAGACGATGGTTTGTGGCATGAAGTAACATTCGAAAGAAAGGGTAACTTTACTCAGCTTATGCTAAATGGGGCAATCGAAGATCATGATATAATGCATGCTGAATCACAGACTTTCCCACTCAATATGCAGTTCTACATAGGTGGCTTAAATGTAAGTATTGTATATGAAACTTACTATTAACACTATTAAATTGTGCTGAGCCAACACTTAATCAGCAACTTATAACCGGCTGCGTGGGGTAGGGGTAAAAACACTTGCCACACCACATGAGGTCATGGGTTTAATCCCCACTGAGCCCATGCTGTAGTGCCCTTGAGTAAGGTGTTATAAACAGTATGAACTCTTGCTGAGTCGGCATTAAATCAGCATTTTAATTAGCAGTCAATTATAATCCATAATATTCCAAACTGCCAAGGATAACTTAAGACTGGGTTGGGGTCTCTTTGTTTAGGATGTGAAGTTAAACTTTTCAGGATAAGGTTAGCTAAATGGGGTAAAAAAAAAACACAGTTATGAACTGGTTTATAGATTAATTTTTAGGAAACTTAAAAAAACAATAAATCTGCTTTTATCTATTAGAATTATTTAAATAATAATAAACCGACAATTAGCGTTTGGATCTAGTAATACTATGTATAATAAATCAAAACTGGAAGCAGTGGGAATTAAACCCAAAATCATTTGTAGTCATGCCTTACATCTTATTAACACAATCTTTTTTTAGGCTGTCACTAAGGATTTTGCAAAGCATTATTTCTCCAAGAAACTCTACTTATCAGACTTCAACGGTTGTATTAAAACAGTTAAAGTTAACAACAAACTGATTGATACTCTAGGCACTGGGTCAGCTTTGAGGGTCAATGTCAGGCCTTGCTTTGAGGGAGGAACAGAGTCAGGTTTGTAACTGAATTGTGTTTAGTTTTTGTGGTTTATTAATTTTTTTACATTTTTATATTGTCAATGTGAGAAAGAAAACTTTACAGCCTTATAGGTTATTTTGCATCAACCAAGTCAAGTTTTAAGACATTTTACTTTTTTTGATAAATATTAATCCAATAATATTGTCTAAATCTGTCCAGTAGGTTTACAAGTCGAAAAGTTTGGGTTTTGGGTCGCACTCATGCCAAACTTTTCACCCTTAAGCCCCTGATAGCTTAAACAAGCCTTTAATACTCATCTTCTCCCAATAAAAAAATAACAAAAAACTTAATATCTTAAGGTAATATGGTTAAAAAAATGATATTGCGTGAATATTGACATACCACTTTCTCTAAGCTCTTATAGTTTAAAAGCAGTTGGAGTATAACATAGAACCTAACTTGGGTATACGTAGTTTTATACACCATTATACCCCTGCTTCTAATTTTAATGTATTGTCTTATACCTGTATAGGAATGTACTTCCCAGTCAGAGAGGAGGGGCAACAATCAGCCTACATTGTAGGAATGCATGCTTACAATGTTGAGATAAACATGGAGGTGACTGTGGAGATTAAACCAAGGTCAAATAACGGAATCATTTTCGCAGTTGGAGGAGAGACTGGTATGTTAGATACATTGTAACTTTTTTTTGAGACTTTTTAGTTTTGAATTTACTTTCCTAGTTCAGGATACTGTTAATTTATGAAATTGCCCTATCCTTAACTTGTAGAATGGTTTATGACTTGGGCAAAATTAAGTTGCCTACAATAAGTTTTTTTTGGGCATATTAACTGTAAAAATAGAACCAAAAATGTAACTTGGTATCTTTTTTATTTGTCTAAAATATTTTGTGTTTTGTTTTATCTTGTATGTTTTGTTATAGCATCTCGTTTTTTAAACACATCTTTGTTAAGTTATGCTGAGAGTAGGTTTCTTTTATTTATTTCTGTGATTATTTCTCTTTTCTTATTATTTGTGTTTAACTTATTAGCTTTTAAGTTTGTGCTTGCTAGGTGATAGACCTATTTAATGTTCCTACATGTAATTTGTCTATGACACCATAATGCCCATTTAATACACATTTTAACAGAGCTTTAAATCTAGGTAATTACTTCAACCTTGTGATAATTGATGGACAGGTGGTTGCTAGGTTACACCAGGGGGGTGAGACCCTGTTTACCCAATATGACCCCAGCTCGTTCGGGGGTAGTCTGTGCGATGGAGCATGGCACTCTATTACTGGTGAGTATCTAAAATTGAGTTTAAATAAGATTGGTTTAAAAAAATTAAATGGTTTTATGGTAAAAAATGGTTTTAAATGGTTTTATGGTAAACTTAACAAAACTTAATTGTTTTATGGTAAATTTATGGTGTTATAGTGAATTTAATGGTTTTATGGTTAAAGATAAAATGGTTTTATATTAGAATATTAAGGCAAAAAATAAACCAATGTTAAAGAAAGTAGTAAAAAACAAAACTAATAAGAAAATGGAATATTTTTTCCTTCTACAGTGACCAAGGCCAAGAATATAATTGCTCTTATAGTAGACGGTAACCTTGCCCCTGTTGATGTTGGTTCAGAGGAAAACACAAATTGTAAAACAAATGGAGCTCTGTTTGTTGGTGGCTTACCAGGTGAACAGTTTAATTCTAAATATTAGTTAAGTGTCTTCCCCACAAGCTCCATTTTAATTTAGTTGGCTGGTTACTCCTAAAAGCTTGTTGTAATATGGTTACAAGACTTCTGCACACCACAAACTGTTATTCTATATATTTACTGTGATGTGTTAAGTTTTTATTACTGTAAATATATCTGTCATGCTATATTGTTAACCCTCGAAGATTTGTTACTCTGACTTAGTTTTAAAATGTCCTTAGCAGTTAAACAATGATTGGTTTTTAGGTAATTCATTTTTACTTATTTTTAATGTGAGGTACCTTATATTTATAAACTTTTAAAGAACTATATTGCTTTACTCTATAATAAACCCAGTATATTATAACCAACATTGAGGATAAACTTTAAAAATTTACCTTCTAGACTTGGTAGAAATGGATGGTGTGTTGACTACTCAGCAGTATGTTGGTTGCATGAAGAGGCTTAGAGTTGATTTTATATCAGTTAACACCAATCTTGCTATGTCTGTACATGGAGATATAACAGCTAATACTTGCCCTTTAAATTAATTCCTTTTAAAATTATACCTATTATAAATATAACTACATCAATGATCAATTAGTGCTTAAACTTATCATTTTGTTATCTGGCCTTTATTATTACTGTATCAAAACTTTAAAGTCTTACATATCTTTTAACGCTAATTTTTTTAACATCAATAACAATACTCTTATTTTTTATTTTAACAATAGTTTTCTTAAAATTTTGACTTATATTTTACTAATGCTAATGCCATTTAGTTACTACTTATAAATCTAACCTCATAGATTTTATTTCTTCTAGGTTTTTTTAACTGCATTCGCAATCTGTGCGCAATCATCGAAAAATTTAATTTCTTGAAAAATTTGGCGGATAAATTAAACATTGCATGAATAATCATAATAACATTTTACAAAACATCATTCTGTAAGTAACTAAAAATCGAAATTATTCGAAATTAAAAGGTAAGTCTAACAATCATAAATAATTTTAACTAACCTTTATTACTAACCCCTTTTTATTTTCCAGCTGCAATAAATCTTATGATCAATATTGTGCAATTATTTTGATTCCCGCGATGTGCAATCAACATTTATTGGCAAAATTCATTTGTATTTAGACTTAAAAAAAAACAAAAAAATAATAAAATCCATTGTAAATATTCAAAAATTAAGTTGTGAGTTTGTTACAGGTAAAGTACAAGTTATAATCATGTTGACTTTGAAATAATCTTTTTGTCTTTTTCAACAGTTTGTTTTAAATGAGGTGGAATAATTAATCTCTTAAACAAAACTTCTTTTTTAACTTCTAAACTTTTGCCAACATGACTCGATTTTATTCCAGAAATATCTGTAAAACTTTTCTTGGCATTATTCCAGGTGCGATTTTCGCTTGAAATTGATAATTTATCCAACATTTTACATGCTAATTTAGGTGTATAAGTTTGCAGTAATATACCACATACTCTCAAGCCTTCATACACACAATACAAAACTGATTCGCGAACTTTAACTTCGTCTTGGTTGTCTTTGTTAAAGTGCCATAACTCATTTTGCTGAATCAGCAAATTTGCTGATCGGACAGCTTCAATTATTTTCTCTAGTGAGTCACCAAATTGAAAATTTATCGCATTTTCATCGACAGATTCTGGTAACTTATGAATTAAGTTAATAAACTCATATAGTGCTTCAACGTTTACAAGTTTTAAAGTAAATCCAAGTTTTTCTTTAGTAAAATATTCAGCGTGAAAACCCAGATATGTATTAGTAGGGTTTAAAAGTTTGGCAGTTGATCTATGCAAACAGTTTCCAATTGTATTTGAGAAATCAGTATTAATAGTGTTGTACAGCAAAGCATTACAAAAGTTGGCATCATAACCTAAATCGCTTCGTTTTAAAAGAAAATACTTCAAACCTTCAGGGGTGACTTTTTGTGCTGTTTTAATTGGATCCACAACATTGCCGATACTTTTTGACATTTTTTGCCCCTCACTAGTCCAATGTGCATGGCATATAATCTGCTTAGGTAATTCTATTCCAGCAGCTATTAAAAATGCAGGCCAATATAATGCATGGAATTTTAAGATATCCATGCCTACTATATGTACATCAGCAGGCCATAGTTGCTTAAACTTGGGAGATTCAATACGAGGGTACCCAGCAACAGTTAAATAGTTAATCAGAGCATCGAACCATACATAGATGGTTTGTGAATGGTCGCCTGGAACGGGAATTCCCCAAGGGACTCTTTTTTGCTCCCTTGATATTGAAATATCGGAAATTGGTTTCTCAAAGTGCAACATTAAATCGTTGTAATATCTTTCGGGACGCACAAAGTTCGGGTTTTTTCTTAAGAATTCTTTTAATTCATCAACAACTTCAGATACTTTAAACATGTAGTTTGATTCGCTCGTCCACTCCAACTTGTGGCCAGTTTCCTTGGAAATGTGTTGTGTTTGACCAGTTTGTTCGTCGTGTATTTGTTCAATTTGGTTGGATCCAAAAAAACATTCATCGGGTGTTGAATACCAACCCTCATATGAACCTGTTTAACACAAAACAATGTTATCTATATATTTCTATATATATATATATATATAATAAAGCTTGTTGAATGATTTGTATGTAAATCCAATTTCTAAGCCTACGAAAAATAAAATCTAAAGTTATTGCGGGCAAATATTGGTTAAGAATTGCGAATGCAATCATTGTACAATAACTAAAATGTTGACTATTATCACCATTAAAACAGATTGTCCAGTGCTTATATTTTAAGTATCTTTTTATTAGTTTAGAAACTGGATTAAAAATGTTTAAACTTTTGATCATTTTTGCAAAAAAATTTGGATTTTGTTTATTAGTGTTTCACCTGTATTTATGGTTAATAGATAAAAACAGAAAGTCTTAACACAAGACCAAATCATATTGGTTGTTATTGATATTTTCTTACCCTTATAAATATATCCTCTGTCTTTTAAAACTTCCCAAAAGTGCTCAACAGCGTGAATATGTCTTTCTTCTGTTGTTCTTATAAAGTCATTGTTTTCAATGTTAAATGTTGTGCACATATCTTTAAACCTAAACAATATTTAAAATTTTTTTAAATCTTTAATTTTTGATGCTATTTAAGGTTAGGTGAACAAAAAAAGGTTTTTAAAAAGTGTCACCAAGAAAAATGAAAACTTGAATTTATACAAAATATTTCATAGATATAGGTTTGGTTGGTTGTTACCGTTAATAACACTAATTTAGTGTACAACAAACTTATTGCATACTTTTGCGAAACTTGATCACAAAATAATTTTGTTTCCACTTTTTTATCTTGTGCAGATTTAAATATTTTCAAGCCATGTTCATCAGTCCCTGTAGCTAGCATTGTTGGCTTCCCTGTTCTTAGTTTCTGCCATCTAGCTCCAGTATCAGCGAGTGTAGTTGTGTATAAATGACCAATATGCGGCACAGAGTTAACATAAAATATTGGAGTTGTTATGTAGTATGTTTTACTTCTTGATATAAGGTGGAAATGGGAAAATATGTTGGTGGTTACACTGCGTTTAATTGCTTTGTAAATAATTGTCATTGTGTAGTTTCTTTGTACAATTTACTTACTGTATCATCAGTATAGTTTTATAAATTTTCTACAGAAATAAACATAATTTTAACCCTTCTTTATGTTAGTACTGTTATATCTAACACTATGCAATTTAGTGGTTGTGTAAATTGCACCCTTTAACATTGCCCTAAAATCTTTTTTTGATTTCTACCCCCCCAAAATAAAGTTTACACCCCTCCAACAGTCCAAAGAAAATCCAGTGTTAAAGTTAATACATATTTTGTGGGGAATTCCCGCAATGTGTTTGTTAGCTAAAATTTAAAGTTGGCAAACATAAATGGAAGATAGCAAACATGTTTTATCCTCTTGAAATTAAATTTAAATATGCTAAAATATTTTTATTTTATAGATTAAATTAATAATTGGCTAATAAACTTTTTAAATATAAGTAAAAAATTGTAACTTTTTAGTGTAAAAATATCGTTTTTAGGTGTTATTAAAGAAGTGGTGTAGTAATAAGAACACTTGGTTTGAAAACATGAGATTTTAGGTTCAAGTTTCACTGCTTGCATATGGTAGTACTCCTTAAAAAGTGCAATAACTGGGCTTAAATAGCAAATTAATTGCTGGGTAATGAATTAGACAATATCATGCAGGTAATCGTATTAAAAACTGATGACGACTTGATAACGATATTTTGGTTAAGTAACTTAATTTACTTCATATTTAGGCTAAAAAAATATTCTTTTTTACGCTTTTTCTATATTAAGAATATTAAAAATTTTAGAAAATTTGCGTAAAAGTAATTGCAAATTAAATGAGTGCTTAATTTTTGAAGCGTGTAATTTCTAAATTTATCTTGTTAAATTACATGGTATGACGGGATATGACGAAATTTTTTGTTAAAACTTTTTTTTTTTTTGACTTTACAATTTTAGTACGAATTTTTATCTATTTTGAATAAAAAAGTAAAAAATGACACGATTTAAAAAATAGATTTGCTTATATTTTTTTATAAATAATAAAAAACAACACGAACAAAATAATATTTGGAAATTTTAGTAAATTAATCTATATTCACGTTTAATAAGTTAAAAATTTTACAAATTTAAAAATAAAAAAGTAGTGTTAGCGTGATTTTATAGTTTTTTCCGCTTCAATAACAACAAAACGAATAAATAAACTGTAAAGTCATGCGTTAAGTTTAAGGACAAAACAAATTTCATAATTTTTTCTAAATTTTTTGCGCATTAATAAAAAGCAACAGATAGATATACAATAAACACTATATTGAAGCTACAAAAAAAAAATCAATTTAATGATTTAAAACATGCCATAAATACTATTTTTTACACATTTTTTTTGTATATATTATGGCATGGTCACCAAACCCAATATAGATTATACTGGAATTAATTACTCTAAAAACTACATTTTAAAGGAATACACTCAAAAAATAAGAATGAACTCAATAACATGGCAAAATTTCGACACTTTTTTTAAATACTATAACAGCAACACTCTCACATTCAAAACATGCCATAACTATAGCACATGATTTTATGGTATGATACGGCGCTTTTACTCTAATAAAATGTTATTATTACCAAGTCATATGACTGTAAAAAAATTGAACTCTTACTGAACTCGTGTATTGTATCTTTAACGTGTAGATATGCTACCCAAACAAGAGAATTTTTTTTGCTTTTGTACTAAGGGGTAGAGTTACGTTAAAATCATGTGATCAGACAGACCATCGTGACGTCACAAAAATTTTTATCACGCCATTTTAACCCGTGATTTTTTGCAAAATCGTTAAGACCATTGTAAAACAAAATATTATATTTACTTTCTTTTTATTTCAAAGAAGATTTACTTTAAATGATTTCTAATGTTTGCCGACTTGGGAGGTTATTAATTATTAATTTTTCCAAGCATTTTACCGGTGCTGTAAGCGATCAAATTAATATAGACTTCAGCAGCTTTTGTTGGCCACTTAAGCATACATTTACTGATATTGTAAAACTAATGAGAAAAGAAATAAACACATGATCTTGAAAATTCTTCAGTAACATATTACCAATAATTGCGCAACCAGGCAAATCAAACCTGATATTTGAAACAGCAAAAAAAGGAAGAAAGGCAAAGTGAGAGAGGCATGAATGCTAAATCGCGTGCAAAAAAGGTTATAAAGGGTAAATAAATTTCACAACAACTTAGGCTAATGCTTGCATTTAAGTTAAACAGGAAACGTAGAAGAGCGAAAAAACTTGCATTTTTTAAGGCATTTTTGTCGTTGCCTTCTGGCTAAAGCTTTTCAATTAAACAATTAGCGCAAGCTGTACATTCATCATTATTGACTCAGTTTGGCAACAGTTTAAACAAATTTTTATTTTTGAAGACTTGTGTTAGCAAGAATGGCGGTAGCCCCTTTAGAAAATGGGTAAGTTAGTTATATAAAACTTACTTTAAAAATCTTTACATAAGCTAAAGTAAACCGAATTTCAAAATTGCAATTGTTTAACTGTGCGTTAGTTTAGTTTTAATAAAACTAACAAAAGCATGCGGCCTTTAATTTTTTTTATTTTTTTTTGCGCATTGGTGATAGTGATTAAAAAGGTAAACAATAAATATTAAATTAAAGTAAAGATAACAAAATTAGTTGAATGATTTAAAAACATGCAATAAGTAATTATGTTCACATAAACA
This sequence comes from Corella eumyota, assembly GCF_963082875.1. Classification (NCBI taxonomy): domain Eukaryota; kingdom Metazoa; phylum Chordata; class Ascidiacea; order Phlebobranchia; family Corellidae; genus Corella; species Corella eumyota. The sequence goes on from NC_137490.1 coordinate 1,546,021, forward strand.
TTTTAAGTATGTTATGGTTTGGTCACCAAACCTAGTATGTCAATCGTTTTGATACAAAACATACTGTTAGAAAGTGGTCCAAGTATTGTATTACAATTGCTTAACTCAAACCGCTTTTACATTGCTCTGGTGTGAGTAAAATATGTTTTTTTAATTAATATATATTACGTACAATAGACATACTGAATATTGAATAGGTAACGTTAAGCTAGTTAGGTTAATTAACCTTTACCCTACTTACATTTATTCTCAAAATTAAGATTTATTGTAATAACTAGGTAAGAGTTGAAATAACACGCTTAAGGTAGACACTCTGTAATTTCCGGCAAAACGTGATGCTAGTTATTTTAAACTGTATCTGCCCACGTGACTGAGAACTGTATAACCAAATAAACATTTGTCCCGAAAACCACAGCTTTAAAAACGACATACGAATATTTTTTTACTAATTTAAGAGCATTTTTCAAAGTAGGGTTAGGGTAAGCGAGGGTAATAGAATATTTCCAATTGTCGGTAAAATACCGTTTTTGGTTTTTGGTCAAATGCTTTTCGATTAAATGACGGTAATCAAATTTAAACGACGGGAGTTTTAAAAAAAGTTATATTTAAAGTTCACAGTTTTAGCTTCATAAAAAGTTGAATCATTACTCAGGCTTTATTATTTAATAAAACGAAGTTTGCTATTTGTAACTCAAGAACTTTGATTTATTTTTAACAATCTCAAGTTAAAATATTAATTATTAATTTCAAGATAAATTGTGTCTAAGCAACAAGTAAGCGGCGTAGGTTTATTAATTACAAACTGTGTCAATGTTATTGTATTGTTATTGTTACGCTGGCTTTTTCGGTAAATATAAAATCCAAAGTTCTTGGATTATTGTTTATTGACATTATATACCCCTTGAAATTCTAAGATCATTGTTATTATTTAATACTGAATGAGGTCCTGGGTTCAATTCCCACTGCTTTTGTGCGGTAGCGTCCTTTATTAAGGTGCTAACTCCTTCTAAGCCAGCACTTAATCAGTAGCTTAATTATTGGGCAATTATAATCTATAATATCCCAAACTGCCACAGGCAACTCGAGACTGGGTCGGGGTAACTGATGTTACTCTATGTTTAAGTCGCGCATTCGACCTTCCCACATCGAGGATAAAGTTATATACAAAAAAATAGGTTTATTTTGTCCTTGTTTTATGTACAATTAAAGTTTATATTTTTGCGAGTATTTTAACTGTTACGAAACTGTATTTTACTAGGACAAATATAAAGGGTTACACGAACTCAAACTGTATTGTTGTTAGACAATATAATCATTGTTTAATGGACAATGAATTTTAACCACGTGACTTAATTTTACAATGTTAATATTTGCTTTTTTTGAAAGCCGATATCAGAAGAAATTGAAAGACAAAAAACCGCGTTTAAAAATAGATTGAATATCGAATTTTAAATCTATTAAATATTAGTAGATACTAAAACGTAATATTGCATTTTAAATACCAAACCAAATAACCAAATTTCTTTTTTAAATTGATTAAAATACTAAAAAAACATAAATTTGATTTAATTTTTACTTTTGCATTTTTGCAGCCTTTTTTGTTTTATTTGCTAATTCGTTATGGTTAACGAACCTTTTAAACCAAATATAAATGAACCGTTACAGGCCTAGATAACTAAAAAAGTTATATTGGCCAAAATGCAAAATTTTGATTTGTTTTTAAAAAAATTAAATCATTTTTGGTAATGGTATTTTTGCCCGGAAAATACAAAAAATACTTTTAATTTATAACGTCATAAAATGTCTCATAAAAACCTGTTAAAAAAACGTTTTTTCAATTTTTTTTTTCTAAAATTCAAAACACGGTTTAGATTATAAAATATTCATAAGGTTAAGGACAGTAGGCTACTCTATACCGCGAAAAGAGCAAAAATATATTAGACAACATTTTTACTATTGGTTTACACTTTACTTAGCATATGAAAAAGGAAAAAAAAATTAAATTATATTTATAGGTCTTATTAGAATAATGTTAAATTGCAAAATAGGTACAATAAAAATATAGGTAAAATAGGTAAGTTAAAGCTCGTGTGTAACTGAAAATTAAGTTAATTTTTAATAAAGTACTACGTTGTGTAAATATACCATAAAAGCGCTATAAAAAGTGAAGTTTTAAATTTATTTTTATAAAAAGAATAATTAACATATGTTTTATTACTTTTATGTTTTTAGTGCCATGGCTTTCAATATTGGGTTTAAGATCATTAAATTTTTATTACGTTAGTTTTAGTGTTGTCGAAAATTGATGACTGCGCAAAAATCGAAATTTTTTTTAATCAGTTTTGTAAAAGTGAAAATAAAAAACTAAATTAACCGGCAGCGTGGTGTAGTAAGAACACTTGCTACACCACACATGAGGTCGTAGGTTCAATCCCCACTGCTCTCATGCTGTAGCGCCCTTGAGTAAGGCGCTATAAACGGTACGAACTCCTGCTGAGCAAGCACTTGGTCAGTAACATAACTATCGGGCAATTATAATCTATAATATTCCAAACTGCCACAGGCAACTTGAGACTAGGTCGGGGTAACAGTTGTTACTCTATGTTTAGGTCGTGCATTCGACTTTCCCACATCGAGGATAAAGATATATACAAAAAGTAGGGTTTATTTTGTCCTTGTTTTATGTACAATTAAAGTTTATATTTTTGCTAGTATTTTAACTGTTACGAAACTGTATTTTACTAGGGCAAATATAAAGGGTTACACGAACTCAAACTGTATTGTTGTTGGACAATATAATCATTGTTTAATGGACAATGAATTTTAACCACGTGATTTGATTTTACAAGGTTAATATTTGCTTTTTTTGAAAGCCGATATCAGAAGAAATTTTGAGACAAAAAACCGCGTTTAAAAATAGGTTAAATATCGAATTTAAAATCTATTGAATTTTGGTAGATACTAGAACGTAATATTGCATTTTAAATACCCAAACCAAATAATTTGTTTTAAATTGATTAAAATACTAAAAAAACATAAATTTGATTTAATTTTTACTTTTGCATTTTTGCAGCTTTTTTTGTTTTATTTGCTAATTCGTTATGGTTAACGAACCTTTTAAACCAAATATAAATGAACCGTTACAGGCCTAGATAACTAAAAAAGTTATATTGGCCAAAATGCAAAATTTTGATTTGTTTTTAAAAAAGTCGTTTTCGGTAACAAACTAAGACCTACTTACATATTTAAATAAAAATTAGATTAATAAGCAATACAGGAATAATATTTTGGTTTTATATAACTTAGCTATAAACTTTTTTTTTATTTTGTTTTTTCGCACATTGATAAAAGTAAATAATAAATACGATATACAATTAATATTACAACAATGCGACGGGAAAAAATGACAAAATCAATTTAATGATTTAAAACATGCCAAAAGTAATAATGTTAACACAAAGATTTTATAGTATATTATGACATGGTCACCAAACCCAAACTTAATTATATGTCTTTAATATAATAATATTGCCTTGGCGCGTTTTTAAAAAGTTTTGCATTTTGTAAAAGTGAAAAAATAACCGAATAAAAGCAGCAAGAATCGGCCTAAATAAAAAAGGTTTAAATTGAAGTGAACCAGAGTAGAAAAGAGTGTAAGTTACTATATTATCACTTGATCGAGTATATAGGTTATAAACAGGTCACTTAAAACAGATCTAATTCACTTAAACGGCTCCAATGATATTTAACTTAATACGGGTTTAAAAACTGCTTTCCTGAAAATTTAAAACTCTTAAAAAAACATTTTTTGGAGCGTTAATTTTAGTTATCATTTCTCCTAAATTATTTTGATGTTTTCAATTACGTTTTTCCCGTTTCCTTTTGTTTGTTTGTTTTATTTAATGCAATATTAGCCCCAGCTAAAATAATAAATTACCGCGTTAAGTCGACTAAATAAAGATAGCCAGACATATTAGGTTACAGTTCATGATATCGTTGGTTATGGTTTGTTATCTCATAAGTGCGTAACATTGTTATCTATGTGACGTGATATTCGCTTTTATGAGTTATCTATCGCCAATTTTAGGCACGTTAATTAAGCGTAGTCAAAATAAAAGATTAAAAAAATGACTAGAATATTTAAAAAAATTCGCCATTTGTATATGTGTTTTAATTTTGTTTAAATAGATTTTTTTGTATTAAAATTGAATTAATAGCGGGTATATAAATGGTCTAAAAGGCCTTTGTTATTCTATATGTATATACATATTTTGGTGAACCTTTTTTGTATTTATGTTAAAAATAATTATGCCTATGTTTTTTTTTTGTTTACAGCTCACATATTAAAATAATACAATCTTAAGTAATAATACAAATGTTTTTTTAATACTTTGCTTAGGGTTGAAATGACACAAAATGGAACTAATTTTAAGAAGGATTTCGATCCTGAGGTCAAAATTAAAGACAAGGTTGAAGAAGAAAAAAAAGAATTAGAATCGAATCTTCCTTATTATAAACTTGTAAATATAAATTTTTTTATTAATTTACATTTTTAATTATTATTTTTTTTTGCTAAAAAGATTTTTTTTTAATTTTTCAACTTAAATGTTAAATTAAAATTATATAATTACTTTGTTAAGACTAAATTATAATTATTAGCAGATTTTTTTTAAATTTTTGTACAAAGATTAACAATTTTTTTTTATTTAAAATTAAAAAAAAACAAAATAAACTAGAAGTTAATTATAAAATATATTAAACTAAATTTTAAACTTAAATTTTTTTTTTTGAATATAAATTGAAATATAAATTTTTGTAATTTAAATAGGCTCTTATGTAAACTTTATTAAACAAATATTATAATTTTTTTATTTATTTTTTTTATAGTTTCGATATGCTGACCCCTTAGACAAATTCTTAGTAATAGTTGGTACATTAGCAGCTGCAATCCATGGGGCTGGCTTTCCAGCTTTATTTATTATATTTGGAAACCTAACAACAGAATTTACGATCTATGGAAGATATCTGTTGTGTGATTTGAATTATACAACTTGTTTTGCTATGAACTTGACTACATTAAACGAAACGTAAGTAAAAAATGCAAAAACCAAAATAAAACAAATTTGATTAAAACACTTAATATACTTATTCTATTATCTAAAAATCAAAAAGATTTTATAAATAAAGATTTTGAAAACTTGATACTTCTATGATTAATTTATTGCTTGTCATTTTTAAATTTTACTTACATCAAGAAACACAGCAAAAACAAAATACTTTTTTTACAGAGAATGGAATACTGAAATATTACCAACCCTGAACAACTTTCAATCTTCAGCTCTTCAGTTTGTTTTATATTTTGTTTACATCGCCATCGGTGTGTTCGCTTTGGCAACCATCCAAGTCTCTTCATGGTATTTACAAGCAATCAGGTGTCTATATTACCTTAAATTCTACTTTTTGTAACTACAGCTTATTAAGATATCACATGTTCAGTTTAATTTTAACTGCTTTTATAATTTTTTTGTATTTATCCTTAATGGAGTAAGGCAAATCTTACATTCTAAAAATGGAGTTATATTTGTTACCCTTACTCAGTTTTAAAGTTATTTAATAACCTGGGATATAATTGATTTTATTTTTATTATATTAGCTTATAATAAATTTTTCAGGCAATCAAAGAAAATAAGGACTGCTTATTTTTATGCGTTATTACGGCAAGATATTGGTTTTCATGATGTAACTTCTGCAGGAGAGTTAAATGCTAGATTGTCTGTGTAAGTTTTTTATTACATTAACTTAAGGATATATAAGCAACAGTTTTTAGGATTTGGTAATTTTTAGTGTAAAGCGTTTTTAGTTTTAAATCTTTTCAAAGCATAAAAATAAATAAGTTTGATTGATGTGATTAATTAGATTTAAATTGAGATGTATTACTGTAGACCAGATGCTCTTATTCTGTAAACATTTAAATAAATAAAAGTTCATTGACATGGGGTTAATGCTAATGCAGTTTTATAAAAAATAGTTTGTAATATGATTAAGTAAGTATTTATTTAATCTAATTAAATGCGAAATTTTGTTGTAAATCAATTAATAAAATTTTGGTTCAAATATTATGTTTTTTTGTTTTTTTATTTGAAAATTTCTTTTTCTTTTTAGTGATATTCGCAAGCTAAGAGATGGTATGGGAGAAAAAGTTTCAATGATGATCCAGTACCTAGGTATGACAATAGCAGGTGTTATAATCGGACTTGTGTATGCTTGGAAACTAGCCTTGGTTGCAATTGCTGTTTCACCGTTACTTGGAATATCATCTGGTCTTATTTTTACAGTAAGTTACTAACAAACTGGCTGTATAGTGGTGGAACCTTAGGTTTTTTTGTATAAGGTTTTGGGTTTGGTCCACACTGCTTTTACGTCATTGCACCTTTAAGTACGTCATTGCACCTTGAAGTAAGGCATTGTTAACAACAATAGTTTTAAAAAATAGAAATTTAACATCAATGTTGTTCTTAACTTCTAAAGTCAATTTAAGATTAAATTGGCGCAGCAAATGTTTTATTGAGTGTTAATAAATTTTACTGACAACTTTACACATTATAAAAAAAAAAAAAACTTTAAGAACTTGATAAAATAAACCTTTTTAAAATTGATATTTTATGTTGTTATAGTTAACATCCAAATACACAGAGCGCGAATTGTCAGCTTATGCAAAGGCTGGAGCTGTGGCAGAAGAAGCAATCTCTGCAATCAGAACTGTAACTGCTTTCGGTTGCCAAGGAAAAGAAGTTGATAGGTTGGTTTTTAAAACTCTACAAATTTACTGAAATTATAATTACCTTTCAAATAGATTGTTGTATTTGCAACAAGTAATTGCACCTCAATTGTAAGTGATAAATTTATTTTTTCTAAGTTTTTATTATTGATATAGGAAGGTCAAGTTTGCAACCTAAACATAAAATACCATTTGTATTTTTAAATAGTAATAAGTTGACTTAGGCAGTTTTAAATAATCTTAAGTATATTGCCTGATAATTAAACTGTTGTTTGGTTTTAGGCTCTGCAAAAATTTTAACTATTTTAAGTGCCTTACAATTCTGCAACAACAAAAATGCAATAGGAATTAACCCATTAGCCTTATCCCATGTTGTAAAATTAAACGTTCTAACCACTTCATTTATTTAGGATTTTAAACAAAATGTATTCAATTTAATGTACATACATTTTTTAGATACACCAACAATCTCGGAGATGCAAAAAAAGTTGGCGTTAAAAAAGGATTTCTTGGTGGCTTTACTATAGGTTTGTTATACCTTTCAATGTATGGTATGTATGGCTTGGCTTTCTGGTATGGAACAACCCTTGTTATCGCTGGTGAGATTGAAGTAGGGGACATGATGACAACTTTCTTTGGGGTTCTAATCGCCGCTTTTGGACTAGGAACAGTAAGGCTTTAAATATTAAACAAATAGTTTTTTTGTTATTATCGTTTATCATCTATGTAAGTAGGGTAAATTTATGCCCCTAACTTTAAAAAAACATTTGGGCAATTGAACTTTTATATGGTAACATTAAATGCCTTATTCAATATTTAAAGTTCTAAGAAACAATTGTTTTTAAGTAAAACAGTGGTTTTATAAAAACACTTTACCTATGTTGTCATCATTTTTAGTACTAATACTCTTTTATTTTTAAATTAAAGAAACACTTCTAAAAACACTTTTAGTTTCAATTTATATGGTTAACACTATTTACTTTAAACTTAGGTCTTTAATTTCCAGTTTCTTTTTCAAATAAATACTTTAGTAATACTTGAAGTATTATACAGTGTATAAATAACATTTTGTGCTTTCTGTTTAAATCCTAATCATTAATATTAACAAAATATACTTTTTTGGCGTTCATAGGTCTTTTTATTATGTCCAAGAAGTTAGGGTTCAAGCTAAAGTAAACTCCCTGAAATTTATGCTATATTAAAACACCGACAGCGTAGTGTAGTGGTAAAAACACTTGCTACACCACACATGAGGTCGTGGGTTCAATCCCCATAGATCTCATGCTGCAGCGCCTTTGAGTAAGGTGCTATAAACGGTACAAACTCCTGCTGAGCCAATACTTAAACAGCAGTATAATTATCGGGCAATTATATTCCATAATATCCCAAACTGCCACTGGCAACTCGAGACTGGGTTGGAGTAACTGATGTTACTCTATGTTTAAGTCGCGCATTCGACTTTCCCACACTGAGGATAAAGATATATATAAAAAAAAAGTTAAAATAAAAAAAATATTTGCTTTTAATTTTTAGGCTGGAAGTTATTCTGAAAGTTTCTCTGGTGCAAAAGCAGCAGCCAGTAAAATATTTGCTGTTATCGACCGAATTCCTGAAATCGATATTTTCTCTACAAAAGGAAATGAACCAAAAGAAGGAATGGCGAATGTTGAACTTAAAAATGTTCATTTTCACTACCCATCTAGACCTGATATAAAGGTAGTTTTTTTACCTTTTTTATACAACTTAACGGCATAAACAATATTGCTTTATTTCTATAAGTTTTAACAATGTTTGAAAATCAATTTATAAATAAAACTCTATTAAATAATGGAAAAAAATCTTTGTAATTTTTTGTTTTTTTATTGACCTAAATTTAATGATAAACTACCCTTATATCATAATAATGAAAAGATCAAAGATGTTTATCTTCTTGTAGATCCTGCATGGTGTGAACTTGACAGTAAACCATGGTCAAACAGTGGCCTTGGTTGGTCAAAGTGGATGTGGAAAGTCAACAATCATGCAACTTATTCAAAGATTTTATGATGTGCAGGTAATTTTTTTGGGGTATTTTACATAGGTTACAAATCCACATGAAAAACCTAAATGTGATAATTCTACACTTCAGTGAAGTAAGGGGTTTATTCTTAAATGCCTTTAAGCCATTGCAGCTTTAAATAAATTGCAAATGGTTCTTACTTTTGTCAAGCAAAATACTAGGTGGATTCATTAGGTAATATGTTAAAAATCCAAACTGCTAAGGGTAACTCAAGACTAGGTCTGGGAAAACAAATCTTACTCCATTTTTAGCCAATAAAGTTTGCATTTCCACAATAAAAAATAAATACAGAATAAGCTTAGTTTTAATTTAAATTTCGGTAGTTCTCAATATTTAAATATATTTTAATTTTTAATTTTTTTTGTCTATCCTCACAGGAGGGTTCAGTCGAGATTGGTGGAATGGATGTTCGTACTTTACAGGTTTCCAAACTTCGGGAGATAATCGGGGTGGTAGCCCAGGAACCTGTTTTATTTGCTACAACAATTGGGGAGAATATAAAGTGGGGGAGAGAGGGTGTTACCCACGAAGAAGTTGTGGAAGCTGCAAAGAAAGCAAATGCTTTTAACTTTATCGACAAATTACCCTTGGTAAATAATTGTATTTAATTAATTTAAATTTAAAATTAATTTGTTTGTTTTAATATTAGATTTCTTTTAAGGGTGTGTTTATCATTAAAATGTATGTTAAAGCTTATAGATTCCAATATCATGATGTAATTGTTAGAGAAAATGCCTTTTAATACATAAGATTCTGAGTTTACCCTTGGTTAATTATTGTATTGGTTTAAAATTATTACAACATCTTAAATTACCTTTAAGTATGTGTTTTAATTTGGAATCAGTTTTTACAATTTTATTAAAACTTTTCTGGTAAACTGTTTGTTGGTGCGTATAGTTTTTCGGTACCATGGTGTAAAAGTTAAAAGACTTGGCTTAACTACATAAGATCTTAGGTTTAAACACCACTGCTTCCATGTTGTAGCACACTAAAATAACACAGTAAACAATATAAACTTATGTGCAACCTCATAGAGTAACATCAGTTACTCCGACCCAGTCTTGAGTTGCCTGTGGCAGTTTGGGATATTATAGAGACTATAATTGCCCGGTAATTATGCTGCTGATTAAGTGCTGGCTCAGCAGGAGTTCATACCGCTTATAGCGCCTTACTTAAGTGCGCTACAGCATGAGATCAGTGGGAATTGAACCCACGACCTCATGTGTGGTGTAGCAAGAGTTCTTACCACTACACCACACTGCCGGCATATAAATTGAAACAACATAGGTTAAATATTTTTTTATATTTCAGAAATTTGAAACATTGGTTGGAGAAGGAGGTGGACAAATGAGTGGAGGACAAAAACAAAGAATTGCGATAGCGCGAGCTATTGTACGCAACCCTAGATTGCTTTTGTTGGATGAAGCAACCTCAGCTCTGGATACTGAAAGTGAATCGATCGTCCAATCTGCTTTAGAGAAAGCATCAGCAGGTGTTTTATTTTTTACATTTTAAATTTACAGTGAAAAAACAACATTTGATTATGTCAAAGCTTTTTTTAATGTACAGTAAGATTAGTAAAGGGGTAAAAAAACCTTGCTTAAAATAGTTGTGCTCTTTTACTTTTTTAAACATAAATTGTTCTACTTTACGAATTATAATCTGTTTAGAAAATTAACAATTTAAAAAAAAATTATTGCTTTTTAAATGCCAGCGTAACTTTTTTAAATAAATCTAAACATTTTTTAGTTTAATATCAATTAAAATCTTTATTTTTTTACTTATTTTTGTTAAACATTCTGGTTTTCATTTCACATTTTATTATTTTAGGTCGAACAACCATTGTGATCGCTCATCGGTTATCAACTATTCGAAACGCTGACAAAATTGTTGCATTCCAAGATGGGAGAATAATGGAAGAAGGATCGCACGAGGAACTTTTAAAGATTACTGGAGGAGTTTATGCTAACCTCATCAACATGCAAGCTGGAAGGGAAGGGGAAGAAGATGATGATGACATTAAGAAGAAGAAAGAAGAAGAAGCAATGCTTAGTTCAGACAATGGTAGGTATTGTTATAATTTACTAAGGTTATATTTTAAAAATTCTATTTTATTTTATATTTATTTTAACCACCAGAGGGCAGTATTATTCGAACATCTTTCCGAGGCTCCAAACGACGCAACAGAACTTTTTCGGCTTCATCTGTTGGATCACAAGTTTGGTCACGAAAATCTTCAATCAACCTCAAAAAGGACGAAGAACAAGAAGATGAAGAAGAAGATCTTCCAGATGTTTCTTTTGGTAGAATTTTTGCTCTCAATAAGCCAGAGATGGTCTACATGATTGGTAAGTAAAAACAAGTGTTAGTTTACTACAAAATAGTCGGAATAAATTGAAAATAAACTGTTAATTAAACGAGGTTATATTTCTTAGGAATATCATTATTGTATAAATTTTTGTGTTAAATGTTTTTATCCCCAATTTTAATTGTTTTTGCTAATTATTATTTTAAAATTTTATTATTCTTGATAATTTTTATGCTTTAACCGGTTATTGTGTTATTTTATTTATAACTATTAATATATTATGTTGGTTTAACACTAAACAATTTTTTTAAATATTTATGTTAAAGTTTTTTTTTTTACTTTCAGTTGGAGGAATATTTGCGGCCATTGCTGGTGCAGCAGACCCAGTTAATGCAGTTTTATTTGCTGATGTATTAACCATTTTTACACTAAGTGATCCAGTAGAACAAAACTCAAAAGCAACAATTTATGGCTTGGCTTTTTTGGCAGTTGGTGTTGCTGCATTCTTTGCTTATACCATTGAGGTAGAATCTTTATTTAAGAAACATTGTTTTTTTTTATTTTTTTTAGTTTGTGGTTTTATAGATCATCTTGTCTAAACATTAACTTATTGATTGTTTTTTTTGATAAGCCAAGGTTTAATATGATTTATAGCAATCTACTTAAGATTTAATGACATGAAAGCAGTGGAGATCAAACACAGTACCTTATGTAGCAAAAGCAAGTGTTCTAAATGCAACATTAACCCAATAATGTTATTCCCTAAGACTATGGAATAACCTCAACTGCTATTCATTTTTTTATGTTGTTTTAGTGAAAAAAATTACTGAAACTATTTAACTTGCAGGCCACAATGTTTGGTAAATCAGGAGTTGAGCTAACAGTTCGTTTGCGAAGAATGGCATTCAAGGCAATGTTACGACAAGATATTGGTTACTTTGACGACCACCACAATAGCACTGGCACCTTGTGCACCAGGCTAAGTACCGATGCCTCCAGAGTTCAAGGGTGCACCGGGGTCAGAGTGGGAACCGTGATTAAGAATTGTTCATCACTAGGTAAACTATATAAGTTTAAACTTTTTTGTCTAAATATTTTATATATTAATATTTCTAGCTTTTATCTATCTATATATATTTATTTGGGTTATATTGTGACAAATAAAATGCAGCCCGGAAGGTGGGCAATTGCCAAATGTTTTTTTGTTTGTATATATCTTTATCCTCGATGTGGGAAAGTCGAATGCGCGACTTAAACATATAGTAACATCAGTTAGTCCGACCCAGTCTCGAGTTGCATGTGGTAGTTTGGGATATTATAGATTATAACTGCCCAGTAATTATGATGCTGATTAAGTGCTGGCTCAGCAGGAGTTTATACCGTTTATAGCGCCTTACTAAAGGGCGCTACAGCATGATATCAGTGGGGATTGAACCAACGACCTCATGTGTGGTGTAGCAAGTGTTCTTACCACTACACCACGCTGCCGGTTATGTTCATTATCAAAAATTAATATTGAATGTGAATTTGATGAATATTTCATAAAATCAAATTTTTCTTTAAGGTGTTGCACTTGGTATAGCATTTGCATTTGGCTGGAAATTAACTTTACTTACCATAGCATTCGTTCCCTTTATTATATTGGGCGGGATTCTTGAGTTACAACTTCTTCTTGGGGAAGAAGAAGAAGAAAAGAAGGCCTTCGAAAATGCTGGTAAATATAACATTTAAATTGGTTAAGCGTTTAATGTAAAAAGTTGAATATAAATTTTTAAGGTGGTCTGACATGAAAGTACTAGAGATCAAACCCAGTACTTCATGTACGGATAGTTTACTTTAAAAAAACATTATTTTTAATCCAATTTTAGACAAAACATCTTATAAGATGTCTAAAATAAGTGTTAATTGATTTATGTATTTAAACTTATAGATGTATAGCAAGTATTTCAGTTTAATTTGAAAGATTTATTTACAAATAAGTTTTTTTTTTAAACTTGTTTAGGTCAAATATCTGGGGAAGCAATTCACAACATAAGAACGGTTGCATCTTTGACGAAAGAGAAAGTTATATATGACAAATATGTAACAGAAGTTTCTGGACCAATCAGGTAGGACATATTCATATTTTTGGATATTTATTTATCTTACAACTTTAGACCCTTAACATGGTAGGACATGTGTTGTTCTGAGCCAGTTTTAGATTGACTTTGACAGTTTTTTATATGATTCTTTAACTGATTTAGCTATAGACTGTTCTTTTAAACAGCTATAAAAACGGATTTAAGTTAGACTTGTAATTTGTTTAAATATTGCTCATGCTTTTCGTTGTTTTTTTTAACAGAGATGCTAGGAAGAAGTCAGCTTTAATAGGACTTGGTTATGGTTATTCTCAATGTGTTATCTTCTTTGCTTATGCTGCTGTGTTTAGACTTGGAATTGAGCTCGTTATACAGGAAGAAATCTCGTTTGAGAATGTTTTTAAGTAAGTATTTGTTAAATTTTGGATTTGTTTTTTTATCAAACAGATTTAAAAAAGTTAAATCTTTCTATAAAATGTAATTTTCGTTTACCTAAATAATTTAAAGGCAAACTTAAAATGTTAATAAGTTAATACATTTTCCTTTTTTTGTTATAACCTATTTGTTTAATATTTTTTAGATTCCTAACTATATTTTTTGCAGCATATAAAATATAGACAGGGGTCACAATTCGTTGGTTAAATATTTTTTGTCTTCTTTTTCAGAGTGTTAACAGCAGTTATATTCGGAGCTATGGCAGTTGCTCAAAACAGTTCGTTTGCCCCTGATTATGCGGAAGCTAAAGTTTCTGCTGCCAGAATGTTTGCTTTATTTGACAGAGTACCAGATATTGATGCTTACAGTGAGGAGGGCCATAAACCTGTAAGTATCTTGTGGTCAAAATAAATAACATTTTGTGTTTTTTTACATTATTGGAGCAAAAACTTTTAAGTAATTTTTAGATAAAAATTAGGGTTATATTTTTTGTCATATCTACAAGCCAATCGTTTTTATTAAAGCACTGTTGTTTTTTGTAATACCATTTAAACCCTCACACATCTTATTTTTAACAGGATCATTGCAAGGGTGAAATATCCTTAAAATCGATATTTTTCCATTACCCAACACGGCCTAATTTACCAGTTCTTAAGGGCTTAGATATAAGTGTAAAACCAGGGCAAACATTGGCCCTGGTTGGCCAATCTGGATGTGGTAAATCAACTTCTGTACAGCTTTTGGAGAGGTTTTATGATCCAGAAAAAGGCAGAGTGGTAAACTATTTTTTATTTTCAAATATTTTTATTTTGGTTTAAATTTTTTAGAAAATAATTTTTTTTAAAAGGGTTTAACTTTTACATATTTTTACAAGTTACACAGTGAATCTAACCTTGTATAACCAAAATATTAGTACACTTAAAGACTGAGATATTAAAATTAGTTGTATTTATCAAAATTTCTTTTGAATCGAAATAGAACCTGTTAAGTCTACTTTTTAAATCAGAATAACTTTTAAAATATTTTATTAAGGAAATGGATGGTTGTGATATTAAAAAACTGAACTTAGGCTGGGCTAGACAACAAATGGGTTTAGTATCCCAAGAACCAATATTGTTTGACCAATCTATAAAGGAAAATATCATGTATGGAGACATCTCAAGGGTACCAAGTGATGCAGAAATAATTGAAGCAGCAAAGAATGCAAATATTCATTCGTTTATTGAAAGTTTACCCCAGGTTTGTTTTGAATTTTTAATACAGTGCTATACCCAAAAATTTCTTTTATTTAACTAATTTTATTTCTAATATTGCAAGGACCAACTTCTTAGCTTAACCAGGTGACTTTTGCCATCTTAACACACCGCCCCAAACTGTGGCTTCATAAAATATAATATTAACAAATATCCAATTAGTTTTACCATTTAAAATTTATTAAGGGTTACCACACAAATGTTGGTGCGAAAGGAGGGCAGTTGTCTGGTGGCCAGAAACAAAGAATTGCGATCGCAAGATCCTTGATTCGCAACCCTAAAATTTTGTTGCTTGATGAGGCCACTTCTGCATTAGATACAGAGAGTGAAAAGGTAAAACTTTTATTATTTAGGGCTTCAAAATTAGTCACATTCGCGGCAGAATGGTGTAGTAGTTGGATCACTTGCTACACCACACATGAGGCCATTGGTTCGATCCCCACCGCTCCTATGCTGAATTCCCCTTAAGTAAGGTACTATAAACGTTATGAACTCCTGCTGAGCCAGCACTTTATCAGCAGTGTCCTGCAATTATAAATCTATAATATCACAAAAGGGCAACTCAAGATTGGGTCTGGGTATCTGATGTTACTCTATGTTTAGGTCGTGAAGTCGACCTTCCAACATCAAGGATAAATATATATTTGTTTTTATAATGTTGTGTATTTATATTCAATTTTTCAATATTTAACTCTTTACCAGATTGTACAAGAAGCACTCGATGCAGCCCGCCAAGGTCGAACCAGTATAGTTATAGCACATAGACTTTCTACGGTAAAGAACGCTGATATGATTGCGGTTATTGATAATGGAGAAGTTGTGGAAATAGGAAAACACGAAGCACTGATCGCTAAAAAGGGAGCATATTTCAGGTATTTGTTTTTTATCGAGGACTTGTGTGCCAGTAACAAAAACATATATCTTTGGTAAATATGTAGCCCTAAGATAAAGTACAGTTGTTATAACACTTTAACTCTGAACATAACTAAGTATAGTCCTTTTTTCAATGCTAACTTTTACAGTTTTTCATCATTAAAAAAAATTTCCAATTTAATAAATAATTGAATAAATATCTTCGTGGTAACAAAATTTAAAACTTGCAGTTTGCATTTAAGACTTGCCTTATATTACCTTATATGTTTTGTGATATAAAAGGCCTAAAGATGTTTTGGTTTTACTCACATAACAATATATTTTAACAGTTTGGTGAACGCGCAATTGTCAGCCAAAGACCGAGGTGGAGACGACTTTATTGTGAAAATTAAAAACAAAGACGATTAGTTACTTATTTAGTTGCACAAATTGTGGTATTTAAACTTATACGTATTGTGTTAATTCAATTTTTTTGCACTACAATAACAACATTGTAAATAAACGTTTCAGAAAGTTCATATTGTTGTGATTTTTAATATAAATTTACCTTGCATCAATAAATTAAACAGTTACATCGCAGTACTTATCATTAATATCTTAACTACAAAAGTCAACTTTTCTTATTTATATCACCTTAAGGTGATGGGTGTTGTATTTTTATTGATAAATTAAGGCAGTTTGGACGTACTTAAACTATTCGTGAACGCCGGGCTTCATAACGAATAGTGTGGCATTGGCGCGACTCAAACCAAAACCTTTCGGCCTGTTGGAGTAATTTGAATGTTACACTAGCTTCGTGGCATCTTTTTTTAACACGTAACTAGTCAGAGTTGACGTCATTTATTTCTATTTGATTGGCTAGAGGTAATGTAATAGTTAGCCACGAGATTTGTAAAGATGAAACGTCATCGCAGAAGTTTTTTTCGTTTGAGTTTGGCATACAACTTGTTGAGTTGGACGTTCCAAAAATTGTTTTTCCTTAAATTTTAACACATATTTTCCTAAAAAGGCTAAAATGATATATAAAACTTAACACATATTATTCTTTCTCAAAATTGATACTTTTTCTTACTTCAATTAATTTGTGGTAAATTTTTAACATTTTTTGAGCATTTTAAATTACTGCAACTTTTGCGGTAATTTGTGGTTGATGTTATTTCAGCAAACATTTCTATTCCGGAAAAGGAGTGCGCGTAGACAGAAGTGACCTAAATTTCTGTTGTATGTAAATAAATGCTTTAAACGTTGTTTAAAAAACAAATTGCTGTAGTAGTAAAGCCAGACATTTGAAGATTTTAGTGTAATTTTACGTTAGCTATTTAGTAAATTAACTTTATCAGACAGACTTAATTTAAAGATAGGTTTTACATTTTAAACTTGTACGTTTAAAGACAGAAAGAGGTTTTATAAATATACGAATTAACTGAATAAAGGCAGGTATTTTACCCAGCTTTATTAGGGTACTAAAGTTTGTTTTCACGATTAAATAAAGATATTATATATCAATTAATACACAGATTTATACAATCTGACAGTTATATTAATGGAGATTGTTATTTAACTGTCAAATTTATTATTATTTGGATATTGTCAAACAAAAACTAATTGTATAAACGATGCTTATTTAATTCTTAATTGTAGTTCATATTTAATTGCCTTGTGGATTGTGTAAATGATTATGTTTTTCTATTTTTTAAACTATTTAAATAATTTAAATTTTTTTTACAAAGTAATTATTGCCATTTTAAAATTTCATAAATATTTAGAGAAATATTTTAAGTCAAATTATTTTGACCACAGACACCAAATTATAAATGGTTTAAAAAGCAATTATTTTGAAATACCTATATATTAAATAACCACTTTCAATAATTAAATTTAATTGGTTTAATTATAAAATTTTTATATATAAGATTTGCTTGATTTGAAATCTATTTTGCAACAATATTTGATGAGCTATAAACTATGTGTGTGGTACTCGGTAATGTATAGTAAAGCGGGCACATTTAAATTATAGTATTTAATTGTTATTAAATCCATTCATAAAACTATAGTAAAAAATTAAGACAATAACGCCGCTTTAAAGCCACATTATATGCCGTAAATATTTGGCATTGTAAACATAATTTTTTATTGCTTTACAATAACCACAAGTTGTCAATATTGTCTTTATGGTTGGTATGGTTTTCCAAACTGTTTAAAAAAGTTGTTTAAGATATTGTGGTTTTTCATTTAGGCACTAAAAAGAAAATTTTTTATGTGAAAAACCTAAGTGTAAATATTAGTGTTTTTCTTGGTGTACTTCTTGGTTTATATAACTTATAAGATCAAAAAGTGTTTTTTAAGAAATCTTGTTTTTTTATTTTGGTTTTTCGCACATTGATAAAAGTAAATAATAAATACGATATACAATTAATATTACAACAATGCGACGGGAAAAAATGACAAAATCAATTTAATGATTTAAAACATGCCAAAAGTATTAATGTTTACACAAAGATTTTATAGTATATTATGGCATGGTCACCAAACCCAGGGCATGGTCACCAAACCCAGTGCATGGTCACCAAACCCAGGTTTTATATTACAATCAAAAGTTTTATATTAAAGAAATTAATAATACACTACATTCTAGTTATAAAAAAAAATTAGTACTTTGCCTCTAACAAACTAGTAATATGTATCTACAGTTTACATATTTGTGTGGGTTTATTGAAATTTAAATTAATAACCTTTTATTAGTAAATGCATGATACATGTAATGTCTAAAAAGTGACTCAATTTGGTAACCTTTCGATTAATTGTTGGTATTTATAGTCACAATCATGATGTTACTACGAATGGTGAAATATTTTCAACTTTAAATATTGTTTAGTCTGCATAATTTGTTATTGAATGTCGTTGTAATTAAAGTTTGTGAATCACTAATTTTGTTTACAAACCACTCTCAATTTATTTAACTTAAAATTTTTTTTTAGTAATATAGTATTTATATTTACTAAAACAAACTCATATGTTTAGTTTAAATAATACTTGACTTATCTGTTTTTTTGATTATAATTTTAAATTAAATAACAACTTTTAAATGTTTGATTATAATTTTAAATTAAATAACAACTTTTTCATGTATATATTAATTTAATATTCAGGAATTAAGTTAAAATTGTATTGCTTTGAGACCCCTGTTTTATTCCTTATAAGTCATTGCAACTTAAGTGTTATCGTGAGAATTTTGTTCAGTTCAACTATTTCTGTAAAATTAAAACTAAAAATAAACTGACATTTGGTGACATTTTCACACATTTGTTGCAGTTTCATGCCACCTGGCAATTAGTTTTTCTTTTATTTGAAACAAGGAAAAGGCAAACACTATATTACAATTAATATTTTTATTAAAGTTTATTTGAAAAATGTTTAACGGACAAAGTAAATTTACTTTTTTTAAGGGGAGTGTTTATGAAAGTTTGTACATGAGATTAAACTTTAGTTTAAAAGAAAATGAAATTATTACAAAAAACACCAATAAAAGGGATTTTTAAAAATTTTTTTTAAATAAAAGGGATTTTTTTAAATTAAAAATTCTGTTAGTAATTTAATAAAACTTAATTTATGTTAAAAAAAGAAATGACTTATTTAAAAATACAAAATACTCTTGACAAAAATTATATCTTATAAACATTTATAGAAAGCTTTTTCATAAGCAACGCCCAACTATAACTTAATTTTTTTTTTTAGACCCAATAACATGTCCATCAAATTATATTTAAAAAATAAATTTGCAAATTGCAAAAATTGCAATGAAATGTAAAATATGAGATTTGAAAAATATGTCTGGTACAAGAGAGATATATTACACAAAGCTTTAATACCATCATAACTTCCTGTCTACCGGATATTAGCTTTTTCTCACTTGTTTACTATTACACGTTTTAAACAAATAAGAACACTATTTAAGCAATATTTATGTAATAAATTTTTTTGGTGTAATATTGTTTTTTTTATCTTGGTTTTCAAATTAGATTTATATTTTATATTTCAGATTTAGATTTTATATTTAGCTAAAGTTTTATTTTTTGTAGGGTTCAATTTTTTTTGGCTTACAAATTGTAAAGTGTTTTAAATACATAGGACATTTTAGTTGTTTAGTTACGTATTTTGAGTTTATTTAGATTTACTTTAAATCTTGATTTTGTTATCACACATAAACTTATTACATTTATGATTAATCACATTTTTTGATTTGGTTATCAGTGAATACTTTAATTAATTTGAATTTAATAAATGTTAAAACGTGAACAGACAGTGATACTAGCAAAGGAATGCAGTCCAAGAATGTTGAAGTGTTTGATTAATGATGTGTAGTAGTAAATGTACAATAAGTTACCTATTAATGTAAACCTTTTTTTACTATTTTTAAACTTCTTTCGGTTGGTACAAATAAAACTGTTAACTTTTTAAAGGAATTTTGTTTTATTTTATGTGATTGTAAACCTTATCTTTTGTTATATTCTTTATATTTACGGTTTAAGATAAAACGATTTGAATTTAGGTTTAAGAGGACTTGAAAAAAAAGCAATTTATGTCAATTTTCTGACTTTAGATATATATACTTATTGATAAATAAGGTTTAATAAAAGTAGATTTGAATTTTTTTTGTATTTTTTTTACTAAGAAATTTAATAAATGTACAATATTTTTTTTTATAGAAATTAGGCAAGAAATGTAATACAAGAAATGCATGTTTAAATCCTAACAACACAAACCTACAAACTTTCATAAATAATGAGTAAAAATGGTAACCATCCTGACCAACCAGTAGTATTAAGAATAAAGAGGATTGATAGTTTTGGTGCCGAGCATATTTTAAGTAAACACAGAGGGGCAAAACATACACTCACTAAAATATCAAGCAAATCTGAAGATAGTTTGGATAGTGGAGTGTACTCAAGGTAATATCTTTGTATTTAAACGCCAACTTCACAGCCTAAATGTTAACATAATCGGCAGTGTGATGTAGTGGTTAGAACACTTTTTACACTACATGAGGTCCTGGGTTTGATCGTCAGGGATTTCATGCCGTAGCATGCTTTGGTAAGGCGCTATGAATGGTATTAACTTCTGTTGAGCCAAAACTTAATCAGCAGCATAATTATTGGGCACATATAATCTTTAATATCACAAGCTACCATAGGCAATTTGAGACTGGGTTAGGGTAACTAATATTACTCTATGTTTAGGTCATGCATTCAACTTTTTATATCTAGAATAAAGATATATACAAAAATAAAAATAAATAACTTTTAAAACTAAGCATTAAGTCTTCTTTTGTTAGAATGGGGCCTCTATTTGTCATTGTCTATCTTGATATTTTTATGTTTTTATTCCATCTTATTGTTTTTTTGTGTGGTTTAGATTTTGTTTAAACAGTGGTACGGTTTGTTTATTTAAATTTCGTTAATTAGTATTTTAATTAACATGGTGATATTGCAAGATAAACTGTCATATAGCATGTGTTATCTTAAATATTTATTAAATTTTCAGGCAAAAATCTTGTGATTCAATGGATAGTTTGGATAGTAATGATTTTAACAATGGTGGAGGGAATTCACCAGCTTATAATGGTAAATATTTAAATTGCTATATTTGTAAAAAATTGCAAAAGTTTAACGCGGTAAAAATATTTTAAACCAATAAATTCTACAAAAATTTGTATATCAAAAATTGTAATATGAGTTATTGGCAAGGCAACTCGAGACTGGGTAAGCGGGGTAACTGGTGTTACCCTATGATTAGGTTGTAAAGTTGACCTTTCCACATTGAGAATAAAGATATATAAAAAAGGGGATTTATTTTCCTTGTAACCAAACAAATTTTTAATTTTGTTTCTTACCAAACTTTCATCTCTGTAAGTTACCTAACTTTTATTTATCTAACTTAAACTTAATTTATCTTTAGTTGGGCTTTCACCTTCAGATGAGCTTTTGCCTCCCTTACCCACCCAGCAATATGATGACTACTTTAACGAGATGATAGATATAAGACAAAGTATTATTGTGTCGAGTAATGATGAGGAAAAGAAACCAATTTCAAGAACTGATTCAGGAGGTGGCAAATGTCAATTTCTTTAAATTTTTTTTTTATCAAAGGTTTTCAAGATAAATATTAACTTTTACATATTTGTAAATTTTAAAATTTGTTGTATCAATATTTCAAAATTTAACAAATTGTTATTTGATTATGATATCATAGATGATGATGACAATGAAGCTGATTGGTTGAGATTAGCTGGACTCTCAGACTTGGTGGTATCCACAAATACTTCACCCAATACCCAACATCAAGGAGGTACGGTTCAAATTAAAATGTTAAATGAAGTAAAATAAATTTTTGACTAGTAAATGAAATGAAATTTTCATTTGAACTGAAAGCCTAAAATTAATTTTTTTAGGCATAACTAAATAATGTTGAAACCAATTTTTAAGTTATCAGGAATAATTATTGGCATTTTTTTAAATAAAAAAAAAAACAAATACAAAACGCTCTTAAAACTATATTCTATTTTGTTTGTACTTGAATCAAAATAATATTGTAATATTTATTTTCACAACCATTCAGGTAAGATCTTGTCCTCTAGAATGTCCACAGATAGTTTATCCTCAATGACGGTTCTCTCAACTCTAACAAGGCCACAAAGAGAAGCTGTTCTAAGGAGAATTACTTCTTTTAACAGGGCTCAGGTTGGTAAAAAAACAGTTTTATTTTATGTGAAAATTCTGTTTTTTCATCTATAAAATACTCATCACCCCTGTCTTGTATTTCTTATAATGTTGATCTGGTGTTTAAATATAATTTATTTATATTAAATTTTTTAGTATTTTTAGGTATTTCAGTATTCCTGAATAATTAGTAAACAGTATTTTAATAAAACTTTATTGCAACAGAAAAGTAAAAGAAAACCCAAACCGGCGATAACAACCATATTTCCCGAAGCTGATGTAAAGAGCCCACAAAAACAAAAACCACCATCTTTGCCTCCCCTTAAACCTGCCAAGGTTAATTTTGTTTTACATTTAATGTTCTGTGGTGAAGTAAATGTTTTTCAAAGTGTTTGGTATTATAAATGCTTTAGTGTGAATGCTTTTTGTATTTGTGTATTTGTAGGCTGTATGAATAAAGTAAATTAAATGTTTTTTTTAAGTGTTTGATATTGTTAATGTTTTAGTTTTTCTAATTTTTTCTATGTTATTTAATATTTCTTCTTGTACCATTTTTTTTGTTTTTTTTTTAATGGCAAAACTAAGGATTAAGTAGTTGTCAACTAGATGTTATAAAGTGTTTGTTATATTCGGTATTGAAACTGACTCGATTAAGTATTTGTTTATTTAAAAACAGGTCTTTGTTTGCACAGTAGTGAGATAATATTTGTTATTTGGTTTTCTTCTCTATTTTTAAAAAGTTCTTTATTTTATTGTATAGTAGGTTTTTTGTTTAAAGCCTTCCAATGCCATTAATGATTTTCATTTTCTTATTTGCATTAAATACTAAAGATTTTTTAAATATTTTGTTATTTTTCTATAACTATAATATTATAGTAACTAAATGTTTTATGAATTATTTATCACCCAAATATTTTTTAAAGAATCACATAAGTTAGGACTTAAATATGATTATCATAGGCAAAACTACGGTTTAACATTTTTAGATATAAATATTTATTTTAAATTTTTTTTTCTTCATTAACCTCTGGAAATTTACTTAGTTTACCAATAGGAAAGTTTTGTTTGTTAATGTTATACCTTTTTTCAAGTTTTTTCTACAAGATTAATCAAAGCAAATGGATGTTTAAAACTTTAATTTTATATTTTTTTGATTGTTTATTAAAATAAGATTTCTATTTTCTAGAATGAAGACAAAGCTTCTAGTCTTCCTCGTGGGATGACAGGATTTGTCGCAAACAACAACAACTACCAAGCACGAAGATATTCTGAATCCACTAAATCGGAGGGCAACATGAGTCCGGATGCGGTTCAGAAGTTGGATTACATCTCAAAACATCGCAAAAATGTGGAATCCATAGTTGCTACAACTGGAAGTGGAGGTAAAAAAGTTTTTTGGATAAATTATCCCTTTTTTAAGTTTATTAAGATGCAATTTTTGATTTTTTTGGACGCAATTTTTTAAAAATTGATTAGGATGTTATTAATTTTTTTTGCTTAAAAAAATTCCATTTTACAAACTTTACAAAAAATTTCCAAGTTTGACAAGTATTAAAGGACATTAGGGCAACAAAATCTGTTTTAATTTTTTTTCTAAATCTATTCAAAAAAAAATTAAAATTGGCCCTTGTTGTGATGCAAGATGCCCTTACTTTCCTTACATAATTATTGTGGCCAAAATCTAACAAAAAATAACAAGAAAGGCATAGATTTCTACCATTTTTATGGTTTATTTTTAATTTGTATAGAAAATACTAGCTGTCAGGTTTTAAAAATGCTTCAAGATTATAAATTATTTATTTGTTTTTAAAAGTCAAGGGTAGAGATTTTAAATTTTATATTTATTAAATATAAGATATTTATTATTTTGAGTTAAAAATCATTTTAATCAAATTAAGTTGATTTTTAATAATTGCTTGCTTTTGAGCATGCCCTGATTTTTCATTTTTAGTTAAATTTTAAGTTTTATTTAATCAATAATATTAAAAGTTGAATTTTATGAAAATGTTTCTGTTTAGAACCAAGCAATTATTAGATATTGATTTATTTTGGTGAGATGTAATACTTTTTAATTTATAAACTTTTTTGTTCTATTTTAAATTAAAGTTAGTTAAAGTTATGGAATATTTTAATTAAGAAAACCAATTTTAAAATTTATTTTTCTGTGATAAAGTAATTTTTTACAAACTAGTAGTATGTAAATCAACAGGACAATTTTAAATAGTGTTATTCTACTTTAATTGTTAAATAAGAATATATATTATTAAATACAAAATTAAATTTAAATATATTATTTTTAATCGGAAAACTTGAATTGGTAACAAATATTGACTTTAAATTTTAATGTAATTAAGGTATTTTTATTATATATTAAAACTGCAAGGTAATTGTTTAACTTTGCACTTAAATTTGTTTGTTTATACCTAATATTTAATTTCTTTTTATATCTTTAAAACTTGGTAAACTTATTAATATTAAAATACTGTTTCTAAACAAAGAACTTAATGTTTTACCTGTCTGAAAATGTAGAAAAGCATAGAATTTAAAACAAAAATATTTAATGGTTTTAGAATTATATTTCTGATGTTTTTTATTCACTGAAATGCGATATAAAGTTTTTTGTGCAATGTTTTCTTTAGCAAAAATTGAAAGCCAATTATATCCCTTACACAACATTGAACTTGTGAGTTCCAACGAGTCGTTATCATTACAAAATGACCAATTACTTGTTCCTGAGTCTACCTACACATCTACTTCTTTACCTGACTTATTATTTGATAACAAACAATCAAGTTTTAGACCACCATTGTTAAGTGTTGATGATTATGATGAACCTAATATAACTAAACCAGTTTTAAGAAGAAACATTGTGAACGAAAATCGTAACAAGAAATCTTTAAGCGATGTACAAACACATTACATAAAATCAAGTGAAAATTTGGGTGAACAAAACGACAATTTGTTAAAACGACCTCAGTCTTTATCACCACGCCGAAGCTTTCCATCTATTACACCATCTTTAAAACAGAACCAACAGAAGTTAAAATTTTCATTCCGAAATTTGGGGAAGCAAAAAAAGTTCCAGAAAACAGTCACATCTCCTGTGAAGGTCATACGAAGGACAGATTCTGTAAACCCAAATTCTAAAAACTCTGCCGTTTCTCCATTTCACAAGGTCAAAGAAATGACTTTAAGGTCAACACCAAAACGATCTGGTTCTTACAAATTTAAATCTCTACCGTTAACGCCTCACCGCTCTTTAAAACGCTCTCGATCACTCAAAACAAAGCGTACACAAGATGTCAGTCTTGTGTCCTTTCGAACTTCGATGCCAAGTCCAACGCTACAATCCAAATTTGACACAAGTAAAAAAAATAAATTCTCTCACTTCAACATTTTTGTTTGCACGATTTTTAATTTCTTGCATATGACGTCATAATAGGGAATGACCAAAGTTCTAAAGACTTGGATTTTTTTCATTTTGCATTTATTGTTTTGATGTTACACCACTTTTAATTTAACTTTAATTTTATCATTTATTCCAATGTCATGCTGCCATTTTTACTTTTATAGAACATACCAGTCTTAAAAAATAACCTTTTCAGTATATTTTTATCTAAATTTTTAAAATTAAAATTTTTTTTTGTTTTTATGCGTGAGGTTATGCAAAACTAATTAAGGCACATTCATTTGTCAAACATTGAGCATGTTTATATTTTAAGTTTTACACCATATCAAAATCATATTTGAAACAAGGTATATAAAGTTATGTAAATGTTTTATTATATAAGGTTTTAAAGTGTTGTTCTCTGATTGTTTTAAATATTTTTTAGCAATATTTTTTGAATATTTAGGACTTTTTAGATTTAAATCTTTATTTTTATTATTTAAATTTAAATTAAATGGGATTATTTATTGTTTTGTTACTTTGGATCAATTTCAATTTAATTTGAAATACACTAAATGTTTCATTTTCATAATTTGTAAAAAAGTTGATCCATTTTTTCTAAAGAAATAGGACCAAAAAGGTTTTATTATTTAAACCTTTAGGAAAATTTACTATTTATTTGTTTGGAAATTAATATTAAATTTAAAATCTTTTATTAAAATATTTTAACATTCAAACTGAGATAACACTAAGTAAATTAAATTTATTTAATGTTCAAATTTCTACAACCAAAGTCTAAGAAAACAGAGTAAAAAATCTTAATTAAACAACCAGCTATATTTTTTTATTTTTTTGCAGGTATCGAAACTTTGAGCATAAGTCAACATCCAAGAGAAGAGAATAGGAAGTCCTGGCAAGGAGGAAACAGGGAGGAATTATCTCTTCAACTTAACGATGGATCTCAGCTAAGCAAACCTGTAAGTTTATATTTGTTTTATAACTTCCCAACTTTTTAAATAAAAAAACTAAAGTTATAACTTTTATTAATAATTTAGTTTTATTGCTGTATATTTTACTTGTATAATTTCTGTTACAATTTATTTCATATTTTAATTTCTAGTGTTAGGTTAGTATAAGGTTAAAATAGTAGTTTTAAGTAAATGTTATGTTACTTCAAATTATATTTAATTTATTTCTAACTTTTTCTCGATTTTGTATAAGAGTAAGTGTTTGATTTAATATTTATTGTTTGTTAGTTTGTTTACTTTAACACTAGTTTCAGTTTTATTTATTGTTTTTAGATTATTACTGTTTAATTATGGTCTAAAATTAGGACTTTAAATGTTTGTTATTTAGTTATTTAATGTTCTTTCACTTTAAATAAAAGTGTTTTTTATAGAACTTTAATGGAATTAAGGTTAATTAGACCCAAATTTGTTTTATTTTTAGAATGTTTTTGTATTTCATTCTCTTTAATTATTGGAAATGTTATTCTGTTACCATAGATTTTTAATTATTTCTTTTAAATTAAAAGTTTATTTAGAGAATGGGTTAACATGAAAAAACATGTTGTTTTATTTTAAGCCTTAAAGTTACTTATTTTATAAGTTTGTACACGCTGGTTTATTATTCATTTTTTTCTGTTTATAGATTAGACTATTTTATATTAATTTAACATTTTAGCACTTTTTTTTATTACAATTTTGAGCTTTTAAATCAAAGTAATATTTAAATCACAGTTTTGGTAAAATGACTCATAATAAATACCATATTTCACATAGTTTTCCATAACCAGATATAATTTATTCTTTTGTCATATAATACTTTTTAAGTGAGAAAACTAGATCTAAAATGTTGTTACTTTTACCAATTATTAGTTTATTGTATTGATAGGTTGAACAGTTAAGTTACAGCCAAACTGAGGATAAGGAAAGTTTACCAAATTATTCTCTAGTTAAAGACAGGCTTGGAATTACTCAAATTAGGTGGGTTTTAAACTAACAATAATTTTGTTTATTTAATCAATATGTTTATAAAATAATATTTAAATTAATAAAGAAATAATTAAATCTTATTTTCATATAAGGACTTTTGTTAAAATAAACTTTTTTTGCCATCTTACAAAATATTTTTGCATTACTTTAAAAAGTATTACCATTGTTATTCTTATCATAATTCGAAATAATTTATTAATAACTCCCCTTTTTAAAAGTTAATTTTATTTCCACTAAAACCCACATGTAAGATGTTTAACCTAACAAGAAATTAAGTTTAACTCCTTAATTCTTTGGAAAGTTAAAAAAAGGCAATGAATTTGAAACTGCAGTTTTGTATTAGGAATTTTACAAAGCCTAAAAAACATAATTTAACAAACTAAATCAGTGAAAATTAATTTTTTGATAACTTTTTTTATTTTAAGAACAAAACTTATTTTAGCAAACATTTTAATTTAATTCAGTATCTAAAGCCTTTTGTAAACAGTTCTATATTGTAAATGTTTTAAACACTGTGTTTTTTTTAGTGATTTATCATCTGCTGATATTAGAAAAGTTCAGAGTTTGGCAATAATTGAACTCACAGCTTTGTTTGATCTGAGAAGTATTGAACTTAAAAGAAAGAAAATTCAGAAACTTAAATTCAAAGGTAAAGTTTTATTATACTACATAATTTTTGTTTCAGTTTGTTTAGCTGTACCTTAGTTTTTTTTAATTTATTTTCCCTAAAACAGCTTTTTTTAAATAATTTTTTTTTTTAATAAAATAATAAAATATACTTAAAAAAAGAAAATTTTTAATATCAAAAAATATAAAGTCATAAAAATAGATGGCAAAATTTTTTAACAATTGTTTTAATTAATTGAAAATTTTTAAGTTTTTATATTATACTTTTAATTCTTAAAAAATTTTAAATTTTTTAACTTTAATTTTTTTGAACTTAAAAACTTATTTCTTTAAATCATTGAGAATAAAATTAGGATACATATAAAAGAAAAAATTGGTGGCATAAAAACTAAAAATATTTATAATGTTTTAATTATTATTCCACAGATAGCGGAGTATTTGGTGTTCCTCTTTTAAACTTGCTCGAGAATGACCAAAAACGAACAAATAACCCAAACTTAAAAGTCCCGCTCGTTTTAATGAAGATTATTGATTTCCTTAAATCTAATGCGTTAAAAGATGAGGGAATATTGAGAAAATCTGGTTCAGCTGCAAGAGTTAAACTCTTAAAACAGGTAAAATCTTAAAAAAACTTTAATAACAAAACTTTATGTAAAATTACTATCATTTACAAAGCTTATATAAAATAAAAACATAATTTTCAACATTAAATTTGCAGTGACTCCATATTTTTGTAAAAAAAAAAAAAACGATTTAATTAATATTATGAGTTAAGTATACTGGGTATTTTTTATTAATTTGAAGGCTTTTCAAAAGTTTTTTTAATTAAAATGATATTCATTATGGGAGTTTTTAAATTAAAGAAAATATTCCGATTTTTCTAATTAAATTTTTAAAAGGAATATTAATATTGATTTAACAATCTAGAATATTTACCTTATGGTATTGATTTTTATTAAAATTTAAGTATATGCCACACAGTCAATAATTTAATAAAATAATATTAAATAAATAAACCATTTATGTTAACATGATTTAAAATCAGGATTTTATTTATTCACAAAAGCAGTTACAAGTTATTTTGTCTAATCTGAAGGTTGTTATCTTGTAAAAAGTTTTGTAAACATTTAACAGTACTTAACTATCATATAGGAAAACCAATACAAGCATATAACTAACAGTAACAAGTAGAAAACTATGTTTTTAAGTTTCACTACAGTTTATATTGTTTTTAATTATTTTATTATATTTAAATTTATGGTAGTTAACTAGAACATTAAAAAACTGTTACAATATGAAACCGGCAGCTTGGTGTAGTGGTAAGAACACTTGCTACACCACACATGAGGTCGTGGGTTCAATTCCCACTAAGCTCATGGTTTAGCGCCCTCGAGTAAGGTGTTATAAACGGTATAAACTTCTGCTGAGCCTGCACTTAATCAGCAGTATAATTATTGGGCAATTATAATCTATAGTATTCCAAACTGCCACAGGCAACTCGAGACTGGGTCGGAGTAACTGATGTTACTCTATGTATAAGTCGCGCATTCGACTTTCCCACATTGAGAATAAATAGATATACAAAAAAAAATAAATATATATATAACCAAGTGTGAAGAGCCTTATGAACTTTAGATTTTGGGCAATTTATATTTGTTATTCATTTTTTTCAACAGGATATGGATCTTCGATTTGGAAACAATGCTATCTCTCAAATTCTCCCGATTGAAGAATCAAAAGCTTGGATTGAAGCCCATCCAAATGATTTTGCAACCCTGCTAAAACAATTTCTACGGGAACTCCCTGACCCGCTACTCTCTAATGATTACATCGACGCTTTCCATTCTTGTGAACGTAAAAAAAAATTTTTTTGTATTTTGTAAGCACCATTTCTAAAAACTAATAGTGCCCACAAAGGGCAAAAAGTGCAAACAATGCCAAGTATGCTAACAACCTTATCTGCATTACATTAAACTGTAGCCATGCTTACCCTTTAAATTGCCCTCAACTCTAATTTTGGTTGATTTGGCAAATCGTGGTAATTGAGCTCGTTGTCATGTATGCACATTTCCCACTATAATTAGGTGTTTTTATTTCAAGTGTACCTGCAATAAATCAACTTGCAACTTTCAAATAATAAAGACTCTTTTTTTGTATATTTGTTGTACAAATGTTTCTGCAAAATTTTTAATAAATCTCCCTTTTTCCTAATAGAAATCACAGACAGAAAAGAACAACTTCAAGCCCTAAACTTGCTCATTATTTTATTGAACGAAGTTCACAGAAATTCACTTCAAGTTTTGTTAAAGTTTTTAACATTGGTTGTAAGCAACGAACAATGGAATAAAATGTCGCTCAACAATGTTGCTATGATTACTGCTCCTAATCTTTTTATGGCCAGGAAACAAAGCAAGGTAAGAATAATTTATTAAATTTATTTCAAGTTTAGTAAAAAAAATTGTAATTGATTACCTGTACGTCTTTTGGGATCATTTTCTTTCTTGAACTTAGTGTTGAGTTATTTTCTGTCCCTTTGGGGCACATACTTAGTGTTGAGTTATTTTTGTCCTTTTGGGGCACATTCACGGGCACATACTTGGCACATACTTAGTGTTGAGTTATTTTTGTCCAATTGGGGCACATTCAGGAGCACATACTTAGCACTTAGTGTTAAGTTATTTTTGTCCTCTTGGGGCACATACTTGGTGTTGAGTTATTTTTGTTTTTTGGGGCACATTCAGGGGCACATACTTGGCACATTTATTGCCTTAATAAAACTTACTTTAATATGTTAACAGTGGAAATTAAGCACAAATCTTTATGACAATGTTCAATGTTTTTATCCACAAGTTTACTTTATAACAAACACATAACATTTATATTTGATTTATTAGACTACCACCCAAGATATAAAGAATGCTGCTGGAACTTCAAATATTGTGAGAATGTTGATTAAATATCACAAACTATTGTGGACTGTACCAGCTTTTATGTTAACTCAGGTAAACATAGTTTTACTCTTCAAGTTAAAAATGTATTTTTTTTTGTCCTATGAGAAATTGTTTTGGCAAACTAATCTTTTGTTGATAAATGTAGCTGTTTATTGTAAATAAATGTACTATTTAATATTTTAAAAGAAATTGTTTGAAGATAACTTTTTAGCTGAATTTTTTTTAAATTTTGTGAAATAAAAATAGATGTTTACTTTTTTTGTAATTGTAGTAAATTAATGTTTTGTTATAGGTTAGGCATATGAATAGAGCTGAGACTAGTAGCAAAAAATCAAACAGCCAAAAAGAAAAGGTAAAAGCACTGAACATTAAAATTTTTTAACTTTAAATTTTTTTAAAACTAATATTTTTAATAATTTTTTTCAGCATAAACTCAAGTTTTTTCCCGGCAAAAAGGATATTCGAAAACAAATTATTCAGGAAAACCAACAACCTTTTGATGTGAGTAAAAAAAGCAAAAAACTAACATTTTTATAATTTATTAAAATAGTCAATTTTTCAATATAATATACCAACACTTTAAAATTTTGGTTTAGGTTTAGATAATATCATTTTTGAAAAAATTCTTTGTACTTTAAAATATTTATGAACTATTTTTTTACTTTTATAATTTACATAAAAATGCAATTTTATTCCTTTAAATTTAGTATGACACACCAAAAGGAGTAATTAAAATCCAAGCTCCAAACATGATAATGACATCTATGGCCGTCCAACTTGATATTAATCTTACAGCAGGAGATATCATATCAAAGTTTCAAAAACAATGTCAAAAACTAAGACAAAAGGGCTCCAATCCAGAGTAAGTTACAACAACTGTTTTAATTTAACTTTCTACATACTTTAAAGTTTTTAAAAATATAAGGTTCTTCGTCTAACTCACTCTGCTTTTATTATGTCATGGCACCATTGTATCTAAAATTGAACAGGCCTAAACTTAATTTTTAGGTTAAAAATCAAACAATTAAAAAAAAATCTGGTAAAGGCACCAAGTTTTAAGGTTGGAAATAATGATACTTTCTAAATCCAATTTTCAGTTTTAAAATAAAAAAATATTTCTAAATTAATAATATTCAAAACTGGATAAGGCAACAAATTTGCTTGATTAACTTTATAATAAGACAATATATAATATTACCAAAATACAAAATTTTATAATTCAGTTTTGTATCAATTTTACTTGAAGTATGCCACTGTCAATAAATGTGGTAAATTTAAATATATTATAACCAATTTTTAGCCAACTTTTAAAATGCAAATACAGCAAAATTTAAAAATACAAGTATATCCCATTTTAATAGCAAATAATAAAACAAAATTGTTATTTTTAGGCACGTAGAATTAATCGACAACAACACTCACGCTTTACATGAAGTAGGCGGGAACATCGGGGAAAGATGTTTGGACCCCACCACAAATATGAGTGCTCTCATAAGGATAAACCCAGAAGCAAGTTGGTTCATTAGACCAAGGCATAATTGATAGAAAAAAGAAATGGTTTATTTGGGGTATGGTCCAATTTTGGTCTATGGAATACTTATCTGATCTTTTTCATTGGTATTTCGCTTGCAAATTTATCCAACTTTTGTATGTTTGTCGATTATAAATTTAAAGAATGCCCGAAGTAATGAAGACCGTAAAAAGTAGACATTTGCGCTTTGAGAAGTTGACTAACAGCAGTAATATTGCAACATATGTGAACTGCATAAAATCTGCCAACTGTGTAAAAGTATTCTTCACGAAAAGTATTTTAAACATTTTTTAAAATCAACTTTTATCTTTAAAAAAAATTTTCAATTTATTTTGGAAAGTTACAAATATGATTATTTTACCATATTTTTTGTGTTTAAATGGTCTTCCTTATGGCACTACTCGCCTTGTATGCTTTTTTACTACTTTTATTCATAACCTATTTGGTAAAAGGTGAAAATATTCAAATAATTCAGACCAAACACCAGATGAGTATGCAACTATATCTTACCTATTATTGTTGTGGACCAAATTGAAGCTTTTTTTTTAATGTTTATTGCAGTAAAGTAGGATCTCAGCTTTTATTTATATCAGTTGTTGATAATGTCCAAATATTTTTTTTTATTCGCACTTGTTCCGATCATTTTAAGTGAAATTGTTTATTGTACATTAGTTGCATTTCTATAGTATTCTAACTTTTGAATTTTAATCATGTTTAAAAATACTTGTACTATTATTTTCTTTAAATCTTCAATTCCAAATATTCTTCTTCAAAATGTTGTATTTTTGGCATCGTGCAATTTTAATTACTACATTAACAGGGAGACGTTGGTAATAAGTTAAATCCATTTTGGTGTTAGAATTTTATCAGGTACATCACTCTATGCTTTTATTAGCAAGCACTAAGTAGTTTTTATGAGATTTACTTCTAGCCAAAATGCTGTGTTGTATTTTTAAAAATATCCAATTTAAATAGTGTTTACAACAATCTGCTGATGTAGATAATGTGTTAAGAATATGCTTTACTAACCATGCTAATATTTCACATTGTAAAAAAATATGGCTTCAATTGAAAAAAACTGTTCAGAAAACTTTCAAACTAATTTTTAATATTTTTCTTTCAAGTCGTACTATTTCTATTTTAGCCTCATTTTATTACTGTCTTGCCTTTCTGAAATGCTTTCCATTTTTCCAATTTTTAACATTTGTTAATTTTTGTCACCTTTTTAGTATGTTGGTTGAAACGTTGTTTTGTTGAAATATATTTGAATCAGAATTTTCACATTTTACAAGTTTTAAATATTTTGGTCAACTTACCATCAGGTAAATTAAAATATTTGAAAGGTTTATTAGAATAATTTTAATTGGTATACCAGTAAAATAATAACCGTGAGTTTAGGTTTCATCATATTTTTTTTTGTATATATTTTTATCCTCGATGTGGGAAAGTCGAATGCGCGACTTAAACATAGTGTAACATCAGTTACTCCGACCCAGTCTCGAGTTGTCTGTCGCAGTTTGGGATATTATGAATAATTGTTATGTTGCTGATTAAGTGCTGGCTCAGCAGGAGTTTATACCGTTTATAGCGCCTTACTCAAGGGCGCTACAGCATAAGAGCAATGGGGATTGAACCCACGACCTTATATTGTTTTTTAATTTTAAAACAACCAAGTAAAAACTACTTAGATCCAGTTTTGTATCCACAACATATTGGTTACCGGTAGTGTGGTGTAGTGATTAGAACACCAGGCTTAACAACACAATGTTATGGGTTCGATCCCCCTTGCTGTAGCACCCTTAAGTAAGGCGCTATAGTCGGTATAAACTCTTGCTGAGCCAATACTTAATTTGCAGCTTTTTTATAAGTCAATCATAATTAAAAATATCCCAATCTGCCAAAAGCATTTTAAAACTTGGTTTGGGTAACAAATGTTATTCTATGTTTAGGTCGTGAAGTTGACCTTCCCACATCGAGGACAAGTAAATAAAAAACACGCTTTTTAATTTGAACTTTAAACAAAAAAGCAGATTGAATAAACTGCATTTTTTGCAAATTAAATAAACTAAATTTAACATTTAAAAAAAGAAGTACTGAAAGGGTTTTTCTATAACCAATTTTTCAAAGTTCGTGACATTTCAAAATTTTATTTAAACTCAATTTAACATCTTGTAAATGTAGCCGCAACATTATTTCATATCTCTACTAAAACCTGGTAGAAAACATTGGTTACATGATTAACCCTTTAACAAAGTTGTATCCCCAAAAATAATCTATTTAGGATTAGTTTATGTTTTTGTTGTTGTTAAACAGTTATGTCAATCAAGTAAAGAGAAACGGTAGCAATGTTTATGTATGTTCTTTTTATTTACTTGATTTAACTCAACACAGTATTTTAGTTTACTCCATCTCCAATGCAGTCTTAGTAAAAATGTCTTGTAATCTATATTCGGTTGCTATAAGAGATTAAGGTGTTAAAGAAACTAAATAACATAAAAAATCAATTTATATCAGATAAATTTATTAATAAGTCTTTCAGAATTATATGTAACAGGCTCTAGGTGTTAATAAACATATACAAATCAGCATATTAACGTATGTATTGAAAATATACGATAATATACTGATTTTCTTGGGTAAAATGCGCATTATAAAAGTATTCGGTTGATATAGTAGCTTAATTTGTTACAGGAATTAAATAACATAAAAAAATCAATTTTTATCAGCGCAAAATATTAATAGTTTTTTGAGAAAATATATGTAATATAACCGTAGGTGTTATTAAACATATTTTAAATAAGCATATGCACGTGTGTATTATAAAATGTTATTTATTATAGCGTAGGCAAAACTGCGCTCTAAGACATATAATGTTATTTTAATTCAATAATCATTTAAAGTCAAATTTTTACATGGTTTTACGTCCAGACCACCTAGTCAGTGGGTAGGTGCGTAACTTTGAGTGATCGATCATTATGAAGTGGTTGAAAGTTAAACAAAGTGCATCTTAGTCATATACCGTATTTGGATAGGTATCCATATAGTTAATGTAGTTTTAAAAAACAATAATTTAGAAATTTGGAATGTGATTTTTATCGTTATTATGACAAATGATGGTACAGTTGCTTAAAAAATATAGCCAAAAATATAATATTTTAAAACACATTTTATGTTTAAATTGGGCACAACATGTTTAGTTTTTGCTAAATATATTTTTACACCTAAGAAAATAAACTTTATTGTTATTTATATTTAGAAATACCTTGTCTATTTTTAGTTGAATATCTTTAAAAATATATTGTTCATTGTTGCATGTGTATATATATATATATCGTATATTGTTATAAGAAGTTTAAAATTAAATTTATAAAACATTTTTAGTTATAAAAAAATCACGACTGAATTCGTAATGTTTTTATAATGACGTAAACGTAAATATAAAACCGCTGCACAGTCTATAAACATTCGAAATTACGGTGCATTCTAATAAGTTTTTAAGCCTAAAATTGTTATCGTTGATCAGTTTAAATTTCGAACGAGAATTTGATATAATTTGCCCATGATGAAAATCTTCGGTTTTGCGTTTTTTTCGTAAAAGTGGTGTTTTAATACGTTTATATTTTATTTTTTTACATTTTTATCTAATTAATATTAATAAAGAATTACTTAAAATAGAAAATTTTAACACATTTTAAAGTTAAAGCGTTAAATGTTTTTTATGGGAGGGTTTTTCGCGCATTGATAAAAGTAAATAATAAATACGATATACAATTAATATAACAACAATGCGACGGGAAAAAATGACAAAATCAATTTAATGATTTAAAACATGCCAAAAGTATTAATGTTTACATAAAGATTTTAAGTATGTCATGGCATGTTGTAGAAATACTTTTAAGTTGGCAAATTTTATGTTAACTGTAAATTTAAAATTGAATAAAGTTGTATACAAAGTTCATAAACTTTAAATGACCCTCTCAGAATAATTGACTCAACTTAAAATAAAAATTTCAATATCGGGCCCTTGAAAATCGTGTAATTTCTAACAATAGATTTGAAACCCATTCTTGATAAGGAAACTGAGCGAAATTTTCTCCCAAATGTTAAAGTTTTGAGTGACTCAGTCAACCGCAACAACTCAAAACTTGTTTACACTTTTTTGTGTGAAAAAAATAAGATCTGCTCGCTAAGCTTAAATCTGTTGTTAATATCTGCGTTTTACTTATTAGTTTACCTACTAGTTTAAATTGATTGTTTTTAATAACGCTGTTAAACATAAGGTATCAGAAATTTTACTTTAATGTTAGGTATGTATGTTAAATGTTTGTTGTTAAGTGGATTAAGGCTAGTTTTAAATCAGTTAAAATTTGGCAGAATTACCGGTTTAAGGTAACCACGTCATACTACAAGTTCTGTATTTAAATGATTTTATATTTATAGGTAAGGGATTATAAAGGGTATAACCATTTTAACATTCTTTTAAATGTAAAGAGGTTATTTTTAAACATGTAAAAATTGGTTTCATTTTTATGGCAAAGCTATAGATAAATTTAAATGTTATGATATTTTAAATCTATTTTAACATAGCTTATTCAATCGGTTTATTTATATAACTTAAATTGTGCTTTAAAAAGTTGAATATATCCCAAAAAAGTCGAAATTGTTTCCGTTTTTTACTAAGTTAAAGCAATGGCTAAGTTTAACTTATTAAACTAAAATCTTAGACGATATAAAAAAGATTTTACAAAATATGTCACAAAAGGCCTATTTTAACACTTATGGCGCTGATGGGACAAAAATCGACTAAATTAAATTAAAATTAATGATTAACGTTTGGATAATATTAACTGTAACTTCGCTGGTGTTTTAATATCAGTGTATTATGTAGTATAGTATATCTAGGTCAAAAAAGCATAGAGTAATTCTAAACCTAATAGTTGTTAAGAAGAGGAAGTAGTTATGAAATAGTTTTTAAAATAATCAAAGCAATAGAAAAGGCGTTGTAAAAATGCTTTTAATAAAAAGGAACAGTAGACTAGAAAATGGCAGTTAACACAAGTTTATAAAGCATTGACACATTTATTATATCAAGAAAATCATTGTATTTATTTATGATCAAAAGCAACCTGGCAAAAATTCTTAAATTATTACGTTAATATCCGGATTTAATCTTATAATACTTTAGCAAATAAATACGAGAATAGAAACGTGTTAATACTCATAAGCTTCGTCATATTATACGTTTTTCCTGTTTACTTAGAAGAAAGTACCTTGGGAACTTAGTCAATTTTGTATTTGTGTTGCAATAAAAGTTTAATAAAAGAAATAAAATAGAGACTAGAAAAATAAAAGTCATCATAAGCTAGCAAATTTCAAGTTCCCTTTTTATAAACGAGCCAATTTTATACTAAACAAATAAACGAAGTATTCTCTCGTACTTATATGTGATTTGTCAAAAACTTGTTTAAAAAAGGTTTGTTGAAATATGTTTTGTTGTTTACGTTTTTCAATACAAAAAGCCAGGTAGAAAACAAATAGAATATCCTAAGAGTTAAGGCATTTTAACGTTAAAATTTTTAGTTTTATCCACGTTTTTCTGTGTTAATTAAACTAGATATGAATGCCTAAACTTTAGTAGTTATTGTATTGTGTTTAATAAGCATGAAATGTACTTATTAAACACAATTGCTTAATTTTTAGACATACAATTATTAAAGTTATTGAATCTTAAAATTTATAAAATGTCTGATCTGATGGGTCATTCTCACAACGGGGAAAATCCCGCCATGATCAGCCAATCGTATCAGTATCAAAACATGATTGACAGTTTCTTTCCTTCCAATCCTGAATGCCCAAATCACGTGACCGGAGTGCCTTTTAATAACGCGTATGGGGAGCCCAACGTAACAGGCCAAGTTTCGTGCGCGGAATGTTTTCTGCACCAAACGATAATGCAATCAATACAAACTCCTGTACAATGTCACCATCTTCACGCGAGCTCAAACTGTCCGAACTGTTACTCACAGAAATGGAAAACTCAAAATAACTCGCCCATTTCATATGCGCCAGGAATATCGCCTCCCTTACTTTTGGGACATAGCCCACTGGGGCCTAACGTTTCACCCCCACTTAACACACAGGGGAGTCCTAATAGACAGTTTCAAAGCAGCCCAAGATACAATATAAGCCCGCACCATACGCCATATAACAGTAATCCAGGCAGTCCTTATGATAAAAACGGTGTTAAAAGTTACCATAATAATGGATATAATACTGAAATGGAAAGCCAATCCAATGCAATGTATTACCCACAACCAAGTTACAGACATGATATTCAACATAATCAACCTAATCATAACAAAGAAACAGCAAGTGCCTTTACAACATTAAGGAAAAATTCAAGATTTCCCAACCATCAAACAAAGGATACAACAAGATCTAAATCACAAGTAATGGGTAAACGAGATTCAATAAAATCTTCAGCTAAAGAAACTGAAAGTCAAAGGAATTTAAGTTTACCACTTAATGCAAGCAAAGAACACCAGGTAACCTTTATTTATAATTCGATTTTCTAATAATTCTATGTTATATTGTAATATAAAATTTATAACTAAGGCATGTATGTATGAACTTTGAAATTGATTTTGTCATCATTTTTATTACATCATAAAATATTGCATTTTTAACAACTTTAACAATTAAACTTGATTGTTATTAAAATTGTTTGGTTGATTGTCTTTTCATTTCTATATGAATATTTTTTATTAATATTAATGATTTAGTGTATATACTACCAAATATGCTTTGATGTTCAGCTCATAAAAGTCGAATAAAAATTAAAGTTATGATTTTACAGTTGCACTAAAATATTAAAACAAACATTAACACCGGTTTTATGGTGATCAAGCTAAACCTTGTTTATCGCTAATGACATAGTCTGGCCTTGTCATTTATTACAAAGTTTTCATTTCTTTTTAATGCTGTATGGTGTAGTGGTAAGAACATTTGACTTTAAAACATGTGGTTCTTGGTTTGATTATTCCTCTTTTTATGTGGTAGCACACTTGAATAAGACATACAAATTATATGAACTTCTTCCTGTGAAAAAAGTGAAAAAACAATTTGGCAGAATATTTATCAGGCTTTTACTATCAATAATATTCTCATACAATTTGAAAACACTTGGAATATCGATATGTAATTTTTTTTGTAATATATTGTTCACAGAATCGCAAGCGAAGTGCTGATGACTTGTGTCAAGTTTGTGGAGACAGAGCTTCAGGATATCATTACAATGCTCTAACTTGTGAGGGGTGCAAAGGATTCTTCAGAAGGTCTATAAACAAAAAAGAACCACCCTACAGGTAAGTTACTAGTGTTTTATTCAGTTATATTGACCTATGTAATATTGCACTAATTGTTGTTATTGACATTACCTTTACCCTAGTCTTGAATTGCATATAATGATTAAGCCAAAAAAAGTAAACAGTAGAAATGAGAAAATATAGTTCAAACAGTTATGTAACACCTTTAGCTTAGACACACCGAAATTTGAAAGCTAAAAATAAACATTTACACTCATGTTAAACCGGCTAATCAAGAACAAAGTAATTTGTTAGATGATTAAAAGTTAAAACAAACAAATTATAGTTTGTTAAATTCCCCTGTAATTAAATATGGAAGTTAATGTTTACTTAATTAAATATATTAAATATATAACGGTTTTCTGAAGTTTTATTTTTATATATTAGTAAAAGTTTTAGCATAAGTATTGGCATTGCTATTACACTTAAACATTAAATGTCAAAAAATGGCATACTATTAACATTGATGGCATACTACATGAATATATCAAAAAGTTGTTTTAAATTAATTGAGTGCTTTAGAGTGATGTTGCAGATTGTTAAAATAATATAAAATTTTAGTTTTTGTCTAGCCCATCCCATTTCTATTATTTTCTTTTCCATGAAAAGTTGTAAAATGTAAAGTGCTGGCTTTAAAATTGTTTGTTTTTGGTAGATTTTTGTGTGTTTAGTAAACAGTTGTTTGTTGAAAATATTTGCAAACTGAATTTTTTGCTTTGTAACAAGGTCTGGTTATAAGATTTTTTGATTGTAATTCATGATATGTTTACATTTTCACCAAAAATTCACTAAATCAATAAAGTCTTTACACTTAATTAACTTAAACAAATAGACTATGTGGTATTTTTAAGAACAAGTTATATATATAATTTTCTAAAACGAAACAAACATAAAAGTGAAAATAAATAATGAGTTTAATTAAAAAAATATTTATTTGTTTAGTTTTTCATAACTGTTTAATAAAGCTACCAGCTTACTTAACTTTCAAAATAAATATTTACAAAATATAAATTTTAAATTTCAGAGGTGCAAATTTTTTTTTCTTAAAAGTTTTACAGTTGTTTAAGCATTTATGATGTTTTAAATACTTCAATAAACAAATATTTAATATAAGCCTAATTTAAATCTTTCCATGAATCTTTAGCAAATATATTGTGTTACACATATACAAAAGAAAGCTTTGTAGCGTTCATTAATTCTTTTATTTTATAATGTTGCAATATTTTTAGTTATAAACCCAACAATATTTATGTTATATTTTAGTTGCAAATTTGGAGGAAATTGTGAAATGGACACTTACACAAGAAGAAAATGTCCAGAATGTAGGTTGAAGAAATGTCGACAAGTTGGAATGTTAGAAGAATGTAAGTTTTTGGATCTAATTAACTTTAGAAGGGTTTTATGTTTGTAATTGTCATTTGTTCGGCTAATTTCAATATGTTATCCCCAATACCCGTTATATCAACTTTCTATTTCTATATATGCTGTTTGTGGCGCACAGGTGAACTACTATGGGTTGTGACCGTATTACAACAAAAAATACTGGCAGCGTGGTGTAGTAGTCAGATCACTTGATACACTACATAAAATAGTGGGTTTAATCCCCACTGCCTTTATAAATGGTATGAACTCCTAATGAGCTAACATATAATCAGCAGCTTTTTTATTAGGCAATTATATTCTATAATATTCCAAACTACCAAAGGCAACTCGAGACTGGGTCGGAGTAACAAATGCTACTCTATGTTTAGGTTGCGCATTCGACTTTACCACATCGAGGATAAAGATATATACAAAAAAAAATAAAATAAAATAAAATGCTGCCCTAGTGCAGGCCATTACCTAGTGTTTAAAACTATAAATTAATGTTTTTATTTTTTTAAAGGTTTATTAACTGAAATTCAATGTCAATCAAAACGAAGAAGTCGAACAAATAAAAGTGAATCAAATAAAAACTCAACAAACTCAAATAATAATGAAGTTTCACCCAAGGATAAAACCAACCAAGATTCCACAAATAATGAGAAACCTAATATACTGGTACTGGTTTAAATACTTAGTTATTCTGTTAAAGATTTTAAGTAACAAACTTTTCCGATGATTTTGTTTTAGTGTTATAACGATCTGGTATTTTCGTTTACTTAACTCTTTTAATTTTTAGAAAACTGCAGCCAATCCTCCATTATCATACGAGGACAAAAAGTTGATACGCTTTGTTGGTTTTGCTTTTGAGGAATATCGCGGAAACCCTGAAGTAATTAAACGATGGGTAAGTGGA
This sequence comes from Corella eumyota, assembly GCF_963082875.1. Classification (NCBI taxonomy): domain Eukaryota; kingdom Metazoa; phylum Chordata; class Ascidiacea; order Phlebobranchia; family Corellidae; genus Corella; species Corella eumyota. The sequence goes on from NC_137490.1 coordinate 1,588,654, forward strand.
ATTTGGAATTAGGCTATCTATAAATTTTTTTTTTTTAAAACATTTTTTTAAGTACGAATACCAGACTAACATAATTATTTGATTTGTAGTTGCAATAACTGCCCAACATTTATTGAGTTCTGTTTGGTCCTTCATTAGCCTTTTTTCATTATTTTTTAGAGTGATTATTTTTTTTAGAGTGATTATTTAAGTTGTCGGGAAGATGAAGCGAGTGAAGAAGTCCGAGCAACTCACTTGATCGGGATCTCAAGTACTCATGTCAAAGCTCTTGTGGAATTCACAAAGAAATTGCCAGGTAAAATATTTCACTTTTACAAGCCTGTTTTTACCTATAAATACATTTTTTAAAGTAAAGGCTGGGTACACAGATTTACTTTATTTTTATAATTTTACAAAAACAAAATATTTAAATTTTTTGCAACAAATATTGAAGATGAGTTTAATATTGTTAATATGAAGTCTGCCCAATAGACAACATGATATAAACAAGTTGTAAACAGCAATAAATAAAACCGCTCATGTCAGAGGTGGTCTGTTGTCCTTATGATGTTTTACATCTTTTTTGAATTAAACAACTTACGCAAGTCTGTTTAAAACATAAAAGTGTGCCACTTACAACAAACAAGTTTGCAAATAAAGATAAGTTTAAAATGTTTTTAACAAACAAAAAATAAAAAAAAAACAGTTTTTAAAAATTGAATATCATTGCAATAGTCTCCTATAAATAGACTTTTTAAAATTTAAAATGTAATTCTGTAACAAAAACCGTGTTTAAATATTGTAAAATATAATTTTGTAATCGCAAACTTAATATTTATTAAATAAATTTAATATTAGGTATGATTTCATAATGATAATAATTCAACAATAGCGTTGTCAAATATTAAGTTTAATCTTTAAATAAATTTTCTTGTGTATTTTTTTAATGTTGAAATTTAAATCCTGGATTGGTGGAATTAAAGTCTGTCAAACATCTGAATATTTGATCACACACCCAATACATTACATGACTCACTTTTGTGCTAATCGATGTTTAACTTACACAAACATTGACTACACATTTTTTTTTATATCATGACTGTTTAAATATTGGATTTATTGTCACTTATTTCCCTTAATGTTCCAAACTGTTTTTAAGTGAAAATATAAGTTTGATTATGCATTGAATTCTCCTTAATATTAATAAAATAAATCGTGACGATATATATTGTTAATGCGTGGGTGTATTGTAAAACTTATAACACATCTGTAAAACATTGTTAAAAATAGGTTCATTTTTTAATATCACTATAACATAGTAGTTAATATTGAATAAAATTAATAAAAACTGTTTGATTCAAAATTGTTAAAAGTATTAACAATGGCTTATTGAAAAATATGCTGAAAAATATTTACTTTTCCAGTATATTTTGTAATAAAAATACCTCATTTTGTGTGAAATTAAGTATGTAGGTTTTATAAGATGTAGGTTATAATATATTTTAATGACATTGTCAGTTTGAAAACAAATTTATGCAAGATTTTATTGATCTTTTGGAGACAGTTATAAAAATTTTATTTTTCAAAAATTTTCAAAATTGTTTGTTTAACCACAATTAATTTAAAGTATTTTTATGACTAAAACCTAAAGCAAATATTCATAAAAAAATTTCAAGATTTTCTTGTAAAATTTTTATGTGACTTGTCATTAAATTTCTATTTTTTTATGCCATATAACAAAATTGCCGATCAAAAATAAATAAAACTTTCTTTAATATTGCTCAATTTCCTATAAATTGTAACTTTTTTATGATCCCTTTATTACATATATGTCAATTACACAATTAAATATAGTTCTGATTTTGCAAAAAATTGTATAAAATGGATAATATATATCTGTCACCTATTTTTAAAACTTTTATTTTATATTATAACTTTTATACATACAATTTTTAATTTAAATTTATTTAATTTTGCCAAAACATGTTTTAAAATTGATTAACATTTGAATCAATGTACTTCTGGTACCAAAAAAACAATTTTAATTCGAAAATATTATTATTAACCTTACAATTTATATATTTTTGTTGAGGTTTAACTTATATAAATTCAAAAATTTGATTTTATTTAGGATTTAATCGACTTACCACAGAAGATCAAATCTCAATGTTGAAGGGTAGTGTGGTGAATATCATGATGTTGAGGAACATTTGCAGTTACAATAAGAAAAAGAACAACCTTGACATTTCAGCTATTTTAACCGAAAAAGGTAAATCATATTTTTATTTGTTTATATTTTTATACTCACACAGCTATTAAATTTTTATATTTATAAGTAATATTTATGTATATATTTGTACTATATTTATAGTGACCGTCTTTTTTGTTTTTATAATTGTATATCACTATATCTAATTAGGCTTTAACTTAGTTATATATATATATATATATATATATATATATATATATATTGATATAATACACTACTTTTTAAGTAAATACCATATGTTAAAAATTTTAAACTTATAAAATTATATAAAAAAAACATTTTGTATAAAACCATTTTGCAACACGTTAAGTTTAAAACTTTATAATGACTCGGTGATTTTAAAAACTTAATTTTAGCAAACCATGATTTGCAAAATCTGTTTTCAAATTTTTTGACATTTGTTTGTTTGTTACATAAATTGTTAAGCTGTCCAAACAACTTTTACTACTAGGTAGGCTGGTGTATGTATTTAACGTAGTAATAAATTGTTGCAAAGTATTTTTGCTTAATTTTTGACTAACTTTTGTTAAACAAATTTGTATTAGTGTATATATTGTTTACCTACATTAAGTTTTGCATATTAACTACCATTCTAATTTATTACAATAACCCTTGCTACATTTACTACTTGTTTTAAGGTCCAAAATTTAGTAGATCTGTTTTGTATGAAATTAAAAAAACATTTTTTGTTAGCTTTGGATGCCGAACATTTAAAAAGAATTTTTCAATTTTGTTCAACAATATCAAAGATAGATTTGGACCAATATGAATATGGACTTCTTATCGCTGTTATCCTATTTGATTCAGGTATTTACTTTTTAGATTTTTATTTGCAGTTGTTAAATTTACATACTGGAAAAAAAAATTCATAAAAATATTCCATAATACAAATATGTGACATAAATTCTGCATAATATGGTAATTGATGACTACTGATTTTTATTAAGCCATTTTTCAATTGAGTCGGTTAATAATTTAACAATGTTTTTGGGTATTTAAACAAGTAAATTTGTAATATAGGATGTCATGGTAATAGTATTTAAACAAAATTTTCACATAAACTTTTTTAAACAAACCCAATAAAAACTTGGTTTAAAATACCTGAAATATATATTTCTTACCAACCTACTTCTATTTAAGTTTTAAAGGTTTACAACATTTGGCTATTGTGTATATTAAAATGCCTAAAAAACTGTTGTTTATATATTTAAAAAAATTATATTTAGATTATCCAAATGCGACAGACAAGGCTAGGATAGACCGATATCGGGATATGTATCTTTCTAACCTTTCTCGATATTGTGAATTTCGAATCGAAAATCGACCGAGCGCATTTGCGAGAATATTATCGTTAATCACACAATTAAGAACTTTGTGTCACACTCATATTAAAATGGTTGCACAATTTAAACATAAGGATGAATATACACCACTGCTTTGTGAAATATGGGATTTGTGGTGAATTTTAGGAAGAATTTAAAACATTTAAACCCAAATTTAAACCCAAACTTGTTTGTATTAGAATTTTCATTACAAAAATGCTTACATGTTAAAAGTAAATTCCAACAAATTGTAAAGTTCGCACACATGTTTAGCTTAAAATTTTTTCTTATTTTTTTAGGTCTTTAAAAGTTCCAAAAATTAAAGTTTCATTTTTAGTGATTTTATTCTAAAAAATTTTTTAACATTGTGTTGGATGCTAGGTATACCAAATTTCCCTTATTGCAGATTATAAAACTGCCATAAGAACCCTTTGTATATTGCAGTAGAAAATTTATTTCACTAAACACTTACCATGACTTTACTTTTAAATCTAATATATTATTACAACTAACATTCCCAACTAAAACAAAGTTTTTTCTTTATTTTTTCTATAAATGTATTAATGTTTTGTGTATATATCTTTTATCTTTTGCACTGTGGATTATAAATGTAACATTTTTTTATCCGGCCATCTTGGTTAAAATATGTTATCTTTTTGATGTAAAATATTAACTTTAGTATTAAAACGAAAATATTTTGATTTTGAGTTTTTTTCAGTTAGGTTTAAAACGAAAATGGCTTACATTTGCAAATATTATTGGTATTCTCAATTATAAAATAATATTGATTTACCATTATAGCAACCGGCAGCGTGGTGTAGTGGTAAAAACACTTGCTAAACCACACATGAGGTCGTGGGTTCAATCCCCACTGCTCTCATGCTGCAATGCCCTTAAGTAAGGCACTATAAACGGTGTGAACTCCTGCTGAGCCAGCACTTAATCAGCAGCATAATTATCGGGCAATTATAATCTATAATATCTCAAACTGCCACAGGCAACTCGAGACTGGGTAGGAGTAACTGATGTTACGATACATACAAAAAATAGCGGTTATTAATCAAAGTGAGGGTATGCATATGGGTTGAAATAGAATATGTTTATATCTTAAGGAACTGTAAAAGTAAAAAAAATATGAACCGCAGCACACACGTATTTTAAATATTGAAAACATTTTTTTTTATTTAGGTTTTTCGCACATTGATAAAAGTAAATAATAAATACGATATACAATTAATATTACAACAATGCGACGGGAAAAAATGACAAAAAAAACATTTCCCAAAAATATTTAGTATAATAAAAAGCAAATTTATATTTCGGTTATCAATAGGTCACATGACATTTTTTGGCCAATAGTATTGTATAAAAATTTATTAAATTTTTTTTTTATTTAAAATCAAAAAACAGTTGTTGTGTAAGAACCGCGAAGGACTAATAAACGTGTTTACAATTTTTTTTTTCTAATATTATTATCTATAAAAGTTATGACACTTTCTAAAAATGTACGAAATATCAAAACTTGAAATTACCTATTTTATCTGACGCGCACTGGCCTAATTAACATTCAAGTTAAAACATTTTGCAAAAATATCCAGTAGAACATAAGTTGAGCAAATTTACATTTTAGGTATAGGTTACGTGATATATTCTGGGCCCATAATATTATATACAAATTTTTTTTTAATTTAAAATTTAAAATCAAAAAAATATTTGTTTTGTTAAAACCGCACAGGCCTTATTAACGTTATTACAAAATATTTTTTTTAAATATTTATAAATGTAAAAGTTATGACATTTCCATTAAAAAATGTAAAATATAATTTCTCTAATCAAGTTTTGTTTACACATTTTATTTTTTTGTTTTAATTTATTTTACAAGAATGATGTAGCCGCAGTTATGCAGTGTCGCACATGCAGCTTTGTGGCTTGACGGTTAGTACCCTCGTGTATCGATTTAACTCTTCGGATTCGAATCCCGCAAAGAAAAATATTTCAAATAAATTAAAAATTGTTATATATGTAATGATGTACTTAATAGTAAAACAGGGAATATTTATGTAAAAGTAAAAGTAAAATGGGACAAACACAAAAATGTTTTATTTATTTTATTAAATTATTTTATAAAAATTTACTTTCTTTTTGTCTTTACTCGGTGTTGTAGAGTAGCCAGTGGTTGGACTCGAACCCGAAAGCCGGGATGACATAACTTTTAGAATATTAATATTTTCGAAAAATATTTCGTAAACACGGTAATTGAACCTGTGCGGTTTTAACAGAACAATTATTTTTCGATTTAAAATATTTTATTTTTTTTTTTGATTTGTATGCAATATCATAGGCCAAAAATATCAAGTGATCCAATTAAACCTAAAATAAAAATGACCTCAAACTTTGTTTTACTGAAAATTTTCGCGAAATGTTTTATCTTGAATGTTAGTTAGGCCAATGCGCGTCTAATAAAATACAAAATTTTAGGTTTTGAGATTTCATAAATTTTTAATAAAAGTTTCATAACTTTTATGAATATTAATATTTTTGAAAAATATTTTGTAAACACGGTAATTGGACCTGTGCGGTTCTACCACAACAATTATTTTTCGATTTAAAATTTTTTATTTTTTTAAAAAAAATTTGTATGCAATATCATTGGCCAAAAATATCACGTGACCTAATTAAACCCAAAATAAAAATTACCTCAAACTTTTGTTTTACTGAAAATTTTCGCGAAATGTTTTATCTTGAATGTTAGTTAGGCCAATGCGCGTCTAATAAAATACAAAATTTTAGGTTTTAAGATTTCATAAATTTTTAATAAAAGTTTCATAACTTTTATGAATATTAATATTTTCAAAAATTATTTTGTAAACACGGTAATTGGACCTGTGCGGTTCTAACACAACACTTATTTTTCGATTTAAAATTTTTTATTTCTTTTCCAAAAATTTGTATGCAATATCATTGGCCAAAAATATCACGTGACCTAATTAAACCCAAAATAAAAATTACCTCAAACTTTTGTTTTACTGAAAATTTTCGCGAAATGTTTTATCTTGATTGTTAGTTAGGCCAATGCGCGTCTAATAAAGTACAAAATTTTAGGTTTTGAGATTTCATAAATTTTTAATAAAAGTTTCATAACTTTTATGAATATTAATATTTTCGAAAAATATTTTGTAAACACGGTAATTGGACTTGTGCGGTTCTAACACAACACTTATTTTTCGATTTAAAATTTTTTATTTTTTTTTCAAAAATTTGTATGCAATATCATTAGCCAAAAATATCACGTGACCTAATTAAACCCAAAATAAAAATTACCTCAAACTTTTGTTTTACTAAAAATTTTCGCGAAATGTTTTATCTTGAATGTTAGTTAGGCCAATGCACGTCTAATAAAATACAAAAGTTTAGGTTTTGAGATTTCATAAATTTTTAATAAAAGTTTCATAACTTTTATGAATATTAATATTTTCGAAAAATATTTTGTAAACACGGTAATTGGACCTGTGCGGTTCTAACACAACAATTATTTTTCGATTTAAAATTTTTTATTTTTTTTTCAAAAATTTGTATGCAATATCATTGGCCAAAAATATCACGTGACCTAATTAAACCCAAAATAAAAATTACCTCAAACTTTTGTTTTACTGAAAATTTTCGCGAAATGTTTTATCTTGAATGTTAGTTAGGCCAATGCGCGTCTAATAAAATACAAAATTTTAGGTTTTAAGATTTCATAAATTTTTAATAAAAGTTTCATAACTTTTATGAATATTAATATTTTCGAAAATTATTTTGTAAACACGGTAATTGGACCTGTGCGGTTCTAACACAACACTTATTTTTCGATTTAAAATTTTTTATTTCTTTTCCAAAAATTTGTATGCAATATCATTGGCCAAAAATATCACGTGACCTAATTAAACCCAAAATAAAAATTACCTCAAACTTTTGTTTTACTGAAAATTTCCGCGAAATGTTTTATCTTGATTGTTAGTTAGGCCAATGCGCGTCTAATAAAGTACAAAATTTTAGGTTTTGAGATTTCATAAATTTTTAATAAAAGTTTCATAACTTTTATGAATATTAATATTTTCGAAAAATATTTTGTAAACACGGTAACTGGACTTGTGCGGTTCTAACACAACACTTATTTTTCGATTTAAAATTTTTTATTTTTTTTTTAAAAATTTGTATGCAATATCATTAGCCAAAAATATCACGTGACCTAATTAAACCCAAAATAAAAATTACCTCAAACTTTTGTTTGACTAAAAATTTTGGCGAAATGTTTTATCTTGAATGTTAGTTAGGCCAATGCACGTCTAATAAAATACAAAAGTTTAGGTTTTGAGATTTCATAAATTTTTAATAAAAGTTTCAAACTTTTATGAATATTAATATTTTCGAAAAATATTTTGTAAACACGGTAATTGGACCTGTGCGGTTCTAACACAACAATTATTTTTCGATTTAAAATTTTTTATTTTTTTTTCAAAAATTTGTATGCAATATCATTGGCCAAAAATATCACGTGACCTAATTAAACCAAAAATAAAAATTACCTCAAACTTTTGTTTTACTGAAAATTTTCGCGAAATGTTTTATCTTGAATGTTAGTTAGGCCAATGCGCGTCTAATAAAATACAAAATTTTAGGTTTTCAGATTTCATAAATTTTTAATAAAAGTTTCATAACTTTTATGAATATTAATATTTTCGAAATATATTTTGTAAACACGGTAATTGGACCTGTGCGGTTCTAACACCACACTTATTTTTCGATTTAAAATTTTTTATTTTTTTCAAAAATTTGTATGCAATATCATCGGCCAAAAATATCACGTGACCTAGTTAAACCCAAAATAAAAATTACCTCAAACTTTTGTTTTACTGAAAATTTTCGCAAAATGTTTTATCTTGAATGTTAGTTAGGCCAATGCGCGTCCAATAAAATACAAAATTTTAGGTTTTGAGATTTCATAAATTTTTAATAAAAGTTTCATAACTTTTATGAATATTAATATTTAAAAAAAATATTTTGTAAACACGGTAATTGGACCTGTGCGGTTCTAACACAACCCTTATTTTTCGATTTAAAATTTTTTATTTTTTTTCAAAAAATTTGTATGCAATATCATTGGCCAAAAATATCACGTAACCTAATTAAACCCAAAATAAAAATTACCTCAAACTTTTGTTTTACTGAAAATTTTCGCGAAATGTTTTATCTTGAATGTTAGTTAGGCCAATGCGCGTCTAATAAAATACAAAAGTTTAGGTTTTGAGATTTCATAAATTTTTAATAAAAGTTTCATAACTTTTATGAATATTAATATTTTCGAAAAATATTTTGTAAACACGGTAATTGGACCTGTGCGGTTCTAACACAACAATTATTTTTAGATTTAAAATTTTTTATTTTTTTTCCAAAAATTTGTATGCAATATCATTGGCCAAAAATATCATGTGACCTAATTAAACCCAAAATAAAAATTACCTCAAACTTTTGTTTTACTGAAAATTTTCGCGAAATGTTTTATCTTGAATGTTAGTTAGGCCAATGCGCGTCTAATAAAATACAAAAGTTTAGGTTTTGAGATTTCACAAATTTTTAATAAAAGTTTCATAACTTTTATGAATATTAATATTTTCGAAAAATATTTTGTAAACACGGTAATTGGACCTGTGCGGTTCTAACACAACAATTATTTTTAGATTTAAAATTTTTTATTTTTTTTCCAAAAATTTGTATGCAATATCATTGGCCAAAAATATCACGTGACCTAATTAAACCCAAAATAAAAATTACCTCAAACTTTTGTTTTACTGAAAATTTTTGCGAAATGTTTTATCTTGAATGTTAGTTAGGCCAATGCGCGTCTAATAAAATACAAAATTTTAGGTTTTGAGATTTCATAAATTTTTAATAAAAGTTTCATAACTTTTATGAATATTAATATTTTCGAAAAATATTTTGTAAACACGGTAATTGGACCTGTGCGGTTCTAACACCACACTTATTTTTCGATTTAAAATTTTTTATTTTTTTCAAAAATTTGTATGCAATATCATTGGCCAAAAATATCACGTGACCTAATTAAACCCAAAATAAAAATTACCTCAAACTTTTGTTTTACTGAAAATTTTCGCAAAATGTTTTATCTTGAATGTTAGTTAGGCCAATGCGTGTCTAATAAAATACAAAATTTTAGGTTTTGAGATTTCATAAATTTTTAATAAAAGTTTCATAACTTTTATGAATATTAATATTTTCGAAAAATATTTTGTAAACACGGTAATTGGACCTGTGCGGTTCCAACACAACACTTATTTTTCGATTTAAAATTTTTTATTTTTTTTCAAAAAATTTGTATGCAATATCATTGGCCAAAAATATCACGTGACCTAATTAAACCCAAAATAAAAATTACCTCAAACTTTTGTTTTACTGAAAATTTTCGCGAAATGTTTTATCTTGAATGTTAGTTAGGCCAATGCGCGTCTAATAAAATACAAAATTTTAGGTTTTAAGATTTCATAAATTTTTAATAAAAGTTTCATAACTTTTATGAATATGAATATTTTCGAAAAATATTTTGTAAACACGGTAATTGGACCTGTGCGTTTCTAACACAACACTTATTTTTTGATTTAAATTTTTTTATTTTTTTTCAAAAAATTTGTATGCAATATCATTGGCCAAAAATATCACGTGACCTAATTAAACCCAAAATAAAAATTACCTCAAACTTTTGTTTTACTGAAAATTTTCGCGAAATGTTTTGTCTTGAATGTTAGTTAAGCCAATGCGCGTCTAATAAAATACAAAATTTTAGGTTTTGAGATTTCATAAATTTTTAATAAAAGTTTCATAACTTTTATGAATATTAATATTTTTGCAAATTATTTTGTAAACACGGTAATTGGACCTGTGCGGTTCTAACACAACACATATTTTTTGATTTAAAATTTTTTATTTTTTTTCCAAAAATTTGTATGCAATATCATTGGCCAAAAATATCACGTGACCTAATTAAACCCAAAATAAAAATTACCTCAAACTTTTGTTTTACTGAAAATTTTCGCGAAATGTTTTATCTTGATTGTTAGTTAGGCCAATGCGCGTCTAATAAAGTACAAAATTTTAGGTTTTGAGATTTCATAAATTTTTAATAAAAGTTTCATAACTTTTATGAATATTAATATTTTCGAAAAATATTTTGTAAACACGGTAATTGGACCTGTGCGTTTCTAACACAACACTTATTTTTCGATTTAAATTTTTTTATTTTTTTTCAAAAAATTTGTATGCAATATCATTGGCCAAAAATATCACGTGACCTAATTAAACCCAAAATAAAAATTACCTCAAACTTTTGTTTTACTGAAAATTTTCGCGAAATGTTTTATCTTGAATGTTAGTTAAGCCAATGCGCGTCTAATAAAATACAAAATTTTAGGTTTTGAGATTTCATAAATTTTTAATAAAAGTTTCATAACTTTTATGAATATTAATATTTTCGAAAAATATTTTGTAAACACGGTAATTGGACCTGTGCTGTTCTAACACAACACTTATTTTTCAATTTAAAATATTTTATTTTTTTTCAAAAAATTTGTATGCAATATTATTGGCCAAAAATATCACGTGACCTAATTAAACCCAAAATAAAAATTACCTCAAACTTTTGTTTTACTGAAAATTTTCGCGAAATGTTTTATCTTGAATGTTAGTTAGGCCAATGCGCGTCTAATAAAATACAAAATTTTAGGTTTTGAGATTTCATAAATTTTTAATAAAAGTTTCATAACTTTTATGAATATTAATATTTTCGAAAAATATTTTGTAAACACGGTAATTGGACCTGTGCGGTTCCAACACAACCCTTATTTTTCGATTTAAAATTTTTTATTTTTTTTCAAAAAATTTGTATGCAATATCATTGGCCAAAAATATCACGTGACCTAATTAAACCCAAAATAAAAATTACCTCAAACTTTTGTTTTACTGAAAATTTTCGCGAAATGTTTTATCTTGAATGTTAGTTAGGCCAATGCGCGTCTAATAAAATCCAAAATTTTAGGTTTTGAGATTTCATAAATTTTTAATAAAAGTTGCATAACTTTTATGAATATTAATATTTTCGAAAAATATTTTGTAAACACGGTAATTGGACCTGTGCGGTTCTAACACAACCCTTATTTTTCGATTTAAATTTTTTTATTTTTTTTCAAAAAATTTGTATGCAATATCATTGGCCAAAAATATCACGTGACCTAATTAAACCCAAAATAAAAATTACCTCAAACTTTTGTTTTACTGAAAATTTTCGCGAAATGTTTTATCTTGAATGTTAGTTAAGCCAATGCGCGTCTAATAAAATACAAAATTTTAGGTTTTGAGATTTCATAAATTTTTAATAAAAGTTTCATAACTTTTATGAATATTAATATTTTCGAAAAATATTTTGTAAACACGGTAATTGGACCTGTGCTGTTCTAACACAACACTTATTTTTCGATTTAAAATATTTTATTTTTTTTCAAAAAATTTGTATGCAATATTATTGGCCAAAAATATCACGTGACCTAATTAAACCCAAAATAAAAATTACCTCAAACTTTTGTTTTACTGAAAATTTTCGCGAAATGTTTTATCTTGAATGTTAGTTAGGCCAATGCGCATCTTATAAAATACAAAATTTTAGGTTTTGAGATTTCATAAATTTTTAATAAAAGTTTCATAACTTTTATGAATATTAATATTTTCGAAAAATATTTTGTAAACACGGTAATTGGACCTGTGCGGTTCTAACACAACAATTATTTTTCGATTTAAAATTTTTTATTTTTTTCAAAAAATTTGTATGCAATATCATTGGCCAAAAATATCACGTGACCTAATTAAACCCAAAATAAAAATTACCTCAAACTTTTGTTTTACTGAAAATTTTCGCGAAATGTTTTATCTTGAATGTTGGTTAGGCCAATGCGCGTCTAATAAAATACAAAATTTTAGGTTTTGAGATTTCATAAATTTTTAATAAAAGTTTCATAACTTTTATGAATATTAATATTTTTGAAAAATATTTTGTAAACACGGTAATTCGACCTGTGCGGTTCTAACACAACACTTATTTTTCGATTTAAAATTTATTATTTTTTTTCAAAAAATTTGTATGCAATATCATTGGCCAAAAATATCACGTGACCTAATTAAACCCAAAATAAAAATTACCTCAAACTTTTGTTTTACTGAAAATTTTCGCGAAATGTTTTATCTTGAATGTTAGTTAGGCCAATGCGCGTCTAATAAAATCCAAAATTTTAGGTTTTGAGATTTCATAAATTTTTAATAAAAGTTGCATAACTTTTATGAATATTAATATTTTCGAAAAATATTTTGTAAACACGGTAATTGGACCTGTGCGGTTCTAACACAACCCTTATTTTTCGATTTAAATTTTTTTATTTTTTTTCAAAAAATTTGTATGCAATATCATTGGCCAAAAATATCACGTGACCTAATTAAACCCAAAATAAAAATTACCTCAAACTTTTGTTTTACTGAAAATTTTCGCGAAATGTTTTATCTTGAATGTTAGTTAAGCCAATGCGCGTCTAATAAAATACAAAATTTTAGGTTTTGAGATTTCATAAATTTTTAATAAAAGTTTCATAACTTTTATGAATATTAATATTTTCGAAAAATATTTTGTAAACACGGTAATTGGACCTGTGCTGTTCTAACACAACACTTATTTTTCGATTTAAAATATTTTATTTTTTTTCAAAAAATTTGTATGCAATATTATTGGCCAAAAATATCACGTGACCTAATTAAACCCAAAATAAAAATTACCTCAAACTTTTGTTTTACTGAAAATTTTCGCGAAATGTTTTATCTTGAATGTTAGTTAGGCCAATGCGCATCTTATAAAATACAAAATTTTAGGTTTTGAGATTTCATAAATTTTTAATAAAAGTTTCATAACTTTTATGAATATTAATATTTTCGAAAAATATTTTGTAAACACGGTAATTGGACCTGTGCGGTTCTAACACAACAATTATTTTTCGATTTAAAATTTTTTATTTTTTTCAAAAAATTTGTATGCAATATCATTGGCCAAAAATATCACGTGACCTAATTAAACCCAAAATAAAAATTACCTCAAACTTTTGTTTTACTGAAAATTTTCGCGAAATGTTTTATCTTGAATGTTAGTTAGGCCAATGCGCATCTTATAAAATACAAAATTTTATGTTTTGAGATTTCATAAATTTTTAATAAAAGTTTCATAACTTTTATGAATATTAATATTTTTGAAAAATATTTTGTAAACACGGTAATTGGACCTGTGCTGTTCTAACACAACACTTATTTTTCGATTTAAAATATTTTATTTTTTTTCAAAAAATTTGTATGCAATATTATTGGCCAAAAATATCACGTGACCTAATTAAACCCAAAATAAAAATTACCTCAAACTTTTGTTTTACTGAAAATTTTCGCGAAATGTTTTATCTTGAATGTTAGTTAGGCCAATGCGCATCTTATAAAATACAAAATTTTAGGTTTTGAGATTTCATAAATTTTTAATAAAAGTTTCATAACTTTTATGAATATTAATATTTTCGAAAAATATTTTGTAAACACGGTAATTGGACCTGTGCGGTTCTAACACAACAATTATTTTTCGATTTAAAATTTTTTATTTTTTTCAAAAAATTTGTATGCAATATCATTGGCCAAAAATATCACGTGACCTAATTAAACCCAAAATAAAAATTACCTCAAACTTTTGTTTTACTGAAAATTTTCGCGAAATGTTTTATCTTGAATGTTAGTTAGGCCAATGCGCATCTTATAAAATACAAAATTTTATGTTTTGAGATTTCATAAATTTTTAATAAAAGTTTCATAACTTTTATGAATATTAATATTTTTGAAAAATATTTTGTAAACACGGTAATTGGACCTGTGCGGTTCTAACACAACACTTATTTTTCGATTTAAAATTTATTATTTTTTTTCAAAAAATTTGTATGCAATATCATGGCCAAAAATATAACGTGACCTAATTAAACCCAAAATAAAAATTATCTCAAACTTTTGTTTTACTGAAAATTTTCGCGAAATGTTTTATCTTGAATGTTAGTTAGGCCAATGCGCGTCTAATAAAATACAAAATTTTAGGTTTTGAGATTTCATAAATTTTTAATAAAAGTTTCATAACTTTTATGAATATTAATATTTTCGAAAAATATTTTGTAAACACGGTAATTGGACCTGTGCGGTTCTAACACAACACTTATTTTTCTATTTAAAATTTTTTACTTTTTTTCAAAAATTTGTATGCAATATCATTGGCCAAAAATATCACGTGACCTAATTAAACCCAAAATAAAAATTACCTCAAACTTTTGTTTTACTGAAAATTTTCGCGAAATGTTTTATCTTGAATGTTAGTTAAGCCAATGCGCGTCTAATAAAATACAAAATTTTAGGTTTTGAGATTTTATAAATTTTTAATAAAAGTTTCATAACTTTTATGAATATTAATATTTTCGAAAAATATTTTGTAAACACGGTAATTGGACCTGTGCTGTTCTAACACAACACTTATTTTTCGATTTAAAATATTTTATTTTTTTTCAAAAAATTTGTATGCAATATTATTGGCCAAAAATATCACGTGACCTAATTAAACCCAAAATAAAAATTACCTCAAACTTTTGTTTTACTGAAAATTTTCGCGAAATGTTTTATCTTGAATGTTAGTTAGGCCAATGCGCATCTTATAAAATACAAAATTTTAGGTTTTGAGATTTCATAAATTTTTAATAAAAGTTTCATAACTTTTATGAATATTAATATTTTCGAAAAATATTTTGTAAACACGGTAATTGGACCTGTGCGGTTCTAACACAACAATTATTTTTCGATTTAAAATTTTTTATTTTTTTCAAAAAATTTGTATGCAATATCATTGGCCAAAAATATCACGTGACCTAATTAAACCCAAAATAAAAATTACCTCAAACTTTTGTTTTACTGAAAATTTTCGCGAAATGTTTTATCTTGAATGTTAGTTAGGCCAATGCGCGTCTAATAAAATACAAAATTTTAGGTTTTGAGATTTCATAAATTTTTAATAAAAGTTTCATAACTTTTATGAATATTAATATTTTGTAAACACGGTAATTGGACCTGTGCGGTTCTAACACAACACTTATTTTTCGATTTAAAATTTATTATTTTTTTTCAAAAAATTTGTATGCAATATCATGGCCAAAAATATAACGTGACCTAATTAAACCCAAAATAAAAATTATCTCAAACTTTTGTTTTACTGAAAATTTTCGCGAAATGTTTTATCTTGAATGTTAGTTAGGCCAATGCGCGTCTAATAAAATACAAAATTTTAAGTTTTGAGATTTCATAAATTTTTAATAAAAGTTTCATAACTTTTATGAATATTAATATTTTCGAAAAATATTTTGTAAACACGGTAATTGGACCTGTGCGGTTCTAACACAACATTTATTTTTCTATTTAAAATTTTTTATTTTTTTTCAAAAATTTGTATGCAATATCATTGGCCAAAAATATCACGTGACCTAATTAAACCCAAAATAAAAATTACCTCAAACTTTTGTTTTACTGAAAATTTTCGCGAAATGTTTTATCTTGAATGTTAGTTAGGCCAATGCGCGTCTAATAAAATACAAAATTTTAGGTTTTGAGATTTCATAAATTTTTAATAAAAGTTTCATAACTTTTATGAATATTAATATTTTCGAAAAATATTTTGTAAACACGGTAATTGGACCTGTGCGGTTCTAACACAACACTTATTTTTCGATTTAAAATTTTTTATTTTTTTTCAAAAATTTGTATGCAATATCATTGGCCAAAAATATCACGTGACCTAATTAAACCCAAAATAAAAATTACCTCAAACTTTTGTTTTACTGAAAATTTTCGCGAAATGTTTTATCTTGAATGTTAGTTAAGCCAATGCGCGTCTAATAAAATACAAAATTTTAGGTTTTGAGATTTCATAAATTTTTAATAAAAGTTTCATAACTTTTATGAATATTAATATTTTCGAAAAATATTTTGTAAACACGGTAATTGGACCTGTGCTATTCTAACACAACACTTATTTTTCGATTTAAAATATTTTATTTTTTTTCAAAAAATTTGTATGCAATATTATTGGCCAAAAATATCACGTGACCTAATTAAACCCAAAATAAAAATTACCTCAAACTTTTGTTTTACTGAAAATTTTCGCAAAATGTTTTATCTTGAATGTTAGTTAGGCCAATGCGCGTCCAATAAAATACAAAATTTTAGGTTTTGAGATTTCATAAATTTTTAATAAAAGTTTCATAACTTTTATGAATATGAATATTTTCGAAAAATATTTTGTAAACACGGTAATTGGACCTGTGCGTTTCTAACACAACACTTATTTTTTGATTTAAATTTTTTTATTTTTTTTCAAAAAATTTGTATGCAATATCATTGGCCAAAAATATCACGTGACCTAATTAAACCCAAAATAAAAATTACCTCAAACTTTTGTTTTACTGAAAATTTTCGCGAAATGTTTTGTCTTGAATGTTAGTTAAGCCAATGCGCGTCTAATAAAATACAAAATTTTAGGTTTTGAGATTTCATAAATTTTTAATAAAAGTTTCATAACTTTTATGAATATTAATATTTTTGCAAATTATTTTGTAAACACGGTAATTGGACCTGTGCGGTTCTAACACAACACATATTTTTTGATTTAAAATTTTTTATTTTTTTTCCAAAAATTTGTATGCAATATCATTGGCCAAAAATATCACGTGACCTAATTAAACCCAAAATAAAAATTACCTCAAACTTTTGTTTTACTGAAAATTTTCGCGAAATGTTTTATCTTGATTGTTAGTTAGGCCAATGCGCGTCTAATAAAGTACAAAATTTTAGGTTTTGAGATTTCATAAATTTTTAATAAAAGTTTCATAACTTTTATGAATATTAATATTTTCGAAAAATATTTTGTAAACACGGTAATTGGACCTGTGCGTTTCTAACACAACACTTATTTTTCGATTTAAATTTTTTTATTTTTTTTCAAAAAATTTGTATGCAATATCATTGGCCAAAAATATCACGTGACCTAATTAAACCCAAAATAAAAATTACCTCAAACTTTTGTTTTACTGAAAATTTTCGCGAAATGTTTTATCTTGAATGTTAGTTAAGCCAATGCGCGTCTAATAAAATACAAAATTTTAGGTTTTGAGATTTCATAAATTTTTAATAAAAGTTTCATAACTTTTATGAATATGAATATTTTCGAAAAATATTTTGTAAACACGGTAATTGGACCTGTGCGTTTCTAACACAACACTTATTTTTTGATTTAAATTTTTTTATTTTTTTTCAAAAAATTTGTATGCAATATCATTGGCCAAAAATATCACGTGACCTAATTAAACCCAAAATAAAAATTACCTCAAACTTTTGTTTTACTGAAAATTTTCGCGAAATGTTTTGTCTTGAATGTTAGTTAAGCCAATGCGCGTCTAATAAAATACAAAATTTTAGGTTTTGAGATTTCATAAATTTTTAATAAAAGTTTCATAACTTTTATGAATATTAATATTTTTGCAAATTATTTTGTAAACACGGTAATTGGACCTGTGCGGTTCTAACACAACACATATTTTTTGATTTAAAATTTTTTATTTTTTTTCCAAAAATTTGTATGCAATATCATTGGCCAAAAATATCACGTGACCTAATTAAACCCAAAATAAAAATTACCTCAAACTTTTGTTTTACTGAAAATTTTCGCGAAATGTTTTATCTTGATTGTTAGTTAGGCCAATGCGCGTCTAATAAAGTACAAAATTTTAGGTTTTGAGATTTCATAAATTTTTAATAAAAGTTTCATAACTTTTATGAATATTAATATTTTCGAAAAATATTTTGTAAACACGGTAATTGGACCTGTGCGTTTCTAACACAACACTTATTTTTCGATTTAAATTTTTTTATTTTTTTTCAAAAAATTTGTATGCAATATCATTGGCCAAAAATATCACGTGACCTAATTAAACCCAAAATAAAAATTACCTCAAACTTTTGTTTTACTGAAAATTTTCGCGAAATGTTTTATCTTGAATGTTAGTTAAGCCAATGCGCGTCTAATAAAATACAAAATTTTAGGTTTTGAGATTTCATAAATTTTTAATAAAAGTTTCATAACTTTTATGAATATTAATATTTTCGAAAAATATTTTGTAAACACGGTAATTGGACCTGTGCTGTTCTAACACAACACTTATTTTTCAATTTAAAATATTTTATTTTTTTTCAAAAAATTTGTATGCAATATTATTGGCCAAAAATATCACGTGACCTAATTAAACCCAAAATAAAAATTACCTCAAACTTTTGTTTTACTGAAAATTTTCGCGAAATGTTTTATCTTGAATGTTAGTTAGGCCAATGCGCGTCTAATAAAATACAAAATTTTAGGTTTTGAGATTTCATAAATTTTTAATAAAAGTTTCATAACTTTTATGAATATTAATATTTTCGAAAAATATTTTGTAAACACGGTAATTGGACCTGTGCGGTTCCAACACAACCCTTATTTTTCGATTTAAAATTTTTTATTTTTTTTCAAAAAATTTGTATGCAATATCATTGGCCAAAAATATCACGTGACCTAATTAAACCCAAAATAAAAATTACCTCAAACTTTTGTTTTACTGAAAATTTTCGCGAAATGTTTTATCTTGAATGTTAGTTAGGCCAATGCGCGTCTAATAAAATACAAAATTTTAGGTTTTGAGATTTCATAAATTTTTAATAAAAGTTTCATAACTTTTATGAATATTAATATTTTTGCAAATTATTTTGTAAACACGGTAATTGGACCTGTGCGGTTCTAACACAACACATATTTTTTGATTTAAAATTTTTTATTTTTTTTCCAAAAATTTGTATGCAATATCATTGGCCAAAAATATCACGTGACCTAATTAAACCCAAAATAAAAATTACCTCAAACTTTTGTTTTACTGAAAATTTTCGCGAAATGTTTTATCTTGATTGTTAGTTAGGCCAATGCGCGTCTAATAAAGTACAAAATTTTAGGTTTTGAGATTTCATAAATTTTTAATAAAAGTTTCATAACTTTTATGAATATTAATATTTTCGAAAAATATTTTGTAAACACGGTAATTGGACCTGTGCGTTTCTAACACAACACTTATTTTTCGATTTAAATTTTTTTATTTTTTTTCAAAAAATTTGTATGCAATATCATTGGCCAAAAATATCACGTGACCTAATTAAACCCAAAATAAAAATTACCTCAAACTTTTGTTTTACTGAAAATTTTCGCGAAATGTTTTATCTTGAATGTTAGTTAAGCCAATGCGCGTCTAATAAAATACAAAATTTTAGGTTTTGAGATTTCATAAATTTTTAATAAAAGTTTCATAACTTTTATGAATATTAATATTTTCGAAAAATATTTTGTAAACACGGTAATTGGACCTGTGCTGTTCTAACACAACACTTATTTTTCAATTTAAAATATTTTATTTTTTTTCAAAAAATTTGTATGCAATATTATTGGCCAAAAATATCACGTGACCTAATTAAACCCAAAATAAAAATTACCTCAAACTTTTGTTTTACTGAAAATTTTCGCGAAATGTTTTATCTTGAATGTTAGTTAGGCCAATGCGCGTCTAATAAAATACAAAATTTTAGGTTTTGAGATTTCATAAATTTTTAATAAAAGTTTCATAACTTTTATGAATATTAATATTTTCGAAAAATATTTTGTAAACACGGTAATTGGACCTGTGCGGTTCCAACACAACCCTTATTTTTCGATTTAAAATTTTTTATTTTTTTTCAAAAAATTTGTATGCAATATCATTGGCCAAAAATATCACGTGACCTAATTAAACCCAAAATAAAAATTACCTCAAACTTTTGTTTTACTGAAAATTTTCGCGAAATGTTTTATCTTGAATGTTAGTTAGGCCAATGCGCGTCTAATAAAATCCAAAATTTTAGGTTTTGAGATTTCATAAATTTTTAATAAAAGTTGCATAACTTTTATGAATATTAATATTTTCGAAAAATATTTTGTAAACACGGTAATTGGACCTGTGCGGTTCTAACACAACCCTTATTTTTCGATTTAAATTTTTTTATTTTTTTTCAAAAAATTTGTATGCAATATCATTGGCCAAAAATATCACGTGACCTAATTAAACCCAAAATAAAAATTACCTCAAACTTTTGTTTTACTGAAAATTTTCGCGAAATGTTTTATCTTGAATGTTAGTTAAGCCAATGCGCGTCTAATAAAATACAAAATTTTAGGTTTTGAGATTTCATAAATTTTTAATAAAAGTTTCATAACTTTTATGAATATTAATATTTTCGAAAAATATTTTGTAAACACGGTAATTGGACCTGTGCTGTTCTAACACAACACTTATTTTTCGATTTAAAATATTTTATTTTTTTTCAAAAAATTTGTATGCAATATTATTGGCCAAAAATATCACGTGACCTAATTAAACCCAAAATAAAAATTACCTCAAACTTTTGTTTTACTGAAAATTTTCGCGAAATGTTTTATCTTGAATGTTAGTTAGGCCAATGCGCATCTTATAAAATACAAAATTTTAGGTTTTGAGATTTCATAAATTTTTAATAAAAGTTTCATAACTTTTATGAATATTAATATTTTCGAAAAATATTTTGTAAACACGGTAATTGGACCTGTGCGGTTCTAACACAACAATTATTTTTCGATTTAAAATTTTTTATTTTTTTCAAAAAATTTGTATGCAATATCATTGGCCAAAAATATCACGTGACCTAATTAAACCCAAAATAAAAATTACCTCAAACTTTTGTTTTACTGAAAATTTTCGCGAAATGTTTTATCTTGAATGTTAGTTAGGCCAATGCGCGTCTAATAAAATACAAAATTTTAGGTTTTGAGATTTCATAAATTTTTAATAAAAGTTTCATAACTTTTATGAATATTAATATTTTTGAAAAATATTTTGTAAACACGGTAATTCGACCTGTGCGGTTCTAACACAACACTTATTTTTCGATTTAAAATTTATTATTTTTTTTCAAAAAATTTGTATGCAATATCATTGGCCAAAAATATCACGTGACCTAATTAAACCCAAAATAAAAATTACCTCAAACTTTTGTTTTACTGAAAATTTTCGCGAAATGTTTTATCTTGAATGTTAGTTAGGCCAATGCGCGTCTAATAAAATCCAAAATTTTAGGTTTTGAGATTTCATAAATTTTTAATAAAAGTTGCATAACTTTTATGAATATTAATATTTTCGAAAAATATTTTGTAAACACGGTAATTGGACCTGTGCGGTTCTAACACAACCCTTATTTTTCGATTTAAATTTTTTTATTTTTTTTCAAAAAATTTGTATGCAATATCATTGGCCAAAAATATCACGTGACCTAATTAAACCCAAAATAAAAATTACCTCAAACTTTTGTTTTACTGAAAATTTTCGCGAAATGTTTTATCTTGAATGTTAGTTAAGCCAATGCGCGTCTAATAAAATACAAAATTTTAGGTTTTGAGATTTCATAAATTTTTAATAAAAGTTTCATAACTTTTATGAATATTAATATTTTCGAAAAATATTTTGTAAACACGGTAATTGGACCTGTGCTGTTCTAACACAACACTTATTTTTCGATTTAAAATATTTTATTTTTTTTCAAAAAATTTGTATGCAATATTATTGGCCAAAAATATCACGTGACCTAATTAAACCCAAAATAAAAATTACCTCAAACTTTTGTTTTACTGAAAATTTTCGCGAAATGTTTTATCTTGAATGTTAGTTAGGCCAATGCGCATCTTATAAAATACAAAATTTTAGGTTTTGAGATTTCATAAATTTTTAATAAAAGTTTCATAACTTTTATGAATATTAATATTTTCGAAAAATATTTTGTAAACACGGTAATTGGACCTGTGCGGTTCTAACACAACAATTATTTTTCGATTTAAAATTTTTTATTTTTTTCAAAAAATTTGTATGCAATATCATTGGCCAAAAATATCACGTGACCTAATTAAACCCAAAATAAAAATTACCTCAAACTTTTGTTTTACTGAAAATTTTCGCGAAATGTTTTATCTTGAATGTTAGTTAGGCCAATGCGCGTCTAATAAAATACAAAATTTTATGTTTTGAGATTTCATAAATTTTTAATAAAAGTTTCATAACTTTTATGAATATTAATATTTTTGAAAAATATTTTGTAAACACGGTAATTGGACCTGTGCGGTTCTAACACAACACTTATTTTTCGATTTAAAATTTATTATTTTTTTTCAAAAAATTTGTATGCAATATCATGGCCAAAAATATAACGTGACCTAATTAAACCCAAAATAAAAATTATCTCAAACTTTTGTTTTACTGAAAATTTTCGCGAAATGTTTTATCTTGAATGTTAGTTAGGCCAATGCGCGTCTAATAAAATACAAAATTTTAGGTTTTGAGATTTCATAAATTTTTAATAAAAGTTTCATAACTTTTATGAATATTAATATTTTTGAAAAATATTTTGTAAACACGGTAATTGGACCTGTGCGGTTCTAACACAACACTTATTTTTCTATTTAAAATTTTTTATTTTTTTTCAAAAATTTGTATGCAATATCATTGGCCAAAAATATCACGTGACCTAATTAAACCCAAAATAAAAATTACCTCAAACTTTTGTTTTACTGAAAATTTTCGCGAAATGTTTTATCTTGAATGTTAGTTAGGCCAATGCGCGTCTAATAAAATACAAAATTTTAGGTTTTGAGATTTCATAAATTTTTAATAAAAGTTTCATAACTTTTATGAATATTAATATTTTCGAAAAATATTTTGTAAACACGGTAATTGGACCTGTGCGGTTCTAACACAACACTTATTTTTCTATTTAAAATTTTTTATTTTTTTTCAAAAATTTGTATGCAATATCATTGGCCAAAAATATCACGTGACCTAATTAAACCCAAAATAAAAATTACCTCAAACTTTTGTTTTACTGAAAATTTTCGCGAAATGTTTTATCTTGAATGTTAGTTAAGCCAATGCGCGTCTAATAAAATACAAAATTTTAGGTTTTGAGATTTTATAAATTTTTAATAAAAGTTTCATAACTTTTATGAATATTAATATTTTCGAAAAATATTTTGTAAACACGGTAATTGGACCTGTGCTGTTCTAACACAACACTTATTTTTCGATTTAAAATATTTTATTTTTTTTCAAAAAATTTGTATGCAATATTATTGGCCAAAAATATCACGTGACCTAATTAAACCCAAAATAAAAATTACCTCAAACTTTTGTTTTACTGAAAATTTTCGCGAAATGTTTTATCTTGAATGTTAGTTAGGCCAATGCGCATCTTATAAAATACAAAATTTTAGGTTTTGAGATTTCATAAATTTTTAATAAAAGTTTCATAACTTTTATGAATATTAATATTTTCGAAAAATATTTTGTAAACACGGTAATTGGACCTGTGCGGTTCTAACACAACAATTATTTTTCGATTTAAAATTTTTTATTTTTTTCAAAAAATTTGTATGCAATATCATTGGCCAAAAATATCACGTGACCTAATTAAACCCAAAATAAAAATTACCTCAAACTTTTGTTTTACTGAAAATTTTCGCGAAATGTTTTATCTTGAATGTTAGTTAGGCCAATGCGCGTCTAATAAAATACAAAATTTTAGGTTTTGAGATTTCATAAATTTTTAATAAAAGTTTCATAACTTTTATGAATATTAATATTTTCGAAAAATATTTTGTAAACACGGTAATTGGACCTGTGCGGTTCTAACACAACACTTATTTTTCGATTTAAAATTTATTATTTTTTTTCAAAAAATTTGTATGCAATATCATGGCCAAAAATATAACGTGACCTAATTAAACCCAAAATAAAAATTATCTCAAACTTTTGTTTTACTGAAAATTTTCGCGAAATGTTTTATCTTGAATGTTAGTTAGGCCAATGCGCGTCTAATAAAATACAAAATTTTAGGTTTTGAGATTTCATAAATTTTTAATAAAAGTTACATAACTTTTATGAATATTAATATTTTCGAAAAATATTTTGTAAACACGGTAATTGGACCTGTGCGGTTCTAACACAGCACTTATTTTTCTATTTAAAATTTTTTATTTTTTTTCAAAAATTTGTATGCAATATCATTGGCCAAAAATATCACGTGACCTAATTAAACCCAAAATAAAAATTACCTCAAACTTTTGTTTTACTGAAAATTTTCGCGAAATGTTTTATCTTGAATGTTAGTTAAGCCAATGCGCGTCTAATAAAATACAAAATTTTAGGTTTTGAGATTTCATAAATTTTTAATAAAAGTTTCATAACTTTTATGAATATTAATATTTTCGAAAAATATTTTGTAAACACGGTAATTGGACCTGTGCTGTTCTAACACAACACTTATTTTTCGATTTAAAATATTTTATTTTTTTTCAAAAAATTTGTATGCAATATTATTGGCCAAAAATATCACGTGACCTAATTAAACCCAAAATAAAAATTACCTCAAACTTTTGTTTTACTGAAAATTTTCGCGAAATGTTTTATCTTGAATGTTAGTTAGGCCAATGCGCATCTTATAAAATACAAAATTTTAGGTTTTGAGATTTCATAAATTTTTAATAAAAGTTTCATAACTTTTATGAATATTAATATTTTCGAAAAATATTTTGTAAACACGGTAATTGGACCTGTGCGGTTCTAACACAACAATTATTTTTCGATTTAAAATTTTTTATTTTTTTCAAAAAATTTGTATGCAATATCATTGGCCAAAAATATCACGTGACCTAATTAAACCCAAAATAAAAATTACCTCAAACTTTTGTTTTACTGAAAATTTTCGCGAAATGTTTTATCTTGAATGTTAGTTAGGCCAATGCGCGTCTAATAAAATACAAAATTTTATGTTTTGAGATTTCATAAATTTTTAATAAAAGTTTCATAACTTTTATGAATATTAATATTTTTGAAAAATATTTTGTAAACACGGTAATTGGACCTGTGCGGTTCTAACACAACACTTATTTTTCGATTTAAAATTTATTATTTTTTTTCAAAAAATTTGTATGCAATATCATGGCCAAAAATATAACGTGACCTAATTAAACCCAAAATAAAAATTATCTCAAACTTTTGTTTTACTGAAAATTTTCGCGAAATGTTTTATCTTGAATGTTAGTTAGGCCAATGCGCGTCTAATAAAATACAAAATTTTAGGTTTTGAGATTTCATAAATTTTTAATAAAAGTTTCATAACTTTTATGAATATTAATATTTTTGAAAAATATTTTGTAAACACGGTAATTGGACCTGTGCGGTTCTAACACAACACTTATTTTTCTATTTAAAATTTTTTATTTTTTTTCAAAAATTTGTATGCAATATCATTGGCCAAAAATATCACGTGACCTAATTAAACCCAAAATAAAAATTACCTCAAACTTTTGTTTTACTGAAAATTTTCGCGAAATGTTTTATCTTGAATGTTAGTTAGGCCAATGCGCGTCTAATAAAATACAAAATTTTAGGTTTTGAGATTTCATAAATTTTTAATAAAAGTTTCATAACTTTTATGAATATTAATATTTTCGAAAAATATTTTGTAAACACGGTAATTGGACCTGTGCGGTTCTAACACAACACTTATTTTTCTATTTAAAATTTTTTATTTTTTTTCAAAAATTTGTATGCAATATCATTGGCCAAAAATATCACGTGACCTAATTAAACCCAAAATAAAAATTACCTCAAACTTTTGTTTTACTGAAAATTTTCGCGAAATGTTTTATCTTGAATGTTAGTTAAGCCAATGCGCGTCTAATAAAATACAAAATTTTAGGTTTTGAGATTTTATAAATTTTTAATAAAAGTTTCATAACTTTTATGAATATTAATATTTTCGAAAAATATTTTGTAAACACGGTAATTGGACCTGTGCTGTTCTAACACAACACTTATTTTTCGATTTAAAATATTTTATTTTTTTTCAAAAAATTTGTATGCAATATTATTGGCCAAAAATATCACGTGACCTAATTAAACCCAAAATAAAAATTACCTCAAACTTTTGTTTTACTGAAAATTTTCGCGAAATGTTTTATCTTGAATGTTAGTTAGGCCAATGCGCATCTTATAAAATACAAAATTTTAGGTTTTGAGATTTCATAAATTTTTAATAAAAGTTTCATAACTTTTATGAATATTAATATTTTCGAAAAATATTTTGTAAACACGGTAATTGGACCTGTGCGGTTCTAACACAACAATTATTTTTCGATTTAAAATTTTTTATTTTTTTCAAAAAATTTGTATGCAATATCATTGGCCAAAAATATCACGTGACCTAATTAAACCCAAAATAAAAATTACCTCAAACTTTTGTTTTACTGAAAATTTTCGCGAAATGTTTTATCTTGAATGTTAGTTAGGCCAATGCGCGTCTAATAAAATACAAAATTTTAGGTTTTGAGATTTCATAAATTTTTAATAAAAGTTTCATAACTTTTATGAATATTAATATTTTCGAAAAATATTTTGTAAACACGGTAATTGGACCTGTGCGGTTCTAACACAACACTTATTTTTCGATTTAAAATTTATTATTTTTTTTCAAAAAATTTGTATGCAATATCATGGCCAAAAATATAACGTGACCTAATTAAACCCAAAATAAAAATTATCTCAAACTTTTGTTTTACTGAAAATTTTCGCGAAATGTTTTATCTTGAATGTTAGTTAGGCCAATGCGCGTCTAATAAAATACAAAATTTTAGGTTTTGAGATTTCATAAATTTTTAATAAAAGTTACATAACTTTTATGAATATTAATATTTTCGAAAAATATTTTGTAAACACGGTAATTGGACCTGTGCGGTTCTAACACAGCACTTATTTTTCTATTTAAAATTTTTTATTTTTTTTCAAAAATTTGTATGCAATATCATTGGCCAAAAATATCACGTGACCTAATTAAACCCAAAATAAAAATTACCTCAAACTTTTGTTTTACTGAAAATTTTCGCGAAATGTTTTATCTTGAATGTTAGTTAAGCCAATGCGCGTCTAATAAAATACAAAATTTTAGGTTTTGAGATTTCATAAATTTTTAATAAAAGTTTCATAACTTTTATGAATATTAATATTTTCGAAAAATATTTTGTAAACACGGTAATTGGACCTGTGCTGTTCTAACACAACACTTATTTTTCGATTTAAAATATTTTATTTTTTTTCAAAAAATTTGTATGCAATATTATTGGCCAAAAATATCACGTGACCTAATTAAACCCAAAATAAAAATTACCTCAAACTTTTGTTTTACTGAAAATTTTCGCGAAATGTTTTATCTTGAATGTTAGTTAGGCCAATGCGCATCTTATAAAATACAAAATTTTAGGTTTTGAGATTTCATAAATTTTTAATAAAAGTTTCATAACTTTTATGAATATTAATATTTTCGAAAAATATTTTGTAAACACGGTAATTGGACCTGTGCGGTTCTAACACAACAATTATTTTTCGATTTAAAATTTTTTATATTTTTCAAAAAATTTGTATGCAATATCATTGGCCAAAAATATCACGTGACCTAATTAAACCCAAAATAAAAATTACCTCAAACTTTTGTTTTACTGAAAATTTTCGCGAAATGTTTTATCTTGAATGTTAGTTAGGCCAATGCGCGTCTAATAAAATACAAAATTTTAGGTTTTGAGATTTCATAAATTTTTAATAAAAGTTTCATAACTTTTATGAATATTAATATTTTCGAAAAATATTTTGTAAACACGGTAATTGGACCTGTGCGGTTCTAACACAACACTTATTTTTCGATTTAAAATTTATTATTTTTTTTCAAAAAATTTGTATGCAATATTATTGGCCAAAAATATAACGTGACCTAATTAAACCCAAAATAAAAATTATCTCAAACTTTTGTTTTACTGAAAATTTTCGCGAAATGTTTTATCTTGAATGTTAGTTAGGCCAATGCGCGTCTAATAAAATACAAAATTTTAAGTTTTGAGATTTCATAAATTTTTAATAAAAGTTTCATAACTTTTATGAATATTAATATTTTCGAAAAATATTTTGTAAACACGGTAATTGGACCTGTGCGGTTCTAACACAACACTTATTTTTCTATTTAAAATTTTTTATTTTTTTTCAAAAATTTGTATGCAATATCATTGGCCAAAAATATCACGTGACCTAATTAAACCCAAAATAAAAATTACCTCAAACTTTTGTTTTACTGAAAATTTTCGCGAAATGTTTTATCTTGAATGTTAGTTAGGCCAATGCGCGTCTAATAAAATACAAAATTTTAGGTTTTGAGATTTCATAAATTTTTAATAAAAGTTTCATAACTTTTATGAATATTAATATTTTCGAAAAATATTTTGTAAACACGGTAATTGGACCTGTGCGGTTCTAACACAACACTTATTTTTCTATTTAAAATTTTTTATTTTTTTTCAAAAATTTGTATGCAATATCATTGGCCAAAAATATCACGTGACCTAATTAAACCCAAAATAAAAATTACCTCAAACTTTTGTTTTACTGAAAATTTTCGCGAAATGTTTTATCTTGAATGTTAGTTAAGCCAATGCGCGTCTAATAAAATACAAAATTTTAGGTTTTGAGATTTCATAAATTTTTAATAAAAGTTTCATAACTTTTATGAATATTAATATTTTCGAAAAATATTTTGTAAACACGGTAATTGGACCTGTGCTGTTCTAACACAACACTTATTTTTCGATTTAAAGTATTTTATTTTTTTTCAAAAAATTTGTATGCAATATTATTGGCCAAAAATATCACGTGACCTAATTAAACCCAAAATAAAAATTACCTCAAACTTTTGTTTTACTGAAAATTTTCGCGAAATGTTTTATCTTGAATGTTAGTTAGGCCAATGCGCATCTTATAAAATACAAAATTTTAGGTTTTGAGATTTCATAAATTTTTAATAAAAGTTTCATAACTTTTATGAATATTAATATTTTCGAAAAATATTTTGTAAACACGGTAATTGGACCTGTGCGGTTCTAACACAACAATTATTTTTCGATTTAAAATTTTTTATTTTTTTCAAAAAATTTGTATGCAATATCATTGGCCAAAAATATCACGTGACCTAATTAAACCCAAAATAAAAATTACCTCAAACTTTTGTTTTACTGAAAATTTTCGCGAAATGTTTTATCTTGAATGTTAGTTAGGCCAATGCGCGTCTAATAAAATACAAAATTTTAGGTTTTGAGATTTCATAAATTTTTAATAAAAGTTTCATAACTTTTATGAATATTAATATTTTCGAAAAATATTTTGTAAACACGGTAATTGGACCTGTGCGGTTCTAACACAACACTTATTTTTCGATTTAAAATTTATTATTTTTTTTCAAAAAATTTGTATGCAATATCATGGCCAAAAATATAACGTGACCTAATTAAACCCAAAATAAAAATTATCTCAAACTTTTGTTTTACTGAAAATTTTCGCGAAATGTTTTATCTTAAATGTTAGTTAGGCCAATGCGCGTCTAATAAAATACAAAATTTTAGGTTTTGAGATTTCATAAATTTTTAATAAAAGTTTCATAACTTTTATGAATATTAATATTTTCGAAAAATATTTTGTAAACACGGTAATTGGACCTGTGCGGTTCTAACACAACACTTATTTTTCTATTTAAAATTTTTTATTTTTTTTCAAAAATTTGTATGCAATATCATTGGCCAAAAATATCACGTGACCTAATTAAACCCAAAATAAAAATTACCTCAAACTTTTGTTTTACTGAAAATTTTCGCGAAATGTTTTATCTTGAATGTTAGTTAAGCCAATGCGCGTCTAATAAAATACAAAATTTTAGGTTTTGAGATTTCATAAATTTTTAATAAAAGTTTCATAACTTTTATGAATATTAATATTTTCGAAAAATATTTTGTAAACACGGTAATTGGACCTGTGCTGTTCTAACACAACACTTATTTTTCGATTTAAAATATTTTATTTTTTTTCAAAAAATTTGTATGCAATATTATTGGCCAAAAATATCACGTGACCTAATTAAACCCAAAATAAAAATTACCTCAAACTTTTGTTTTACTGAAAATTTTCGCGAAATGTTTTATCTTGAATGTTAGTTAGGCCAATGCGCATCTTATAAAATACAAAATTTTAGGTTTTGAGATTTCATAAATTTTTAATAAAAGTTTCATAACTTTTATGAATATTAATATTTTCGAAAAATATTTTGTAAACACGGTAATTGGACCTGTGCGGTTCTAACACAACAATTATTTTTCGATTTAAAATTTTTTATTTTTTTCAAAAAATTTGTATGCAATATCATTGGCCAAAAATATCACGTGACCTAATTAAACCCAAAATAAAAATTACCTCAAACTTTTGTTTTACTGAAAATTTTCGCGAAATGTTTTATCTTGAATGTTAGTTAGGCCAATGCGCGTCTAATAAAATACAAAATTTTAGGTTTTGAGATTTCATAAATTTTTAATAAAAGTTTCATAACTTTTATGAATATTAATATTTTCGAAAAATATTTTGTAAACACGGTAATTGGACCTGTGCGGTTCTAACACAACACTTATTTTTCGATTTAAAATTTATTATTTTTTTTCAAAAAATTTGTATGCAATATCATGGCCAAAAATATAACGTGACCTAATTAAACCCAAAATAAAAATTATCTCAAACTTTTGTTTTACTGAAAATTTTCGCGAAATGTTTTATCTTGAATGTTAGTTAGGCCAATGCGCGTCTAATAAAATACAAAATTTTAGGTTTTGAGATTTCATAAATTTTTAATAAAAGTTTCATAACTTTTATGAATATTAATATTTTCGAAAAATATTTTGTAAACACGGTAATTGGACCTGTGCGGTTCTAACACAACACTTATTTTTCTATTTAAAATTTTTTATTTTTTTTCAAAAATTTGTATGCAATATCATTGGCCAAAAATATCACGTGACCTAATTAAACCCAAAATAAAAATTACCTCAAACTTTTGTTTTACTGAAAATTTTCGCGAAATGTTTTATCTTGAATGTTAGTTAGGCCAATGCGCGTCTAATAAAATACAGAATTTTAGGTTTTGAGATTTCAAAAATTTTGAATAAAAGTTTCATAACTTTTATGAATATTAATATTTTTAAAACATATTTTGTAAACACGGTTATTGGACCTTTTATTTTTACAAATTTTAATTTTTTAAACATAATTTTTTTGCGGGATTTGAATCTTAAGAATTGGATCGATACACCAGGGTACTAACCGCAAAGCCACGACGCCGCATGACCGAGCATTGCTTAAATGTGGCCACATCATTCTTTTAAAATAAATTATAGAAAAAAAATAAAATGTGTAAACAAAAATTATTAAAAAAACTTATATTTAAACATTAAAAAATTACTATCGTACGTTTGTATAATTTTTTCTTTAATGTTTATTTGAAAATGTCTTTATCTTGAATGCTATTTGAACCAATACGTTTGTAAAAAATACATCAATTCTGGTTCTAAAATTTTAACATTTTTCAATGAAAGTGTCATATCTTTTACATTTATTAATATTTTTTAAAAATATATTTTAATTACGTTGAAAAAAAACATTTTGTATTTACGTTAATTAGACCTGTGCGGTTCTAACAAAACAAAAATTTTTCGATTTAAAATTTAACATTTTTTTCAAAAATTTTGTGTATAATATTATTGACCAGAAAAATATCACGTGACCTATTGATACCTAAAATATAAATTAGCTCAAACTTTTAACTTATATGAATATTGATATTTAAAAAAATATTTCCTCAAAATTTTAAAGTTCTTTGTTTTAATCAGTTTTTAACGTCTCTAATGTTTTAATTTGGTTCAAGTTACTGACTTAAAGTAAGTAACACAAATGAACCAAATCAAATCAATAAAAAAAAACTTTACGTTGATTACTGGAATTAGGGCAAACGTTTACTTAGGTCCATTTTTCGTTACGTAAGAAATGTAAACCAGTATTTTCAATGCATCTTTTTATGAAATCTAAAAAACCCGAAACATATTTTTACGAAGTCATAACAAAACTTACTTAGAATCGCTAAAATTAATAGTTCTTCATCATAAATAACACTGTATTAGTTTTAATATTGTCTATTTTATTTTACAATTTAAAGCGAATACATATACAAAAAATATTAACATATATCGACAATAATGTGTTTATTGTAGAGAAGTTACGCCCATATAAATGTTTCGTACAGAAATCTAAAAAACATACAATGTTTATCAAAAGTACTTAAACTCAAATATGAATTCGCTTGAGCTCTTGTCTTGCTGAATATTTTCCCAAAATATTTTATCTTTAAATGGAAGCCAGACATAAGCGCATCTACTGAATTAGTTAATTTAACTGTTTAGTTTTTGTTTTCTGAGTGGAAGTTTTATAACTTATAGAATATTTTTAAAAATTGTTAAAGGTTGTTTATGACTTCGCTGTTGTTTCAGAACAGTCACTATTAATTTAAAAATGTTATTTAAAAAAAATGTTTATGTTGCAATTAAGCTTAGCTGAAAATATCATACAACCCAACAAACAGATGAATAAAAATATTATGCAAAAGTTGAGTTTTATACCGTGGTGTGTGAAGCCACAGATCAGAGTTAGTGACGTCATTGAAGAAAAGCTCGAATGAAGTCGTTGTAAGAGATTTGACCTTTCATTTTGGGGTCATAAAATGAGAGTAAATGAAAAAAATCTTCTTCGTTTAGGTTGATAGCAAATTGACGCAATACCTGAAAAAGTTTTAAAAAAATGTCAAAATTTGAACCGTTACAAACTACTTAAAGTTAATTTGAATTTTTATTAAATTATGTAAAATACAGTGCCATATTGGTCTATTTAAAAATAAACAATATTAAGTTAAAAGAACAACTTACCTGTCTGAACACAGCGGGGGTAACAAAACCTTCAGCTTTCGGATCTAACAATCTAAAATTCCTTCTCATCTCTTTCCAGCTATTAATCATTCTTTCTCTTAAACCAACCATTGCTTCAATAAAGTTCACACTTTCTTTGCCAGTATCAACCTAATAGAAGTGGTAAAAATGTAAAAATTATGAGAGTTAAGTTAAGCCAGATAGATAGCTGGTATCAAAAATAAGTACCAATACCACCTTTGAAAAAATACCCAGAAACAACTGTTTTATTAAAAACATACAACTCTACCATTTAAATTGCTCTAAAGCTTTAAAGCAAAATAGCCACAAAACAAAAAAATAAACTAAATAAAACCGGAACTTACAGGCAATTTAGCTGCATGAAGTTTTCTTCTTTTTAACAACCCATCCTCCTGCGGTTTTAAAGTGAGGATAAAATGTCGAAGAAAATCACGATATGAGAACTTTCCGGTTCGATCCCCAAGCTCGTACTTGATCATAAGTTGGCGAGCATCTTCCAAAGATAACATCACACCAAAGTGGTCCAAGATTCCTGATGATATGTAATAATTTAAATTAATACATAACAAAAACATGAATGTTAAATTTTAGCAAGCTCATACTTTAAAAGGTTAGGCAAGTTTTAGATAACTAAAAGTATCTTACAACAAAAATAGCAGCTGAGCATGGTAAACTTAATTTATAATATATGCTAAAGAAAATTAGAGTATCATTTATTATAGGGTAACATATGAAAAATTCATTTGTTCAGTGGTTTTTAGTCCATCCAAACCTTTTTGAAATTCAGTCTTTATGACTCTGCCAGTTTAGGGTATTATTGGTATAGTCTTGGAAGTTATATTTTATTGTAGACAAACAAATAACAGATTTAAAAATATGACAATGTAAAACCAAGTTTTACTTACCAACAAACTCATCAGGTAAAACGGTTCCACTCCCATCAAAGTCCAACTTCTTACATTCCTTCTGAATATCTTGCCAGTATTTGAACACCATGGCTTTTAACTTATTTTCAGCACTTTCTGCGCTAACTAATGGAGTGGTTGGCCTGTTTTTGTTGTTGCGGGTTAGACAATAGCTGTCTGCTGTGCTCTAATGTCAAAGAGTTAAACAATAAAAGTTTAAACGACCATATTAATTTAACTGTTATATTAAAGAGCATAATTATATTTAGAGTAGCAGCACAAAAGTAGTTTAAAAGAAACAACATATTTTTAAATATAAAAACAAACAACATAAAAAACATTTTTTTAACAATGAACTTAAAAGTAATAAATTATCTTTAAAACAAATATTACAATTTTTATAATATTACTTACAGGTCTACTTAGTATTGGTCTTGTTGTAAGTTCATTTTGTGATCCTACATTTACTGGATTCTCAGTGACAGTGGCTTCCTATATAAAAGCATTTTTAGTATAAAGCCAAGTTAAAATATAACATAACCCTCTATGCAAAAAGTTAACATTGTTTAGTATAAAAATTATAGTAGGTATAAAAACAAAATACAAAACAGTATTGTAAGGTACTGGTATAACTATTTTATCTAAATTTAAACATTATTATTAAAATCCAATTTCTAAAACTTTATCAAACCTTGGTAATTTCCCCAATAGTTATCTCCTTAGAACTAGAACTTAGTTGATTATTAGGTCTGTTGTACTTCTTTAAGAACTCTCGATATTCCACATTATTAAACTCATTTACTGCCTGTTTGTTCCATAAACGATCAAACTAAAAAAAATAAAAAACTCAAGGTATATTTGATTTAAATATAAAGAATGTCATAGATACAATAAATAAAAAATATATATATTAAAAGGATGCATACACATTTTAGTAATATTTTACAACAATCTACATATAGTACATCCAAATAAAATTAATAATATAGAGTTGAAATTATCAAAAATACCGAATCAGAAATCATTTAAACAACTAAAATTGCTAAACTTAAATTTTGAATTAGTTTTTGATTAAATTACATCTAATTGTTGATCTGTTAGTTTTCTTATAATTGCTTTTCCACTAGGACACATTCGTTTAACATCGTAACGAGTTATACTATCAGTAAAACCATAATCCATATTTGCTTAAATAAATCTTTACATTTTAAATTTTTTTAATTTTTCTGAAACTAGAACCAAAAAATTTTTTATTCAAAAGCTGCTGTTTTATAAATATGCCCAAAACTGAAATATAATTTTACCGAAAGTGAAAATTATTGTTGTTTTAAGAACAATACTTTCACAATTCAAGTAGTAATATTACACCAAATCTTTAAAGCTTACATAATAATAACTTTATCAACATTATCAGGAACATTTTGCTTTACAAATTCACCTATTTATATTTTAATCTAATTGAAAGAGTTTTTAATCTTAGCACTTTTCTTTACAATTCATAAAACCAAATGTCTATGTTTATACAAGGTTATTGTTACCATGACAACTTAAAATGATATTTATTAATACTCAACAATATACTTAAGCTCCATATGTTAACACTACCAATATTTGCTAATACTTCTGTTTTCAAATTTAATAAAAAATTTAAAAAAAATTATATAAACCTTATATTTAGTACTTAAACTACAAATGTTAATCCTACCAATATTTGCTATTACTTCAGTTTTCAAATTTAATGGAAAATTAAAAAATATATATAAACCCTATATTTGGTAATTAAACTTCAAATGTTAATGCTACCGGTATTTGCTATTACTTCAGTTTTAAACCATATTCATTACACTCTATTTCTACAATTATACTTCAAAGCCTAAAAAAGGATAATTAACAGATAAAACTTTTCTTTTATTCACTTTGGGAGTTCAATTAAACAAAAAATCTATTTTTGGAAAGTTTTAAGGATTTCTATAACAAAGAACCCATATAAATCATTGTCAAGATTTCCTGAGATTTCAAACCAAAGTTTACACAAGTAAATAGCCCTCAACTAAGCTAGACTTGCTAATGAGATACTTTAAAAACTTGAGTTTAAATCTTGATTGGTAGGATTTTACTTTGTGGTGTGAAATGTTAATGTGTCTAGACAACATTTTTAGAGTAAAACCTAACTTAAACAAGATTAAAAGCTAAATCTAATAACTTAAAATTACTTTAAAAAAGATTTTTTCTGGGTTTAGTGACCATGCCATAACATACTTTAGAATCTTTATGTGAACATTAATATTTATGGCATGCTTTAGATTATATATTAATTTTGTCATTTTTTCCTTTGCATTATTGTCATATTTTTTGTATATCTTTTTATTAACTTTAATCAATGCGCAAAAAAAGGAAAAAAAAACCTTCATATGACACAAAGAGTAACTTAACCTTATAAGAAATACTATTACATGCTAATAATTTTACACTTACCTGATCATTAGTCAATCTCATGATATGTTCATGAATAATTTCCCTGAAATCCTCCATAGAAACAACATAAATCTTTGCATAATCCGCTTCAGCAAATGCATTGGACACAGCCTGGTACCTAATATTCACAATAATTTATTAAATTTTTATTCATTTTGGCCTTAATTAAACTTTTCCGATTGCCTTTTTGGTACAAGAATGACCAGGTAATATAGCCTACCTTAGTTAGCTTTAGCATAAAGAAAAATTGTTGGTATTACTTTGGGATGATTAAACATAAAAGCATAAAATTATACACTAGTGCATTGGCTTACATCACACACTCCTGTAACACAATTATGACATTTTTTTTTTAAAAACCTACCTAGCTGTCACAACTTCTGTTATCCTGTCTTCTACTTGAGCTTGGTTTAATTCTAATGGGGATTGAGGTGGAGCAGCTTTTCCAACATAATCCGTCCATTCCTTCAGTTTCTAGAATATAAGAATAATTTAAAGTGTAGAGTTTAGTAGTTTAATAACAAATTAAACATAAAGTATATGGTATTTTTTATTATGACAGTTTAGTAAATTTAAGCAATCAACTTACAAATGAAAATTTTGCGTTAAATATCCAATATATAACACTATTTGTTTACCTTAGGGCATACACAAATTTGTAAAGGGGTTAATAATATTTTATGTAGGCCTATCTGATTTAAAACCTTTTAAACTATAAAAATGCTGCTTGTTATGCAGGGACAATTTATGAGACTATTTATTAGTTGCAACCATTTTACAACAAGCAATTTAGTAACTGGCCAAGTGAGTAAAAGTTTACCCTATAGTGTGGTCATGATATGTAAAAAAAACATTGGTAATTTATTAACTTACCACATCTTTTATCAATGAGAAGTCTTGTAGAAACACAACCCAGTTTATATTCTTGTTACTAGTACTAAGACCTTCTCCTGTTATTCGGCATTTGAATAAAACTGCTTTGAATTGTTTATCAGATAAACAAAAACAGAAGTTGTCTAATAATCGCCGGAAATCGGAAACTTTTATTAAACCAGTTTGTCCTCGATCGAAAGCTCTAAATGCCTAAAAATATTATTATAATTAAAAGAAACAACCCTTAAACTTGAATCTTTTACAAAATTGGCACATAAAATAATTAAAAATGATTTAGGAAATAAATATATTAGTTTTTAATTAAATTTGACAGTTTTTTTTTTTTAATTATATTTTAATTCTTGTTTATTAAAATGCAAAATCACATTAAATTTATAATGTCTGTATTCTAAATAATATACAGAGTAAAAATACAGATTTCTTTCAGTTATGTGGCCATTCAAAATTTATAAAAAAATTTCTAAACAACTAAATTTATAAAAAAATTAACTTACAGAGTTCAAACTGTCATAGTTTACAGTGATCTTGTCTTTTAACTTAGTCATCGCTTTCTCTATTGGTAGATATTCGTAACTCTGTGACCATGTGACCTGCTCTCGACCAATCGAGCGCCTTCGCCCAAACTTTGATGCTCGGCCATCGTCGATAGCTCGTAGAAAGTCAAAATACGACAAACGAGTTTTGTTCGTGGGAAGACCGAGTCGGGTTAACAGAGCGACAAACTACAAAAAATTTAAGAAATGAAAAAACAAATTTAAATTAAACAATTAAAAACAAAAGTTTAAACATTTAAAAAATGTTTTTTATAGATCACCAAAGTTGGAATAAACAAATCTTTTGTTAGACTTGTGTTCAAATTATTTTCAATTTAAGATTTGATTTTTCAAAATGTCACCAACCAAGTCTTTATCAGGTTAACCATATACATTTATATGTACTGTCATAACACAAGACTTAAAAAGATTATATTTTAAATGGCCTGTAAGGGCTTTCTTAAAGACTAAATAATGTAAGAATAATTTCAAATAAAAACACCAATATTTAATACCTGACTATCATCAAGAAAGTAGTTAAGTTGAACTAAAATTCTTTGTAAATCACCCAATGTAACATAACCATCTTTATTCTTATCCAGTCTTCTAAATGCTTTGTCAAAATCTGAATAATATTCACGAAATCTGTCCCTGTGAAAAAAAATTTAGTTGGAAAATAAATATCATTTCATGCTTTTTTAAAATTTACATATTTACTATTTTAATCATGACCAAGCATTTAAAAAAATATGGTTTATGATAACTTAAACTCATAAAAAGTTATGAACTGTAATAAAATATATCATAAAAGTAATAATAAAATTATGCCACATAGAAGCGATTTTTATGTTATTTACCAAATAATTCATGACATTAAAGTATGTTTAATATTAGCAACTTTTTGTCCCCTGTTATGTGTAATGAATGTTATGTTTAAGGTATAAAATATCTAATGCAGGGCAAATACTCAATGTCTTAAATATGAATATAGCTTAAATTTTAGATTAAATTAATTAAAAATCTTTCGGTAATATAAATCCAGTACTTCAGCTTTAGTTTGAATATAGTTATTTAAAGGACTGAAACACTATCTTTAAAAGTGGGTTTGGTGACCATGCCATAACATACTTAAAATCTTTATGTAAACATTAATACTTTTGGCATGTTTTAAATCATTAAATTAATTTTGTCATTTTTTCCCGTCGCATTGTTGTAATATTAATTGTATATCGTATTTATTATTTACTTTTATCAATGTGCGAAAAACCAAAATAAAAAAAGTGAGTGTCTTAATTTTAAAACACATATTTTGTATTACTTTCCTAGCTTATCAAAGTTGTTTTTGCAACAAATTAAATCTCATTATTTCTTAATTTTACTTGAGTTCTTTCTCTACAGTTTCTGCTGATAAATGTTGAGAATATTTGATCTGGTTCATCGATATTTCATCATGTTTAGCTTGCTGAAGTTCATGATGTGCAAGAACGTTTTCGTAATTCTCATCCAACATTTTTCTACTGGTTCCTTGTAAACCTAAAAGTAAATTCAAAATAAATTTAATGAATATGATTTTTTGTTTGTGTTAAAGTTTTCACATATCAGGGACAGTAACAATTTTAACATTGCAATTAATAACAATGCAATAGGAGTATAGTAAAATCATAGTGGTTAAATAGTTAAAAGTAAATTCAACATAAATTTAATGAATATGATTTTTTGTTTTTTAAAGTTTTTATATATAAAAGACAAGACCAAATATAGTATTGCAATAAATATTGATGCTATAGAGTAATGGCAAAACAAGTTTCATGGTTTACACCATGCCGTAGTCCTTTTTTTATGCATGGTTCTATAAAAGATTAGTTTATAATGACAAAACCAACCAAACAAATGACACATTTTTAGTTTGAGTTTGAAATTAAAAAATCAGTTTCATGGTTTAATATATGCTATACTTCTTTATTACATATGGTTTTATACAGTATAAATTCATACATAATCAATACTTCTTTTAAAAGTAAAACACTGGATATACTAAATACAAACTGATATTTTTTACCTTTGTTGTCTCCTGGGGTAAATCCCACCCCCAATTTAGTGAGAAAATCTTGATGGGAAATAAACCCTTTTCCGTCCTCATCATATCTACTCCATAACTTCTCAAACTCCTGAGGGTTCATTGGTAGAATAAACCTACATAAAAAAGTTGAATATAAAAACTGTGGCTTTAAATATAGTGTTAAGTAATTAGTATACAACATAAGATTGACATAAAAGTGACTTAATGATTATACAGTAAGATAGCTTAAAAGATAGCATACAACATTGAACTGGTATAAAAGTAATTCAATGACAATTTAATGGCATTAGGAAGAAGCCCCTTCTAGAGCCTAAACATTGGGTAACATTTATTTTTTTAAACTCGGTTTTAATAATATTAAACAGAATTCCTTGATGATAAGGTCATTTAATTGCTTTAGATATCTGGGAGTTTGTTTAAAGTGCCTCACTAAAGTGCCTAACCAAGTAAAGCAATAGTAATTAAACCCAATATTTTAAAATTAAAAATCAGTTTAAAAAAACATGTTTTTACCTGTACAAAACAGATCTTAGTTCTTTCTTTGTGATAATCCCATTTCCGTCCACATCAAAGTTTTGGAAAGCTTTTGCAAGATCTGACCAAGCTTGTACAGCTTTGTAAACCAGACATTTGTGAACTTGCTCTGCCATTAAATCACTTGCTGTTTTCACTTGGTTGAATCTGTTGAAAAAAAGTTAAAGTATTGGTTTAAAGTAAACAAAAATAATAATGTAAAATTTTTTGGTTTATGATATTTTATTAATTATTATTTAGATTTTTCTTGCATTAATAAACTGAATAACAATGCGTACAAAAAATATTACATTAATAAGACAGGAAAAATGACAAAATCAACTTAATAATTTAAAACATGCCATAAATATTAATGTTTGCATTAAGATTTTATAGTATGTTATGAGATGGGCACCAAACTCACCTTTTTTACATTGTGTTATTGTCCAAATAAGTTAATTAGTTTTCAGCTTAAGCAACTGTCTAAGCTGCTAAAACATAAAGGCAGCAGAAAACAGCATATTTTAAACAGCTTAACATTTTTGAACAGTTTAAAATTAAAATAAAATTTTACCGATGTTCAGAATTCAACCAAGGATGCCCTTCCTCCCTGTCCACAACTTCAAACTTTTCCAAGAAATCATGGTAACTTAAATTTGACTTTTTTGTAAGTTTTAGCATTTGGAGCAACTCATGGAAAGTCTCATCTGATTAAAAAGTAAAAATATAAATTTTAAACAAACAATTTTTGTAATTGAAAATTTAGAAATCTAAGAAAGTCAATATAAATGTTAAGTCAACTCTTAAATGTTTGATCACAATTTTAAAGTAACTTCAGAGGTTAAAAACAATTTATTAAATCATATATTAAATCCATCATTCTTGAAATAACTTCTTATAAAATATAAAGAATTTTAAGATTTGAATAACTGACTCACCAGTAATTATAAACATGAAATTATCCAACAATCTCCTGAACTCATGCATTGTTAAGATCCCATCATGGTCATCATCTACTTTGTAGAAAGCTGACCGAACACTCTAAGTAATTAAAAATTTTTTGTTATTTATATTCAATATTGACAAAAAAAAAAAATTTTTAGGACTTGTTAAATTGTAAAAATTGTAAATTTAACTTCTTTTATTTAAACTTATTATTAAACCTTTTTTTTAACTTTCCAGTAAATTTTTTTTTTTTTGTTAAAACACAAATATGTATAGTAATCAATATTGCAAACAGTAATTTTCTTTACCCCAAAATTTTGTCTCATTCTGTCCAGCAACTTATCAAAGCACTCCCTAGCTGTCATGTATTTAACATTAGTTGGGTTTACAATATGGTTGCCTTTTCTTTGCAGTTCCTGTTAATAAAACAAAAACTGTATCTAAAACAAATCAACAACATAAAATATTAACAGTATTAACATAAATGTCAGAAGGTTAACTTCACAGCCTAAACAAAGCGTATCATTAGTTGCCAACCCAGTCTTAAATTGACTTTGACAGTTTGAGCTTTAAAAGTTAATATCGTTTATAGCACCTTATTATACAAACTTCTTGTTGTTTTGTTTTTAGCGGATGCAATACCATTGATATTTTTATTAAAGGAATATGGTAAAGACTATGGTAGCAATTGGAATTAAATTCACCCAATGTACTTAATATAAAGGTTGCAAAAAATAATGATTAAAAATAAATTAAAAAATTACTTGTGCCATTCCATCAGTTCTTAAGTCCTGGAACCCAGCAATAAAATCAGAATATTCCAACCCTCTTCCTTTAAATTTTAACTTTTCTGTAAATTCATTAAACTGAGCATTCTCCATTCTAAAACCCATGTCTTCCAACATCTGTAGTAATCAAAAAAGTTAAAATATAATAAAATTTATTTAATTTTTTTTTAATTTTGAAATTAATTTTTAGTTTTTTAAATTTAAAATTTTTTTAGAATTTTTAGAATTTCTTTTAAATTTAAAAAAAAATTGCTAATTACCTTTCTCAGATCCCTTTTAGTTACTCGACCTCTCCCTGACCTTGAATATCTCAGAAAAGTTTTCCTGATTGCAAAATCATGTTGAGCCATCCGATCTTTTAACTTAATCATCACTTCCTGTGCTGTAAAGTTGTTTGTGTGGCGTTGGTCAATTTTATCTATTTCCACAATTCTGGAAAGTTAAAATTAATTTTAAAAAATGTATTGTCCAAATTACTTCAATATTTATATACTTCACATAAAGGGTGAATTTACAACATATACTTAAACTAACTCTTGTCATTTAGCCCCAAATTGCCTTAGCTATATTTTTATATTTCTTTTGGCCAGATATATTCCCCCTTTGTTAATTTTTTTGGCTTAATTGTTTATTAATTGATTAGAATGCAAGAAAAACTTAGTTACTGATTACATAAAAAACAATTTAAATTAAATAAAATATTGAAGTCATAAAATTAAATACAGGTTGTTAAAAAAATAGGAAGAAATATATATATATTGGATAATATTTATGTGCATCCATGTTATAGAACATATAAAAAATATATAAAAATGAGCCTCTAGAATATGTAAAAAATTATACATTAGTTGCAACTATATCATAACAAACATTGTAATAAAAACTAAAAAAATTGATTAACCAGAACCTCACGAAATTCTTTTATTTTCACCAACCTGTCTTTCTGATCAATTCTTCTCCTACTTTCCCTTAAATTACTCTCGTTATAAATCCTTGTACTTGGTCCATCCAAGTCACCAGGTTGAACATCTATTCCTAGGTTGGTGAGAAACTCTGAAAAACTGATTCGGCCTTTATCATGATCCTTACAAGATTCCCATAATCTGTAGAAAATGATAAATATAAAACTCAAGCGATTGCTGATATTTTGAGTAATTGTAAGCATTTATTTTTAGGCAGTAGTTAACTATGTAAAACAAAGTTAGCAAAGGCAAGGCCAAACGCACCAATACATGTGAACAGTAAAACACAAATACATTATTCCTATTTACTAATAATAATCAGGTATTAAAAATTTAAATTTTTTTGAATAAGTACATAAACCTTGAGAAAGATATGCATCTTCAAAGTTTGTTCCTAATTTTTTTTAATGTTCTAAATATAATCAATTTTGTAGAGCTTTACTGTTATAGACAGTATTTAGCAACTTACAATAACATTATTGACATAATGATGTTTGCTACGAAGGCTTAATGAAATAGTATTAATAAGCATCATACTAAATTTTAATAGTTTTTACTTTTTAAAGTGATCCTCAGATGTTGGAAGAGCATATCTGTCCAATAACTTTCTCAAATTTAATTTATTAATTGTTCCATCTTCTACTGTGTCTAATGCTAC
Organism: Corella eumyota; assembly: GCF_963082875.1. NCBI lineage: Eukaryota > Metazoa > Chordata > Ascidiacea > Phlebobranchia > Corellidae > Corella > Corella eumyota. The sequence continues at coordinate 1,633,155 of NC_137490.1, forward strand.
ATATTCATCTGCTACCTGTAACAGCGTTTAATCAACAGTCATTTTTTTTTTATTTGGGCTACTTAAAAAAGACTTTACATGCCAGTGACAGCAACATTAGAACACTATATTAATATAATGGAAAAATACCAACTTTTTGGTTTAAAGAGTTACATGGTTAAGTATTTTTACACTAGTTTTAAATCTTTATCCTTGATATAGGAATGTCGATTGCGCGACTTAAACATAGAGTAACATAAGTTACCCCAACCCAGTCTCAAGTTGCCTGTAGCAGTTTGGAATATTACTAATTAATATACCTATAATTATAGAAAGTTATGACATTTTTTTCAATATAGGTAGAGGGTTGTTTTATAGGGTAGGTAGATCCTTTTCAAAAAGCTCAATAATTTACGCACCATTTTATAATTCTCTGAAAGTTTGACTCTAATAATCTCTTCTACTGTTTCCCAAGCAAGTATAGCTGGAGCTTGGTTCTGATTAAACTTGTGAGTTGAGTTCAACCACTTGTGAGCAGAAACTGATTCCTTGGTCTCGAATAACTCGAGAAAACTAAAACAAAAGGCAATTTTAAACTAACCAAAAGTAAAATAGACTAAGTACAAACAAAAAAAATTTAAAATTACCAAAAGTAAAATAGGCTATAGGAAGTATTAAAAATTTAGTAAAATATCTATCGGTAATTAAAGAAATGCAGTTGAAAAAAACTACATCAAATGCAACAGTTTTTATGGAATTCCTAAATTAATACATTTAAAAAAACTTCATTTAAAAAAAAAAGTTGATTTTAAAGTAACATAAGCAACAAAACAGAAATGTTGCAAAATTAAATGAAAGTGTTATTATTTTAAATAAACTCTTTAATAAAATAAAGTTTTACTTGTGATATCTGATCAAGCCAGTATGTTGGGGATCCAAATAAATCATCAAATCTTTAAAGTTTTCTTCAGTTAGTTTTAAGGTAAACGCTTCAACTATTCTGCGCATGTCAGCACGAGTTATCACCCCTTTGCGTTTCTGTCAAAATATTAATAAAATGGACAATAACAAAACACAGTAAAGATTTTTTTATTTTTTTATTTATTCCTAATGTAAAAAACCTGACTTTACAACCTAAACATAGAGTAACATCAGTTACGCCAACCCAGTCTAGAGTTGCTTTTGGCAGTTTTAAATATTATAGTTTGTAATTGCCCAAAAATTGTAAGCTGTTGATTAAATATTAGCTTTGCAGAAGTTTATACCATATATAGCGTCTTACTGAAGGTTGCTACAGCATAAGAGCAGTAGGAATCAAACCAAAAACCTTATGTAGTCACGCCAAAGGTTCCAATATAAAAAGAATACTCCGTTTAAATCATTATATTAACCAATTTTTATTTTTACTAATTTAAACTTGGCACAGTTTAAGTTTGAGTAATAAAAAGTTTTTACTTATAATTACCTCATCAAAAGCAAGAAAGGCTTGTTTGAGGCTAGCAAAGTTGTTGATGACATGCTTCTTAAGTTTTTGAATTAACTCTGAAGTAGAAGCTGCTTCAAATGCCTGGCGTGTTGGGTTCACCTTTGAAATTCAAAAAATAGATTATCATGCTTGACTACGCAATTTAAAAGTTGAATTACTATGCCTAATTTCACTAGTCGAATAACCTATTATCACTAAACTAAAGTGCATGCAGTAGTTTTTAAACACAAAATATTGAGTAAGTTTCAGGTTGCAATTACATGTAAAAAATAATAAAATCTAAAATTAAAATATTAAAGTAACTACAAATTAAAAAAATTAGGTTTGGGAAACTAAACAAGAATTAAACAACAGTTATTTAAAACCAAATTTTAACTCGAACAACCAAGGTAAATAAAAAACAAAATAAAGTATGTGCCTTGTGGTTCTGACCAATAGGAATGGTTTGACCATTACCATTCGATTGTGGATCCTGAAATTTGCTGAGAAATTGTTCCCAGGATATTTTACCAGTTCCCCTTACTTCAAATCTACATAAAAATAAGAAAAAATAAAAGATATTGTATATCTGCAGTATAATAAAATAGTCAGGGAACAAAACATCATTACATAAGGGCCTGGGTTTGATTCTCAAGGCTTCCATGTTGTAGAAGCAGCAAGTAAGGAATTAATTATGTTAAGTCCTGCTTAGCCTAAAAAAACAAGCAGCAAAGCATAAGAATAAATAGGTGGAACCACTTGATTGATATCATTAAAAAACTGGCAAAAGTCACTTAAGCCTGAGCTAAAGTAAAAAAGTTATCCCATTACCCATAAAAGTTATCCTGATACCCATAAAAGTTATCCTGATACCCATAAAAGTTATCCTGATACCCATAAAAGTTATCCTGATACCCATAAAAGTTACCCCGATACCCATAAAAATTACCCTGTTACCCATAAAAGTTATCCTGATACCCATAAAAATACCCTGTTACCCATAAAAGTTATCCCATTACCCATAAAAGTTATCCTGATACCCATAAAAGTTATCCTGATACCCATAAAAGTTATCCTGATACCCATAAAAGTTATCCTGATACCCATAAAAGTTACCCCGATACCCATAAAAATTACCCTGTTACCCATAAAAGTTATCCTGATACCCATAAAAATACCCTGTTACCCATAAAAGTTATCCTGATACCCATAAAAATACCCTGTTACCATTAAAAGTTACTCTGAAACCCATAAAAATTACCCCGTTACCATTAAAAATTACTCTGATACCCATAAAAATACCCTGTTACCATTAAAAGTTACTCTGATACCCATAAAAATACCCTGTTACCATTAAAAGTTACTCTGATACCCAAAAAATTACCCTGTTACACTTTAAAGTTATCCTGTCACCCTTTAAAGTTACCCTGTTACCCTTAAAAATTTACCCTGCTATTCTCAAAAAATTACCCCGTTACCATTAAAAGTTACCCTGATACCCATAAAAATTACCCTGTTACCCTTAAAAGTTACCCTGATACCCATAAAAATACCCTGTTACCATTAAAAGTTACTCTGATACCCAAAAAATTACCCTGTTACCCTTTAAAGTAACCCTGTTACCCTTAAAAGTTACCCTGATACCCAAAAAATTACCCTGTTACCCTTTAAAGTTACCCTGTAACCCTTTAAAGTTGCCATGTCACTCTTAAAAGTTACCCTGTTAGATTGTCACATGAACCTTTTCACTTGATATGTAAAACAAATATTAAATAAGCCACCTGTACATAAGATGTTGAAATATTTCATCATTTGTTGAAATCACAAAGTTATCAATAACAGCTTTTAAGTCATCTATCTCGATAAATCCATCGTTGTTTAAATCAAAAGTCTTCAAAGCTCGCTTGATATTCTCAAAATTAGTGACCATCTAAGCAAAAATATTATCATTGATAAAAATACGTAAAAGAACTAAACTGGTAACAGTAAAGTAGTATTTAAACAAGGAAATGTTAAATTTAGACAGTTAGATTAAATACAAAAAATAAAAAAAAAATGGAAAAAAAGTAGTTCTAATAATAATTTTTTTTTGCATAACACTAACCTTTATGAACAGTAAAAATATATTGTATGGTTAAAAAATAACATCTTTTATTGTTTAGAAAATATTCATACAAATGTAAAAGTAAATAAAAATATTTATTTAACTTTTTTGTTATGAGAAATAACACAAAATCACCTTTTTCCGAAACTCTTTTTCAACCAGAGCAAAAGAGACACCCTCAAATTTTCGACTTTTCTTTAAAGTTTTATTTTTGTTTCTTTTAAGAACCAGGTCTGTAACATCTTTTTCTCTCTCCAATCTTTTCTTTTTAGCATCCCAAGGCGCTGTGACATGATTAAATTTAAGTTTACATAATATTCTTATGTACAAACTATTTGCAATAACAAGAAGCCATGTATTGTAAAGATGTATTGAAAATGCCTTATTTTTAAACTAATAAGTAATATATTCATACTGCAAATTTACCATCTAACAATTAATTTAAAAAAATACAAAATTATCAGATTAACATTACCAAAATTTAATTTAACTAAAGTTTATTTTACTAATAAAAATTTATGTATTTGCACTATATTTACCATTAACTAATCTAACAGAAAAAAAAATAACTCTAAGAGTGACAGAAAAACAACAATAAAATAATGTTTTAGTATAATTCATAATATTTAATTTACCATCAGCCAGGTCTCCTGCCATATTCACATTATCTTTATCTAGAAGTTGTTTATCAGCAGATGCAGCATTAACTCCCAATTTTCTCAGGAATTCTCGATAATCAATTGTACCTACATGTTGTTGGTCGTATCTAGACCATAACCTTAGGTAGAAAATATACAGATACATATTTACAAATTTGAATGTATATAAAAATAGTATCAGTCTTTACTTAACACTCTGATTAAAATATATTATGATTGCCAGCAAAGTGGTGTATTGATTAGAACACTATTACATGAGGTCCTTGGTTTGATCCCCACTACTTTTTTGCTATAGCACTATAAAGTAAAGGTATAATTCAGCTGAGCCAAATACCAACTGACGGTTTAAATATCAAGCAATCATATTCAGTATTATCCTAACTGGCAAACTGATAACTGGGTCAGGGTAACGAGTGCTACTTTATGTTAAGGTTATAAAGTTAGATATTCCACACCAAAAAAAAAAATTAATAATTTATATTTTTATGTTTTAAACCTGAAATTACATGATATGATTACAGAGGGGCTAACAAAATACACAAAAACAATTTTGAACAAAAATTTAAACAAAACTAAAAAAAAGTAATAATTTTCTTTAACAAATATAACTTACTTATCAAACTGAGAATCAGTAATCTTTAAGCACCAACTGTCAATCACTCGTCTCAACTCATGCCTTTGAACCTGCCCGTCTCTGTTATAATCAAATAACTGAAAGGCTTTAACTACATGCTTAAGGTTTGAGGCTATCTTGTGTTGTAAAGTTCTTTCAATAGTGTCAATGCCTGGAAAATATTAAGAGGTTTGATATACTGTGCTGTAAAAGTTTTTGAACAGTAAAATCATTGAAAGGCACATATGGTTTTAAAATAACAATTGCCTTTTAAAATAATAATTTCAATGCCTTTTTTCAGGTACAAACATAAGGTGTTGGGGTCTACAGCTAAAAGGCCCATGCTGTAAGGGCTTTCTTGCTTTAGATTAATCAGCAGTTTAAGCATCAGACAATTATAATATTTAATATCGAAAACTGTCTGAGACCACATCAGACTGGGTTGGACTAACAAATGTTACTCTATGTTTAAGCTATAAAGCAGTTTTTTCACATCAAGAATGAATAATATAAAAAAATGGTTGTAACATCAACAGGTGTTATCAAAAACTGCCCAAAAAATAAACAAAAACTATTAAAAAAATGCTCATCTGATCTATGAAACGTAAGTAGAATTAGCATGCATAAAATCACAAGTAAATTGTTCTAACCCATTTCTTGAGAGTTGTCACTAACGGTGAACTTTTGTAATTTGAGTTCGTTGACCTCACCCCTACCAAAACCAATAGCAGAATTTGATTTGTTGATTGGCAGACTTGCAAGATTTTGTCTTCCATTGAACCTATGCAAAAATTTTTGGTATGATATTGTTCCATTAGGATTGGAACCAATCTGTAAATAAATATAAAAATTGTTAGACTATCAGTGATATTAGTGTTTAGCCAACCAGTATTTACTTTAACTAGCCAATAACACATCCCATGATTGAATTTTAATAGTCGTAACTCTTAAATAATATTTGCCTCCGATAATTTACCCATGCACCACAAGTGGCAGTTTTATTTATTTTTCATGGCCATAAATTAAATTTAAAAATATATATATATTGTCCACTAAGCCCCATTATATATGGATTAACAAATACACAAACTTAAAATAATATTTCCCTAAAATAACAAAATATTAAAGTTAAATTTATACACTTTCATCTTAGTATTTTTACCAAACATCTAAATGTTGAAATGTAGTCTTACAAATTAAAGAAGATAGTTTTATATTTTTTACTTACTTTAGTTAACAAACAGTTGAATTGATCAGTAGTTAAAGGTAAACAATAATTCTCCAAAACTCTTCTAAATTCTCCTTTTGTAACATTTGTTGAACGTTCGCTGTCGTAGACTTTAAAAGCTCGTCGCAGTTGGTCAAATGATTCACCAATTTTCTAAATTAAAAATTTTTTTTGATTAATATAAAAAAAACATAAATTGGGCAAAAATCATTGCAATTAATGTTGCTACACAAAATTTTGGGTTTTATACCCACTGCTGCCATGCCATACCTCCCCCAATAAGTAAGATGCTATTATTAAATACTCAATAATCATGCCAATGATAAGACAATACTAGCAGGTATTTGATCCAATAGACATTCGTTCAAAAAACAAAATTTTAATAAACAACAATTTTCTTGACATTTAGGTTAACAATTTTTTTAGAAATTGAAAGCAATTTACCAAAAGAGTTTTAGGGTAATTAAGGGTTAACAGTGAAAGTCTAATTAAAAATGTATTTTTAAGCATATGGTGTTCGATCAAATGTCTATTTAGTAAAATAGTTTTTAAATAAATGTCTATTAGGTTAAATGGTCTTTAATTAAAAGACAGTAATTTATCTCAACATCAATATCCAAAACTGTTAAAAACAACTTTAGGCCAGGAAATAGTAAAAAAGGTTATTCTATATAAGCCTCACTGAAGAGCATTATAACTTGAGAGCAGTGAGATTTTTATTATTTTTTATTTTGGTTTTTGCGCATTGATAAAAGTAAATAATAAATACGATATACAATTAACATTACAACAATGCGACGGGAAAAGATTCTAACTCAGAACCTTATGTAGTTAAGACAAGTGTTTTGACTACTACGCCACACTGCAGGTTCAAACATACACAAAAAAGCAACGCAATAAAATAAAACTTTGTACCTGTCTAATAATGGATTCCACTTCAATAGAGGTAAGTTTGGGATTTGCCATTAACATCACAGTGGTGGATGAACCATGAGATGAAGCAGGTTGACGTCCTGAATAAGAGTGATTCAAACTTGGGGGCAAACTGTTGCGCTGGGTTCGTGGATATCGCCCTGAAATAAGGAATATTTAATGTTAAAGATAACGTTTTTAAATGCAATTCTTATATACATTTATATGAATATGTTTTTTATTGTTTACTTGAAAAAATTAATTATATATTGTTAAGTTTTTTCTTTGATTTCTATATTGTATATGTTCAATTTCAATTTTAAGTCAAAACATTTAATTTTAAAATATAAAATACATAAACTTCATAAATCAATAAAATGGTTTATTAATTATCAAAGAACTCTACTGTTTTCTAAGCTTAGCTTATTCAAAAAAATTCTTAAGTAATATTTTTTTAAATTCTAAAGCATTTCATCATGTTAGTGTAAAAATTTTGTGTTAGATTATAAATTAAAATTAACATATATATTCACCCATGCTAACAGATCTCCTAGGTGAAAAGATAACTCCTCTAGAAGAAGGTCTTAGAGCAGTAAACTCTGTTATAGGAACTTCTACTTTGCTTATAGCCTGTGTAGTTGCCATATTATTCACAGTTAGTATTGGTGGCAATAAATTTTTTAAATATTTTGGGTTTAAATTTTTTATTTTCGGTAAAGGTGGGAGAATGTATCCAGTTAAAGGGGCTGGTTTGTAGTTTTTAGTCCGCCATTTTAAAGGTAAATTTATCTTCTAAAAAAAGTTAAAAATTTTTTTTTTTTTTAATTTTATCATGTAGAATTTAATTTTAAATATTTATTCACATTAAGTTTGTTGTAATTTTTTAAATATTTTTTTTCACTTTTAAATTTAATCTTTCTTAATTTAACCCATTTATTTGTTTTTTTTATTATATTTTTTTACAGTTTCTATAAATATAAATACACTACTAATATTAATGTACTGACTATTGATTGACTTTTGTTAATAAATATATTTACACAGACTGTTTAAATATTAGTTTGTATTTACAAGTTGCTATATAAACTAAATAAATTTATTTTCTATATATAATTAAACTAAATATAACACTGTTTAGAACGAATATTTTATTTTAACCTTTTTACTCTCACCTGAAATTCCATATTTAAAAAAATTCTAACTTTTAGTTTTTATATTTAAAAATTCAAAAATTTTGCTATTTTTTATTTCCTTTTTAATTTATCTTATTATTTTATTACATTAAAATGCTTAGAAACGAGTTTTTTACATAGTTACTATGACATCATAGATATTTATAGTTCAAAAAAATCTTAATTTTTTTTCTTATAAAATCTTTTTTTGTAATTTTCTTTAATTAATTAACAAATTAAATAGATTTAATATAAATTCGACCTCTGTACAAAAAGCTACACTGCTCTTTAAAAACTAAATCATTTTGCTGTCCTTTAATTGTCTGTAAAAATACTTTAAAATAATCACTTAAGAAATTTCATTGTCTTCTTACTGTGACACTACAATTAAACTTCGAAAAAGTGGATTGATATTGTTCTGTAACAATCAAAGAACGCGCTACTGTTACCGATAGCAACTAGACAGGCATCGAAGCGTGGCGCTTCAAGAGCGAACGCTCTTAACAACAAAACCATTTAATTCAGTCCATTGTTAAGTGAATAATGGTTTGTTAAATAAATATTAACAATTGAAAATTTAATTAAGTTAAATTCAATGAAAAATGACTTGCCGATTTTTTTTTAATTTAAAACTTACAATAAAATATTGATTTACATTTTGTACGTCAATGTTGTGTTTTTTTTAATGATTTACCCCCAAAAAACGATTTTTTCGCTTAAAACCTAACATTTAGCGTAAAAACAATTTCAAATATTTATAACTTACTTTAAAAAAATTACATTTTATAAGGGGCGTTATTTTCTTAAGTTTTAAGTTAAAAAAATCGTGAAAAAATTTGATGTTCGTTACCGGGTGCTCTTGCGCCAACTAGCGGGAGACAAAATTTGTAATCACGCAATCGTTCTATCTTAAAGCGCCAATATGTTTAAGTATTTTTAATCTAATTTCTTACTTATTGTGTTTTATTATTATTGTGTTATTTGAAAATAAAAACAATTACTAAACTTACATTTTAAATTGCAAATTTTCCTAATTGACGACACTCTTTCTATTCACTCTGCATAAAAAAAACAAAATTTAACTTGGAGTATTTATTGCAAAAACTTGTACATTTGTGTAAAATAAAATATAATATAAGGTAACTAAAATACACAAAGAATTTTTGTAAAATAATATTTTGCATTCCTTTTTAAATATGATATTTTAGTTAGCATGTTTTTTTGTTATACCTATTAAAAATAACTTAAAAATCTTAGGATAACAAAGCATTACCAGTTATACCCTTTATTAGTTCATGAACATTATGATTATCATCTGATATATGACAGAACTTTAATTTCTCAAACTTAAAAACTTGCTGAAATTGTTCCATAAAATGGGGTAATATATCATCAACGGTAACCTGATGATGTAAGCACTCTGTTAATGACGTCACCCCCTTACCATGGATACCACAAGGGACAATGTGGTTGTACCATTCTAGATTTGTGTTGCAATTTAAAGCAAGGCCATGAGATGTGATAGACTTTTTAGTGTTAATACCTGAAATAAATAAATGTCGTTATTACATCTATTTATAATGAAGCCTGGTGGATGATATATATATGAATGTCCAATTTAAAGGCGCAAAAATAGTTTGCGGTGCGTGGGTAAATTATTGAGAAAATTATTAGATCTGCTACCATATTATGACAATTAAAATACTGACTGTAGGGTTTATTAACAAGTAAACAAAATTAAATAAAACAAACCCAAACATCTTTATATGGTATAAGACCAAGAGCTAAAAACTTATAGTTATTTTTTTTTTATTTCTAATTTAAAGTTTTCTTTTTTTATATTAAAAAAAATTATTTTTACCCATTGCACAAATTTTGTTGTTTCCAATCCAGACTCCTGTATGTGGAGATCTAGAAGCTTCTAACTTGTATCTTAATTTAAATCAAATTAACAGGTTTAAAAAGGTGCTTAATAATTAAAATTGTAAGTTTAAAAAAGCATACATAAAATAGTTAAAATACATAATTAAATAAACTTTAGAATCTAATTAAATATTCATTAAATATGGTTGCAACTCTTAACTAATCTTTGTCTGTAATAATTTACACACACACCACAAATGAAAGTTTTACTTTTTTTTCTATAGAATTATACATTTATAATGTTTACCAAGCTCCTAAATTTATAGATGACAATTTACTTTAAAATATATAATAAACTTACTTTGCACATAGTCTTATGATCACTGTTTCCAAGTCACAAACATATTTCCTAACTCCAATCTTCAAATCTTTCAAGTTTAATATGGGGTAAGCTACAAGCTGACCAGGTCCATGGAAAGTTATTAAACCTAAAAAATAATTATTTCAACTTCAAATTCTTATTAAAAAACTTTATTTTTTTATGAATAATAATATGACCAAGTTTTAAAAATTGTACAAACACTACATCTATATTTTTTGGTGTTTTTTATTTATAATATAGAAAAAATTAAGAAAATTAGGTAAATGCATCCTTTTTCCTAACCTACCTCCTCTATTAGTTCGAACAAAATCTGCTCCTAAAGTCGAAGTCAATCTTTGTTCCTCTTCCTTGCTGTACATTTTTGATCTTAAACCTAACATTAAGGAAAAATAATAAAAAAACTACAGGCAGCATGGTGTAATGGTTAGAACACTTGTTTTTACTATGTGAGGTCTCGGATTCGATCACCACAGATTTCATGTTGTGCACCCTTGAGTAAACAAAATAAACTTCTGCTGAGCCAAAAACTAATCAACAGATTAATTATCAGCCAATTATAATCAATAACTTCTAAGACTGTCAAAGTCATCTTGAGACTGGGTCGAGATAACTGATATGATGTGACCTCATGTTTAGGCCATGAACATAAGGTCATAACATTATAAATAAATAAAAAAAAAACAGAAAAGTCAAAGAAACATAAGTATGTTAACTTGAAAAAATATACAAAATAAAATAAAGTTACAATAATTAAAATAATTATTTTTGAACTAGAAACAGGCTAACTCCTATCCAACTTACCCACAGTATATACAGGATCATGCTGAAGAAGCAATAAAGTTGGTTTAGATTCTTCAGGTTTCAAATGATTCCATTTTACTAATGCTTCTTGTAATTTAAAGGCCTTAAACAAAAATAATATATATCTAAATTAAAATCAGCTATACACCACTTTTTAAAATTTACAAAAGTTAGAAATAAACACAAAAAATTTTATTTCTTGTTTAATTAAATAGATAACAAATATTTATCCTCAATTTGAGAAGACTATTCATAACAAACTTGCCAAAAACAGTTCATAGCTTAAGACTTAACTTTTACAATAAAATTAATGCTTCATTTAACTAAACACTTAATAATTAAATAATATAAATGAAAAACTAAATTAGATGGTGTTAAATATTTTTTTATGTTTTACCTCCAAATATTTTATTTTTCCAAGATAAAAACATCTTAAAACTTGATTCATTGTTTATTCATTTTCTCCAACATAAATTTAAATGTACATTAGCTTATTTAGTGATCTGAATATGAAATAAAATTAGTCTAAAGGTTTAACACTTCACGAAGTTAAATTTTTAAATTCAAGTGGTTTAAGGGAAAGTCCCAACATATTTATGACCTTTGACATTTTTGTTAAAAATTGCACTTTCTTAAAATAACCTAACAACTTTTAATATCACATTAAATATGCCTTTTTATTTACTACCGAACTAAAAATGCATAAACTAAAAATTGAAAAAATATTTGGTTAATATTTTTTATCGCGTTTTAAATATTTAATAAAAAATCTGACTCATGTTTTAAATCGGTAACAACTTTTGTTGCCATGTTTACAACAAGCACGTGGCAAATTATTTGAGCAAATTAAGTTCGTTAATTTATTTCTTTTCTGGGGTTCTTTATACAAGATTCGGTCTAATTTACTCTGTTACTGTTTATAAATTTTTTCCCTTGAAGACGTATATATTATAATTTAATTTGTTTATCATTTGATCATGCTTTTAAATAATTATTAAACGTTTTAATTTAGTAATTTAAATAATAACAGTAAACGATTGAGTTAATTGTTTGGGCCTTGATGCTATGCGCGCCCATGTTTTATAAGCTGCCTAGACTAAATTTAGAGTAATAAACGGCGGGATGTTAGGTAACTATGATAAAATGAGACCAACTAACAGACTAACCCCCTTTTATATAACAGATTTTTTCAAGGATTAGGTTTAAAATTAAACTAACAAAATGGGTAAAAAGAAGACCACAGCAAAGGCACGTAAGGATAAATATTATCACTTAGCCAAAGAAACTGGATACCGTGCCAGATCCGCTTTCAAGTTACTTCAACTCAACAAAAAGTTTAATTTTCTTCAAAATTCGCAAGTTTTAGTCGATCTCTGTGCTGCGCCCGGTGGTTGGCTACAAGTGGCGTCTGAACACATGCCAATGTCGAGCATCATTCTAGGAGTTGATTTAGTTCCAATTCGACCAATCCCACGATGCATAACTTTCCAAGATGACATCACAAAAGAAAGCTGTCGAACTCAGATTAAAAACGAGTTACATAAATGGAAGGTGGATTGCTTTCTGCACGATGGTGCACCTAATGTCGGTAAAAATTGGCTCCATGATGCATATTCACAATCAGTTCTTACCTTATATTCACTTAAACTATCATGCGAGTTTCTACGCAAGGGTGGATGGTTTGTAACGAAGGTGTTCAGGTCAAAAGATTACCAAGCACTGCTGTGGGTGTTCAACCAATTGTTTGAGAAAGTTCATGCCACAAAACCACAAGCTTCTAGAAATGTTTCTGCTGAGATTTTTGTTGTTTGTCAAGGGTTTGTAGCTCCTGATAAAATCGACAAGAAATTCTTTGATCCAAAGTCGGTCTTTCAAGAAGTTGAGGCCAAAACACGAGATGTTAATATCCTGGATTTCGAACCAAAAAAGAAAAAAAAAGCAAAGGGTTATACAGAGGAAACTGATTTGTTGTATAAAAAAGTAAAAGTGTCTGAATTTCTAAGCTCAACCAGCCCACTTACGATGTTAAGTGAAATAAATGAACTTGTGTTTGATAAGGAGGAACAAAAGGAAAATAAATTTGTGACGGATGAATTAATTGAACTTACTAAAGATATTCGAAGTTGCGGTAAAAAGGAAATAAAAGCTTTGTTAAAATGGCACAAGAAAGTTAACAAAGCTAAACTTCAATCCACTAAAGTTGAAGATGTTGATGAGGAGGAATCGGATTTAGACAGCGAAGAAGAAATTGAGAGAAAATTGGAAGAAATCCAAGAAAATGAGAGCAGGATGTTGAAGAAAAAGAAGAAGGCAGTGATGAAGGAAAGAAGTAAGTTAAGGGAAAGGATGAGCAACATGGCACAATCCACCAACGCACAAGAAGACATGGAGTTATTTGCACTAGATAAAATCGCAAATGCTCGCAAAAAAATTCAAGTTGAAGAAATTGTTTTGGAGGATGATGAACAGGACTCTGAAAGTGAGGATTCGGATGAAAACTCTTCTGATGAAGAAGACAACATGGAAGAGGATCAAGAGATTGAAGATACAGATGCTTTGATCGTGGGCAAGGAGATTTACAAACAAGAAAACTTATGGTTTGACAAAGATATCTTCAAAAACATAGAAGATGATGATGAAAATAAAGAAGTAAAGAATGCAGAAGAGTTTTACAAGAACAAAAAAGATGTCAAAACTCCAACTATCGAAGAAGATGACAGAAGTGAAATTCAGAAGAAAATCGACGCGTATAATAGTGATTCAGACTCTGATAGTGATTATGAAAACGAAAGGGGTTTGCAAGAAAAGAAATCCGAACCAAAAGGAATTAATCCAAAAAATCATCTTGATCCAGAAGATCTTGCACTTGGTACTGTTATTGCAACATCTAATAAACAGAAACGTGAAATAATTGATGCGTCATACAACAGATATACTTTTAATGACGAAGACTGTAATTTACCAGATTGGTTTATTGAAGATGAGAAAAGACGTATCCATAGAAACAACCTTAACCCATTTATATCATCGGATCTTATCAGTTTTTACAAGGCAAAGAAAATGGATATCAATGCTCGAACTATCAAGAAAGTAACCGAAGCAAAGGCAAGAAAAAAGAGAAAATCTATGAAAAAATTGGAAAAAGTTCACAAGCAAGCCGAGGGAATTTCTGAGTCGACTGATATGTCCAACAAAGAGAAAGCTGTGCATATTAAGGGGATTTATAAGAAGGCAGGTTTGCTCAAGAAAAAGAAAGAGAATACAACTTATGTTTTTGCGAAAAAGGGAGCAGGTAAAAGAGTACGAAGACCTCCAGGTGTCAGCGGAAAAATTAAAATTGTTGACAAGAGAATGAAAAAGGATCTAAAAGGAGAGAAAAAAAGAAGAAAGTAAAAACATTGTAAAAAACAGTTATTATAAGAATATTACAAATTTTTGAAAAACTGATTATATATATATAATTAAACACAAAAATTTGAATTTTTAAAGTTAATGTACATGGTAAAAATAATAGTAACGACCTAATTTCGATGCAAAGTCTTTAATTAAAATGTTGCATGTTTTTTACTAAATGCAATTTGTGACATAATAGATTAAGTGACATTATAAACAATAATACATTTTTCTAACTACTATAAAAGTTAAACTAACTACAACAGTTCAATACTCTATAATGTATTTATTTTCCGATATGTACCATTTTCACCCAAAAAAATATAAACAATAAACAATGATAGAAATAAAATTAGTTGTCTTGCTTCGAAAAATATTTAATACACTCATAATATAATACCACTTAGGGCAAGCATATTGCATATAGACATAATAGTGCTAAATAATTTTAAAATCCTACCAGTACAAGGAAAATAAGAGGACGATTTTTACTAAAAGTGCAAGTTATATTATGTCAACTTTAAACAATGCAATATTCACAACAATATAACCTAAATTGTCATTTGCAACAATTTTTTAAGCAGTTTAAAATAAAATGACACACCTTCTAAATACATAAGACAACGCAAACTTTAAATCTAATTTTTGGCATTTTAAAAAAAATTTAAACAATTAGAATATTAATACTATATAATGTGAAGCCCCAAGGCTTGAAACTTATTTGATTTTATAATATTAACACAAAATTAACTGCAATATTAAGTATAATACCATAATAATAAATAAGGGTTAATTTAAGATATCATGCATTTTGTTGTTAATATATTGTGAAGGTAAAATAAAATATTAATTTAAAATAAAAAAGTTTTGACATAAAATTGTGTTAAAATAAAAATCATTCAATAACTAGTCGTTTAGTTACTGTAGGTAAACTGTAAAAAATAAAATATAAATAAGACAGAAACTTGTAATTTTAAGATTATTAAAATATTGCCATAGGAAAAGTAAAAATGATAACTATATGATTTTTATTTGTGTAATATTAAGGGGTTTGCAATAAAACATAAACTAAGTAAAAACAAGTTATATATTATATTAACTTAAAGCATAGAAAAAAATTAGCATTATAAAAGAAGTTTTAATTTCTAACCAACTTTTTTTAAAGCTTATAAAATTATAGATATGCAACATTTTAGGTGATTTCAATTTGTGTAATATTAAGGGGTTTGCAATAAAACATAAACTAAGTAAAAACAAGTTATATTAACTTGAAGCATAGAAAAAAATTAGTATTGTAAAAAAAAATCAGTTTTAATTTCTAACCAAATTTTTATTAAAGCTTCTAATCTTACAGATATGCAACATTTTAGGTGTTTATAATTTAAATTCCATCATTCCTTTCTATAAGGTATTCTGTATCTTCGTTCTCATCACTTTCTTTTAAATATTTCTTCATTTTAATTCCTTTTTGATTAATCAATAGGTCATCAAATGAGTCAGGTGGTTTCAAACCCAAGGTCTCAGGCAACATAAAAGTTAGAAAACTTGCTGAAATCCCACATATAGCAAACATAAGGTACCCAGCAATACCGTTTGTTTCAATAAAACTCTTTGCAAACGAGGCTAGTATTCCTCCAATCCTTGCTACCATTGATAAAGTTCCCATAGATAAATTTCTAACACATGTCGGAAATAACTCTGGTGTATAAATATATAAAGTGTTGAATGAAAAACTGATAAAAAATTTTCCACCGAGTCCAAGAATTAGCTTAAATACAGAATCACTGTCTGCACTGTAAGCCATCAAACCAAAACAACAAATACCGCTGATAAAAAACCCAAGGAACGACGACCGTTTTCTACCACACCAAACTCTGTTCAGTAGAATTGCATTTAATAATGTAGAAGGTATTTCCACTAATCCAGAAAATGCTTCACTTAAGTAAATATTTTTTGCTAGCTCACCAGCTGCCATAGTAAGTGCATAGTAAACTAAACTGGCTACAAACCATAGAAAAGCCATTACCAGAGCCCTTTTTAAAGTCACAGCATTCTTTATTATATCGTATAAGGTGTAGGTTTTGTTGGGCTTCGATTCCGATCGTTTTACAAGTGAAATGCTCGGCTGTTTGACTCCATTTTTCTTTGCAATATATACCAATGCTGCTTCTGCGTCTAGAAGTCTAGATTTTGAGTACAACCACCTTGGGGATTCTGGAATAGTCCATAAAAAAGGTAATGGTACAGCCATGATAACAAATAAAATTCTCATATAAAGTCGCCAGGATGGAATGAAGTAAGCCATAACTGCCATTAAAACAATCCCAACCGAGAAAAGATTATTATTGTAAGAACCCGAAATAGCCCACCATGATCTTCCTATAATTTCTTGCAAGTAAACAAATGCCACGAGTCCAACTCCTCCGGTAAAAAAGCCAGAAAGAAAACGACAAGCTGCAAATACCTCCCAGGACCAGGAATACGATGTTAATAAAGTCACTGGGGCCAGTATATGAAATCCAACAATCAGAGCTATTTTTCTACCAAACTTATCGGACACTTGGCCAAATATTACAACCCCAAATAAAAATCCAACAAAAAATAATGATTGTATAAGATCACTGACCCATTTACTGCTATATAAATCCCATTCTGCTATAATAGAGCTATCATTCTCAACTTTTGGGTTAAATTCTTTTAATTGTACAGGTGATGACCCAATAAAAACAACTATTAATGTAATAGATGGGGTTCCAAACATGAAAATTGAAAAAACTAGGTAAACCAGTAATTGGTATCGACCAAAGGTCCCGACGACTTTTGTGTAACTGTCATCAACATCCATTTAAATAATAAATTTAAACCTAATTTCTGAATAGAAAATAAAAATTAAATACAAGCATAAAATATAGAATTTTGCGTTTGGTGACTATGCCATAACATACTTAAAATCTTTATGTAAATACCAATACTTTTGGCATGTTTTAAATCATTGAATTGATTTTGTCATTTTTCCCGTCGCATTATTGTTATATTTATTGTATATATTATTATTCACTGTCATTAATGCGCGAAAAACCAAAATAAAAAAAAAATTTAAATAAACATTAAAAAAACATAAACATTAAAGGAACATAAACATTAAAATGGTGATAAAAGGCTGATTACAAATTATTTACCATATTAACCTTAAATTAAACTAATTAAATTTTAAATTTCCGTAAAACAAAAAGCAAAAACTGATATTGTATGCTAATATTATTGTTGTATGGCAGTATGGGCAATTAGTTAGATAATGAATGGTTAAATCACAATTACTAGCGAGCATAAATACAGCTGTATATTACAAATTTAACATATTACCTTAACTTTTTGAGTAAATATATTGCTATTTGTGATGTTGTCCTTGTGTACTGACTATAACTTTATACCCGGAAGCTACAATTAATAATAAACTAACACGATCACTCAGTTACGTGTATCAGCTGGTTAATGAATAGCGAGGATAAAGCGATTTTTCAAACAATGCATGAATAAACACACTTCGTGGCGCGTGATATAAATAAATGTTTAAAATATCAAAAATATAATTTCTTAAATAGTCTAATAAGTGTGTAAAAAACTTAGAATTTTTAAAGTAACTCATAAGCACAATAAAAATTTGGACATAATAAAAAACCTAAAATAACTTTTTATAACTTGGCTTCGTAAGATTCCTAACATCATAATAATTATAAAAATTTAAATAACCAAGTTTTTTCATTGATATTTTGCATAGATTTTGAACATTAATAACCCCAGTAAATTTTAACTCATTGCGCCAACGTAAAATTACATCACTCGAATTTCGTATAGTTTCGTATCTTAGTTTTTGGGCTAACAAATTTGAATTGTTCACCGATGTAGCATGTTCTAACCATTTTTTAACTTTATAATCCAGCGAAAAGCCAATAAAATCATAAATTCTTTCAGCCCATTGAACAGGATGTAATGATATATCTTCGTGGCGAACAAGAAAATAGTTTAAAGAATTTAAAATTGAGGGGTTGTTGTAACTGACTAGAGATTCTAATTGTGAGCAAAGGCTGCTACTCTTCTCCCTAAATTTAAGATGAAAGTTGATAAACAAGAAACACCTTTTTTCACATTTATACGCTTTCGATATGGAAAGATCGAATTCACGACCTAAACATAGAGTAACATTAGTTACCCCAACCTAGTCTCGTGTTGCCTTTGGCAGTTTGGGATATTATAGATTATAATTGCTTAACAAATATGAGCTGCTTATTCAGTGTTGACTTAGCAGGAGTTCATACCGTTTATAGCGCCTTTCTCAAGGGCGCTACAGCATAAAAAAATCGAGCCCAGGACCTTTGTACAGACAAGTGCTTTAAAGATTACACTACGCTACCGTTGATTTTAAAAATTAAAATTCGCTTATTTTACCTAATATTTGTAGCGTTAGTCATTGTAAAATTCCTGGAATTGAGAATAGCTCTAGGATCTCTTACCAGATGAACAACTTTCACATTGATATTTGGGTCGGTTAATATTGGTTCAATGTCTTTAATATCACAAACTCGATTCACCTATAAAATAATTTATAAAATTATTACAAGTAAAATGTAAAAACTTTTAGAAAGTGTGTCAAAAAGTTACTCTAAGCTTATATAATGGGATAGCTTTTTAGTAAAAAAGTCTAAAAAAATGAAGTGAAATAACATATAATGTTGTATATTATTTACTTTAAAAACAGTTAAGTTTTGGGCTCTCATTCTTTCAGTCAATTTAGTTAAATTCATTTTATTTGGACAGGTTTGTACTCCATTAAAACTTAGACACATTTTTAAATCCCGGGATAGGAATTTGCTGCACTTTTCTTGCCCAACGAAACACATTGCTTGAGTAAGACAACTAAAAAAGATTTCTAAATTTTAACTTTAAAAAATTGGCAATACCTGTGTTAACAATAACTATTGTTTGAATTCAATGTTTTTTTATTTTTCCCAAAGTCCGACAGCAAAGTGTAGTGGTAAGAAGGCTATCGTGGGTTCAATCCCCACTGCTCTCAAATTGTAGCGGCCTTGAGTAAGGCGCTATAAACGATATGAACTCCTGCTAAGCCAGCACTTAATCAGCAGCAGAATTACCGGGAAATTATAATCTATATAATATCCGAAACTGCCACAGGCAACTCGAGACTGGGTCGGGGTAACAGTTGTTACTCTATGTTTAAGTCGCGCATTCGACTTTCCCACATCGAGAATAAAGATATATACAAAAAAAAGTAAAAATACTGGTTTCAAATTTTAGAGTCATTTGTTGCCCTTTTTTAGTCTCGAGCTGACTTTGTCAGTTTAGTTATTAAGTTGATCATTAGGCTCAAATATTAATTCTGCCTTTAATTTTAGACTTAGCAAAAGTTTACAGCGATTTAAGTGCATTACTTAAAGGTGCAACAGCATGGAAGCAATGGTGATCGAACACATCATACAATAAAGCCAAGTGTTACACGAACATGTGATGAAGTAAAAACAATATCCTTATAGCTTACGTTCTTTTTGGCACACCAGTGAACTCAATTGCAGTTTTATACAATATCTTAATCTTTTCAAAATCGTAATTAAAAACGGCTTTGAAATAATCGGTATAATCAGTCTTATGTTTTTCATCACAATCGCCATAAGGATATAGAGGTTCATAAAAGTAAGATATTCCAGGGTTTCTGTTGAATATTTCACCTACGAAGCTGGAGCCACTTCTCATTTGTGTTAACAATATAACTGCATCTGTTTTAACCTTTATTGGTGGAATATGTCTAAAAATTAAAGAGTGATTTTGTAATGTCATTCACTATAAATGTATATTTTAAGCCAGTTGTTATAGTTCATAGCTATTTCTAATTCATAAATTAGATTGTTAAATAAAATCTGACAAAACACCAATGTTTTATTAGCCTGTATTCAATAAATAAGCAGTTGTTTACCTTTCTGATATAATTGGTCTAGGATAACTAAATTTGTTAAAAATAATATCCTCTCTTTGAAAAATATAACAGAATTCAGAAACCATAAAAACTAACGCAAAGCATAAAACCACTTTGCAGAAATAGTTACTAAAATACATCTTAAGTCCTTAGATTATATTTCTACTAATTTTACCAAAATTACTTTTTTATGTGCTAAAGTTTAAGTGCAAAACGTTAATAAGACCTAAGGCAGTTTAAAACAAGTGCCCGAGGATGTGAATTACGTTAAATTGGTTTAATTGTGGGTAAAAAAGTGTTGATATATAAAGCAAAAACACGTTGTAGTGAGTACGCGCGTTATTTAAATAATTGCTTAGGAAAATTAAGCATAAACCGCAATGGCGCAGCGAATAGAATATTTGGCCTTATTACAAAAGGTCCTGTGTTCGATTCCCACTGCTCTTATGTCGTAGTCATTTAGTTAAATGCTATAAACAGCAAGAACTCCTGTAAGCATTGGCAAGACTGGCAGTTATTACTGATATTATTAAAAACTATTAATTGTGAATAGGTAAGTAACAAATGTTACTTAATGTTTTAACTGTAATATCATCTTTCCAACATCGAGGATAAATATATGAGAAAAACAAAAATTTTTTTGTACTTGTGTTTTATTTTTAATTAATCAAACAAATATATATTTTGACCTATTTGAAGTAAATAATCGACATATTAAAACAATTTTCAAGTCCCGAAACTTGGGTTTGTAAGATTCTTAACATCATTATAATTATTAAAACTAAAATACCCAAGTTTTTTCATTGATATTTTGCATAGATTTTGAACATATTCAATCCCAGTATATTCCAGTTCATTTCGCCAATGCGAAATGACATCACTCGAATTTCGTGTTGTTCCGTATTTTAGTTTTTGGGCTAACAAATTTGAATTGTTTGCCGATGTAGCATGTTCTAACCATTTTTTAACTTTATAATCCAGTGAAAACCCAATAAAATCATAAATTCTTTCAGCCCATTGAACAGGATGTAATGATATATCTTCGTGGCGAACAAGAAAATAGTTTGAAGAATTTAAAATTGAGGGGTTGTTGTAACTGACTAGAGATTCCAATTGTGAGCAAAGACTGCTGCTCATGTCACTAAATTAAATATACAAGTTGTAGAACAAAATCTAGGCTTGTTAAATAACGTATACTTTAGTTTAACATATCTTCATTAAATGGGGACGCGGAATTTGAGGGAATGGAAAATAAAGGAACGGAAATTGAAGGAACGGAAAATGAAGGAACCGGAAAATGAAGGAACGGAAAATGAAGGAACCGGAAAATGAAGGAACGGAAAATGAAGGAACCGGAAAATGAAGGAACGGAAAATGAAGGAACCGGAAAATGAAGGAACGGAAAATGAAGGAACCGGAAAATGAAGGAACGGAAATTGAAGGAAAGTGAAAAAAGGAAAGGCGGAATCTTAAAAAAATAAAACGCGAAAATTCCGTTGACTGTTTATTTGTATTTAAGTCAATATTATTTTAGAAATTAACGGGTATTTTATAGAAGAGAGGTAGGGTATGCTGGGGTAATAAAAATTAACTCATTATCGCTTATCAGTTCTCGAATAAATGACAGTAATCCTAAATAAACAGTCAACGGCATTTCCGCGTTTTATTTTTTTAAGATTTCGCCCTCTCCTTTTTTCACTTTTCTTCAATTTCCGTTCCTTCAATTTCCGGTTCCTTCATTTTCCGTTCCTTCATTTCCAGTTCCTTCATTTTCCGGTTACTTCATTTTCCGTTCCTTCATTTTCCGGCTCCTTCATTTTCCGTTCCTTCAATTTCCGTTCCTTCATTTTCCATTCCCTCATTTTCAGTCGACCCCATTAAATGATTTACTTTACCTTATGTTTTTAGCTGTATCAGCTGACAAGTTCCTGGAATTAAGAATAGCTCTAGGATCTCTCACCAGATGAACAATTTTCACATTAAAATTTGGATCAGTTAATATTGGTTCAATGTCCTTAATATCACACAATCGAATCACCTGAATTGTAATTTATAAATTCTTAAAATTAAAATGCTTATGGTTGTTTTATTTGTGTTCAAAATGGTTTAATAGAAAATATATAAGCTCTAGATTTTTATTGACAAAATCACAAAAGTGTAATAAATTAAATGTGTAAAAATGTTATTTATTGTTTACCTTAAAAACAAATAAGTCTTGCGTTTTCATTCTTTCACTTAATTTAGTTAAATTCAATTTATTTGGACATTTTTGTAATCCATTCGAAATAACGCACATTTTTAAATCGCGTGACAGAAATTTGCCGCATTTTTCCATCCCAATAAAACACATTGCTTGAGTAAGACAACTAAAAAAAAATTGTAAATTATTTTTTGTATATATCTTTATCCTTGATGTGGGAAGGTCGAATGCGCGACTTAAACATAGAGTAACAACTGTTTAGAGTAACAACTGTTACTCCGACCCAGTCTCGAGTTGCCTGTGGCAGTTTGGGATATTATAGATTATAATTGCCCGGTAATTATGCTGCTGATTAAGTTCTGGCTCAACAGGAGTTCATACCGTTTATATCGCCTTACTCAAGGGCGCTACAGCATAAAAGCAGTGGGGATTGAACCCACGACCTCATGTATGTGTAGCAATGTTCTTATCACTACACCACGCTGCCGGTTTATATTTGTGCATCGTATTTTAAAAATTATCTATACAATTTATGGCATGTCTTTTAGTATTTTTTGTATATAGTATTTTAAATGTAGTAGACTTTACGGCCTAAACATATAGTTGTTACTCCGACCCAGTCTCGTGTTGACTTAAAAGGCGGATTCACTCAAGTAGCGGGTTTAGCAGTGCTAGTGTTAAAAACGCTTTCTAAGCTTTAACGCTTGCCGCTTTAGATATGTTTCGTTAAACTGCTACTCAGTATAGCCCCTGCACATAAATAGTAAAAAATCATACAAAATTTCAATGTATTTTTGCGCAAATTCTTTTTTGATGCTCTGGCTGATTTATTTAATAACAAAGTTACACACAGTCCAAATATAGCTGTTTTTTTAAATAAAAATGGCACTTTCTTGGTATTAATATAATTATAATTTAGCCTATGCCTAGTTTATAGCCTTAAACAGTTTATAACTTTAAACATAAATAAGTTACTGCAGCCTACCGAAAAACCTTTAGGTTTCCTTGTTACCATGACGACGAAGCGTTAAATATTTCAACTCGATCGCTGCGTTTTTTCTGCTAATTTTAACGCTTTTGACAGAAAGTGACGTAAGAAACGCTTTATCCAAAAAACGCTATTAACGCTACATGTGTGAATTCGCCTTAACAATTTGTAAAAGTTTATAGGCCTACTGTTTATAGCGTTTTACTCAAGTGCGCTACAGCATAAAACTGCTGAATATCAAAACCACGATCTTGGTAGTAAAGGCAAGTGATATATATAACCACCACAGCACTGTGCTAATATGTTACTTTTACAAATAAAACAAACAACTTGCAATTTACGTTTTCCTCAGCACTCCAGAATAAGCAATTGCATTTCTGTATAGTTCTTTCACTTTCTCGAAATCGTATTTGAAAATTGCCTTAAAATAATCAGCAACATCAGTCTTATGTTTTCTATTACAAACTCCATAAGGATATAGAGGTTCATAAAAGTAAGATATTCCAGGATTTCTGTTGAATATTTCACCTACGAAGCTGGATCCACTTCGCATTTGTGTTAACAATATAACTGCATCTGTTTTAACCTTTTTTGGTGGAATATGTCTAAAAATTAGAAATTATATTGTAAAGTTTTGAAGAATTTTAAAGTTAAATACGGTTAAATGAATATGTTCAATTTTAAAAATGACTAATAAACTTAAAATCCTATATAGCAGCAGAATAAAAACAATGTTTAATCATTGCATATATGTAACATTTAAACAAGTAATTACCTTTCTAAATTCACAGGAGTTGAATAACCAAACTTGATATTAGTAATTTCATCTTTATGAAAAACATAGCTGAATTCATAGATAAAATAAACCAAGGTAAAACATAAAATAACTTTCCAAGAACAAAGCCTAGAATACATCTAAAGTCCTTAACTTGTACAGCTCAAACTATCAACTAGTTTCTACCATTGAACTTATCGATCATGATCCCCTTGTGTTTCTATGACCCTTCACTCTATACCTTCTGTGTTAAACACTGAGTACAAGTATTTAAAAAGCCTGCGGGCATGTTAGAAAAACCGCCGCTCAACTATCAGTATATTATTTTAATTATGGATTAACATTTAGTTTTGAAACTTTCTTTGGTTAAGCCGGACATTATTATAACTTAATCAACTTATATCAATTGTTACGAAATAATCCTGGGGTTTCCGTTTCAAAAATGAGCGCTAAAAAGTATTTTTTTTAATTAAATTTACAAATAATTTAGCACAGTCTAAATATTAAGTTAGAATCATTTAGAAACTTATTTCTAAACAGATTTGTTTGTAATTTTTTTTATTTTTTATACTCAAACGAAAGTTGAACTTTAATTTTATTAACAGTTACTTTAAACAAAAATTGAATTGTGAAAAAATTGTAGTCTTTTGAAAAATGACAATATCCAATATATCAGTAAATTTGTTGTATTCAAGTTAAAATATCGTTGGCTTTTTGTGATATTATTGATTCAATTGAAGACACATCATAACACCAAGTTTCTAGTTTTGACTTCATTTTTGAAACCTAATTTACAACAAAAATAGATTTAATTATCACCAATTTCTTTTAATTATACTAACTAATAATGGGTACCAAACGTTTAAAATCACTATTAACATATTGCCAAGATATTAAACTGGCAAGGGCAATTAATGACTTGATAACTAAAAGTAATAAAAAACACAACAACATTTATGTAGAATATTCTTTCAAACTAGCTAAGTTAAATTAAAACTGAACCAGTACAGAAAAAGTAAAATTTTAAAGGTTGTAAAGTCAGTCTTATAAGAATTGAATACCAATATTCATGTACCTGTTGTTTGTCCAACACACGGGGTTGTACCCATGTCATATGAACTTTCTGTTCCACCTAAAACAACAACATTTTATTTTACATTTTTGTATTTATTTCAATGTTAAAAGAATAACTTTTTTACCTTAACAGAAAGCCCCATTTGTTACTATAACCCAGCCTTAAGTTAATTTGGCAGTTAGGAAAAAAATAATATATTTTTGTTTGACAGGAATTGGTTTTGGCTCAACAAGAGTTTGCACCGTTTATAGCACTTTACTCAAGGGCACTACAGCATAAGATCAGTAAGGATCAAACTTGAAACCTCATGGAGTAAAGCTAAGTATTATAACCACTACACCACACTGCTGATCATACAAATAAAACTAAACAAAGTTATATTTTAAGTTTATAAATAAACCCAAATAGATAAATTTATTTCATCTTTTAAACCTGGTCAATGGTTCCCTTCACCAACCCAAGTGACATCGCTTTCATTGCTAGAATTTCAACTTCATTTAGGGGAATCCCGGTTTTAGTAGCTATTTCTTCAAATGCAATTTGTCGATTGTTTGAAGGTCGAATGAAGGTCATCTATGAATAAACAGAAAAATTTTATAAAAAATGTCTAGAAGAAAATTTGAATTTAGGTTAAATGTATTTTAGAGTTTTGTGACTTTATTAGAAATTTATAAATAATAGGACAGACTTACCTCCATTAAGCATAAAAGCATTATTTTTTGTCGTAGTTTAAGTTGGTTAGTCAACAAATCAGGCTAAAATAAATAATGATTGCTGTTAAATGTTTAAAGTTTTTTTTTTAAATGGGCAATAATAATAATAAGAAACAAAAAAAAGAAAAACTCGAAAAAAAAAATGAAAAATGGACAATAAAATTTATCAAAAATATACGTACAAAAAATCAACCGAAAAATAAAACTTAAAAAAGTTTACATTAAAAAATACAATAAATTTACTTGTGCAATCCAGTGAGATTCAAGTTCAGTCATTTTCTCGATATCTCCACTGTTGAAAGCAAACAAAAGATCAACCAACCATTGTCGGGATGTGTCTTTGAGAGACTCTAATATCGGGTGTTGAAGCTGAAATATTAAGAAAAAAAATTATAAAACCTTAAAATTTTCTATTTTTTTTTAAGTAATGATTCATCAAAAATAGACATATATATATACTTTTATTAACTAAACTAGTTAATGCCCATACTACGAATGGCAATGTACTTTTCATAATATAAACCCAACTTACAACTAACATTTACCTGCACACCACAAAAGGCTGTTTTAATTATTTATTAGGCTTATAGATTGAACCTATATACATATATATATTGTCCACCAAACTCCATTATACATGATAATAAAAGAATACAATTGTTTACTTACTCAAAATTAAATAAAACCATCAACACAAGCACAAATATTATTAAAACCAATTTACCAGTTCCCCAAAATTAAAAACTTTGTCTCCCATTAAACCAGCTAAACCCAGGTTGAAAGCTCTCTCTTGCTGCTCTGGAACTAAAAAAAAGAAGGAAAATTTCAAAATTACCAACAACAACTTAGGAAATTCCTTTTTTTTAAACATTAGACTTTACTAGGCAATACCCCACCTCACAGTTGGGATTGTAATAGTCACAATGCGGTGGTAACCCCTAACAAATACTTGACCGTGATAGCTTGCCTTTGCACCACAAATGAAAGTTTTATTTATTTTGTATGCATATAAATATGACACACCTATATATATATATTGTCCACTAAGCTCCATTATGTATAGATGGTTCAAGCTTTTGTTAATTTAAATGTATACATCTACATATTTGTTATTCACCAATATGACTGAAAACTATTCAACAAAATGGACATTTCCAAAATTTTGAAACTGCCATTAATAGCATTTTTGGGGTATATATATGGTTTTGGGTTAAATTTAATTAAATGATGACAGTAACTCTATGTGCATATATATTTAATCAATAAAACTATTAGTAAAATACTTACTTGGGATAGATTCCATCTCAACGCATCCTAAATATCTTAAAGCATCTTTATAATATTCATTATGGTTGCATAGAATCTGGTGATAGTTGCTACACAACTCATAAAACCTGCTATGTACAACCGTAACTCCTGGTAGTTCATCCAACATCACTTCACTTTTCTCCATTATTTCCTAGTGTAAAAGATCGACTTGATTATTATTAATGAAATTAATGAACAAAGAATAAAATCATCTATGAAAAAAGTTGATAAACATTTCACCTATTATTTAACAAATGTAATATAAAAATTAAATTTATTTCTAAAAAGAATTTAAATAAAAAAATCTGCAACAGATAAACTTTTAAATGTTAATGTTATTTCCAAACCACAAATTTTTAATTAATTTAAAGTGTATCATTACAGAAATCTACTTAGAAAAATAAATATTATTTATGTTTTAATTAATTTTAAATTAAACTTTATTAAAACTACCTTTGTAGCGGGATAGTCATTAGCGAGTAAATGAATATTTCCAATCGCAGTTGAACATAAAATTGTTGCCTCTTTTGATGCTTTGGTTTTTTCCCGAATTTTTTCAAGAAATTCAATTGCATCTTTCGGTTCTAGGGTATAAAAAAATTAATATATTAAATTATGCAATATGTAATTTATTTTATATGATTTTATTGCCTATTTTTTATTTAGATTTATCATACATCAATTAAAGTAAATGTAAAACAAATATTTTATTAATGCAAACGAAAAATGACAAAATCTATTTTATTTTCAATTTTGCCATGAATATTGAATGTTTTTATAAAAATCCAATGGTATATTATGGCATGATTATTAAACTCCAAAAAAATACCTTTAGTAAAAAGTCTAAATTTATTTATGTGTAATAAAATAATACCTGTAAATTGTCGAATAATGTAAGGGCAGACAATTTCTACAAGAGATAGAGGATTTATTTTGTTTTCAAACTCAGCAATAAAGTGTTTGTATAGAGACAAAAAATCTGTTCCCTAAAAACAATTTAAATTTATTTTAGTATTTTAATTTTTACATTTTTTAGTTATCCTCATTTTAAAGTCAATTTAATACAAATAAATACAACAAAATATTTGTACCTGCTTGAATGGCTCAGATTTGACAGATTCTTGAATTAAAACTGTAAGTTGATGCCACAATCTTAAAAATAAACGAAGTGTTTAACAACATTTTTAGATTTTACTTGTCCAATGCTTTAACGTTAAACATAACAAAAACTTACTTTTTCGAATATAATTCCTCAATTTTTGACCATGTTGAAGCTAACTCTGGTGAGCTGGCCGCCTGTTGTTCCTTCAAGTACTCATTTACTTTTTCCATATTGATTAATTTGGTTTAATATCACGAAACTAATATTTAAATAGTTTTAGTTTTACTGAAGTTTGAATTGAAAAATTTCGTGTCACTCAAAATAAATTTTTGTCAAATCGTTTTTTTTATGTAGAAGTTTCCAAATAAATTTAAATTAAAAAAACTGAAAACCATAAAATTTATTTAAATTGATTAAAAAAACATTAAGTTTGCTTTAAAATATATTTTAAATTAAGTATTTTCACAAAAATACAAATAAAATTAACAAATTTTGGTAAAAAATTAACTAAACTTTTTAAATATTTATTCTAAGTATGCCTAAATAATAATATATTACCTAATTATGTTTTTAAAACGTTTTATTTACAAATAATTTTTAACCAATTTATAAAAAGCATTTTTAAGATTATTTTCTGTAACTTTGATGTTTTATAAATGGAAACCCATAAAGCTACCAAAAAATTCACGCATAACTGAATTTAAATGACAAAGCAATTTTGAAAAATTTGCTGCGATATTTTTATTATTTTTTTTCTTAAACTATAGTAACTAATACTTTACTGTGTTTATTGTATTGCATTTTTTATCAGTTTATTAATTCTTGAACTTAAAAAATGTCTCTTTTCGGAAGTGCAGCGAGAAGCAGTAGCAAACATCTTGTTGAGTTCAAAGCCGGCAAAATGAACATGAAGGTTTATATTACGTGAAATTATTTGTAATTAACACATAAATATATTTATTTTTTATCTCCACACGTACTAAAAGTTAGTAAATAAATACTTTGACTAAACAGGGCACCAAAATATAAAAGCTAGTTTTTGAATAAAAGTATTTTAATTTACGTTAACTCACTTTTTTGTTATTTTTATTCTACGCAACTCTTTTAAAGCCTTGGGCACGTAAAATGCCCCTAATAACAACCCTTTTAAATATAATAGTACATATGTAATTTTTTTAAGGGTACAACAGTCACAGCTGATAAGAGAAAGGGACAAGTTTACATCCATCAGGCTGAGGACTCTCTCATGCATTTCTGTTGGAAAGACAGAACTTCTGGAACTGTGGAAGATGACCTCATTATTTTTCCAGGTTATTCTTTTATAAATTTAATTACTTCCTTCATTTTTTTCTGTACTTAGTTTAGCAATGTGTTATCTGCCTTCAATATATCTTAAACTATTTTCTTATTATTTAAGATGATTGTGAATTGACAAGAGTAGCACAATGCACAACTGGAAGAGTTTATGTTCTAAAATTTAAGTCTTCCAGCAGAAAGATGTTCTTTTGGATGCAGGTAAAAAAAAATTTATTAAAACATTTTAGTTATATATATGGATACCTGATTAATAAATGTTAAATTTTTTAGGAGGCAAAAACTGACAAAGATGAGGAGTTATGTAAGAAGGTAAATGATTCATTGAACAACCCACCTCAGCCTGGACAAGGGGGCTCTGGGGCTGATTTAAGCGGGTTAGATGCAATGGGGCAAGGCAACTTGCAGGTAATATTTTAAGTTCAACTCCTGTAAAAATTTAATTTAGATGACTAAAAGTTGAAAGCTTCCAAAATTTTGGACTTATAAATTTAAAAAGTTTAACCCTTGTGTCTCATTCATACTAATACTATTTTATAACATTTAGGACTTGTTCAACAACATGGACCAACAACAATTACTCCAAATCATGGCAAGTGGAGGACTTGGTAATCTGTTAAGTCCAGCAAGGATGCCATCAGGAGGGCAGCAAGGAAGAAGGAATGCTCCAGCATCAACTAGGAGCGAGAACACGAGGTCAACTCCAGCTAGGACTCAAGAAACGACTGCATCTCAACCTGCTACTACTGGGACGGGGTAATATCTTGTTTTATTTAAACCATTTCTACATCAGTTATATTGACAATTAAGAGGAACAAATGCATGAAATTAATATAAATACAAAAACAATCTTTGGTAGTTTATTAATGTTATAAATATCTGGAACAATTCTGGGTTAGTTCTGAGGAGTTATTATGTATTAAGTTTAATATATTAATTTAGGTCTACACCATCTCAACAACCCGCAGTTCAACTAAGTCAACTTCAGGATATTTTGTCTCAAATGGATGTTCCTAAACAAGAAACTACTGAATGTAATAACCTCCCTAATATTAAATATTTATTTACACTTTTAAGGATTTTAGTTGTAACCAGCAACTTGATTCTTACCAAATGTTTTTTTAATTAATAAAACTTTTTTTTTTAATTTTTAGCAATCAACTTAGCTGAAGTTATCACACCAGATGTAATGATTCCAATACTTGCTGATCCTAAGGTAGAGTCTCTTTTTAATTAAACATTTTGCTAAAATGTTGCTACTTTATATTAACATTTCTTTAACCTTATGACTATTAAGCCTATATGTAAATTTACCTTATTTTTCTTTTACTTTAGCTTTATGTAATCTAAACTATTTTGTAAAAAATATATTATAATATAAATTAAACGATTTTTTTACAGGTCCAAGAAAGGTTGAAGCCATTTCTGCCAGCAGGTGAAGTACTGGGTTCAACTGAAGAAGAACTAAGAGCTACAGCGAGGTCCCCACATTTCAAGTCGGCCATGTCTTCATTTAGTTCAGCTTTAGCTTCTGGACAACTTGGTCCTTTGTTAACCCAATTTGGACTGCCAGCTGCTGCTGTGGAGGCTGCCAATAAAGGAGGTAAAACATTTGTGTCTTTTTATATTTGATTAATGCGACTTTTTTAAAAAGGATGGATATGTTTTTTTGCCATATTTATTTATCCTTGATGTGGAAAGGTCGACTTCACGACCTAAACATGGAGTAACATTTGTTACCACGAGTCTAAAGTTGCTTTTGCCAGTGTGGAATATTATTAAAAATGTTGACGGAGAATTAAGCTGCTTATTGGTTTAAGCTTAGCAGGAATTGCTACCATTTTAGATTATGTTGTTAAAAAATTCTTTGTTGCAGATGTTGAGGCGTTTGCCAAAGCCATGCAAGAGGGTGAAAAGAAGACAGAGGAAGAAATGGTGGTTGATTAACTTGTATACAAACTTAATAAAGTTCACATGTTGTTGTGTTATATATAAATACACCATTTACAAATGTATATTACCGTGGCATTTACTAATTTACTTTTTTAAAAAGAATAAATTCGTTAATGGTAATGTTTAACTGATCAATAGGACATTGATATGATAAGAGTATATTTGATCTCTGTAAAAGTTTTGCCTGTAACAAAGAGTTGAATTTAAGAGTTAGTCGTAGAGGGCCATCTTACCTGACTATATGCGCTTTATATAACTATCAGTATAAGTTATTATACTTTACAACCAAAACCTTTTAGTTTACGTAATAGGTAAGTAATGGGTATTGTACTGACTAGATTATGAATCTGATATATTGGTTGATATTAAACAAAATGGAAAACGTAAAGGTCGTGTATAAAATCAAACGCCCACTATTGTTAAGTTAACCTGTGTAAATATAATTTTAAAATATCAACGACAGCCTAAAATGAAACCTGTTTATAGTATTTATATAATAAATGTTATCAAAATGCCTCTTTATATTTTGCTATTTCTTTAATATTTATTTAAGTGGTCCATGTTTGTGATAGTAGATCTAATGGCGTGTAGTGACCTTTAACTTACATATGTTAATAAACGTTTTTCGTTAATTTTAACACTAAAAATCAATTTATAGGTCTTACATAAAAAGCTCTAAAAATATAAATTTTTGCCCTTTCCGTTGTTTATATTGAAAAACATGCTTGTACATTTTATATTTATTTTGTTAGGTCGTCAAAAATATATAAAAAAAAGAATTTTAATTTTATAATGCATATACATTTACAAAAATAATACTTACAAGTATTATGAGTTAATTTTTTCTTTTTAAATAATTAAAAAATGACAAAGCATAGAAAGTAAATAAAAGATTTAATTGATTTTTAACTTGCATTACTATCAAAAATTCATACGAAAAAATTATTCCAAAAAAAGTTTTTTTTTGCTTTAAATGTGTTATATCGCAAGTTTATATTAAAAAACTTACAAAAAGAGTAATAGCCACAGCTCTTATTTGGCTGTTAGCTGTCAGGGTAGGTTAGTATAAAAGTAATAATACAAATGTCATAGATTTCTGATGGCAAGAAAGTGCTTTAAATTGAGGGAAAATTCAATTTACAATTCGTCTTCAATTTCCAAGACTTCAGTCGTCTCATTTGAAATTTCAGGCTGTTGTATTGTGGGTGCATTCGTTTGTTTTCCCGCCAACATTTTACATTTTGTCCATAGAAAACATAAACCTGTTTTTTTGAACATGGAAATATACATTTTCGATGCAGCAGTACGAAATTCTTGTTCGCGAATGCTATAAATAAAACAATTCCATAAACTATTTGCCATTAGGATAAAAATAATCACAATTTCAGACGATGTTAATATGGTTAGACTTTTTTCGTTAAATAATTTAGGCCGACTTGGATATACATCAGGTAGAAATATAGCTGTAACTAAAATAATCACAGATGGTAATAAACTTAAGGTAAAAACCCCGACCATAACGCCTAAAGTACGGGCCAGTTTCGCTTCTGAAATTCCACGAGTTTGTAATTGCTGGTCGCCCGAAACTTTCTGCCATTCTTTTGTATAGCGCCTGCCAACACAAAATGCTGCTCCTGATACGAACCACATTACTATTAAAGGAATAAGAAACATTATAATGTAGAGAATAACAACCGTACTGCCAGAAGACACTACTAGAATTGCTGATACGATTCCATATTGTAACATAGAGATGTAAAATGGCAGAGTCGAAAAACCAATTGCTATAATCCAAATAAGTACAATTACTATAGTCGAAATTGAAACTTTAGACTTCTTTTTGTACCAGATTGGGAATTTTAGGGCACAAACTCGATCGATACCTGCAGCTGCTAACGTATAAACTGACACAGTTAAGGATAAAACTGTAAAAAATCCAACTAAGTTAAGGTAACTTGCTGTAAAACGGTGGCCGAATCTACCACCCAGTCCACGTACTTGCACAGTTTGTAATTGTTGCGTCATCAAACCTGTTGTATTGTCAACAATATACCCAGTTACGTTGCTTAATTTTCCAATTTCATGTTGAACAATAAAATATTTCACTAAAGTGCTGGTAAAAGTTGGAAAAACAATTACACCGACTATTAAATCGGCGATTGCAAGTGATATACGGTAGGCAGATTGGTTGTATCGCATGTTAGGTGTAAATGCAAGCACTCCAATAACTGTAGAGTTGGAAATTATTACAGCAACGGCTAGAATTGCAGAGGACACCATTATCACAACGATATTTACTCTGCATCTAAAATATTAAAATATTTTTAGGTATTTACTTATACAAATTAAAAGTAAATACACAAAGTGCAGCTTTTTAATTAAGGTAAGCTATTAAATTTTAAAGAGAACCACAATTTTAAAAACAATAGCTATTACAAAATTATGCAAAATGGCAATTGCCTGTTTTAATAACTGCTTTATACCTAAGCCTAAACCAGGAGTTCAATACAAAATGAGCTATGGAAATGTAACTTTTTAATTTAATTCTGTGCAAAAATACTCTTAAAACCTTATGCCAAAAGTACAAATAATCGTGTTTGAATAGAAGGTAGCAAAATAGCTTTTTTGCTTAAAACATATTTTGAAAAATAATTACCCTTTAGCTATACAGGTCCACGCAGACACTCCTCTATCTTGTACAATATCCTCGTCGAATCCACACCAAACGAAAGGACAAAATGGTAGAAAAACCTCGACAATTTCATGAAAGTGGCCGTAACCTTTTAAGTCGTAAGATGCTACTTGCAAACAGGGCATGTTTATTTCGTCATCTGTAAGTTGATTAAGCTTTAGTTCTTGTATAACGTTGCTAAAACTTGTGCTCAAGTTGCTGTTTCTTACAGTTTCTCGGACCATACTGTTACAACTTTCCTCAAAACTTGAATAATCGCAAAATCGTTCATACATTAACGTCGAAAACTCAGTAAACGCAAATGTTCTTTCCTTACATTCAGTCGCAAATTGTGGGCAATTCCAGCCTTTCAAACTTTCCAAATAAGAAGATAAATATAAACTGCCCCTGCCCCAATTACACGCAAAGTTTGTATACGTAAAGTTGCAGCAGTACATTTCAGCCTCCCTATTGCCAACCGTTAAGCCAGGCACATAGGCGCAATTTACTTGTGAAAAATTCCCTGCTTTTGTGATATCACATCCAGTAGTAAATCCAAGTAAGAACGAAATTAAGAAAAGGTGAATTCCAATCGAATAGTAAACCATGTTGTATTTTTCAACTAGTATTTTAGCCTATTATTTGGCAAACTAAACTGAAATAAAAGTACGGTAAAAATCATTTTATTTATATAACAAGAAATTTACTATAAATATGCTTCTGGTATAACTACAAATATAACATTTTAAACTTTAAAATCTGACTGTTTTTTAACAAGTAAATTAACTGACGTTTATTTAATAAATAAATGATTTTAACAATAATTTCTTAATCTTTTAATTCGCAATTATTTAAACCTTAAATCAGTTGTTACAACATTTTTAATCCGATACAACATTTTCTGACGTCATTTCCTGTTTCTAAACCTTAAAATATTGTTAACTATTACTCTGACAAAGCGCATTGTCTCAAGACAATCAAAATTTCCCACAACGATGTTTGCCAATTAAAACAATGCCAATTATTGTTCAACAATGCCCATACAACAGAAGAACATGTGATTATTCATCGAATTTTCGCGTGTTTTTACGCAGATGTGATTATATGTTTCCCTACGTATTCTTTGACGTATTAAATTGTGATAAGTATTTATATAAACAAGTTATTTAACTCTTTATGCCCGAAGCACTGTTAAAGTTATTATTAGAAATGATGATTAAGGTTAAAAAATGTAATCTAAGATTTCTAAACAAAAACATATTTTTTTTAAAAATCAAAGAAAATTTTTTTTAAAGATTAAGTTTTTTACAAATTATTTATTTTTTTTTTAATTAATAAATAAATTTTTTAATTTAATTTTGCATATTTAAATTTTTCCCCAAATAACAAAACACTATAAATAAAACTAAAATATCCGTAAAATTACTACTAATAAGCAAGGCAAAGCCTTTTACAAATGATTTAAAAATATGGAAAATAATTCCTTATAAGCCCTGATTACAAAGCCTTGTAATAGATCGTAAGCCTAAGGACATTGTTAGCTAAAGGTCAAGTTAATTTTTACGTCATCAAACGCAATTGTTACGCTCAAACATTTTCACAAAATGCCAAAGTCGAAGAAAAAATTCTAGAAAATGAGTTTTGTATTTATTAAATATGCTAACGCAACTTAGCCTATAGTAAATCTCGTATTAAGTCCTATATATAGCCTCCAAGGTTTGATTTGACCTTTTGATTAAAACCTACCTACCTATTAAACGTTTAAGATGCTTGTACTTAAGTTACTTACGTGCATATATACGTACATGGTATTATAATTAAACTCAAGACCACGTGGTTGTAGGTAACAATGTTAGAAATTTTAATTGTAGTTCAAAAAACAAAATATTTTCAACGAAAAATGTAAAAACATTATTATTTTTTGCTAACATTTAATAAATTTTAAGTAAACTTGGTTTTTAACGATGAATATTTTTAACTTTTCTAGCGCACAATCGAAAAAACGTTAAAATTAATTAAAGTTTTTAATTGAAACTTTAAAAACCGCTTAATTTAATTAAATGACAATTATACCTAAAAAAACATTACTAAATTTAAAAAAAATAAGTTTACATATTTAAACTTTTATAATTGTATAATGCAATAAACTTTTATAAAAATAGAACAACTAAAACTTAATATTTTTGACTTCTTCTACACTAAATTTTTTGCTAATACAAAGAAAGGCTTTAAAACGGTATTATACTAAAACAATCTACAACTAATATGACTTTTAACTGTACAAATTAGGGGGTTATTTTAAATGTAAATATAATCTAAAACATTTTTTTAACTCTCAAAAAATGGAAAATGCAATTTCTTAAAAAGCCTGCTCGACTTTTGCAAGAAAAAAGTTCCCTTTTTTAGTTTTTTATCGGCATTTGCAGCATTTTTATGGTTAAACTAATTTTATTTTGTAAATATACAAAGATTAAAAATAAAACGACAACAACAAGTAATAGAGCGTTCATATTACCTCAAAATTTCGGTACCTAAAACTTATAATTACTCTATAAGGTTTACGTCCATTTAAATGTCACTTGCGGTATTGTGACGTCATAGACACACGAATTTGATTTTAATCGCGAACGACGAACCAAAATAGAAAGGAATCTGGGCTTACATAACGAACATTACAACAAAAATAATCACAAAATTTTGGTCAAAATAAAAAAAATTTTAGAAACAGAATATTTTTTTAAACGTTTATTTGTTTAAACTTTTCTTTGATTTTATTTCTAAATACAACTTATCTAATAACGATTTAATTATTTGTTAATTAGTATTTATTTAAACTTTGATTTAATAATAATCATGTGTACTTTACAGTCTCTAAAAATTATAAAAACATAAAAATATTGAGATTCGAAAATAGTAAAAGTAACAACTTTCTACTAGTTATCGCGATTATAAAATAATAATAACCTCCTATTAAAGATAAAGATTGTGGAGTCCGGTTATATATAGAGTTAGAAATTACAAATATATTTAAAAAACATTAAAGTTATAAAATTTTGGCCAGGATCGTTAAGTCAAAAAGTTTAAGTACACATGATGGAAAAAAGAGGTAATGGAATGTTTTTTGATATTTATATTTTTAAAATCCCTTAAAATATATATTTTTAGATACTAATTTGTAATAATACCGAATTTTATAAAAACTATTTCGTTTTCTTATCAATTTAACCATTCAAGTTATGGGTAGAGAAAAATATCGAAATTTATATTTTTTCAAAGAAAAAGAATCAGATAAGTTTATTTTTAAGATGTATTTTAAACCCATTTTAGGTTAAAACCATTATCTTACTTATCTTACATGAATTTACCGCTAAAGTTTAAAAGGCTATCCCAATTTTAAAATTTAAATGACAGATTTCCTTTAAAAATAAACTAAGAATTGAACTTAGTGTTGTCATAATAAGCTTCTTATGGCGTCAGCATCATAACAATGACCTTTGTTTATGACGTAGGTAAACAAGTTTATAGAGGTTAAGTAAAATTGTTTTTGCAATATTTTAGATAAATACGAAAAAATATTTATTCTACAAAAATATAAACTACAGAATATTAAACTATAAAAATAAAAAGTTTTTTAATATTTAGAGTGGAAAATTAGAAAATACAGTGGGTTAAAAACCAAGATGTTTTTTAAAACCATTTCTTAATATATACTATCAAAAAGCACCATAAACCAAATGCAAAATGCATTTTTTTCTAATTTTAAAAAACATGATTTTAATAATAAAACCTTTAACCAAATTTTAAAGCTGGGAGACCTATTGTTGGTGATAATATCTGTTTTTGTATCCCCCAAAAAGTTGTTGGAAAAAATTGGTTTGTTAGCTATATTATTATAGGGCTGAAGACCTTTAAAAACAAAAAATACATAAAAATTAATTTATAAAGTTAAATCTAAATAGTTTTGGTCAAGAATATATTACAAATTTATAGCACGACTAAGCTATAAATGCTTACAGTATAGATACCAAAAAAGGTTACTATAATAATAAAAAATCATCTTAGTTACCTTGAAAATGTACAGAGAGCGATTAATGAAATTAGAAGCTCAAAAGCAAGAAATGCCAGCAATATTCCACACAATATAACATCTACTCTCAGCACAAATGTTTGCAAGTACAACAAATAAAAAGCCAATGCTGCAGATGCTAAAAGAAGTAATAACGAAATTCCAAGAGATAAAACATCTTCTGTTAAATTTCCCTTTGAACCTTATTAAGGAAAAATATATTTTTTTTTGGTAAATATGTTGTTTAAATAATATTTTTTTTAGAGTAACTAAATGTTAAATTACCGATAAATAATCTGAATGCTTCAACTCCAGCTAATATAAATAAAAGAATAACATCAACAGCTAAGTTACTTGTAGGAAAGGGTAACACTTCACCCTAAATAAACATTAATTTATCAAAATATTAATACTATAAAGACTGGCAGCGTGGTGTAATGGTAAGAACACATGCTACACCACCAGGAGGTCGTGGGTTCAATCCCCACTGCTCTCATGCTGTAGCGTCCTTGAGTAAGGCACTATAAACGGTATAAACTCCTGCTGAGCCAGCACTTAATCAGCAGTATAATTATCGAGCAATTATACGAAGTGACCGATGTTACTTTGTTTAAGTCGCGCATTTGACTTTCCCACATCGAGGATTAAGATATATACAAAAAAAAGAAGATATATGCCTAAAATATGTTTAAAAAAAATTAAATCGTATGCAGTACAAAATCTGATATACAGTTGCAAAACTAACAAAAAAAAAACAACATTAAATATCCATTATATACAATAAATACAGTTTTAAAAAACAACTGTTAATTAAATCACCTTGTAAACAAAAAGTAAAATTTCTGCCACGAAAAAGAAAGCAAGATAATATGAATTTAAACTAAACGCAATTTGCAAAGGAAGCGATGAAAGAACGGCTTTACCTAAAAACCAACATA
This sequence comes from Corella eumyota, assembly GCF_963082875.1. NCBI lineage: Eukaryota > Metazoa > Chordata > Ascidiacea > Phlebobranchia > Corellidae > Corella > Corella eumyota. Next base: position 1,672,815 of record NC_137490.1, read on the forward strand.
AAGTTTATAGGCTAATATTGATATTTTGTGTTTATTTATCGAATAAAACTCACCTTGCATTTTGAAAAATTAAAATTTTCTAGATTGGAATTTTGTTTTCCAAAACAAACGAAACCGCTGTGAATTTCCTGGTAACCGCGTAGTAACGTTTAGATTATTTTTATTTTAGTTTATCCTCGCACCAAACATAAAATTTATCTTATTTACTTTACAAGATTATATTATTGGTACACCTACTACCAAAAAGTATATATATCTTATTTTATATTTAAATATTTACAAAAATGATTTTTTTTAAATATTTTTTTCTGAAAAAATCATAAAATCAAAAAGTAATAGAAAGAATGCAATAATTATCCTACACTAAAAAGGAAAAAATATCTACAATAATCATAAAATTAAAATAAATTAAAAAAGGTAAACAAAAGTGGGAATGTCATTAAACCAGTACTAGTTTTTTATACATAAAAACTATACAGTGAAGTATATATGTAAAGTTAACGAAAAAAAAACTTTGCTAAGCCTTATTAAATAAAACCATATTTTTAAAACCTTTAAAAGAGAAAGACATTTAAAAAAATAAAATAGGTAAATTATGCAACGCTTTGAATATCATATAGATGATATATATTTTTTGAACTGAACTACCAAACATTGCACATTTTACCTTGATATACAATGAGCAATTTTTAAAAGTAATATTGCAACTTGATTTAATAGGTTCAACTATTCGAACTTAAATTCATTTAAACAATAAATTAATCAAAAAAATCTTAAACTAAATTTTAATTCAATTGATCCTCAAAAGGATCCTTGTCACCATTTTGTAATAATCCCTGGGTTTCTTCTTTATAAAACTCAGGATCCTTGTTCCATGGTTGTTCAACCCCACTACCAAGCAGAATGTATAATATTGCACTTACTACATATATAGCACCAGCAATGTAAAATACAATTAACCATTGGGCATGGGTAGACTAAAAATACAACAAAAATTAACTTAGAGATCGAAAAAGTTTTTTTTAAAAAAGTTAAATTATTTAACAGAAAAACCTTATAAAGTAAAACATACTTAGACTATTTTATTAACCATTTCACATAAACTTAAAGGTTTAAATTTTAACAATTCTACAACAAAGTAATAGCTAAGATAAAAACTAGTTAATATTTTAGCATACTGTCTAAAATATATATTGCTATAAACAACAATATTTATACTTAAGTAGTTATATGCCAACAAACTTACATTATTCTTGGTTAAAGCTCCAACTACAGCTGGAGAAGCAAAACCTGGGATTGTAGCCCAACTATTTGTTATTCCCATCAATATACCTGCATACCTAAAACAAAAATTAAGTGTTAAAAAATTTAACCAAATGTTATGCTATGTTTGGGATGTAAAGTTGCCCTTTCAACATCAGGGATTAACAAATACAAAAAAAAACCATCACAAAAGATTAAATTTTGCAATCAAAATAGCTAGATAAATTCAATACACAAACTTTGTTCAGGTTGGCAAAAATATTAAAAAGGAAGCAATACAAAATATTGCTTACTTTGTTTCCTTATTAACAGAACACAATATTTTAGCTTACGTTTCTTAAAAACAAACTAAACAACGATATCACAAAATATTGCTTACCTATATGAAACAAACTAAGATAACCTTGAAAACTTTTAATATGATATTGTAAATTGAATTATTTTTTATTTTCATTTATCTTTGATGTGGGGAGGTTTAACATACATTTACAACTAGTTTCCAAACCCAGTCCTATAGCAGTTTTGGATATTATTGGTTAAAATTGCTCGATAATTAAACTGCGGATTAAGTGTTGGCTCAGCAGGAGTTTATAACATTTAAGGGTATTACAGCACTGGGAATCGAAACCCGAACCTTATGTAGGAAAACCAAATAAAACTACATCTAAAACTTATTTAATCCTAAGGTTAAAAATATGAAAAAATACGATAAAATATAAATAAACAATAAATGACCTTGGTGAGATATCGATGTGATTAGAGTTGAAACCTGGAAAAGCAGCTCCTGCAAACATAGTGGCGAGACAGATAAACGCCACCGAGGCAACTTTATTGCAACCCACATATCCTGCTGTGATGAGACAAACTGCTGGACCTATCATAGCTGTAAGTTAAACAAAAATTAATAAAAAATAGCATAACGCTTTTAAAAAAGTAGAATATTAGATTTTTATAGCAATTGTGGGTATTATTTTGTTAAAGAAAAATTATAACTTAAATACTTAATTTATTTGATTGAAAATTACCACAATTTAGATCTTAACAATTTGTTTTATATTTACTAGTTGATAGCATGACCCTTGGTCAGCATTTTAATTGTCTTAAAATGGCCGTAATTTTTAACCAGTAATTGCGAAAATTCAACCACGCACTACAAGCGGCAGTTTAATACATATTTTTTGCCTTTAAATTAAACATACATATATAATTTACACTATGGTTTACTATATATAGATGATAATGAAATAAATATTTAAAAACCTAAACATCAATTTAAAACCAAATTTTATGCAAACAATATTTACAATGACATACAATGTTTAAACTAGGCATGTGACATGCATTATGAGCAAACAAAGGACACATTATCGTACAACAATAAGTGCAATATGAGTCAACAAAACAGGACAGACAATAATTTATTACCTTCTTATTGTTCTTGATTTTGAAACTATTTTAAAAAATTACGAACAAAATTTAAAGTTGTGTTTGTTTGATATTTAGTTCATGGTAATATGCCTAACCTTATGTTATGAAGATTAGTCTGTTTACTGTATTTTAAACATATGTTTAACATTAAACTAAATCGTCCTTTTTTAACCACATGCTATCACTGTGAATGTTAAAATTTATATATTAAAGTCTAACATAATTATCTTAAACAACAACTTACAAACAGTTTGAAAAGATTTTCTAGTTTCAGTTGTGGTTAGAATTCCTCTTTCCCTTAATTTATCTGCAATAACTCCACAAACATTGATGGCAATCCACATGACTAAGTAGGGAAGGGCAGAAATAAATCCATCCTAAAAATGATTTTATTTTTATTTATGTGTTTATTTTGAGCAGCATGGTGTAGTAGTTAGAACAGCTTTTCTTTATGAGATATTAGGTTTAATTTTCACTGCTTTTATGCTGTAGTAAAATATTATAAACAATATTTACCCTTGTATAGCCAAAAACCAATTATAATCTATAATATTCCAAACTGCCACAGGCAACTCAAGACTGGGTCGGAGTAACTGATGTTACTCTATGTTTAAGTTGCGCATTCGACTTTCCCACATCGAGAATTAAGGTATACAAAAAGTAGCTAATGTCAGTTTTTCAACAATATCTTACCTGAGTAATATCAAAATGTAAAACATCTTTTAGATAAGTGGGTAGACTTGTAAGAAGGGTGTAAAACCCCCAATTATTTCCAAAATGGGCGATACTGATTGCCCATACTTCTTTACTAGTAGCTATTTCATACCATGGTACGTTTAATTTACCCGACTAAAATAAAAAGAAAAATTTTTAACTGCAAAATCATGCTACATTTTTAAGGCAAATTTAAATAGTAGGTCTAAAAATTATTAAATACCAATAAATAATAATTACATAAAATTATCTTAACAGTTTTGTTATTTTTTATGAGACTTTTTACATGAAAAGTTAGGTACTGCAAAACTATATACAATTATATATGTATGCTATTTTATCTAACTTACCAAAATATATAACAAAGTACAAATTATTGTAGTATAAAAAAGGTAGTAAATTATAAATAACATTGCTTTTTTTAACTTACCCTCGGTTCCACGGTATTTTGAATATATTCAAGTTCCAATCTTGATATTCTTGGATGTTCTGAAGGTTTATTATGAGCAAGAATAAACCATGCACAACACCATATTATACCTAGGGTACCTAGATTCAATGATATACAAAAATTAAAATAACTTTTTTGGTTATTTTTTTATAGGTTAAAAATACCTTATGTATATATTTATGTATATTTTGGTTATTTTTTATATATAAGAAATGACAGTGTTTGATTTGGCCAATGGATAATATACATGGTAAGGAATTAAAAAATATTTTACTTATTAAAACCAGTTAAAATTATATGTTTTAACAAGTTGAATCAGAAAGAATATTAAAATAAACACACATATTAGAATATTGGTAAATAACTTACCAAAAACATAGAAGACAGATGGCCAGCCTCCCAGAAAATTAGAAGCACATAATATCCCAGAAATAGGTTGAGCTAATACTGTCCCAAACTGACTCCCTGCATAAGTTAAAGAAACCAATCGACTTCTCTCTAAAGGAGGGGCCCAAACCCCCCATAATGCATGCATAGCTGGAAATGTAACACCCTGGAAAAAAAGAATAAAAAATTGCACTTTTGATAAGTTAGACCGTTTAATAATTGGGAATTTTAGTCATTAAATTTTGCCTTTTCATCCTACAAAAAATAATATTATTTTTTTTTTTTTTTTTTTTTTTTTTTTTTCATTTTTAAGCAATATTACATCTACCAGCTTATCTAATAAAAACTGAAATCTTAACGTTTTTTTTACAAGTTAAAGTCTAAGTACCTCTCCAATTCCTTCTACCACCCTGACAGCAATAAGTAAAGGAAAACTTGTTCTTGCTGCAATTGGAGTCACTAAAGTAAGAACTGAAGTGCATAAAACCCCACATCCAAACAACATCTTACCTCCAAATCTAAGTTGAAAAACCACATTTTTAAAAAGTGTTCATATTTTTTTATATAACTTCATCCTTTGTTGTTACAGGGTCGACTTCACGACCTTAACATAGAGTAACAACTGTCACCCCACAGTATAAGAGCAGTTGGGATCTAACCCATGGCCTCATGTAATGTAGCGAGTGTTCTGACTACTACACCATGATGCTGGGTAATAAACATAATTTAAGAAGTAAAATATTTTAAATTTAATCTGATGAATTTAAATTCAATTTAATGTTTATAGCATACCTGCTAGCCAAATAGCCCCCAGGAAGTTGGGTTAAAATATACCCATAAAAGAAAGCCCCCAACACTAACCCCCTTTCACTTGAATTCCAATTAAATTCCTGCCCCTAAAGTTTTTAAAAATAAAAAAAAAGTTAAAAATGACAAATTTAATTAAAAAGACATATAATATTTTTACACTTAAAATCAAAAATGTAGCATAGCATTTTATTCTATTTAAAAACAAATAATTTTTTAAAACTCATGTAAACTTATTGTTTATATATACTCATTCTTAGGCTTCAACTTACAGTATGGGAAGGGGGTGGTCCTGCAGGGCAAGCCATTGGATCACTTGTATTAGAAGTTGGGTTGATTAAATAACTGGAGTTAACCATGGATAGTATAGCAACACTTAGGTTAACCCTTAATGCATACACATTAACAAAACCAAAGAATGCTAAATAGGCAAGACCAAATCTTGTGGAAATCCAAGTACCAACTAAAAATAAAATCAAACTTTTAAACAAGTGCCAAAAAATCAGCGATAAGAAAATAGAGCATCACTTTGCAATACAATGTTGTTTACTAAAATAGGATCAAAGTTTATTTCTATTAGGTACATAAAAATATCAAAGCATTAATCTTCATAATCAATAGTTTATAATTATGTTAAATTTTTGGAGTCCTGTTAGTGATGTCTGTTGGTTTAAACAGCTAGTATAAAATATAAATGCAAAATAGGGCAGAATTACAGGAGAAGAATAAAGAAAGGTTAAAAATTTTGCCCTTTTCTGCATTCATAAACTGAGCGGGACAAGACAGCAAGAGCTCTAAATTATTTTTTAATTTTGATGATAAGGTTACCTTATAACAAACCAGTCTGGAAAGTAGGGCAGTTTTCGACGAGATTTCGTGCGTGAACTTGTCGAAAAAATGCTTGACACGGGTACACGTGTACTAAAATTTCCGGTCTAGGCGTGCACGAGTGATTTATGTTGGCGTGTTTTAGATGTCAGTACTGCGCGTGTACATTTTTTTAAGAAACGAAGCATGCAAAATGCTAATTCCAGGCATGCATTTTTTTAATGAAAACAATCTCGTGCGTGCACAGTGCCCTACTTTTCAGACTGACTAACAAAGAAGATATTAACCAACACTATAAAAATTCTCCTGTTCAAATAAATAAATATTTTAAAGGTTTATTGTAACTTACCTCCAGGCGGTGGCTTCTCCAAATTCTCATAATTCTGAGCTTTATGTTTAGATTGAATAATTATTTCTTCATCGTCACTATTCCTATTCTGATCCATTATAAACAATTATATTAAATCAAAATCCTAAATAATATAAATAATATGCGGTAATTTTTAAATTATTCTTTAATATGAGTTTTTTAAAAAGAAATATTACAACTAAAACGTAAATAACAAAATTTTATAATCAACTCTTCATTAAAACACAACGTTAGCAAAATAAACAAAATCGTTCTAACGAAATTCACTCAACTAGAGAGTAAATAAAGAAAATTTTTTTGTATTCCAATAGTGTTTAAATCGCTCATACAAAACCCTTATTTTAAATCAAACTTTTCCAGTTATTAATTTTTTTAAAGATATACTAAAACAGCATATTATTAATAAATATATAGGCGACTAAACAAAGTAGTTAAACAACATTTTATGCCATGAATTTGATCCACACTGATTACATTAGCTATATTTAGTTGGGCACTAACTAATAAAATTAATGTAAACTAACTTGAAAACATTATTTTTGAGGTAAAAAGGAACTAGCATGTTAATAGTAGTTTTGCAATATGACAAGGTTAATAATATTTAAATATAGAAAAGGCAACTCAAAGCTAAGGCTCCATTAAAAGATAAATAAATACTTTTATTGTCTTTATGTTAAAATATATTAAAAAATTTAAATGTTTATCTTTATTTAACTTTTATTTAAATCTAAATATTACGATAAAATCAAAAAACTAAAATAAATGAATAGTACACAAAAAACGAAATAAAAATATGAAATGAGTTTCATCATAAATGCTGAAGCATAAATTTATAAAATTTATGATTTTAAAAGAACAAAAACATTATTGATAATAATAAATTGCCTTTATAAATATTGCTATTACTTCAAATTTAACAGTCAAATGTTTACTATTTTTGTACATTCATAAATATATTTATATGATAGTTACAGTAGATAGTATTATAACAATCAAAAAATCAAACATTTTATACCATTAGAAATTTTCTAAGTTCATTTTTTTTCAAAAAAATAAAAATAAATTAGACTGAAGATGGTGCGTAATATTTTTAGGAATGGTGAAATTATTATTATAGGAATGGGTGTAAATATATATCAAACAACTTCAAAAAATATTGTAGTTGTAAAAATATGATTAATAAGGTCATAAAGCAGCTACATATTTTATAAATTAAAATTAAGTTTAAAATAAGCAACAACTGTCAAGCACAGAATAATAATTAAAGTTGAACTTCAATTTTAAATTTAGTGTTACACAGTTTTTAAAAACATATTTTAACTCCAAATCAAAACCTTAATCTTAAAAAAAGGCAGTTAGTGTAATATAAGATATTGCAAATATAAGTGTATAAAGTTTTTAATGGCTAAATTTATGTGTTCGTCATTTAAGCTGAAAAATGATAAATTGTAATTTTAAGTTTTAAAATATTGGTATTTCTGCAAATTCTTTGGTAAAGCATAGTTATATACTATAAATATTTAAATACTATTTGGTATATTTTAACTTAGAGATACATTTATTTTTAGAAAAGGATTTTTTTACTATTTCAAGCAGTCTTATCGCCACTAGTATCATATTTTCTAATCAGTTCGGATTGAGAGACGGTGCCTTTTTCTTCTTGAGAGAAGGCGTAACCGCGGTTACCGTCATGAAGTGACATCACAGATGAACTGCGCTCACGCGTGTCCTCCTGGACGTTGAAAGGTAAAGGTTCTTCTTGACTGCTGCTACGAGATGACATCCCGATCATGTTTTTTAGGAGGTGAGCTTTTTCTGAAAGACTAAAAATAAACATTTTAAAATTAATTTTAAAATTTTTTGAGTTTAATTTTGTTGTAATGTTTTTGTTAATTTTACAAGTTTTACATTTTTGTTTAACTATGCACAACATAAGGTTGGAAAGAGTTTTATAATTTTGTTGTTTTATTGTTTTTTATATTTTTTTATTTTAAACCTTTAAAAAATTTTGGTTGGAATATTCATTTAATTAAAATAATTTTAAAAAAATGTCAATTTTATTTGAATTGACTTTAAACAGCTTATTAAAAATTAATAAATTAATAAAAGCCCAACACCAATTGAATACATTTTCAATCTGTTAATATAGTCAAACAATTACATGCAACAACATACAAATATTAATGTACAGCATTGAACTATACATGCTAAAATGCACTTAATAAAACTATTTAAATTTAATATTTTTAGTTATCGCATGAAAAAGTATTAATCTTAAAAGAATGCATGGTTTTGTTTCAAATTTAGAAGTCAGTTTTTTATTTAAAAGGACAACTAGTTTAAAAAGCCATAATTTATTTAAAATTGGGCAACCTACTGATATATTAACAAGATTTTTTTTAATAAAGAATAATTAGTTACCAAACCAATGTCTAAATACAGCCCCATTTATTTACTTAAACCACAAGCACCTCTATTAGAATTTAAGGATCTCACCCATATTAGCAGTGAGTTGAATTGTATAACTCGGGGGCTTCCAATATCTCATAAGGAATTACTGAAGTTAAGATTCTAAAAATATTCCAAGATTTTGGGCTGAGTTTTAATGAAAATTATATAAGATGAGTTTCAAATTAAAGGCAATGGTGTTAAAGATTCTTTGCAAATGAAGGAATTTTAACATTTTGAAGAATTATTACAAAAATTGGTTTCCGGTTTAAGTTAAAAATATTGATATTTTACAATGTATTTTAAAAGTTTGATTTTTGTAAACTAATTAATCTAATTTGAATTTAATTGATTTTAATTATCATTTAAACACTGCAATTGGTACATTTTTAAACATTTTATTTTTAGCAAAATTTTGAATACTTTTTTCTTTAATTCACTACAAAATCTAGATAAATTTAAAATCTGCAACCAATTTAAAATGAAGCTACCAAACCAGATAACAAGCCATGCAATTGCAACAAAGTCTTTGAAATGAAATGGTTTTACTTACACACCACATACAGTTTATTGAACACTTTCTGTTAGTGAAAACAACCGGGCAAATTTATCTTTTTACAGTTTTAAAAATATTAAAAAAAAACAAAAAAAAAGTTGGACTTGATGAAAATTTTAAAAATTTTCAAATTTTAAAAATGGTTGATGTTAAAAAATTTTTTAGAAAAAAATTTGGAAAAAAAACACCAAAAACACATGGTAATATCTAAACCAATCCATACAAAGTGTAATTAAGAAGCTAGGACACATGGTTTTAGGTGTTTAAGTCATTCAAATTATTCTATTTTACCCACTTTTCATAATAAACTTGATCTACTGTATAGCCTGAGTTCCTATAAACAATATTTTGGACTTAATCTTAAATGTAGGTTATCCTTTGTTAAAAATTCAAACATTTAAAAAATGGGAGTAAGTAGGTAAAATCATACCATAAACCGAAATTCGTCAAATATAACCATGAAAAAATAAAATGAACCCCATTATAATTTTTAAGTCTATAAAAATGGGTGAAACCATTAACCAAAAAACTTAGTCAAAAAAAAACCATGAAAAAATGGTATAAATAATAATCTATATGAGCCTCTTTTAGATAATAAGTCTATAAAAATGCGTGAGACCATTTATCAAGAACTCAGTAAAATATAACCATGAAAAAACGGTTTAATAATAATCTATATGAGCCCCTTTTAAATGACAAGTCTAACCTCTGTTTAGCTGCAGCCATAATGGCATATTCTGGGTCTTTGTGTTCATGTTCCAAAGCTTGAACTTCTTCAACAACGGACATTTGGAATCTCCTCCGAAAACTTTAAAATTCAAAGTTTAGTTAGTTTAGTTTTGAAAAACTAATTAAATATTTCAAGATATAGATTAATAAAATAAAGAGCACATTTTTTTTACTCTGGGTATGTTTTAAATGATTCAGACCCCTCAAAGACACAATGTTACTATTACTAATACACAATTACATTTTTTAACTTTTTGGGCTCCCCACTATTTAAAGTTACAGTTTAACAAAGTTAAGGTTATGTTATTTTTTCCATTGGGTATTTTTAAAAATCTTAAGAATTTAAATACAAGTGATACAATATGTTGTACACTTTGTACACTAAAAAACAAAAAATAGTGTCCATAAATATTCAATTACATTTTCTATGCAGTTTAACTTAAATACTAAATAAAAAATTACTTTAAAAATTATAAGTGTTACCAATTTAAAATCAATTTTTACAAAAAAATTGGTGAAAAAAGTTTGTAAAAATATTGGTGAAAAAGGTTTGTAAAATAAAAACAAATACTACTCACACTTTCCATAGTAAATCCCTGAATAAAACCATAACAGGGAAAAGCAAAAGACCAAGCCAGAACAAAGGACTTATCAGAACATTATCAGCTTGCCCCAACATCTCACTACCCACCGGTATAACAGGGAATATATGGGAGTAGACAAGGAAGAATACAAACCACAGGACTATGCTGCCCCATACTGCAAGATGGGTGAACTGAAATAAAGAAAATTTGGGGGTTATAGGGGTAAAATAAAACTGTATTAATAGCATTATATATAATACACTATTTTTTGGAAAGATTAGGGCTATATAAAAGTTTTAAGTTAAAAAAGCTTTTAAACCGGCAGCGTGGTGTAGTGGTAAGAACACTTGCTAGACCACCATGAGGTGGTGGGTTTAATCCCCACTGCTCATGCTGTAGCACTATAAACGGTATGACTCCTGCTGAGCCAGCACTTAATCAGCAGCATAATTACCGGGCAATTATAATCCATAGTATCCCAAACTGCCACAGGCAACTCAAGACTGGGTTTGAGTAACAGTTGTTACTCTGTTTAAGTTGCGCATTCGACTTTTCACATCGAGGATAAAGATATATACAAAAAAAAATTAAATATATTTTTTTGTGTAAAAAATCTGCCAGAAAAATTTTAAAATCGAAACTAAAAATATTATAACAAAACATTGATTTAACATTGATTTAACTTACCCTAGTCCAAGTTGAAGACTCTAGAGCTGCTTTCAAACACACAGTGACAACTACAAACTAACAAAAAATTAATATTGATTAAATTATCACAAACTAAAAATTATTTACAGCTAGTCGATAGCCTGTCCTACACTTGACATTTTGATTGTTATAAAATGGTCCCAACTTTAAACTAATATTTGCCCATGATAATTCACCTGAGCACCACAATTGGCAGTTTTAATTTTTATAGGCCTATAGATTGCGCATACATATTGTCCACCAAGCTCGTTATATATATAGATGTAAGTCCAATAGTTTATTAAAAGGAAATATAAAGAACTAAAGTACAATTCAACCTTATGAACTTACAGTATAAACAAAGTTTCCAAGAAATAAATATCCCCCTGTCTTCCCATCTTGAAATCCAATATCTAAAAACAATTTTAATAATTTTAAAAGTTGAAATTTTCCATAGTTTTGGTATGTTGTTTAAAACTTTTGTTTTTAAGTTTAATAATACAAAGTTCATTTTTATTAACCTATATTTAACAAATTTTTAATAACTTATTTAAAATTCAACTTGGCATCTTTATTAATATATAATTACACAAGGCTAATCAATTACTAAACCTACAAAGGGAACTTAAGACTGGGTAAGGGTAACATTATTTACCCCAGCCTTAGTCAAAAAATTTAACCTTAATATACCGAGAAATAAGTAAAATTTAAATATAAAATATTCTAAGATTGGGCAATTGCAAATAAATATTTATTGTTGGTAAAATTTAAAAAATTTTTTTTTAACCAAAAATAAAAAAAAAACCTCAACTACAAAGGTAACTTAAGACTGGGTTAGGGTAATTTTTTACGTTAAGTTTAGGCTGATAATTTGCCATAACATATTAAGAATAAATTAAAATACAAATTCAAACTAACTTAAGACTAGCCAATTGAAATGATGTTTATTTTTAGATTTTAAAAAAACTTTCTTTTTTAAAAAAAGATTTTATTTTTTTTTTAAAAAAACTTTCCAAAAGATTTTAAAAAAACCAAAAGATTCCAAAAAAAAAAGATTTTCAAAAAACTTTCCAAAACCAAAAAAATAAAATATTAAAAAATTCTTAACTTACCATACCACAGCATAAGAGCAGGCATAAAAAACAACATTAGGGAATGAACTGTAGCATTGAGAAACATCTTCCAAAACACGGCGGCGTTATATTTAACAGCATTTTGTGAGATTGAATATAATTGAGGATATTTTAACATATTATCACTACTACATGTGCGCTCAAATAAACCAAGTGCTAGAGGGGGTAGAGAAGTAAAAAACTAAAAATCAAAAATAAAATAAAATTTAGTTATTTTCAAAAAATCAAAAATATAAATTTAAACATTGCTAAATATTTTTTAAAAAGTACTTTAACAACCCATAATAATTTTCATTGTACTTATGTATAAAACCCTAATAATAACCATATGATTAAATTTAAAACCGGCAGCGTGGTGTAGTGGTAAGAACACCTGCTACACCATCATGAAGTTGTGGATTTAATCCCTACTGCTCTCATGCTGTAGCGCTATAATATCCCAAACTGCTAAAGGCAACTCAAGACTGGGTCGGAGTAACAGTTGTTACTCTATGTTTAAGTCGCGCATTCAACTTTCCCACATCGAGCATAAAGATATACACAAAAAAAAATCAAAATTTGGGGTTTATTTTGATAAACTAACATTTAGAATTAGCAACATCAAAGTAAAAGATTTTAAAACATGTTTACACAGGTGTTAACAAAATAACATGTTGTAAAACATTCACAATTTAAAGTTGTTCAAGCATTTATAATTAACCAAAATTAAATCAAAACGCAGGAAAAAGTTTTAAACAAGATTAAGACTTAAATTTTAAAAGTAAACAAATTAAAAACAGTTTAAAACTTTCTGTTTTATATAACTTTAGCTACAAATATTAAAGCAACCTTTTTTACATTATAAACCACTACAAAGTTAAATATTTAATACTATAAGAAAATTTATGAACTTACCAAGTTGTAGAAGGAAATGGTCCACCGATCAAATAAAATTTGGCCCGAAAATCCATTATAGAAAGCAAACCATAACTAGAAAAAAAACAATGTTAAATTTAAAGTAATATTTATTCAAAAGTTAAACAGTTTAAGGGGTTAAGAATATCATAATACTTTTAATTTTACGAGATAACTTATTATTTTTATATTTACAAGTTGAACCTATAGACTGCATATTTACTTATTTTGACCAGTTACCAAAAAATTTACTCACACACCATAAGGGGTAGTTTTTTTTAAGGTAAAAAAATCAGACATATAAATATATATATATATATAAATACGATGTTATCTATTAAGCCAACTTAATATAGTTTTCTTATAAGATAAATGCACAACATTTTAGGTTTAAATTTCAGTTAATAATAAAATGTCACTTACCTCAATTAAATATAAGCAAATATTTTTATAGAATGAAAAGAGAATACATTTCGCTAATCTGAAATAATTCCAAGCTCCGTGGACTAACAATAACTTTTGAAGAAAACAAAACTAAAAAAAAAACATTTAATTTAACCGCAATACCTTAAACAAAAACAACAATGTATTGTAAATAATTAAATTTAAAATCACAGTATGGTTGCTATGTTGGTAAATCAAATTAATTTAGGATTTTGCAATTATGTGCATGAAATACCATAATCGGCTTATAACAGTTAGCAAAGGTTCAAATCTAGTACAGATATTCTATAAAAGCTTCGGAGGATTTTGTAAAATTTGACAGGATAAATTTATAAAAGCTTTTGTTAAACTAATCAAATATAAATGTTATTTTCTACAACTGTGTAAATTGTATGTTATATTAAATTAATGGATTTAAATAATGGGGTTCAAATGTAAGAAGTACAAATGTAAGGGGTTTAGATGAAGAAGTTTAGATGTAAGGGTTAGATAAAGGGGTTTAGTTAAAAGAGTCTAAATGTAAGGGGTTTAAATTTAAGGGGTTTAAATTTAAGGGGTTTTAAATGTCTGGCCACAAGAACAAACAATAAGGCTAACCTAAGTATATTATCACACTAACCTGAGCTATAGAGTAATCAGATGAGTTAGCAGCTTGTAGTCCCTCTTGTCCACTTATTCCTACCCCAACATGAGCAGCTTGGATCATGCTTACATCATTTGCTCCATCCCCTATAGCTAGTGTGATTGCATTACAATGTTTTTTCACCTAATATTAACAACAATTTTAAGATTTTAAATTACAAAAAATGGGTTTGTATATTTATTGTGTACACTAGTCTATAGCCGGCACCATAGTCAGTATTTTAATTCTTCTAATATAATCGCAACAACTAATTCTTGCCAATGATAACAATGTACTTGTGCACCACAAAAGGCAGTTTATTATAGTTTGTAGGCCTATAAATTGTTTATGCATATGTATATATATAACATCTACTAAGATTATTATATATAGATGTGTATTATCTCCACTGCCAATGTAACTAAAGTGTTTTATACTTAAAATTTAAAGTGTTACAATGTTAATTCTATGGTAATACAACTATTCTGTATTCTAATATTTTTTATTTTTTATTTAGAGTTTAAAAAAATTTTTTCCCTAGAATTCTTGGTTTTAAGGTAAGATTTAAAATTAGAGGTTTTTGGTCTATATGGTGATTTTTACAACTTATATAAAGTAGATTTATGTTTACAGTAAAGTAAGTCCAAAATTTAATATAGTAATACATGTAAATCTATAAGATGTTAACATAATAATAATAATCAAACAAACTCACCAATTCAACAATCTCAGCCTTCTGTAATGGTGAAACCCTACAACACACAACAGCTTTGCAGGAGAGTGCAAGGTCCAGGAACATAATTTCAACCTCCTTTGTCAAAGCATGCATTAATGTTGATCCATTTACTATAAGAGCAATGTTGTTCTCGTGACGAAGTAAATCAGGGCCTATCTCCTTTACTGCTCTTGATATGTGGTCTTTAGTATCCTAAGTATATAAGAATTGTAAGTTATATATATATATATATCGGTTATTTGATTAAATTACTTTTGTTGTCTAATGTTTATCTAATGTTAATAAAGCAAAAATATATTAGGTATGGTCTGCAATGTTCTTAGTTATTCAAATTTATAAGTGATGATTATGGGTTATAAGTCTTTATGATCTATAGTTATAAATTTTATAAATATTAATGTTTCTTGTAATAAAGTGTTATGTCTGTAAATAAAATTAGAAACAATTCATAACATTTACTAATCGCCAACCTATTTGGTCATGATAATTTACGCACAGACCACAAACAGCAGTTTTTTTATGTCAGCCTATAAATTGGACATTCATATACATTGTACACAAACTTTTATTATATATAGATATATATATAAAATAAAATTTGGTAGACAAAATTTGCAACTCTACCCCAAAAAATTAAAAAACCTATCACTTTAAGGTAATATATATAGATAAAAAAAATAAAACAATAAAAAAGGACACCAGAAATATTTAAATTTAACTTACAATTAAAGTATCCTGATTAAGAATAATAAGCGACATATTCTCGGTGATAAGATGACAAGAGTAAGCGATGTTGATCGCCGTTTCCTGTTTATCTCCAGTTAACACCCAGATCTTGATGTCAGCTTTTGCAAGAGTTGAAATCGTCTCCGGGACTCCATCTTGGAGTTTGTCCTCGATTGCTGAGGCCCCGAGAAGATATAAATTCTGTGGGGAGAAAATTAAATAATAATTTTAAAAGGTTTTATATTTTAAAAAATTGAAAATGATTTTAAAATTTGAGTGAGTTAAAGGTTATACAAAGTTTTTAGATAAGTTATAAAAATCAATTTAATATATTTAAAGAAACTGATTATGTTATGTAGAAAGTTTTTTTCATAAATTATTAATTTAAAATATATTTATAATAAAAGTTCTGTAAATTCATTTTGTAGTTAAGTGTAATATATCAATTTAACATATTTAAAGAAATAGTAAACTTGAGCAAAACTAGTAAACTGAAAGTTTAATAAAAAAATTCCTAAATATAATTTAGGATGTATAAAAGTTGAAGTTTCATTGTAAAAAATAAACAAAAAATTTTTTAAATTCCTTTTTTTTTGCTAATATAAAGTAAACGCTGTTAACCTTTTCAATTAGTTCATAAGCATCTGCAAGTTGTTTGTCTCTGTTGACCAATGAAATACTTGCTGGATAAAAGTGTTTGGTGTTCCAATCCTGTGATATTACAATAGTGTTTAGAGTATATCGGTATAATACAAAAAACAAAAATTTAAGTTTGTTATATAAAAGTTAATTGTTAAAGCTAAATAGAGAATCAAACTTTAATAAAAATTTTAGAATTGACTTATACTAGCAAAATTAAATACAGAAGCTATATTTTTTTTAGTACCTCTAAATTCAATATTGTAAGCTTTTAATTATACTGGACCGCCTAGCTAAAGTATAACCCGAATATATTATGTTAATTTCACCACTACTTTTTTAAACGATTAATTTATGGATTCAATTTTTTTGGGTAAAAATGTTTTTAAAAACAAGCATAGTATTATACATACATTCATTGCATTGCAAAAATGAATGCTGCAAAATTAAATAATGCAGCAGACATAAAGGCACCTAATTTTATAAATGATTAGATAATCTTAAAATTAAATATTGACATACTAATGTAGGAAGCGATTTACACACAAAACTATCTGTAAAACTTGTTTAATATTATGTTGACAAACGTAATTGAACCTAAAATATTAAATCTACCCAAAATAATTTAACATTTTAAAAACTGAGTTTAATTTGCAAAAGTACAAAAAGTTTACTAAATATGGTCAATACTATTTCCTTTTTAATTTTTGATACCCAAAAATTAAAGTTTTAAATATAATGCTAAATGTAATACCGTATATTTTACCTGATATTCCTTCTCATTAAGTTCAGTTTGTGCAAAACATAAAGTTCTTAATCCTTCCTTAGCAAACTCTTCTAAATGACTTTCGGTTTCAACTGAAATTAGTAATTTTTTTTACTAAGGCTATTTTGGACTTATAAAAGTAACAGAAAAAAATACAATAATTAATACATTAATGCTATGGAAAAAAAGTCAAAATCAAATTAATAATTTAAAACATGCTATAAATAGTAATATTTACATAAAGATTTGTAGTATATTATGGCATGGCCCTTAAATCCATTTACACTTGTGCAAATGAATATTAAGGCAATGTAGGAAGAAAACAGAAATTACATAATTTTAAAACTTTATCCTATTAAATAATTAAGCATTTAGAAAACTTAATTATTCAAGACAACAATGTTTGGTATATTTAAAAAAAAATTTTAACGTATTGTAAGAATTTCCAAACATTTTACATAATTAAAGTTTAACTACAAAAAAAGTAACTTGAAAAAATAAAATGACTAACCGACAAATTTAGAATCTTCATGAAGTCTTTCATATACAACGTTATCTGCCCCTTTACACATTAATAATATTTTCCCATTAGGACAACGTACGATCACTGACATTCTTTTACGAGTGCTATCAAATTCCAATACATTCAAAACTTCATAACTCTCAGATTTATTAAGCTGGAAAAATAAATAATAAAATAGAGAAATAATTAAAAAATGCATGTAACACCTTACTACATGAGGTCCTGGGTTTGATCCCCAATGCTCTCATGCTGTGCACTGTAAATGATATAAACTTCTGCTGAGCCAGTACTGGATCAGCAGCTTAAATATTGGGCAATTATAATTAAAAATATCCCAAACTGCCAAAAGCAACTTAAGACTGGGTTGGGATAACTGATGTTACTCTATGTTTAAGTCATAAGGTTGACCTTCCCACATCGAGAATAAAGATAAAAAAATAAATTTCCAATTATTTACCTTTTTTTGATAAACTTAATAAAAAGAATGTTATGAATAACCAATTTACTACATTACATTAAATTTGTTTTATATAAAACCCACCAAGTTTTGTACTTACACAATTAATAGTAATATTAGTAGGAGTTCTCTCACAGAACACATAACCCAGTGAACTAGCAGCTTTAACTATTGCATTCTCATCAGGTGATGAAGATTGGTATCTAAATAAACGTAGTTAAAGTTTTAACAAACAATGTTAGTGGTTAAGGCACTTGACATAAACATATGAAGTCCTAGGTTTAATAACCAATGTTATCTATCTAATCTATATACATCTTGACATACTATTACCAGTTATATGTTGTTATAGGATATTAATAATAGAACAAAATAATACAAATTAATTAGGTGTGATATACATTAAGTATAACTTGCAAAGATTCAGAAACAGTGTAAAATTGTAATTAAGAAGCATAACAACATCAGGTTCTATATACCATTTCTACTTCTTAATAAATATACCAAATATACTATGACAAAAACCAGAGGCCCGGTGTCTTTAGCTTGAATTTATCAGGCCTTGAGGTTAATCACTACTGCTTTTAATGTGGTATCACACTTGATTAAGGCACTATAAATAGTATAAACTTTAGCTAAGCAAAAGTCAATTGGAAATTTAATTATGGAGCAGCTATTATCAACAATATCACAAACTGTCTTAGTCAACTTAGAGTTACAAATGCTACTCTTAATTTTGGTTGAGAAATATTTGCCTACAAAATTAAGGAAAAATAGTTCTAAAAAAATGTATGTATATTGTTCAAACCCTTTATAGTGCTTTTGTATACACTTTATAAAATGAAATCATTAACCAAGTCAGTCTAGTTTCCCTTAAATTTGATATTTCCTTAATTGGAGACCACAGACTTTGAATTAGGAAGTGTATAATAAAACCTTTGACATATATTCCTAACATTAAGCAAAAAAATAAAAAAGGTAGTTTTTGTAAAATCAATTTAAAAAATATTGATAATTAATACTATTTAGATTGTTCATTTAAAACTACTTAAAAATCACTTAAAATTCCAACAAAAAACAGTAAATTAGTTTTAAAAATTCTAAAAATATTTTTAGGAAAAATTTTGTAAGCTTACTGAATCTCGCTGGGTAATTCCTTAATTTGCATATCATCTTCATCTCTGTTATTTAATTGGGGAGTTTCCCTCTTTTTGGTGTGCTCTGGCACCATCGTGTGGCAGACTGACATCATCGTAACAAATTGTCGAATGTAGTGATTTGTCCCCTAAAGTTAATTATATTGTAAATTAAAAAAAAATTTTCCATATTTTTTAAGAATGGTTTTGCAGCTGTGACAACTTAAAGCTAGCTGTAATTGCTGGGCTTAAAGGCGAATAGTCGCAAAAATGCTCTATTACAACAATTAAAATGCAGCCCAATGGGTAGGCACTGATTAATTAGACTATTGTACAAAAACTTACAACAAACTTATTTATATGTTATAAATGCTACTCAAAAATTTAACCATATTAACAATATTCCATAAGACTAGGCTACAAAAACTTATAATAGTTTGGCTGAAAACATAAACTTTTTAATTCAAGGATAAATATGAGAATTTAAAACTTACGTTTGTTGAGTTCATTCCATCAATAAATTGTTGATCACAAAATTTATTTTCACTACAATTTTCATCCTCAATTTCACTAAAAATTTTAATTTAGAAAAATATTATTTTTAATCACTTTTACAAAAGCTAATTTAAATTAATAGAAACTTAAACATAAAAATATTTTTTTGGCAACAGATAATATTTTAACAACAAAACAAAAACCCCCCAAAAAACAGTTTTTTTACTATCTATAGTTAACTATGTTTAATTTATAGGCCTATAAAATAAATAAAACTGTTTGTGGTGCGCATGTGAATTATCACAAGCAAATATAAGTTAAAAGTTGTGACCAAATTATGACAATTAAAATTCCAACTGTAGGGCAGGCTATTAACTAAATAGTTGCTTACCCATATTTAATTCCAGCAACTGAGCATTTCTTAAACTCCATTAAATTTCTGGTTAAAGTTCCAGTTTTATCTGAGAAAATATATTTAACTTGACCCAACTCTTCGTTAAGATTTGAAGTACGTGCCATCGCTGGTGTATTGGTCTCAGGATGATACATTGATATATCCTGTAAAAATATCACTTTTATTAACTTTTGGTTGTTTTGTTACTCATATAGTGTACAAAGCTAATACAACCCATATAATATATTTGAAATTACCAATTTTTAAGACATTTGTAAAAAAAAAAATGTTAAATTATGAAAAATTGAACTGTTATGTTGATTTTTACATCATACCAAATAATAAACAGATGCATTGTAGTTATATAATTATACAAGTACTGTAGAATAAATTGTTATGCTTTTTTTGAAATATTGTCTAACAACCTTGTGTTAACATGAAGAAAGTAACATTAAAAATGCTAGCTTGAAAATATATAATTTAAAAATACAAAACTTTTATAAACACTATTATTTAATATTGTAAAAAACAAATTAAACAAGCGTATTTAATAGTATGAATGAAGCTAAAGATAATAATGTAAAGCAACATTTTAAATTATATACTAATAGTTGATGCATACAAATTTACTAAGCCATAAAATGCACCAAACCACAAAACCAACAAATCGTAAAATTTCCAGCAATCCTATAAATAACCATATTGTTTTGTAGTTTCTACAGTTGTTTAAGCATGGATTGGTATTTATTCAAGTAGAAAACTAATATTTTTTGATGGTTGTTTACTACAAGTAAACCATTTTGATATTACTGAAGGCGAAATTGCTCGTTTTAAAATTTTGAAGAATTAAAATGTGTCATGTAACTTTTAAATTTTTTTTTTTTTAAGATTTATCACTATTTGATATTATGTAATATGTAAAATAAGATTCGATCTTTTAAGTAAAGTGAAACTGTTGTTTTCCTTGCTTGACTTATTCTTCAAAATTATGTTAATTTAAAGAATTTTTACAATATGATACACTTTGGCTTACCGAGTTCTTTATAACATGATATGCTACAGCTTATGGTACAAGAACAAATATTTTAGATAATGGTTAAACTATTGTCGTAACAATGGGGAATTTACAGTGTGTTTTATGTTTTATTGTGTAAATTTTGAAAGAAGTTATTTGAAAAATGGGTTTTTACTCAAGAGTTAACACTAAAAAAGGTTTTCAAGTTGCGTAATTTATATAACTCGACTAATATGTTGTTTTGGATTCAGAAAATACATTTTTAAATCTATAATAAAGCTTAAAAACTAATCTATATTATGTGCTTAAGTACCAATTTATTGGCCTTACAAAATTCTACAATTTTCAGTGCGCAAATAATTATTTACATTGCAGCCATATTTTGACCAGTAAATAGTCATATGATTTTTTTTTGTACATATCTTTATCCTCGATGTGGTAAGGTTGAATGCACGACCTAAACATAGAGTAACAACTGTTACCCCGACCCAGTCTCAAATTGACTTTAGCAGTTTGGGATATTATAGATTATATTTGCCCGATAATTATGCTGCTGATTGAGTGCTGGTTTATAGCGCTTATAGCGTTTATAGCGCCTTACTCAAGGGAGCTACAGCATGAGAGCAGTGGGGATTGAACCCACGACCTCGTGGTGGTGTAGCAAATGTTCTTACTACTACACCACGCTGCCGGTAGTACAAACAAAAAATGGATAAAAATGCAGCTTGTAGGGTGGGCTATGAACCATTTTAAAACAATATAATTAAAAAATTTAAAAGTCAAAAACTTACACAATTGATAAAGATGGCTTGAATAAATTTAACAACTTCCAATGTAACAAGTAAAGATATAGGAACTAGATTGTTGTACAGGATTATAAAAGTTAAAAGCTCAAGAAAAAATCCTCGAGGGCCAGGACCTAAAAAAAATCGTCAATTTTAGGCAGTTTTTAAGTTTAACTTATTGAATAAAGATAAAAATTCATTTAAAACAATTATTTTGGCCACCAAAATTGTAAAAATTATTAAAAATTTTAATACTTATAAAAAATTACAAAAAAGTGTAGTATAAGCAGGCTTCAATAGACATAGAAAATTACATGCTTTAAAATAATGTATGTTGCTTTTTCTTCATTTTTTGGCAATTAATAATTACTAAAATTTGACAAAATAATATCTTACCATCTCCATCACTCAAGTACCATCTATATTCATCCTTTTTCTTCCATAATTCACTTCCAATAGCTGAAGCCAGTGAGATTACGATCAATATCACAAATAAAAACCAAATCTAACAACAACAAAAAATGGTTTAGTTATGGTATTATTTAGTTATGGTATTATTTAGTTATGGTATTATTTAGTTATGGTATTATTTAGCCCCCAAAAATCTTCAGATAATAAAGCTTGGTGGACGACATATAATTATGTATGTATATATTAAAATAAATAAAACTGCTATTTGTGGTGGGGGGGTGAATTATTGTAGGCAAATATTAGTTAAGGGTTGTGACAATATTACAACAATTAAAATGTCGACAGTAGGACAAACTATGGACTAGTAGTTTAAAACATAAAAAATAGGCTAAATTAGAATTTCATTTCTATACCAAACATTGTTTACTTAATGTATTGCCTAATTTCTTCCCCATTCTTAGATTATTAGGATTTGGTTCTGTGTTTTTATGACATGGAAAAAGTGGGAATCAAACCTAAGATCCATGTGGTTGTATATTATGTTAAACAAGATAAAATATACCTGCATATTAGTGGTTCTGTCCACATTAGACATCTTTAGAGGAGCTCTGTTAGCATTCTTCATTAATTTACTTTCATGACCAGTGTATACAACTACCCCATAAATCCACTGTGTGTTTCTTAACATGGCTCCTCTTAGTAGGATTTGCCCTGCTCCTAGTGGTAATTGTCTGCAAAATAAAAGTTCAATAAAAATTATAAAAAAAAATAATTATAATAAAAATTAAAATAAAAAAAATACAACAAAATTTTTGAAGTTAAATTAATTATTTTTATTATTTTTTTATGGGAAACAGTGTTTTTAAATCCCCCACTAAAAAAATTTGTTTTTTGTTTACAAACTAAAAAATTTAAAAGAGCAATTAATAAATGGAGTCAATAATTATTTAAGCCTTTAAAATAAAATAAAGTTTTAACTTAATAAGTAAATTAAATTTCCTGTATTAAAATTCTATATTTAAACAAATGTTTTGTTATAACAACCTGTCAAAATCTCCCTGTATTGTCAAAGTTCCAGTGAAGTCATAAAGATGACGGTTTGGTCCTTCACATTCTAGAGATCCGTGGAACATCGAAATCTCTTCACTTGTTTGTAAATCACTTGTCGCTGAAATTGCCTGAAATTCAAAGTTTTTTAAATTAAAATTCTGGGTCAAATAATCAATTTACAAAAACTAAACTTTTTTCTCTTCATTCCTACACATTTATTTAATAAAATCAAATATATATTTTTACTAATAAACAATAATATTTTAGCATTCAAAACAGAATTAAACTTTTTAATTTCTAAGTTGATATATATAAATAATTACTTTATTATTTAAAATATTTTTTTCTATTTTTTGCATTTTCAAAGGTGTATTTGTTATAAAATACTTACTAAATAAGCTACACAAAATTTGGTTGTTTGATTTTAGAAACATCACCTTTACTTTAAGTTAAAAATTTTAACAGCACATTTATAGTTGGATATTTATAAAAACTTGATAAATCTATTTTTTACCTTTCTTATTTTCAGGTTGGTTTCCCCGTCCAAGTTAGCTGTCTCAATATAACACATACCTTGAGGTTCACTTGAACTTAATAAAACTAAATCAGCTGGAAAGAAGTGGCCACGAACTACTTTAACTATATCTCCAACATTAACCTGGGAAAAATTAAAATTGTTGGCGATAAGTTATAAGTATTTGTTCCTTAAACCACTTGGTTTTTATAGCAACTCTTGAATTAGTAGGTTTTTACATATTTTTTTTTTTAAAGTTATAAACTTATCATATTTACTAATATTAAGTCTAAAAACTAACGATATAAAATATTGTGGTTTGTATAACGTTTTTAAACATGTGTTAAATACGTCAACAAACTTCAACAACCCAATGTATATTGATTACAGATAACAAGATGATAACAAATTCAATATCAGCAAGGGGTTTGTAATCAACAAAATCTATAAACCACTAAAATCTGATGTTAACAACTCTAAGTAAGACAAGTGGTCTTATCAGTTAATGCAGGCTATTAATAGGTTTTTACTGCAAAATTTTAAACCTTCTTAACACGTTTTTTCGTATAAAAATATACAATCAACTAGAAAGTCTGGCCAAAAATAGTGTTAAAATATTCCTAATTTTCTGGGTTGTGATATTTTACTGATTAAAATTAATTGAAAGCATGTAAAATACAAATTGCTGCCACAAAATTGTGTGGTTTTGGTATTTTTTGTTTGTGGTTAGTTCCTTTTGCCTTATGGTATTATCAACTGCTTATTACTACATCAAAAATCTAGATTTTCACTAAAAAACACATTCAGACCAAAAAAAAATTTAAACGCCTTAATTTGTGAGTTGATATAGTTAATATTAATTTAGGATTGTAAAATAAAGGTAACCATTTTTTTAAAACACTGTACATTA
Organism: Corella eumyota; assembly: GCF_963082875.1. Lineage (NCBI taxonomy): Eukaryota > Metazoa > Chordata > Ascidiacea > Phlebobranchia > Corellidae > Corella > Corella eumyota. The sequence goes on from NC_137490.1 coordinate 1,697,717, forward strand.
CATATATATACATATTTAATAATAAAAAATAATTCTACAAAATTACCTGCGTCCATTTCACATTAACAAACTTTCCCTCCTTGAAAACTTGAACAATTCTGTTATTAACATGGTCATCTGCTCTATGCCGTTTCTATAACAAAATATTATCATTGATTAATGGTAAAAGAAAATATTAAATAACAGTTTAGAGATAATATTTAAAGAAAAGGGCTTTAAATGATTACAACATCATTTCACTTGTTACTTTTAATATTAAAAAAACTAGATATTTAATTTCACATCTGAATGTTATTTTTTAGTATCATGCTAAATAACATAAAAACTAAAAACAATAATTTGTATTTTTTATTCTCTTAAAAACAATATTGTGTATTCATTAAGTATGTATGTATGATACATTCACACTTCAGACAAAGGCATTAAGAAGGTACAAAGTAGAAATAACACCTTTGACACAATATTGTGATTATCACTTACATAATCTTCAATAATTTCCTTAATAGCAGCTACACATAAGATGAAAACTAAAGGGACAATTGTTGTAAATCTCCCTGTTGGAGATATACCAGGAATTTGCTGCCAAAAAAATTGATGATTTGACAAATGTTTAATAAATTATAAAAAATTTAAAGCAATTAAAATGTATTCTAAAATAACAAACCTAAGCATTATAAAATACAACATGTTTAAATTAAGTTACAATTAATCAGCAAGATATATAACTAATAATATGTGTAGGTAAATATACAATAATATAATAGGGCTACAATACCATTAATTAAATTACAATTTGCCCAATATTAAATAATTCCTGTTTGAATATAAATAATTCATTTTAATATAATAATAACAGGGTAATATAATATAGGATGTTTTTATCAATAATTAATTTGTAATGACTACAAAAATTTTATATTGTGTTGCAGTTTAAAACCTGAATGTTAAATTTTTACAAATAAACTAATATTTATTTAAAGCAAAGTATAATGCTCAGTCTAATGCATATTTACAGTATAAACATTACTTTAACAAAGTTGTTTAACCAAACAGTTCAGTACTCACTTGTAAAATGCAAATAAAAAGAAAGAATACATTGAAAGCTTTTCGAAATTGTTCGAACAGGAAAATTGGGAGAAATGAAAAAAAATTATATTTTCCAGTGCTGCAAAAAAATCAAAATCATTTTAAAAACCACATAAATCATATAACACAAATCTCACAATAGTCCTAAATTTTATAGCTTTTTTACTACCATAAGGGACTTAAATAATGCAAAATTAGTTGGTTTAAATGGTACAACAAAAAATTTAAAAAATACCCATATTAATATATATATATAGACAAAACTTGGTTTAAAATTTATATGTATGTAATTTAACCTTATAGAATTCCCAATAAATTTTTGTTCAGCGTCTGGATTGTTAATTTGAATAGTTCTAGTTCCCAAATCTTGTTTGGAATCAGAAGCTAAAAGTGTATACATTATTGTTATACAATCATTACATCTATAAAGTAACCCAAAACTTAAACAATAAAAAAGTGACTAGTTTTGACTAATTGAAATTAACAAACAATCTATTGAAAAGTATACAATATTAAGTTTTGGGAAGTTTTTTCTATTGAAAAACAGTACTAAAATAAACCTGCTACTATTTACACCGATACTTTATAGTTCTAGTTTACTTATCTGTTTTATGACCTTTAACTTAACTATGGTACATTTGCTGTTTATTGAACTAAAGCTATTAAAATACAATAAGTAAGTACTAAAAATTCGGCACAATGCCGGTATGCAAATAAAACTGCTTCCCTTATAAAACCTTATGGTATTATACTTATAAGAATATTAACTTTATAATACAAGGAAGTTTCTAATCTAGCTGAAACTAAATACTTCCTTTCGCCTCCTTATTTAATCATATTTTCTTTGTTGACTTTATTAATATAAGGAACCTTAAAAGAAGACTATAAAATCAATATCTCTTTTATTATTACTCTCTTCTACTTTAAAATGTATAAATTATAAATGGTCTATTCCCCTTATTCTAGTATCTTTGTTTACAAATAATAGACAACCATCAAATGTGTTTTTATTTTGTAAATATTCGTTAAAAAATAAAAAAAATTTTGAACATCAAATTTGTTTAATAAAAAATTAAACAAAATACTATATATACAACAATTTACTTGTATTTACATATATACAAAAAACAACACAAACTGACCACAACATTTTAACTTGCCTGGTATAGGAGCTATTCTACTCGGCATTTCTGTTAATTCAATTTCTGTCATTATTTTTCTGAAATAAACTAAAACTATAATTGACCTTCGAAAACTCGAAAAAAAGGCACGAATATATAAATAATTTATTATATTGTACATGCATATTTAAAATACTACATAGAGCATTTTTTTAATTAATATTAATTGTTAAACATACCTGTTGTTAAAACACTAAATTGAGACTTTAAACGATCCATTGAATTAGATTTAGATTAGTAACATTTTTAAATAAAATCCAGTAATGTTATTTAATGTTTAACTAATATTTTTTCCTGATAACAAATTAAACAAATTAATTAAACAGCATTTGTTTTATATACAAAAGTAAACCTATTAACTAAACGAACTCACATTTATCTGTTTATAAAATATTTTATACGCATTTCTAATACTTTCTGCATTTCCAAAAATTGAAAACCGAAACACTATTAATCACCAAGTCAAATGACATCACACATCTCATGACAAGTTTTCGTTATATTTAGTGTAAATGTTGTTAATTTCCTGTTACTATACCATCCACAAACAATTATTCGATTATGCCTTTACAACTGAATGCCTATTATCAGATTATCTTACAGTCCTACTATTTGGCTATTTTTTATTATCTTATATATTTAAATTAATCATTAAACAAATACATGAACCTGTTTATTCATTTTTAGACTTTTAAAAATAATGTGAAATTATCATTTGGTCATTTTAATTACAATCCAACTAATTAATAACACGAAAGACAAAAAAATTGTCTGTTGTCTGAAAGATTTTACGTCAGCCTGCCTGTAAATAACCAGTCCCAATAAACAAAAACTAAGTTTATTGACTTACTATATCGGTATAACTTTGTTTACCTTTCCTATACCAAAACATTGCCACGTGTTTTACCATTTAAGGGTGAAGTGTTGACGTTAGACACCCAACACCAGTTTATTGATTTAAAAACAAAAAATTGCGCTCGCCCATTTTTATTTAGAGCTCAAAAGCCCCACCTCGCGGAAATTAATTTTAAATTATTTAAATTTTCTGCCGTAAGTTATTTTGTCGTTTGTTTATCCTCGATGTAAGAAATTTAACTTCTCAACCTAAACATAGAGTAAAAATTGTTATACGATCTACCTTTAAATAGGTTTTAGCTTTTTTGGATAATACTAATTATAATTGCCCGATACTAAACAAAGATAAAAGTAATAAATAATAATGTTAATTAACCAACTAACATAATCCAAATTAGATAATTAAAAAAGTTGGTATAAAAGTTTCTACGTTTATAATTTGTGAATTATGATACGATATTTAAAATTTGTACTGGTTATATTTTATTAATCACATTTTAATTTTAGTTTGTAACATGCAAAAGCAGATTCTATCCGATAGGTTGCAGCATGGAGCAGCCTTACATTTTTGTAAAAATAATTTTCTTACAGGTCATGGCAGATCTAAAAGGCTTAGAGCTCAAGTCGCACCAAAACCACACCAGTCGCCCTTGAGCCCAGTGTTTACAGATAGCTTAAACACATAACAAAATCTATACATACTATTACAAAAAAATACGAAAATGTTCGAGCCACACTAATACCACATTATTTAAATTACCGATAATAAAATTAAAATTACTTTTTTATAAATAAATTTTTATTTACAAAATAAATTTTTACAAAAGCCATGGTTCAATAAACTTAAAATGTTTGTTTTATGCTTAAATAACGAACAACAATAGAGACTATAACAAAATTTCCTTATTGAAAGTTAGTTATGTGTAACCAAAATACTCATGTTACTTATATATATATGTAAACTTAGTAGAAAAACAAGTTTAGTAATTTGTAAAAAATATTTTTGTTCATTGAAAATACATTAAGCGTTGAATTTGAATTTACTATATACAAATAAAATTAACATTTTTTAATGATTTTAATAATTTCTATTTTTTTTAATGTTTAGTTGATTTAAAAATATTAATAAAATAGTTGTTAAAATACTTTTATTTAAAAATTGTATCTTGATAACCACAAATTGTTCAAATATATGTAAATCAATTTTTGTAAAAAAATGTTTTTCTTAACGATTTTATTTTACAAAAATCCCTAAATTTTAACTTTTTAAAATGTAATTGGTACACAACAATAGTATAAAGTTTATGTAAATTGTTTTTAACAAAAGATAATAATTGAAATGTGATAATAGGCCGCCGGGCGAGTTGGAAAAATCAAAAAAAGAATTAATTCGCTAAAATTAATGACTTTTAACCTTAGTTAAAATCACAAATTAGAAAAAATACCAACTGACCACCATCACTCATTCGTAAAATAAGCATGAATGACTTTATATGACGTCATAGAGTAAATTAATATATTATTGTTGTGTCATACGAGTTCGTTGTCATTTAAATGATTAAATATATTACATAGTAATAGAGGTCATAAATTAATTTAATTTTGTTAAAAAACTTACTAACAGTTTTATTAGTTGGTAACTACATAATAAATTAAAATTATTGCAAAAAGTTTGCGTATCTATATTTCAAAGTCGTATTTAAAAAGCAATATATCTTTTAAACTAATTTCTAATATATAAGGTGTTATAATTAACAAAAAATTCACACTTTCATATAAAATAAACCTTTGAAAATATGTAAGTAATATTTTGTAAGTAATGTTGTAAAATTTTGTGTATATATATATTAAAATCGTATTTTAATGGACAAGTTATAAGAATTTTAAGCTTTTTTTCAGTTTTACGCTTATTTTCAATCACATTAAATTATTTAAACAATTTTTATAAAGTAAGTAAAGTTAAATATATATACTTATATACTTTATCATTTTTTCTAAGTTTTAATTTGTGTCCAAGTAACGAAAATTATTTGTATCAAATCCAAAAACACAAATTAAATTTTTTAAATGTTACTTTATTATTTAATTTCACAAAAATGGCCATTCAGAAAAGAAAAATAATTTTCCAGAACCGTAGGTAAACAAAAAAGCCTATCATGAGAAAAACAAGCAAACGTAGGTAATATAAATGAGGTATTAAACAAAATATCTGTTATAACGAGGCTTGTGACAAAAATGTGATCAAACAAATTGAGGTAATTTGGTTTTTGATACAGAACAACGTGTAGACACCAAATACAGAAAAAAATCAATTTTTAGCCCCCTCAAAAATGTAAAATTACAAAATATTAACTGTTAACCTCCCAAAAAGCAAAGATTGGAAAAAATAGGTTCAATATTTTAATTTTTTATAAAAAAAAATAATTTTAGTTTCCATAAAAAATTGATATTTTAAACAAAAACAAAAGTTTGCCCCAAAAAAAGATATTTATGATTTTTTTCAAATTTTTTAAATTTTTTCTGCGGCAAAATGTTACTACATAGATTGTATTAGAAAGTTAAGATACACATTATAGAGAGATTATAGAATTAAGTTGGCATAACAACGACAAAAAAAAATAATAATAATAATATAGGACATTATATTGTTAATAATATTAAAGAAAAAAACAATTTAATAAATTTTTGTACAACACGCAATAGATTATTAGTTCAACAAAAAAATAAAGTTTTTTTTGGTTTGGTACACAAATAACGTGATACAAACATGACGTCATCGTTAATGACGTCATTTGAGGTATGACGAAGCTGGTCTTAAGTTGAAGATCGATTGTCGATAGGACCAGTTGGCAGCTATATACTACAAATAATAAGAATCCCTGACAAAAACAACGTAGGCATAGATGTTAGTCTATTAGTTAATATACAATGCAGGCTATATACAACAACAATATAACAACTATATACATATCTGGTCAAAACATAAAAGTTTATGAACTTAGTTAAATAAGAAACTATGTTTGGCAATAATTGTTCTTGGCAAGTTCAAAGTTCGTGTAATTTCAGTTTTAAATTGGCAAAGTAGTGGACTTCACAAAACATTAAAGATTAATAAGTGTTAGTAAATGACAGGGAAATAACATCAAATTGTTTGGCAAAATAACTCACTACATTATATAAGCACCCTGATATTAAATCCCTGAGTACAAAGAAAATCGCACCAAGTTTACGCTAACTTGCTTGTTTCGAGCGGCAGCGCGTTATTGAAGATCGAAAACGGCATCACAAATTTACTAGCGGGGCTAAGTATTTCTTCTGAGGTGACTGTGTCAGTTGTTGAAACGTCAGAAGATCTAGATCGAACTGGTGATGATTGGTCTATAGCGAGATTTGAGCTCAGTTCTTGCTCTTCGCTTGATGAGAACGACCTAGTCGGTGAATGGGGCGATAATGAACCCACTATACCACTATCTACAGCGCTTGTTGGTGGGCTGATCGGCGTATCCCGCTCTAATTTAACTTGGTTTGAGCCCTCCCCGCTAAGCTGTCTCCTTATTGGATGGATCCCCTTTCTTCTGCTCCTCTTCTCCAATTGCTCCCACGATCCGTTTACATCCCCTTCATCACAATGCTCTTCTGTTTTCAACTCTGTTGTTATGTCGACGACTTCTTGTGGCGATTTTTGAGCCAATGAGAAGGTAGAATTAGTCGTGGCAACACTACGTTCAACCTCATTATCAGTCTCGACTTTTATACCGTTAGTTTGACTATAATAATTCTGCAGCACCGGCAAACTGTTAACCACAGATGTCTGCAAGGCCAAGGCTCTTGAAATCAAGTTATTTTGCAGCTCCGAGTTGGTGTTGATTGGATTAGATTGAGTTTGTTGTAACATTTGCATAGCTAGGGTTTGGGGAGCCAAGTTATTCACGTATTGATGATAATAAGGATTCGATAACACGTTGGGTTGTGTAGTAAGGGTTGGAGTTGCAAACTTATCTTGTGCTGCTTGCTGCTGGGCACGTGATTTCGATTTGTTCCATCGGTTGCCAACGTTACCGCTTTGATGCTGACGTAACATATCTTCCTCTATAAAGTCATCTTGATTGAACATATCATGAAGCGATATAGTTCCTATATTATCAGGACCCTGAGTCATAACACAGTTATCATCTAATTTCTCTTCTAATAGTAAAGCCTCCATAACAGCTGCAGGGTCCTCAATAAGTCGAACTCCGTTGAACAAATGACGGGGTATGTTAATCTTAACTTGGCCATTCATTAAGTCAAACACTTCGGTCAGGTCTTTACGGTATCTGTAACCTGAATCCTGTGCATATCTTGATACTAAAGTGTTTTGTCGAAGTAGAAGTTCATGTGGTATAGTTGTGATGTTGACTGTCCAATAATTTCCCTTCGCTGTCGGTCTGAACGGGTTTTTAAGAACCTGGTAAAATATTTAGGCGTTAAAAGAGTAATAAACAACATTTTGGGTAAAATTAAAAGGTCTGCTTTCAAAATAATATTAATTTCAAGTTTAAGTACACATGCCTAAGTGAAATAAAAAATAACGGGCTTTAAGTATTATTAAATACAATCACGCTAAATAGATAGTGAAATATTGTATGTATAATCTATATAAACAAGGACAACAAAAAATTAAAATAATTTAATAACAAAAAAACGAAAATACTTTTACTTTCATTATCTAGACACAAAATTAATTAAAAACTTTATTTACCTTAACAAAGCATTCGTTTTGTGAAAGATTATGGCGAACCGAGTCCCTCCAACCTTGGTACGAACCATTAAAAAACGGAAACATCTCAGAAATCCGCTTCAGAATCTGCGAGAGTCGCAACTTCTTTTCCGGCGACGATAAAATAGACAAAGTTATCAGAGAGACGTAAGAATAAGGAGGCTTCGCGTATCTTTTGTATCTTTTTCCCGACGAATTCTGCTGTTGAGATGCTGTTTGTGAATTCGGTGAAACGTTTGGCTTGTTACGGTTCTGTGACGTCACAGAACGTTGATTGTTGTTGACGAAGTGAAATTTATCGTTTTGAGGAATGTTCATCGAGTTAAAAGAGGCTCGGTGGTTGACGTTCGAGATTCCATTGTACTCGCTCTATTCATAACAATATAAATAATGTTATGATTATTATGTACGTCATAATTAAATTTAATATGTTCCGAAATTATGAAAAAAACACTAAAAAAGGCATTCGAGAATTAAACCATTAAATATTTTTACTTTTTTTAAATAAAACTTTAAAATTTAGTTTTGAAATATATTTTAAACTTACCAATTTTTGCCTTTTTCTTTGTGGTTGTTGCATGCGAACTTGCTGTTGTAACTGTTGCCGGCTTTGTGCCATTTGGATCCATTTTTGCAAGTACTCAGGACTTAAAGGCTGCATCATATTCTGGTTGTACATACTAGATGGAAGCCTACTTGCTGCTGCGCTGTTTTGCAGAAACGGGGCAAGTGCTGTCAGTTGCTGGGGCGTTAGGCTGGACAGCGCTGATTGGTTGGCTAAGGATTGCTGAAATGGCGCGAAAACGTTCGAAAACGGTTGAAAATTATTGTTGTTGAGTGACTCGGGTTGTTTTAGCGGTGTGCTGTGCATTACAGGCTTTGAGATGTTATCAATTTGTTCTTGAGAGCTTGGTCTTTTATTAGAGGTTGTCAGGTCCAACGGTTGGTTCTTTTCCGCGTCTTTATTGTTGTGAGAGGTAACTGACAAAGTGAGGTCTATCGCGTTCGGTTTTGAGGTAGTTGCATTTACAGTAGAGATAGCATGTTGTTCTGGTGATATGGAAAGTAAAGGAGGGGGAGGCAAGAGGTTGCCTAGCTCCTGGTTAATTCCGGATATTCTCTGGGTGTTAAGATAGGTAGATGCGTTGTTTTTAAGCTGGGTATTGCTCGCTAAAGTGGCTAAACTAGGCCAGGGTATGTGATTAGAAGCAGAGGTAGAATTTGCCTGATTAGCAAGAAGTTTCTGCATGACTTCTTGCGCTTTACCGTCCTGAAAATTATGATTCTTTTGCGTATCATTATTTTCAGTAGATGATAATGTTTTATTTTGTTGATACTGCAACGCCTGTGACCAGAGAAGTTCTAAACGTTGTCGTAAAAATGGATTGTTTATATTATTTGGATCAGCCAAACTTGTGAATAAGTTATTTTTGGCGAAATCGCCAGGTTTTTGGCTATTTTCTTGATGCATATTTAGCCACAAATTCGAGTTTGTTTCTTCACCAAATGCAGCCATCTAAATGTTAAAAAAATCAAGTTAATTGTTTAAAAATACAAGAAATAAAAGTGTCTAATAAATTATTTAATATGTTTAAAAATATTTATTGAATTTATTTGCTTTAACTATATTAAATTCAAATAATAATAAATAAACAATTGATCAAACAAACAAGTATTTTACTTACCCATTCAAGTTAACAAAAAATTTAATTCCCGAAAAATTCGGAGAAAAATGAGGTAGAAATTTAAACGAGGATAAACGTAATTTACACCAACACCTGTGAAAATAAAAAAATAAATATAAATTGTTCGTATATTGGTATTTTATTTAAACCCTAATAAAAAACGTTATTTTGGTTTATATGTACTTTTAATATTAACTAATATTTTTTAAATTAATATTTGAAACGATTTGTCATTTTATATGTAGTATAAACCTACAAGCGCTTTAAACATTTAAAACATTGTATGCGAATCGTTTATAAAAAAAAAAAATATGTATTTAAAAGTTTCTTTATTATTTTATTTAAACTTCACTTATAGATATTATATTAAAACACGCAAATCTAGTAAACTATAAAAAATGTTTATTATATTGTTAAAAGCTAATTATAAAAACATACAAGCGACATCTAATTTTAAAGTTTAGAAAAACATGAGATGTTGATTTATGAAAAATTATTTGAGTTTAAAACCCAATTAACATACAACAGAAAACTACTTCCTAAATTTATTTTGATTTACAAGCGAGTTCTAACGTTATTAGTGTTTGTTTATAACGCTCAGTACTAAGTTCAAGGTTTAAATCACATAAACAATATCTCTAAAACAACAATTTACAACTTGGTAAGTTAAATCCTATTAGAAAGTGTTTAAAATGTAGGTTAGAAATCTCCACCTTATAAACATAACTAAGTAGTTGTGATATATTATACAGTGTGCTATGTTACGTTAGTTTATTAAATTAGAAAACGACTTTTAAAAAATAAACAACATTTATATAATGGTAGTAAACAACAATTAATCTTTTTTTTACAATTCGGAAATACATCTAAATTGAATATTGCTTAGTTGTTTAGCTTATAGGTAAATGACAATTCTTAATTTATCATATTTTTTTTAGATATATCCGTTACCGATATAAGCTAAATTAGATAGTATATTAAAAAATCGTTTTTAATTAACAAATCTACTTACGTTTTATTTTGGTTCGTCTTTTTTCGAAACTTAAAAAATGAATGCAGCCATGTTTCTATATCTTAAATTAAATTTACATCAAAATTTACAAAAACGAAAGTCTGTGAAAAAAAAAATGGAATTATAATTAAAATAGTTTAAATTAAAAACTGACAATTAGTTGCAAAACAAGCTTGTTTTAAAGTTGACCTGAAGAAGGTATCAATTATTTTTAACCTTGGGTTTTTCGCAAATCGCTATTATCTCAAAACAATCAACATAACACGAAAGAGGCGTGTCAGAATGCAAATTATGACATCACAATCTAAATACACTAACGAATACTTCTCGCTGGTCGATTGTCGAAATATACACTTTACTAAGTATACAAATTAATTGTTAACACATTATTATTATTTTTAAAAACTTTAGGCGAAAAAAATCGATAATTATTAATTCCCAGTGCTATTATCTTGTAATATGCTGTAAGTTAATATATTTAAAACATGATAAAATATATATAATATGAAATAACTACGTTTAAAAAAGTGAAAACGACTTGATTTACAAAAAAACGCAAGTAAATTTAACCTATTAATGCCCAATGCTTGTCAATACCAAAATTTACCCGAAAACTGCTTTTAAAAATTTAACAGTATTATAAATTCCAATTTCTATAGTGGTGGCCCTCATAAAATTTTTACACCAGTAATTTAAACATAAAAAGTTGAAGCAAAGTTAACTCAGTCTTTGCAAATAGTCAAAGGAGGTGAAAATTTAAAGGAAACCAATGACTGGACCTGGTTGACCGTGAAGAAATGTTAGTACACATTTAAACTCCTGCTTAACTACAACTTTATTACATTTTAACCATTTTAAAAACGAGTACATTAAGTTAAACGATTCTAACATTAGAAACACTTCAAAAAATCTATTTTTTTTCGTAGTTATATTTAAATATCAGTAAATTTTGTAGCCTTAATTAAAGATGACACTCTAGCGGTCAAAAATTTATAAATTCTAATTAAAAATACCGTTTCAAATAAAAATTTATGAAAAGTAAAATAAATAAAAATACATTAAAAACTATAGAAATTTGTAAAGGTAGGTCGACCGTTTTTTATATTGTCTAAAAACAAATATAAATTTCGTATGTTTTGTATTTTTCTACGGCCTTCTTTTAGATATAACCATCTATAAAAACATTTTTTACGCTTTGTATTCATTTTGTTAACCTTAATATTAAAGTTATCGTATTCCAAAACGAAAGAACGTTATACCTAGATTTTACATACCTTAAAAAAACTTGTTAACTAATTTTAAAAACGTAAAAATTTGTATTTTTTGTTAAAATTTCTAAACTTTACCTAATTCTAATTTCAGATAAAGTATTATGTTATATATATACGATAATGTATTAGCGATTCAGCTACACTGCCTAATTAATAACAACCTATCTTCAACTGCAATAAATACCACTTCTAGGAAAGTTACACACATTTAATAACAGCTTCAATAAACTAGGTCAAGTATATATATGTATGTGGACAACTTGAACCAAAATCTTACAATGAATACTGCATACCTAAATCTTGCTTACTATACATACAAGTTTAACATAAAGAGAAAAAGTGTTTTATTAAACAAACACTAATCTCCGCTCAAAACTTATTTCATATAAACAGGTGCAAGTTTAAAGCACTTGCTGTAGTAGTTATCAACGAACTTGAAGATATACGATAACGCTCGCAAAAACAACGCCAAGTGTATGTGTAATATTACCGTTTAGATACCCGTTCGTTGCTTTAGAAATCGCCAATTCATTTCGTTACACTTCGCAGCAGCGAAAAAGGAGCACCAAAGAGAGAACTCGCAGGTCAGTTTGTTTATACTTTTTCAAGCGCCCAGGCATAGCAAAATACTAGCAGTCACGCGAGCACATATTTCAATACACCGTGCTGATATTAACTGACCGTTGAGTTTGTTTGAAGGCCCCTGAGGCAGCGTTAGCGTGGTTCGGTTTTATTCAAAGAAAATCGACGACTGACATGAGGCCTGATTATAACTTGAATGAACACAATTTGCTCAACCGTATCGCTATTCAACATGTTATAGGAAACCACTGGATTTTGTACATTTTTTTATTTAAGACAAAACTACAAAAATTTCAAAAAATTTAACCTAACCCAAGTTTTGTGCCCCTTAAAAAATAAACAACAAAAATCTAATTTTTCGACCGCGAAGGTAAATAACAAATTTATTATGATGAGTAATTGTGAATCATTCATACAATGACGTATAAAAAAATATACAAAAGTTGCAAATTTAACCCAAAATCCCACCTTCAAATAGTCAGAACTTCTATGTTAAAATAATGAATTTACCTTCGTCTTTTAACGTGTACTGTAATTATATCGTTGGGTAGACGATTATTCAGATAAACAAATTTTGCTGACTCATCACATAAATATTTATAGGGTTGTTTTATAAAAAAATAGGGTTTTATATAATAGAATATATCCTTTAAAAAAATATATTTTTCCTTTGTTTTAAAGGATTTATTTAGATGTATAAAATACTTTAGGTTATATTTCTTTATTTTAATAAAAAAATCGTATATATTATAAGTAAATATTATGTGTTTTAAATGCTTTCAAAATATACTTACATAAAATAATCTATACAATTTCAGGTCTAAATTTTGGGTATTTTCAAATATGTGGTTGTGGTTTTATATGAATGGCTATTACGGTTTCAAACGCATATTTAAAAATAAAAATTCAAAAGAAAACCGACGAAACGTTAAAGCCTTTCATAATACACTGTATTCATATATTGACCATTGATATTACATCTTATTTAAAATAAAAAATTCAAAAAAAAAATGATAAGAAATCAAGCGTTTATAAGTTTATCAATTTTAGCGTCATTTTCTCTAAATAACTGTTCCAAAATAAGCTACTTAAATATATAAGTTAAACTGGCAATTACAATCTACAATATTTCCAAAAATAAATTGGATTTGGAGATTGTTTTTGTCTATTAAAAACCACAGAAAAAGTACCTAAAAAACTGCGGTTTCCGAGTAACCTTCCAAAACAACAACACCTTGTTACGTCACAAATATACATGTGAATAACAAACCCAAAAACAATTTGGTATTATAATATATTGTTGTTTAACAATCACACCGAAAAAGCCTTAAATTTATTAGATAATTCACAGCCTATCTTTCTTTTAGTATTTTACAAATTCATTTAAAAAACAAATTTTGATCCGTTAATCGGTTTAAAAAACAGTACAATTAAGCTTTAATACACGAAAATTGTACTTGTAAATTCCTGAGTGTAATTTCAATTTAAAACACGGTTTAAATGTCACAAGTGACCCAGTTATAAGCGGCCATTACTTTTATGAAGTCTCTAGCGGTTACCAATTACAGCAAAGCCATTACACATTTTCTATTTGCTTAGGAAATTTGTTTAAGCACAACTTATCAGCTTATATCAATTCTGAATACCGTTGCAACATTTTTAAAGGTTGACGCACATAAATGTTTTAATTAGCTGTTTTTAAAAGTTAATTATTTTCTTACCTTACTGCACAACAGTTAATCAGCTTTCACATAAAAAATACCAAAAAAAAAACTTTAATACAATTTAAATTGCGTCTTACAATTAATGTATACATGAATAAAATTTGTTAATAATGAATAAGAAGTAAATGAAACTGTTTTCTTTTAAATTTAAGCGTTTTTCTTTTTGATTAGTTTACTACATTTGCTTAATATCACTTTTCCGATTTTGGCCCTGAAAAATGCGAAAACAAAAAACGCAATATACACTGAGCTGACACTTTCGTATAAAACACAAAAAAAGCTAAAAGTACATTAATTAGCTGACAAGTAGCCTGTCCGATTGAAATATCCACTCATACGCATGGCCATGAAGGCGCCCAAACTGTATAATGAGGTACTTGAAATGACCAGTTAACTAAAGTAGCCTGTACGCTTATGCTACACCCGAATAAGCACTGAAAAACTGGGCGAGTGGTACTCGTAATTCGCTGTAGGCTGCAGGCCTCAACTCAGGAAACGCATAAATGCTGAACATTCCTGTATTTTTATGAGGTGGCCGACGGTGTTTATTCGACGTTGACCAGCAAGCCTCTCTCTAGCCTTAGCAAAGAGAGAAAGACATTTTCTCTGTAATAACAGCGCCTGTTTAAGAGCTCAACTCAATTGGACATATAACCGCATGTTTATTGTGCGTTGGCTAGTTTTGTTATTTTTGCTTAAATCAATATAAAACCCTAAATAACTAGGCATTACTTTTTTGATGGCTGACGACAATACATGACAACGTGCCCCTTCCGTTGTTCATTTATTACAACGCTCTTTTACGATTAATTGCACACTCAAATTTAAAAGGTTTGCCATTACAAATCAAATATAAAACAGCATACTAAATATTTATATTAAAAATGTTACCAAAATAATAAAATTAATAAAAAAAATATCAAATTTTTTAACATTTTTTTTCATTTATAGTTTTTTGAATTTTCTATAACTGTACAAAAATAAATTCTAAATTTCAGCTAAATTGATCAAACCAAATAACATATTGAATCGTATTATTTTGTGGTTAAAGTTAACCTCAATATATTCTTACCCTTTACATGCAGAAGCAGCGAGGCTTCAAAAAGTGGTCATGCTTAAATGCTTGTGTGGATTTTTGAAAGATATTTTTTTACCAAATACACCGCGAACCTTTGCGCATAAAAACATGAATTTCACGACCCAAAACTACTACTAACCGCACATTTACATACAAGAATTAAATGCCATTTAATACACAAGGTTACTAGGTTATTAATAAACAGCAGTTAAATTGGTAATTAAATATATCATTAATCATAAAAGTACTGAATATAAGAACTTTTACTATTTAGAAATACAATTGTTACCAACGCCCTTCCCTTAAATACATTGGTTGTGTTTTATTCCTTTACAAATGGATATAGTGTAGTGATACGCTCATGAATATAAAGCAATGTTTACAATTTTGTAAGTTATGCCCTTAACTAACCGGAAATAATTAAGCTTTTTAGTTGACCGCAGTGTGTTTAGATGGTCGAAAGACCTAGCAATAAATAACCGAACGTTATCAGATGGATAGTCCAAACTATGACGATGTAGAAGGTTAAATAAAATCGACCTTCTCCGAAAATTCAACACATAATCGTGGGTTACGCTCAACAAATCGCTGATATTGATCATTTTTTGTGTTTTACGCGTTCGGTGCCCAAGGGCAGGTGATATTGCGTAAACAGGCTTAAAATGTAGCTGCTCGAAATAATATTTTTTAAAACAACACCCTCTAAATTTTAAAAAATAAGTTTGGTCAACCATGTATTTGAAAAAATAATAAAATGGATTTTGTGTAAACATATACTCACAAAAAAGTTAAATTTAAACAAAAATTATAAATTTTAAACGACGTTAAAATTTAAACTAAATGAAATTCAAAATTGCATTGTCACATTAAGAAAATAGGATAAAAATTTTGGTAGAATTAAATAGAAGAATTACCAAACACCAAAAAATTAAAATGCCATAACAAATATTTAATCTCAACCACTTTACCCATTATTACCACATAAGCGATGTAGAATACAGATAGAAGATTTAACTTTACAATCTTGAAAACCATAATTTGTAAATTTCATAACAAAATACAAAACCCAACCAAATTTTGAATCTGAACCCATTTAACTTCAAAACTAGGTTTTTAAATTATCAATTTACCACAAAATACCAAAAATTGAGTAAACTTATTTGACTGACTTGCATAAAATTAAATTTTTTAGTTTTAGATTTTTTTTAATTTTTTCCTAACGTTTTGTAAAAGTCTTTTTATTTAAGTTTAAATTTATTAATTATTTTGTAATTAATATATGCCTAATAATATATTTGTTTGCTCTTTTTTAAATTTATAGATTTTTGTCAAATCTAAAGAAAAAAATTGTTTGAATTGAAAGCCTTAACTTTGTTCCAATAATTTAAAAAAAGTGTATTTAAATAAGCCAAAATTAATCTATTAAATAACATTTTGTATTTGTGTATTAAAAATACCAAAAATAGTTAAAGACATTGGGTAAATTAAGATTATATTTTATAAAGTTTTGTATATTTAAGTGCTGCCTTCGGCGCCAAAGTTTGTGTATTAAAATGTCAAAAAAAGTTGTTAAAATTTCAATTTAAAATAATTTTTGTTTAAAAAATATTAAATTTTCTCTTTAAAGTTTAATTTGCTGCAGGCAACGTTAATTGAAAACTTTCCGTTTAGTCATAATCTGGACATTCATTATTACTATGACGTCATAGAAGATGTCCATGGTCAATGAATAACAAAGTGATGACCAACATTTTAAGCAGAACACAATTGAAAATAACAAAAGTTTTTTTATTTTAAATTACTTATAAATATAATACCATATAAAACGTTATTTTTTTTATCCAAATTGGTTATATTTTACCTATTTTTACACCCCTAAAATGTATTTTAATCAGTAACAAAATTTTTTAGCTAAAATGTCTAGTTAGCATTTAAAATATATTTTAAAAATACTTTTACAAATTTTAGAAATGTCATTTTAAAAATACAAATACAAAAGAGCTTAACTTAAAAGTTGACCTGTACTTAAAATGTAATCAGTAATAAAAACAGAAATGCAATATTTATATTGTAAAAACCGTGAATTATTAAAATTTTGAGATAAGCTTATATAGATAAGAATTATTATGCACAAAAATAATTTACGTGATTTACAAAAAATAATTGTTTTTTAACACTTATGTTAGACGGATATTAAATACATTAAAAAACATTTTTAAGTTACAAAAATAAAATATTTTTAAAACAGATATATGAATTTAAAATTAACCTAAATTTTATACAAAATATGTATTTTTTAATTTTTTTTAGTTTTTTAGATTTTTTGCGCATAAATAAAAGTAATAAAGTACAATCAATATTACATTAATGCGACAAAAACTGACAAAATCAATTTATGATTTAAAAAATGCCAGAAATAATCATTTTTAAATAAAAATTGTATAAGTATATTATGGCATAGTCACAAAACCCTACTAATTTAGATATATATAATTTCTTAAATGCTAGGTTTTGGTAAAACGCAAATATATTTCAAATAGTCAAAATTCATTATTTTTTGACAGGTTTCAAGTAGTAAGGTTTAAAGCATAAGCTTATTTTTTAAATCACGTGTTTAAGATTAGTCGCTGATCTTTTCAATATGCCTTATAATATCCCAAACCATTTCCACTATACATTATACCACTAAATCCAATACCATCTTTATATTTAAAATTATTTTATTGATTAAAAATGTATCATCACTTAGATTTAATATTTCCGATTGCATGTTTGCAAGATGTCACATTTGTAAACATATTTTAAAAACTGACAAGGATTTCACTAATACGATATTAACAGCTTTATATAAAAAAATACGCAAGCAAGTATTTATTTTAAAGCTTAAACATTGATTGCATTAATATAACTTCAATTACATGTAAATCAAATCATTGCCAAATATATATATCCATGAATATTGAATAATATTAGTTAGGACCATATCGCCAATTTCTTAAAAAGGGAATTTTTTTTTGATTTTAACATAATGTGTAAACTTTTTTAAGGCATTAAATAAAAATTTATGTGACCTAAAATTTTTTACAAAAAAATTGCGCCAAACTACTTTTGTAAATATCCAAATACGTTAGCCTTACTTCTTTACCGTCACGGCTTAAAATAGTTATTTTTTCACGTGATGCCCACTTGCCATTAACATAAACGTTGGGTATTTTGTGTGGGCTTTTTACCTTTCTCCTTACCTTGTTTTCAGTAAACAAAATAATAATATCGTGGCCAATTACTGAGATTATTGTTTTTGGCGTTGCATCAAATAAAAATAAGTTTTAAAAAAGGGTGCATAGAAAAATATTTTATTTTTGTATAATTTAAATAGAAGCATAAATAAAAAAATAAAAAAGGCAATTAAATCTAAAATAAATGTATTTAAATTTAAGAATTTTAACTCAAAATTGAACGTATTTGTTTAAATGAATTGTTGAGAGTGTTTTTCTATAGTAAATAACCAAGTTTTAGTTTTTAAAATCAGCTAAATTTTGCTTTCTCTTCAAGCCAATAACCCGATTTCAAATATAAAACGATAACTCCACAAAAAGAAACACATTTAAATTGCTGTGTACTACATTATCTAAAATAAATATTAAGTTGACATATTCCATGTAGTTCCCATTCCTTCTGTTGTGTTAAACTCAGCCTAAAAACAATTAATTTATTCATTTTTTATTCGTTTTAAAATTTTTTTTTTCATATCTCCCTAAGGTGATGGATTTCATAATTTTTTTATTGGGGAAGGGTGTACTGTTATGACGTGATCGAGCTATCCGTAAACGCCGGGCTCAAAGGCGAATAGTGTGACCTTGGTGCGGCTTGAACCAGAAACCTTTCGGCTCATAATCTGATGCCAAGACCGGTTCGCCACACTACCGATCTTTTTTTGATGACGTTATAAAATTAAACGACTCTCTGGCATAACCATGCGGTCATTGTTATAAACAAAAAATCACTGAAAGAGTCATGTTAGCTAAATAGTGACATGCATGTGGTTATTATCACCAATTAAATGGGTAAAAAAAGGTAAAAAAAGGAACAAATGAAGGTAGTAAAAAAGGGTTTAAATTTTTACTTTTAACATATTTAATTAAACAAATTTTATTCTGAATGCTAACAACTTTAACTTGAACAAGTTTATTTTAAATTTAAATATGTTTACAATTTTAAATATGTTTATTTAAATAAATTAAATATAATAAATGAAATGTTTTTAAAAATTTGTTTGAGTAATTTTTTTTTTTTTAGTTTAATTATATTTTAATTAAACAAATTTTATTCTCAATGCCAACAACAACAATCTTACTGCCTCGTTATTTTGTTCTTCAGTAAACTCCGCTTCCGGAAATTCGTTCATTTCTTCATCATCCTCGCTCTCCTGTGACTCCTCTTCAGTTGTTTTAATCACATCTACGGATGACTAAAAAGAATAAAAAAAAACTAGCTAGTATTTCACTTTCAAAAAACAGAGTAAAATCAATGTTAGACCAGGAATTTAAAACTAAATTCAATTTAAATAAATTATTAAATTTTATTTCTAATAATTGCTGATATCTAAAATGTGTGATTGTAGTATAACTATTAAGCAGAATTAGTTTTTACTATAAAAAGGTTAGATAAAGATTATAGTGAAGGGTACTTATAAAATATACGGAATCGAATTATATGAAATAACTCAAATGTATATCAAAAAGTTATCAAATGGGCTAAATAGATCGTATGTACATTTAAACGAATGTCAAATAGATTACATTATAGATACCAAATTGATATAGTTTTGGAATCTTGATTTTTAAAACATTGACTGACAATACAAAGTTAGTTTAATAAAATCATTTAATCATTAAATTGATTTTGTCATTTTTTCCCGTTGCATTGTTGTAATATTAATTGTATATCGTATTTATTATTTACTTTTATCAATGTGCGAAAAACCAAAAAAAAAAATAAATAAAATACATTTTTTCGTACAAGTTATTTTAAGCATTCAAATATTAATGCGATTGTTAAATAAATAATATTAATAGAGTGTTATAAACTTAAATTACCGATTCTTTTTGATCTTTTCCAATATAAAATATATCTTTGTCTTTTTCGATAACACCAAGAAACTAAAATTAAATTTTGTGATTTATCCTTAGCTTAAGAAATGATGAATGAAATGTTAACAGTAGCTAAGCCTGCCAAAATGACCAATTAGCTAAAATTATTTAATTAGCAACTTGACTTTTGTATAATTAAGGTCGTTAGATTAGTTCCCACTGCATCCATGTCATAACACCTATGAAAATATCAGTATAGCGCTGTAAAATCCAAACTTCTCCTCAGCAAAAACCAAAAAGCATAATTATCAAACTGCCAAAGTCAACTTAATACTTGGTCAGGCTGTCAGGTAAACAAATGGTACTCTATCTGTTTTTTTTTGTATATATCTTAACCCTAGATGTGGGAAAGTCAATATGTGACCTAAACATAGAGTAACATTAGTTATTCCGATCCAGTCTCGAGTTGCCCGTGGCAGTTTGGGATATTATAGATTATAACTGCCCGGTAAACATGCTGCTGAATGAGTACTGGTTCAGGTCCCAGGAAGAGTTCATACCGTTTATGGCATCTTATTCAAGGTGCTACAGCAGTGGGGATTGAACCCACGACCTCAAGGACGGTGGTGTAGCAAGTGTTCTTACCATTACACCACGCTGCCATGTTTATGTTAGGGCGTTGGCTTTCCACATCAAGGAATAAAGATAACAAAAAATTAAAATATTAAAAAAATTACTTAAATTTTAAGGAAGTCTGTAAGTCAACGTTTATTTTAACTGATTAAATTGATGTACCATTTTTAAACAGTGATTTTCCTTTTTTTTCAACATAGCATCACCCTCTACAATTGTTTTGTTGTCTCCAAACCAGTTTGAATTTATGGTTTTTGGTGCAAATTTTGGTAAATAAGTTGACATTTTGCTGGTGCGATAATTTTTGTTTTTTATTTCATGAATACAACTTTATCAAAACAAAACTAAAATCAGTGGCGCGAAACCAAAGTTGTCAAATTTCTTAAATCTACAATACAAAAAAAACTTACAATTAAACTGGCAAAAAAACAATATAATATAAATATAATACAGAAATAATTTAAAAACATTTTTTTATGTAAAAAAGATAAAAAAAGCGAGTAAGTACAACTGCTTCAACGCTATGAGGTCATGGGTTCAATCCGCACTGCTCTTATGCTGTAGCGTCTTTGAGTGAAGCGCTGTAAACGATATAGACCCCTGCTGAGCCAGCACTTAATCAACAGATGCTTTTTATTATTGCTTGATTTAAATAATTTTACATTTTTAGTAAAATTATATTTTTTTTTTAGTTTTTAAATTTGAGTAAAATTCAATTTTAAAAACCTGCAGTTTTAATTTTTTTTTAAATTAGAAAAAGGCAAATAGGATAACTATAAATAAATATTACTTTAATGTAGAGAATGAATGACAAAATTAAATTTATGATTTAAAACATGCCAAAGTATTAGGTATAAACAATATTTTATAGTGTGACAACATTGCAATATTGTAAAATTAATTTAAGAATTTAGATTATAAATTTCTGTATATAACGATACACCAAAATACTATAAAAAAATAATAATTTAACAAAAGTTGTCCGAAATTAAAACTTAATTAACTACAATGTTACAAATTTTAATATTTTGAACCCTAATTCGAACATTTACCAAAAATATTTGCAAAGAATGTTGTAATTGAACTGATTTAAGATTAAATGAGGCCATGTTTAAAAAGTTGATCTATAGATATTATTATAAATAACCTAATTAAAATATTAAAAACAATGATTTAATAAAATAAGAATATTTTAAAGAGTCACGAGATACTAATATTAACTTTCGATTTTAATTTAAATATTGCAAAAATTTTTCGATTTCACGAATTTAAATTAACATTTAGAACTTAAATATTTCCATAGAAAATTTTAATTTTCATAAGAAGTTGCTGAATGTTATTTTTATTTAACAAATTGTTATAATTAGTATGGAACGTGTAATAACAACATGCCGCGTGCTTTTTTTCTACAGAAATCACTTATATATTATATTACTTTAGTATAGTTACCACACTTAATTAAGTTGTGCAGAAACAACAGATATAGAAATAGGAATTTTAAATTTAAATTAAAAATAATAGATATATTGGAAAAGAAAAACATTTTAAATTCTTAAAATGTGCAAGTTTTTAAGAATTTGATTAATGGCAGCGTGGTGTAGTGGTAGGAACTCTTGCTACACCACACATGAGGTGGTGGGTTCAATCCCCAATTATAGTGTCTATAATAACCCAAACTGCCACAGGCAACTCGAAACTGGGCCGGAGTTACTTATGTTACTCTATGTTTAAGTCGCGCATTCGACTTTCCCACATCGAGGATAAAGATATATACCCCAAAAAAAATGTAGCTTTTTATTTTTTGAGATACATTGAAAAAAATATATATTGTTTTCATTTAGTGGTATATATAAATAAATATACTTAAATAAAGAAAGTTAAAATGACCTAAATTTAATGACTAAGCAAAAAATAGAATGATGCAAAATCGTTGAGGATATATTTTTTAATAAAAGTAAATTTTAAAAATGTTTGTGAAAGTAAAAAAAAAAACATTTTAAGTCAATGTTGAATGATAACATTGATTTTTAAAAAATGACTCAATATTTACTGTGACTTAACAATAGTACTATAAATAACGTAACAATGTTGCGTGATATACAATAGATATAAACACCATAGCATGATAACAACATTTTATTTTACTCATACCACGCCGAACTTATTATTAATTAAAATATGACGTCATATCCGTTTAAACTTTTATTAAAACAATTAAAATTTAAGTCATTTTTTTCATACCGTTGTCTGAGTTTAAAAATAAGATCTGTATTAGACAGGAATTAACCTAACAATAATAATTTTATTTTTAACTTTAGGTATTATTTTTAGGTATATTTTAAGGGCAAGAGTTTAAAAACGTTAACTAACTAACTGTTTAAATGGGTATATTTTAAATTAAAACATTATTTATAAGTGCTAAAATAGTAACATAAAAATTAATTAATAAATTAAAATGTTTTTTTTAATATTTTTCCTACGGTACTTTACAAAAACTCCATTATTTGTAGTTTTTTTTTTTAATAAAAACTGAAGGTTCGAGTCACTTTATTTAGTTTTAATAAAGTAATTAATATAATATAACAAAAAAAATAATTTTTTTAGAAATAATTAAACAATTATAAATATTTTAAAATTTTGGTTTTATTTTTATTAAATAAAATGAAATACTCAAGTCATCATAAGTTCAAAGGGTCAAGGCCGCTTCGAATCGCTATTATGGGTGCGCCATCTGCCGGGAAAACTAGTTTAGCTTTACAATATGTTACTGATGAAGTTGTTAGCCCGTAAGTGTATACGTAAAAAATTACATTTGTAAAAAGTCTACTTTATAGCTTTAATAGTCAAGGTGACTCGCTATAACTCGGCCCAGGCTTGTGTTGCTATTTGTGGTAAATTATTGTTTGCTATTTGTGGTGAATTGTCGTTTAAGAATATAGGTTGTACATTACCTTCATAAGTCTAGCCGGCGTATAACTTCTGTTATCAGCTGTAGGCAACTAAATGTCACTAGAACATAGAAGCAATGGAATCAAACCAAAAGCCTAGTAGGGATGCCAATAATTACACACAATTTGTTTGTCAAATTTATTGCCTTATGCTTATTTAAATAGAATCGTTAAATGATAAGTAGTTAGTTAAAACGTTAAATAAAGAAAACAACATTAACTTTACTGCAAGTTCTACAACAGAGTCCGGTAGTGTTATGAACCGGTTATGGCAGCGGACTATGATCCGAAAGGTTTCGGGTTCGAGCCGCACCAACGTCACACTATTCGCCCTTGAGCCCGGCGTTCACGGATAGCTCAAAACACGTCATAACAGCACACCCTTCCCCCCAAAAAAATATAAAACCTATCACCTTGATAAGTAGTTAGTTAAAACGGTAAATAAAAAAAAATATCAACTTTACTGAAAGTTCTACAACAGAGAAATGAGAGAAACGTGTTTGGTTCAGAAATTAGCGCTTTATTACTTGAAGCACCTGTGATGCGTTTGACGTCATTAATTGGAAAATTGGAAACGTACAATTAAAGAATTTTAACTCAACGTTTTAGTGTATGAAGAAAAACACAAATGAATATAAATTATAAAGATTAATTTAATGAACACCACACTATGTTTTGTTAAATAGTTTCTTAGTGACTCGCCACGCTGTCTGGTTTTTTATAATGAACAAAAAGTGGTTACCAAAAAATTAAAATAAAAAATATTTAAAGGAAAAATTAAAAAAAAAACATTTTTACTTTAAGCAAAACCTGACGAATACGAATTTAAGTGCATTTTTGATTTTAATAGAGCGCCTACGCTAATCGAGGACGTTTTTCGCAAGGAGTTGGTTGTTAAAATAAGCGAACTTCGAAGTATTGAGAAACTAATGGAGAAGTGGAACGAAAAAAAGCAGCAAGCTAAACAAGTTAGTTCGTTGAAACCCTTTATAATTTAAATGATAATATTACTTTAAGCCATACTAAACTGCCTTTTTTAATGGGCTACCAATTTTTTTTTATTATATTTAATTATTCTTGATGTGGAAAGGTCGACTTCAAAGCCTAAACATAGAGCAACATTAACTACCCCGACCCAGTCTTAAGTTGCTTTTGGCAGTTTGGGATATTATTAATTATAATTGCCCAATCATTAGGCTGCTGATAAAGTTATGGTTCAGAAGGATTTTATATTGTTTATAGCGCCTTACTTGAGAGCGTTACGGCATGAGAGCATTTGTGATCGAACCTAGGACCTCATGTAGTGAAGACAAGTGTTGTGCTGTCGGTCAAAATTATTGTTATTGGACTTCAAATGTGTTATATGATAATATAATAATGAATAATGACGTCACAGAGTTGGGTAAGGAGAGTATCAGAAAGCGTGATGGAGAGAAAAGAAGACGATCTTCCATTAACCGCTCAACTTCAATTTTCGCTTGAAATTACCGATACTGCTGGGTAGGTACTTTTTAATATGGTATTTTTGTGGTAGACACTTTTTATATATTGCTTTACCACAAAAATTCGTAGTAAACACTGATTGTAGCATAATTTTTCTATTTTAAAATTTTTACGATTATTTTTGTCACGTTAAATTTTAAATACTAAGTTATTTTTTTTTTAAATAGATTTGACCCGGACATATGCAAAGAGCAAACTAAACCAACATTTTTCGATCGAATTTCTTTTTCAAATAAACATAGAAACAGATATCATTTTGATCCAAATGAACAAAAAGACAGGTAAATTTGATTTTTAATGCATTGGATTTAAATTTTTAACCAGCTGGTCGTTATATTAAGAATTTAACGGCTCTGTTAAATTGCTAAAGCATGATATTAATCATAAATTTGAAAACTAGTTCGTAACTTATTTTTTAAAGGTTTAAAAATTTAACCAGATAGTTGATGTATTAAGGATTTGATAACTCGTTAAATTACTACATTATGTTATGAATCATAAATTTTAATTTTTTTAGATTTTACCTTTAAAAAACGTGTTCTTTGTACTAGGTAGTATAGCATGGGTAATATGATAAACTACAGATTCGTGCAATGTAACTTATTTAAGTTTTCAACAATCTATAAACGTCGTAAACACTTTTATATTTTTAGACTTAAAGTGCCTACCGGTCGACATCGCAACTCATCTCTAGCAAGTGTGAGTTCAATGGTTCGACATGAAACCTGCCTCCGTTGCTGCGATGGATTAATCTTAACTTATAACGTACTTGATTCCTCAACATTGGATGTTGTGAAAAATATCAGAAAACAGTTTTTAAGAATTCACGAGGAGGATAATAACGAAAATAATGAAGATGAAAATGTGAAGCCTTCTTTGTGTTGTCGGCTTTTTAAATCAAAGAAACGAAATCGTAATAGAAGTCAATGCCCGCCTATATTTCTAGTTGGCACACACGTGGTAAGTAAAAAAGTGTTTATAAAGTAGTTGATTGGACAGATTGTTTAACTACATGAGATCCTGGGTCAAATTCCCACTGCTTCTATTTAATAGCGTCTTAAGGTAACTTTTTTTGAGTCAAAAGCCATTTAGCAGCTTAGTCATTAAGCAATTATAATTATTAATAGCCAAAACTGCCAAAGGCAATTCGAGACTGGGTCGGGGTTACAAAAGTTACTCTTTGTTTAGTTCGTGAAGTTGTCTATTCCACATTAAAAATAAATAAATACAAAAAAAACTGTGGTGTTTTTGTATAAGGCGCCAACAAAACCAACTTTCTGCAGAGTAAAAATAGCTCATATCTGCTAATTTACATAACAACCTATTCTCCCACGCTTGATTTTCGCAGTTGGATATTGAGACTTCAAGTAATGTGTTAACTTTAACGGAGAACTGTCCTTTACTTTTCTCCTGCTAAGCTCAGCAGGGTTAGTCAACAAACAATATCACCTGGTTTATATTGTTTTAAACTGTTTAAGTCTTGGGTCGAACCAGTTTGAGATGCTATTTACCTTATGGCACTGTTCATTCGTGACGTTGTCATTTTGTCATTAATTTAAAAAACTTTTTTATCTTTAAGGACAAAAGAAATGCAAGAATGGTTCACGAAAACTCTTCTCGAATATATGACGTAGGATTCTTACGTACTCATGAAGTCATTAGAAAACAACTTTCCAAAGATAAAACTGATTCAAAATGCCCGATCGTATTTGCTCATGATGTTTACCAGATGATTAGTAACTGGCCAGAATGTGCAGGTTTTGCTGAAATTACGTCACGTGACAAGACTTTAGTTCATAAAATATTTCAAGAATTAAATCTAGCTATTATTACAAATACTTCTGCCTCAATGTGGATAAATTTATAAACACTTTTACGTGTTTTTTATTAACTTTTATATTTATTTCTGTAATTTTTGCGTTTTTTGTTTAATTTGTGTATTGCAATATATTGTTAACCGTTCTTAAAGTTATTTAAAATGGTGTAAATAAACTTCAATTTTTAATTTTAATATTTTTAACTGTCAACTGTCTG
Source organism: Corella eumyota (assembly GCF_963082875.1). Classification (NCBI taxonomy): domain Eukaryota; kingdom Metazoa; phylum Chordata; class Ascidiacea; order Phlebobranchia; family Corellidae; genus Corella; species Corella eumyota. The sequence continues at coordinate 1,725,158 of NC_137490.1, forward strand.
TCGGCAGTTGGCGTTATTGAGCTAAAAAAAATAAAAAACAAAGGCGGCTGTTTTTAGACTAAATATGATGTCATAGGTCATGTGACCTGGTATAACATCGGAGAAATCGATTTTCTGTTTTCAAGTTTCGCTCTAGACAGTTTCCTGTTTGGTTTATAAAGAATAAACAGAACAAATTAGTTTATTACAGGAACTACGGGACTGGAATTCCCAGGGACAGAATGTGGATAACAACGGGGTATTTTTAAGTGAAGGTAAAATGTTAGTTGTTATTGGAAATTCTATAAAAACAGAAACTATTTTAGAAAGTTTTTTTGTATTTATAGAAACAACTTTTTGAAAGTTTAAACATTTAAGAAGATGGGTTTTTAGGAATTTATTTTATATAATATTCAGTTAGTGTAAGCCTTTTTAAAAAGACAGTTAAACTTCAAAAAGTCACTTTCTAAATGTTAATTAATGTCAGAATCAAATCAGACAGAACGTAAAATAATTTTCTCTTTTTCTATTAATTATTTATTAAAATTAGTTAAAAGACATCCAGACAGTAGTTTAAAGATTTAAGACAATGTTCTAAAAATCTACAATTTATTTTATTTCAGATACATCAAGAAAAAAAAAACTGATTTTATTTTGTTGAGTTTTTGTGTTGTTTTTAACGTGACTGCTATATCATTGGATACATAAGTATTGGAATTTATATTTTAATTTGTGGATTTATTAAAGAAAAATACGATACAACTTCAAATTACATTGTGTAATTACCTTCAAGATGAAAATAATAATTGTAACGTTACTTGCCCTCTTTTTTGTTCAGGTAAATATTTTTTTATTGTTGGATTTTTATTTTTACATTTTTATTGTTGGGATGTCGGACAATAAAATGTTCTTACTTGAAAAATGGGAAACTTTATATTTTTTACACTAAATATAATTATAGTATTAGTATTTAATAGTGCTTAAAAAGCAGTTAAGTGGTTAAATACATTTTTTTAATGTACATACATACAAAAAAAAATTGGGTTTAAGCCTATTTTATGTCTCAGAATATTTCGTTAAAGTTATTCCTTTGTGTGTAAAATGTAATATTTATGATGTATAACATTTTTCATAAAATTTTTTTATTTTTGCCAACAGAGTATAAACTGTCAGGAGTTCAAGGAAGAACTAGAAGAACTGGATGAACTGGAAGAAGGATCCGGAGCTATGGTGGATGAGATTTTAACAGATGATGATGATTCGGAACTGTTTACCCCAACTGAGGGTGATGTTGACGGAGGTTCAGGATCAGGTAAATTTTTTTTGAAGTTTTTTTAGTTAGCGAATATAAATAATAAAAAAAACATTTATTTGGTTTAATTAATATTGACTTCATAAAATTTTCTGGGTTTCATATTTTTTGGTTTTCAGTAACTTTTACATAATTTGTTATTTAATTTTTAACTTTTTTTTTTTAATTTGTTGTAGAATTTACCAATTTACCAAATTTGACTTTACATTTGTTTTTTGTTAATGATTGTTTAGTTTCTAACAGTAGTTTACTTACAACTTAACTTTTCACCCTTTCTTATGTTAATTAGTATTACATAACTAAAATTTTCATTACCTTGTTTTTTTATCTCAAAATATTATTTAAATTAATATTAAAAATTTAATAAAAAAAAAATTTAATTCCAAATTAATAAAAATCCATGATTATGTTTTAATTGTTAACTGTATACCTAGATAAGTTTCTACTTTGACTCCCCAATTATAATTTTGTTTTTACAAAATCCATCACAAATTGGACTATAAACACTTTCAATATAACTCCTCTAATAACAATTTACTAACAAAAGGTAATTGGAAAAATGATGACGCCCAATATGATGACGAACTAAACCTTGTAATTAACAAAACTTCTATTTTAATTACCACAACTGTCCAACCAATAATGCCTACTACAGGTGCTTTGTCTAACTTTCTTTGTGTGTTGCATGGTTTTATGGCATGGTTTGTAATGTTTTGTTGTAATGTCAAAGCAGTATAAATAGTGAAAATTAATAAATTTTGCTGTGTTGCAATTTTTATAGCTAGTGTTTTTTATTGTGTTTTGCGTTTTTGCAATTAAGTTTAACATCTAGCCTAATTTTGTTAATATAAAGTAAGTTTATAAAAGTATTTTAGATTTAAGTTTTTGTTTAATAAATTATTAAATCCTTTTTCTGTTAATTTAGAAATAAGAAAAGCTAATCTTCTTAACTTAAACCTTGATAATCTTCTCTATTTCAAGTTTCCACTTACTTTGCTTAACGCACGCTTTCTATTACTTAATTTAATTAAAAGCATGATCAGTTTGTGCCATAGAAATTGCAAATAAATTGAAAATATGGCAAAATTTAGGCGTTTTTATTGTTGTACGGCATTTTGTTTATGTTGTTATCTTAAAAAATTGCTTTTACCCTTAATTTTATTTAACAAAGTATTTTATTTTTAGGTGAAGATCCAGAAAACACTGTAGATATGGTAAGTGAAAAGTCTTGTTTTCAAGTTATGTTGTAGGTTTTAAAACTTGTTGTTAAGAGCTGGGTCGAACTAAATTGAACTGTCAATATTTGGTTTAATGATTCACTGGTAAAACCTTGTTTACTTTGTTTGTGGGAAACTAATGTTATGCCTGTTTAAAACCTATTCGTTAAACTAAACCCTATTTACTTTTAATTTTAAATATCCCTTATTTAATTAAACATTGCTATATATATATATCGATTAATTTAAATATAAAAAAAATTCTAGGTAAAAATTGCTTCACAGTTTCTTATTTAATTATTAATTTATTTATTTTTTAAATTTGCTTTAAAATTGAATTTAATTGTTTAACTTTAATTTTAGGAACCAACTAAAAAACCAGTAGTTGTACCCTTTGGTGTAAATCCCGGAAAGTTTGATAACGTAAGTATTACTACTACTTTGTTAATTATTATACTTTATTTTTCCCTTTATTTAACTTACTTTTATAGTAAGTTATTGATTTTATCGCAAATAAACAAGATTGTATTAGTCAGTATAAGCATGCTAGTAGGTTTACCTGCTACTCTAAATTTATTAATTATTTCCTAATACAACCTAATATTTCCTGTAGTGGCAATATTGGCCAATATATTAGATTTTAATACAACTAATCAAATATTGAATTGGTTAGGACATTATTTTGTAACATGTAGTTATTTTACTTTAATATCAAAATGTTTTTAAGAAAATCTTATCATTTCAACAAAAAATTAATTTAATTTTAATTCAAGGCCAACTTGTTTTAACAAAGGGTAGCTTTATTGCATCATAAGTTTTAAACAACTTAATGGCTGTTGTAATAAATATCAATGGACTTTGTACTTACAGTAAAAAGATATACTAAAAGGAATTGCTCTTAAATATTTTTTTCTATAAAATTGTCATAGTTATATTTACATATGAACAACTTAATTTTGACAGACCTATTTTTCTTTACAATTCTTTTTTAATTTTTTGATTGGTGATAACAGATGCTTAATTGGGACATGAGTTTTTTTAATTAAATATTTCATTTCCAATTACTTTTTACTTTGTCCACTCTAAAATAAACAGTGTTTAAATTAATAGGTATCTTATGTTACTTTTTTACTTTTTTTTATTTTTAAATTTAAAAAAAAATAAAATTTTAACACATTTTTATAAAATAGGTCATTTTATAAAAGTTTAACTTTATTGTTTTTATTTTTATTATTTAAAGCCACCACAAAAACTTATGTCAAAAGTCATATGTTAACTGACTTATCTTAAGAGTATAATTATTTGATCTATCTTGAAAAATTTTAAGACCGATAATTTGACATTCACAAAAATTGTCATGTGGTTTCATTAAAACCTTTTCATTTTACAGAAATATGTTAAACTATAATTATCTTTGCTCGCGTAATATTTAATTGGGCCAATTTTAGCTTGGTAGTTGTACCAGAAAATTTATAATTATTGTCATTTTAAAATTTCAAAGAATTTTATCTTTAAAAAGACCGTGGCATTGTTATAATTTGAGTTGCTTTATTCTTATGCTGTCAATTTTTAATTCCAACACCACAAAATATAACTCTGTTGTAATTTTAAAAGCCATAATCTTTAACTGAAATGTTATACAGTTCTTACAATTAACAAGTCTTACAATTTTTCTACCATTAAGTATATCTTAAGTCCTATAACCCATTTTAAATTTAAAAAATTTCTTTTAAAATCTGATATATTAGCAAAAAATATTCTTTTTTGTTACATAAAATATCATTACCTCCTAATTAAAAATATTTTATTTCTTTAAAAATAAGTTTTACTTTTGTTACTTAGGATGAAACTGAAGAGCCCAGTGTAGAGACAGATTTGCAGGAAAATGAACCGGACGAAGTTGTTCCTGTTGGAACTGCTTCATTCCTTTCTTCCACTCATTTCATGGCTGGTAAGTTGGCTTTTTCTTTAAACTGTTGCCAAGTTATATATTTAAAGCTGGTTGTGTTGTTGCTATAATTAATTGGTTAAGCTTTCAGTAGATTATGCTTTTTATATATGGTTATTAAAAAATGTCTTTTTTTGTTTGTATTTAAAAACATGGTAAAATATATTGATTAATAGAATTCGTTAAGCCTTCTTTTGGTGTATAAATATATGAACATATATTAAGATTTAAACTATTTCGGATTTTGTTTATCATTTGAGAATTGGCTTTGGTTTATTATTTGAGAAAGGTTGTGTTGTATTTATTTAAAATGTAATGCTATAGCCATGGCTTTAAAATCAGTGTAGTAACTTCCTTTATTAAATCAGGTTAAATTAAAGCTCTCTTTGTTATATTTATAGTCACTTAATAGATTTAGGTATGGGTTAGTATGAGTGCTAACTTTAAGGCGTGTTTCTAATTTAAAGTTAACCTTGTATAAGATTTGTTTATATTTGATTTGGATATTGAGGTTAAATGCCATTGTATGTTTTTTATAATTTGTATTGGTACATTTTTAATTAAAATACCAGTTTGAACAAAACATTAAGAATAACAAACTTCACAACATAGCTTTGCCAGGTTTAGGTTTGGGTCTTCAACTTTCAGTAAAAAAACAAATTAAAACGCTTTAAAAATTTACAAACATAAACAAATTGTTTATAATTTGTTAAATAAAAATTATTTTTTAAATAAATTGTAGGCTATTTAAATTTCTTAAAAAACTGCAGTTTAACTTTCTTTTTACATTTTTTTTACAGTTTCTTAAACTTAACTTTAACTTTTATTGCGTTTTATTTAATTTAAAAAGGTATATTTTAGCCTAAAAATTATTTTATAAAAAAATTGTTTTAATTTGATTGTTTCAGCTTTAATCGTTGGAGGTTGCGTTGGTTTACTATTCGCGATATGCGCGATAATGTTACTTGCATACCGCATGAGGAAAAAGGACGAAGGGAGTTACGCTCTTGACGAACAGAAGAAACCATCATCTGGATACCAATACACACAAGGCCAGGAATACTTTGCCTAAAACAATTTATTATGAACAGTCACAAATCTCCCAAGTGTAAATACAAGTTATCCAATATTCGATTAGATTCTTTTTAGCAGTTTATATCACCTCAAACCCCAGCATCAAGGTTCTGCATATTTAAGCTTGTAAAATATATACCTTGCTTTATAGCATATGAGCCTAGACATCGATATAAACGCTTTTTACACTCAAAAACATGAGCTACAAGTGGCAAATTTTATCCTTATGTAACAAAGCTTTTTTTATCCAATTATTGTGTTGTAAAAATTTTTTCGGGGCTGTTTTAAGCTATTTATATTACAGTGCTCTCATTGTAAATTAACACAGGTCAAACTAAGAACTGCCAACAAAGATCTTAATCTTTAAGCTTTAGGTGGTTAGTTTGTTTTAAAACGGTTCATATATTTTCTGTAAGCGGTGCTTAATGGCATCATTGTATTTTATAGCTTTTGTTTTTTTGTTTATTTTTTTTTCACTGAACTTTTTAAGTCCTACCTTTTTTTATTAAGGTAATTATTTTTTTTCATTAATTTGTTCGATCATTCCTAATTAAGCCCCTTTTAAAATGAAATTGAAAGCCTACTGAACAACAAGATAATAGTTACAAAAACTTGTTTCAAAAAAGTTACTTGCCAATTTAAAAGTTTAATTTTTTACTTCATCAGTTAGATAGTAAGCACTTTCTCTTATACAATTGCTAAACAATAATAATCCAAATTATTCTTATTTTAATGAACTTATATTATGCTATGTACAAATACATTTTTTACAACAATTTATCCCTAGTTTTAAATTGAAAAAGACAGGTTTTAAAGAAGGGTAATCGCTTATAAATTCCCATCAAAAATTGTGTTCAATTTTGTTTCAGAAAAATTAGTATTTCCATAAAAAAATTCATTTAAATAAAATCTATATTCTGTTTACAAATATTTACATGTCTATTTATATAGTACTTAAACGTGAAGTCTCATAGAGTTATATTGATTTTTAATTAGCTCAGTTGTCGATTTTTGGTTTTGTTCTATGGGAAAAAAACGATCTGTTTTTTTCGACTTAACTAAATCACGAAATGCTTATTGTGTAAGTATTGAGTTTCTGTTTGTTGAGATGTACTTAACCAAGACGATAATGAATGGCTTGATACCACGCTGCGGGATATCCAGACAGAATAAAACTAATTCCAGCGTCCTAAATTACAAAGCCTTCGAAATTTTCGGCATTAAGTTACTTGAAATTTGGCTTTGTCTTGTTTATGGTATAAACTTTTGTAACTACTGGGTTAAAAAGATACAAAATAACATTGTATTCATATTATATTCGAAAAATAAAAATATTTTAAACTATTTGAACTGAAATTAAGTTAATATATCATGTTGTTAAATTTAATTGGGGTAGCAAATTTCGATATAATTGGTGCGAATTTAAAATCAAGAATTTGTCAAGTTGTAAATTTTTATCACTTGTGTGAAGGTGATAGGGAAAATATGTGGCGTGAAAACTTGGCAAGCAGTTCGGTTAAAATATGAAACTGTAATTTTTAAATTCTTGGGTTTTTACTGACAACTTTTTTAAGATTTTTTCAAATATCCGGCATTTTTTGCATTTCAAAAATTTGTTACGGTTATTAAGTTGGTATAAACAATTTGGTAAATTATAGCAAAAAAATATTTTTTGGGTTATTAGAAATGGTTTTAGAGCCAGCATAATGTATATTGCGTTTGGGTGACCATGCCATAATATACTATAAAATCCTTGTATAAACATTAATACTTTTGGCATGTTTTAAATCATTAAATTGATTTTGGTCATTTTTTCCCGTCACATTGTTGTAATATTAATCGTATATCGTATTTATTATTTACTTTTATCAATGCGCGAAAAAAAAATAAAATTAAAGGTATTTTAAAATGTTGTTTCTTCAATTGGTAAACATGAAAATATTTCCTTATTTGCTTGAAATACTAGGCCACAACTTACATTAAATACGAGCCAACATTACATGGGAGTTTGAAATTGTTTTTTTCGAAATTGGTCGGAATGCGGCGACTTTAACACGCTCTACAGAGTTTCTTTTTTTCCACACGACTAACTCCATTTTCAGTGTTTCTTCGTATTCGGAAAGGAGTGAATAACAGTTGGTAATTTCGTGGTTCAGTTTCACGCGTCGTTTGTTTTCGCGTTAAAGGCTTGTCTGACGTCACAAACGTTATTTGTCAGAATCGCGTTTTTTTATCAGGGCGGTGTGAAAAGACGCCTGCGGCGTTCAAGAATCATTTCGAAATCGAGTTAAGCTAAGGTGAGAATTAATTACCATTCCTCTTCAAAACGTTTATTTCAACCAACTTTTTATATAAAACCTTAATTTAAAACATGGGTTTGGTCACCATGCTATAATATACTTAAAATCTTTATGTAAACATTAATACTTTTGGCATGTTTTAAATCATTAAATTGATTTTGTCATTTTTTCCGACGCATTATTGTAATATTAAATATATATCTTATTATTTACTGTCATTAATGCGCGAAACCGCCAAAAAATATGGTATTTATTTTAATTTAAATCTAAAAGTTAATTTAATTTTACATTTTCAAATATACAAACTCTATAAAATTTCTCGAAATAAATCCTTGTTTTAGAAAAGGGATAATAATGTTAAATCCATGTTAAAATTGGGTTTGGCGTTTATGTAAATTCCACAACTCAGTGAAATGTAATATTGGTTTTATAAACCATAGAATAAACAGGTTTAAAACTTAATGTAGAAAATGGCTAAAATTAAATTAAGTTGACGCATATTAATTTATATTTAAAGCAAACTTTTATTGAAATAATGTTCTACGTCATAGAGAACCATTATTACGTATCGTAAATATGTCATCTCGTTAAGTAGGACTTGTAAAAAATTGGAGATTTACAATATTGATTTTTGTAAGCTTGGGAGGGTTATTAAATATTGGTTTTTTGTTTTTAAAAATAGATTTTAGTATTTTTATTGATTACTTAAAACCTGCTGCTTAAATTTTTCGATTTTTTATCATTTGTTTTCTGTCAATATTAACTTACTACCCTTATGATGTCATATTCTTTATGGTTCGACTCCATCGTTCGAGTTTGCGCGCGTTTCTCCTAACCTTATTGTTACGTAATTATACCGTAAAAGGAAACCTACGAGGTTATTTATTAGCGGAAAATGACGTCACAATATGGTCTGTGATTCGGACAGAAATATTTGGTTTGTAATTCATTAACACCTACACAGGTTATTGCACTTTGAACTACTGGGAAACCCTGAAACTGGTTTACTGTTTTGCCCCCGAAACTGTAACTAGAAATTTTTTCTATTTAAGTACAATATTTATTCAAGGTTAACCAGCTATTTATTTTTACACAAAGGGTATTTTTATATAATGAAAATGTTTATGACTATTTTTAAAATAAATTTCATGTTTTAATAGGTTCGGTGATCATGCTTTAATATACTTTAAAGTATTTGTGTAAACATTATTAGTTATGGCATGTTTTACATCATCAAGTTTTTTTTTATTTTGTTTTTTCACACATTGATAAAAATAAATAATAAATACGATATACAATTAATATTACAACAATGCGACGGGAAAAAATTACAAAATCAATTTAATGATTTAAAACATGCCCAAAGTATTAATGTTTACACAAAGATTTTACATATGTTATGACATGATCACAAATTAATTTTGTCATTTTTTCCGTTGCAATAATGTAATATTTATTGTATATCTTTTTCCTTAAAAAATGCGCAAAAAAAACTAAACAAAAAAAATAAATAAATAATTTTAAAATACCCAACTTTTAAAAAAAAGTTTAATAAAATAAATATTTTTTACCGAGCCAATATATGTTATATATGTTAGTCATACTTATACATGATAATGATAAATGGGTAGGAGTAAATTTCATGTCAATTATTCGTAATTTGCCTAAGGACTAGATTAAATTGTGTGTTCTGTACGTGATAAAAGCTGTTTGTTTACGTGACTGACTGGACTATGATATCATAATGTATTTTGATAAAGGTAGAGATAACGAAATATATATTATGTTTGGTTTTTAGTTGTTGCATAAAAATTTCAAATTGTATGACAAAATTTTACCAGAAATTTTACTTATTTAAAAGTTAACCTTTTATTTATTATATGCTAAATAAACGTTAACTTTTACTATTGGCTAAATTTTGATTTAAAATCTCCAATTTCTTTAAAAAAACGCGTGTGCAAATTCTAAGTCATATGACGTCACACAACTACGTAATTAGGCACTGATAAGATAAATTAATCCGACCAACGTGCAGGTTACAAATAAAAAGTATTTACAAAACCATGCTGGCTATGACGTCACATAATTAGGTGTTAGGATACTGATAAGATAAACCGAGTAGGCCAACATGCAAGTTGTAAAAGTCTCATTACTTTTGCTCTATTGAGTATTTTTACAAACTTCTTGAACTTGAATTTTAATTTAAGCAACGCAGTTTTAATAAAATGTTTAAATTAAGGTTTTCGAATTTACCAAATTTTTAGTAAAATTGTCATAACTTTTTTAAATATTACTTGTTTATTAAAATATTTCAAATATATGTTCACTAGTCTTATACCTTTCTGATATTGAAGCAAAATTTTGATTTGAAATTTAAAATATTTTTTGAAAAAAAAGTTAAATTTTTGCAGTTTTAATAAAAATTAAAATACCATTCTAACTTTAAACAAAATTTTAATTTGAAAATTTTTTATAAAGAGATTTAAATTTTTTTTACTTGTAACGATATTTGCAATGATATGTTCGTTAACATTGTTTCAAATCCGCATCCGTGGCTTCGTGTGTTGGGTGATCAACTACTGAAGGCATTATCCTAGTTCGATTCCCAGTACGTATGTCTTTAAAAAAATTTGATTTGTTTTATTTTGCATTTTTGCTGACGTCAGACATCACGTGACTTGTAATAGAATACTCGTTTACGAAAATTTTGAATGTTAGTTAGGCCAATGCGTGTCTAAAAAAATATGTAATTTTGATTTTAAGGTTTCGTACAATTTTAATAAAAGTGTGATAACTTACAAATATTAATATTTTCGAAAAATATTTTGTAAACACGGTAATTGGACCTGTGCGGTTCTAACAGAACAATTATTTTTCAATTTAAAATTTTTTATTTAAAAAAAAAATTTGTATGCATTATCATTGGCCAAAAATATCACGTGACCTAATTAAACCCAAAATAAAAATTACCTCAAACTTTTGTTTTACTGAAAATTTTAGCGAAATGTTTTATCTTGAATGTTAGTTAGGCCAATGCGCGTCTAATAAAATACAAAATTTTAGGTTTTAAGATTTCATAAATTTTTAATAAAAGTTTCATAACTTTAATAAATATTAATATTTTCGAAAAATATTTTGTAAACACGGTAATTGGACCTGTGCGGTTTTAACACAAAAATTATTTTTTGATTTAAAATCTTTTATTTTTATTCAAAAAATTTGTATGCAATATCATTGGCCAAAAATATCACGTGACCTAATTAAACCCAAAATAAAAATTACCTCAAACTTTTGTTTTACTGAAAATTTTTGCGAAATGTTTTATCTTGACTGTAAGTAGGCCAATGCGCGTCTAATAAAATACAAAATTTTAGGTTTTGAGATTTCATAAATTTTTAATAAAAGTTTCATAACTTTTATGAATATTATTATTTTCGAAAAATATTTTGTAAACACGGTAATTGGCCCTGTGCGGTTCTAACACAACAATTATTTTTCAATTTAAAATTTTTTATTTTTAAAAAAAAAATTTGTATGCAATATCATTGGCCAAAAATATCACGTGACCTAATTAAACCCAAAATAAAAATTATCTCAAACTTTTGTTTTACTGAAAATTTTCTCGCGAAATGTTTTATCTTGAATGTTAGTTAAGCCAATGCGGGTCTAATCAAATACAACATTTTAGGTTTTGAGATTTCATAAATTTTTAATAAAAGTTTCATATCTTTTATGAATATTAATATTTTCGAAAAATATTTTGTAAACACGGTAATTGGACCTGTGCGGTTCTAACACAACAATTATTTTTCGATTTAAAATGTTTTATTTTTTTTCAAAAAATTGTATGCAATATAATTGGCCAAAAATATCACGTGACCTAATTAAACCCAAAATAAAAATTACCTCAAACTTTTGTTTTACTGAAAATTTTCGCGAAATGTTTTATCTTGAATGTTAGTTAGGCCAATGCGCGTCTAATAAAATACAAAATTTTAGGTTTTGAGATTTCATAAATTTTTAATAAAAGTTTCATAACTTTTATGAATATTAATATTTTCGAAAAATATTTTGTAAACACGGTAATTGGACCTGTGCGGTTTTAACACAAAAATTATTTTTTGATTTAAAATTTTTTATTTTTTTTCAAAAAATTTGTATGCAATATAATTGGCCAAAAAATATCACGTGACCTAATTAAACCCAAAATAAAAATTACCTCAAACTTTTGTTTTACTAAAAATTTTGGCGAAATGTTTTATCTTGAATGTTAGTTGGGCCAATGCGCGTCTAATAAAATACAAAATTTTAGGTTTTGAGATTTCATAAATTTTTAATAAAAGTTTCATATCTTTTATGAATATTAATATTTTCGAAAAATATTTTGTAAACACGGTAATTGGACCTGTGCGGTTCTAACACAACAATTATTTTTCGATTTAAAATGTTTTATTTTTTTTCAAAAAATTTGTATGCAATATAATTGGCCAAAAATATCACGTGACCTAATTAAACCCAAAATAAAAATTACCTCAAACTTTTGTTTTACTGAAAATTTTTGCGAAATGTTTTATTTTGAATGTTAGTTAGGCCAATGCGCGTCTAATAAAATACAAAATTTTAGGTTTTGAGATTTCATAAATTTTTAATAAAAGTTTCATAACTTTTATGAATATTAATATTTTCGAAAAATATTTTGTAAACACGGTAATTGGACCTGTGCGGTTTTAACACAAAAATTATTTTTTGATTTAAAATTTTTTATTTTTTTTCAAAAAATTTGTATGCAATATAATTGGCCAAAAAATATCACGTGACCTAATTAAACCCAAAATAAAAATTACCTCAAACTTTTGTTTTACTAAAAATTTTGGCGAAATGTTTTATCTTGAATGTTAGTTAGGCCAATGCGCGTCTAATAAAATACAAAATTTTAGGTTTTGAGATTTCATAAATTTTTAATAAAAGTTTCATAACTTTTATGAATATTAATATTTTCGAAAAATATTTTGTAAACACGGTAATTGGACCTGTGCGGTTCTAACACAACACTTATTTTTCGATTTAAAATTTTTTATTTTAAAAAAAAAATTTGTATGCAATATAATTGGCCAAAAATATCACGTGACCTAATTAAACCCAAAATAAAAATTACCTCAAACTTTTGTTTTACTAAAAATTTTCGCGAAATGTTTTATCTTGAATGTTAGTTAGGCCAATGCGCGTCTAATAAAATACAAAATTTTAGCTTTTGAGATTTCATAAATTTTTAATAAAAGTTTCATAACTTTGATGAATATTAATATTTTCGAAAAATATTTCGTAAACACGGTAATTGAATCTGTGCGGTTCTAACAGAACAATTATTTTTCGATTTAAAATATTTTATTTTTTTTAATTTGTATGCAATATCATAGGCCAAAAATATCACGTGACCTAATTAAACCCAAAATAAAAATTACCTTAAACTTTTGTTTTACTGAAAATTTTCGAGAAATGTTTTATCTTGAATGTTAGTTAGGCCAATGCGCGTCTAATAAAATTTAAAATTTTAGGTTTTGAGATTTCATAATTTTTTAATAAAAGTTTCATAACTTTTATGAATATTAATATTTAAAAAAAATATTTTGTAAACACGTTAATTTGACCTGTGCGGTTCTAACAGAACAATTATTTTTTAATTTGAATTTTTTTTTTAAATTATATGCAATATCATTGGCCAAAAATATCACGTGACCTAATTAAACCCCAAATAAAAATTAGCTCAAACTTTTTTTTATTGAAAATTTTCGAGAATTGTTTTATCTTGAATATAAGTTAGGCCAATAAAAAAATTGCTTTATGCCGGATTCGAACTCGGCGAGTTTGATCAAAAGCCGAGGGTACTAACTGTTAAGCCATGAGGGTGAATGTTAAATATTACATTATTGCAACTACACATTTTTTCAAAAAATAAAATTAAAACAAAAAAAAAGTTTTTATAATTAACAACAATATTAAACTTACAAATTATAATTTTTAATTTTGTTTCAATAAAATTAAAAAGTGTTAATAATGCAATTACAATATCTCAATATCATATTTTCAACTCTTTAAATTTTTATAAATTTTCTCAAATTTTTATGCTATTGCGTATTTTTTGCGCAAAATGTTTTATCTTAAATGTTACTTAGGCCAATGCAAGTCTAATATAGTAAAAAAAATGTTTTAAAATTTTGTAGGTTTATAATAAAATATTATAACTTTTATGAATATTATTTAAAAAAAATATATTTTGAAAATTATTTATTAAGTTTGCACATTGTTAATGGAACAACTATTTTTTGATTATGAAAATTTTAATTTTTTAAATTTTTTACATACAATATTATTGACCAAAATGTCACGTGACCTATTATTACCCGAAATAAAAATTATTTCAAACTTTTGTTTTATTGCATATTTTCTAATAAATTATATTATTTTAAGTTTTAAAATTTCGTACACCTTTGACAAAAGTGTCTTAACTTTTATGAATATTAATATTTTCAAAATATATTATGTAAATATGTTAACTATACCTGCGCGTTTCTAACAAAACAATTATTTTTTAATTTAAAAGACATAAATTTATTTCAAAAAATTTTGTATGCAATATTATTGGTTAAAAATATCACGTGACCTAATCATACCTACATTTTTGCTGACGTCAGACTTCACGTGACTTGTGATGAAATAATTTTTACGATGGTAGTTCTTTTTATTGTGCACATATATAACAAACAAATGTAAACAGTTTTAAGGAACAATCAACTGAGAAGTGCATTATACAACAAAATAAATATTTGAATTTCAAAACTAAAATATTTTTTAAATAAATAAAAATTGATATATATATAAACCTATATATAATTATGACTTCGTATTACGTTAACAATGGATCTAAAATGATTTTGTGATGGATATCAAGGAAAAGTGGTACATACGTCATAAAATCTAATATTTCAAGTCGACCACTATTTCCACGCGATAATTTCTCGATTATCTAAATAAAATATTATGCAGTGTTTTTATAACAGATTAACCCAAAATACACAAAAAATGCTATATTTTTTGTTATGTTATTTCAAGTTTTTAAATTTCGTATTTTTTTTAAAAAAGTGTCATAACTTTTATGAATATTAATATTTTTTTTAAATATTTTGTAAACATTATAATTAGACCTACGCGGTTCTAACAGAACAATTATATTTTTAATTTAAAAAATTAAAAATTTTTTAAAAAATTTGTATGCAATATCATTGTCCACAAATATCACGTGACCTAATTAAACCCAAAATATGATCTATCCCAAACTTTTGTTCCATTGAAAATTTTTGCGAAATGTTTTATCTTGAATGTTAGTTAGGCCAATGCGCGTCTAATAAAATACCAAATTTTAGGTTTTGAGATTTCATAAATTTTTAATAAAAGTTTCATAACTTTTATGAATATTAATATTTTCGAAAAATATTTTGTAAACACGGTAATTGGACCTGTGCGGTTTTAACACAAAAATTATTTTTTGATTTAAAATTTTTTATTTTTTTTCAAAAACTTTGTATGCAATATAATTGGCCAAAAAATATCACGTGACCTAATTAAACCCAAAATAAAAATTACCTCAAACTTTTGTTTTACTAAAAATTTTGGCGAAATGTTTTATCTTGAATGTTAGTTGGGCCAATGCGCGTCTAATAAAATACAAAATTTTAGGTTTTGAGATTTCATAAATTTTTAATAAAAGTTTCATAACTTTCATGAATATTAATATTTTCGAAAAATATTTTGTAAACACGGTAATTGGACCTGTGCGGTTCTAACACAACAATTATTTTTCGATTTAAAATTTTTTATTTTTTTTCGAAAAAATTGTATGCAATATAATTGGCCAAAAAATATCACGTGACCTAATTAAACCCAAAATAAAAATTACCTCAAACTTTTGTTTTACTAAAAATTTTGGCGAAATGTTTTATCTTGAATGTTAGTTAGGCCAATGCGCGTCTAATAAAATACAAAATTTTAGGTTTTGAGATTTCATAAATTTTTAATAAAAGTTTCATAACTTTTATGAATATTAATATTTTCGAAAAATATTTTGTAAACACGGTAATTGGACCTGTGCGGTTTTAACACAAAAATTATTTTTTGATTTAAAATTTTTTATTTTTTTTCAAAAAATTTGTATGCAATATAATTGGCCAAAAAATATCACGTGACCTAATTAAACCCAAAATAAAAATTACCTCAAACTTTTGTTTTACTAAAAATTTTGGCGAAATGTTTTATCTTGAATGTTAGTTGGGCCAATGCGCGTCTAATAAAATACAAAATTTTAGGTTTTGAGATTTCATAAATTTTTAATAAAAGTTTCATAACTTTTATGAATATTAATATTTTCGAAAAATATTTTGTAAACACGGTAATTGGACCTGTGCGGTTCTAACACAACAATTATTTTTCGATTTAAAATTTTTTATTTAAAAAAAAAAATTTGTATGCAATATAATTGGCCAAAAATATCACGTGACCTAATTAAACCCAAAATAAAAATTACCTCAAACTTTTGTTTTACTAAAAATTTTCGCAAAATGTTTTATCTTGAATGTTAGTTAGGCCAATGCGCGTCTAATAAAATACAAAATTTTAGCTTTTGAGATTTTATAAATTTTTAATAAAAGTTTTATAACTTTGATGAATATTAATATTTTCGAAAAATATTTCGTAAACACGGTAATTGAATCTGTGCGGTTCTAACAGAACAATTATTTTTCGATTTAAAATATTTTATTTTTTTTAATTTGTATGCAATATCATAGGCCAAAAATATCACGTGACCTAATTAAACCCAAAATAAAAATTACCTTAAACTTTTGTTTTACTGAAAATTTTCGAGAAATGTTTTATCTTGAATGTTAGTTAGGCCAATGCGCGTCTAATAAAATTTAAAATTTTAGGTTTTGAGATTTCATAATTTTTTAATAAAAGTTTCATAACTTTTATGAATATTAATATTTAAAAAAAATATTTTGTAAACACGTTAATTTGACCTGTGCGGTTCTAACAGAACAATTATTTTTTAATTTGAATTTTTTTTTTAAATTATATGCAATATCATTAGCCAAAATTATTTATTAAGTTTGCACATTGTTAATGGAACAACTATTTTTTGATTATAAAAATTTTAATTTTTTAAATTTTTTACATACAATATTATTGACCAAAATGTCACGTGACCTATTATTACCCAAAATAAAAATTATTTCAAACTTTTGTTTTATTGCATATTTTCTAATAAATTATATTATTTTAAGTTTTAAAATTTCGTACACCTTTGACAAAAGTGTCTTAACTTTTATGAATATTAATATTTTCGAAATATATTATGTAAATATGTTAACTATACCTGCGCGGTTCTAACAAAACAATTATTTTTTAATTTAAAAGACATAAATTTATTTCAAAAAATTTTGTATGCAATATTATTGGTTAAAAATATCACGTGACCTAATCATACCTACATTTTTGCTGACGTCAGACTTCACGTGACTTGTGATGAAATAATTTTTACGATGGTAGTTCTTTTTATTGTGCACATATATAACAAACAAATGTAAACAGTTTTAAGGAACAATCAACTGAGAAGTGCATTATACAACAAAATAAATATTTGAATTTCAAAACTAAAATATTTTTTAAATAAATAAAAATTGATATATATATAAACCTATATATAATTATGACTTCGTATTACGTTAACAATGGATCTGAAATGATTTTGTGATGGATATCAAGGAAAAGTGGTACATACGTCATAAAATCTAATATTTCAAGTCGACCACTATTTCCACGCGATAATTTCTCGATTATCTAAATAAAATATTATGCAGTGTTTTTATAACAGATTAACCCAAAATACACAAAAAATGCTATATTTTTTGTTATGTTATTTCAAGTTTTTAAATTTCGTATTTTTTTTAAAAAAGTGTCATAACTTTTATGAATATTAATATTTTTTTTAAATATTTTGTAAACATTATAATTAGACCTACGCGGTTCTAACAGAACAATTATATTTTTAATTTAAAAAATTAAAAATTTTTTAAAAAATTTGTATGCAATATCATTGTCCACAAATATCACGTGACCTAATTAAACCCAAAATATGATCTATCCCAAACTTTTGTTCCATTGAAAATTTTTGCAAAATGTTTTATTTTGAATGTTGATTAGACCAATGCCTATCTAATAAATGAGGTAGTTTTAACTCAGGATTTTACTAATTTTTATTAATTGTTGTACAACGTTTATGAGTATTTATATTTTTAGATAAAATATCGTTTCACTCTATAGAGTTCACTCTATAGAGAATTTTTTTTACTTATTTTTTTATGTACAATATTATCGGCTAAAAAATCACGTGACCTATTAATTTTCAAAATATAATTTATTTAAAAAATTACTCTACTACATATGCTTAAAAAATTCACTTTTTATGTTATTTAGGCCTAAGTGCAACTGTTTAAATAATTTCAAAGTACAGTTATAACACTATACAAACTTTTAATTAACACGCCTACCTATATAAAAATAAATGATAAAATTTACGCATAATGCTTACCAGTCTTTTTTGTTCCTTGTTAATTCCAACCGCCGTTAAATCAAGTTGCAAATTTTCCAAACTTGAGGAAAATAAACTCCCATAATGTTCCTGATAAACAATTGACGTCAATTAAACGATAAGTTGATAGGTTTTTAAATTTGTCATTAAAAAAATAATATTTAATTATGAATGAAAAATTATTAAAATTGTTTTTAAAGTTTGGTAAAGACGTCATGAGATAAAACAAACTTGATTTCTGGTAATTTTTTAAATTTTACTGCATTGTAATTTTACAACTTAAATTTAAGGTAGTATTAGTGACAAAAAGGCTGACTAACGCCTATTGGTTATATATTTAACCGGCAGCGTGGTGTAGTGGCAAGAACACTTGCTACACGACACATAAGGTCGTGGGTTCAATCCCCATTGATCTTATGCTGTAGCGTCCTTTAGTAAGGCGCTATAAACGGTACGATCTCCTGCTGAGCCAGCACCTAATCAGCAGCAAAATTATCGGGCAATTATAGTCTCTATAATATCCCAAACTGCCACAGGCAACTCGAGACTGGATCGGAGTAACTGATGTTACTCTATGTTTAAGTCGCGCATTCGAGCTTTCCCACATCGAGGATAAAGATATATACACAAAAAAAGATATGTAAGGTGTCAAAAAAGTGGAGATTGCATAAACTTTATATTATTCCAATGTTTCATACCTTGCACATTTTAATTTTGCTTCCAAGCGTCAACGTCGAATTATTTGTTTTTAAATTTCCCTTTTCGTGCAAAGCTGCAATGACGCAAAACACGTGGAATGTGACGTCACTGCTTTCAGTGATTCCCTGGAGAAATAACGAAATTGATTTTAATTTAAAGAAATTAAGTTTATTTAAATTTAGGTAATTATTACCATGGGACTGCATAGTACAGTTTATTTATATGCTGCAGTAATTAGTAGGACAATAACAACAACATTAAACGAATATTTAAATTCTAGTTGTATCATAAACTAAATCATAATTCAACGCCTTAAAACACATTATTTTTTAAATCAATGTATACATACAATATTAAGCATAAAATGTATAAAATGAATTGATTTTGGGTAAAAAAACGATATTTGATTGTAAACCTTTAATTTGACTACAAAAACAATAATTCGCCAGTTTTAATTTAAAACAATGTAGTTATGATCAAATTGTTTCAGATATACACTCTCTTATTGTCAAAATACTAAAAAAATGTAATATGTATTTGAATTTGTATTTAATACCTTAAAAATCCAAACTTAAAAATCTAAACTTAATTTTTTTTAATAACACTAATATGTTAAACACCGTATTACCTCGATTTGTGAGAAATCGATAAATGAAATTGAAGGTCGGATTTCTTCTAAAGCATTTTTCAGGTCGCACAAGTTAATCGTTTTATTCTCTTCGGGATGAAGGTTCTATATAGAAAAATTTAAATTACAATCTGATTTAATATTAGGGGGTTTAGTGACATTGGTATTTAAATTTATAAATTAGCTCTAAAATAGTTGTTGTTTTTTTTTCGTCGCTGTTATATTATTTGTTGTTTTAACTTTATTATATATTTGCTAGTTAAAAAATATACATTATGTTTAGAAAATTTAAACCGGTAAACACTTGTTTTATTACTGGTAAAAACAAATATTGTTATGATTTTATTGTTAAAAATAATCTTTATTTTCACACGAACATCTTATAGTCTTCGTCAATCATAATATTTTACTCCCATTAAAAGTGCAAAGTAAGAATTTGTTTATCTCTAATAATGACGTTGCCTTACCCGATACAAAAAACTTTGTTTTCTCGTGAACGAATATTCCCTTCGACGATTTAAAAATTTTTTAACGTTTTCAGTTTCGAGTTGTTTTTCAATTTGTTTGCAAGTTTCTAATAAATAAAAGTAAAAATATATATTACCTATTTTAAAAGATTTTTTAACATATTTATTGACTAATGTTAAACATATTATATGCCGTTGTTAAACAACACCTTATATTTGTTAGATTATGTTTAACATATGGGGCTATTTAAACAAAAACGGGCAAATACAAGATTTCTTTTTAAAATCAATGTCTATATTACAAAATTAAAATTTAAAAATTTGAAAGCCAAATTATATGCAAAATAGGTGCCTAAAATGCGATTCGCATTTTTTATCAAACAAATATTTTTAATAAAAAAATAAAACCACGCCACCACCTAAACCCACCTTTTATTCTCCTTTGTCTGCTTTTAAGTCGTTTTACTTTGTCGCGAAGATGCACGAGCATCACCTTGCGGTCGCGTATTTCTACGTCGGCTTCACAATTATTTCGCATTTGCGCAGTGAGAAGTTTTAACACTTCGTCGTCTCTTAATTCTGAAATTTAAAATGTAATTTTAGCAAATTTTTAATTCTTAATTAAGACAATACTGATGTCAAGTACAAAAGCCTAAAAATTACAATAAATATAAAATTTTGGGTTTAAGTTTAATAAATATATACCATACCCCTTTTAACATAACTTTTTTTAAAATTTTTTTTATTGTAATATCGATTTTTTGATTTTTTAAAATTTTTGTTAAAAAGCTAAAACTGAAATTAACCTTTATTTTTTGATTGTGTGACGTCATCAGTAGTCAGCCGTTTTATTCCAAATAAAGGTTTTTTAGGGTTCGGGTGGTTTTTCTTTTCTTTTATTTGGTCAAAAAATTTTGAATATTTTTGTCTTGCGATAACCACAACCATACTGTTAATATCACCTGAAATATTAACAAAACTTAATTTATTATGCTTCCACCTGAAAGGTGAATTTTTTTGTAATTTTAAAATTAATTTAGACTTTGTTAAAAAAAATTAAATAAAACTTATTTAAAAAGAAAATTATGAAAAAAATGTTATTAAAAATGTAAATAAATATAAAAAAATTACGCACTTTAATTAAATTTAAAAAGAAAATTAAACTTTATTTATTACAGAAAATAAAAAAAAACAATAATTATAGGAGACTTACTTTTAACATTTGATATTTCTTGTTGTATTTCTTCGACATTTTCCTTTATTCTTCCAACAATAAATCGATTCTTTACCAACAATTGTTCTGGTGTTTCAGTGTTTTCATTGTTAAAATTAAACTCATCTTTATAAAAAACAAAAAGTTATTATCTTAAAACTTTTAAATATTTAGATAAATATTTTTTATTAACAGTAAACCCCCTGGATAAGAGCCCCCCTTTTAAAATAACTCTTTTCAAAAATATATATCAGAAAAATATTGTAACATGGATTTAAATGTATTAAATTTTACTGTAGAATGTAATATTATAGTTGAAAAGCAAAAAGGTTATTTAAATATAAATTCTCTTACCTTCAATATTCCTGTTTTCCCTTTTTCGTTTTAAATCACTTTCTTTTTCACGAATGCTTTTAACTAGTAAATATTTATCAAATATTCGTCGATATAGAGGTATTCTTTCTTCTCTGTAAATATATAAAAAAACCTTTAAAAAAAAAGTCAAATATAAAGAAATGACTATTGGTTATATATAAAGGTGGGCACTAAACTGTTAATGCGTTAATCGTTAATTAACGAAGTTAAATTTTTCGGTAAAATTTAACTTTTAAGTTAACTTTAAAAATCGTTAACGGACCTGCTAAATTTCGTTAAATTGTGCTTCCGTTAAATTAAGTCCGTTAATTTAATATTTTTACAAGTTTACCATGGTAATATAAAGTATGTATGTTTTATTTTGCCGTTTATTGGGTTTAATCGTTTAATTTTAAACGATGTATGCAACTACCATCTGACCGCTGTTTTTGGGGCAGTTATTTTCTCGGTTAACTGTGCCCACCTATGGTTATATATATAGACTGATAATGGCTTTGTGTTACTGGCCGAAAGGTTAGCGGTTCGAGCCGCACCAATGTCCCACTAAGTGCGTTTAAGCCCAGCATTTTCAAATAGCTTCAAACACTTTACTAAAAATCCTTTTTAAATAAAGTACAAAACCTATCAGCATAAGGTGATATAAAAGAAATTATTATTGTTTTTTAATTCTAGATTTACAAAGCCTTACAAATTACATTTTTTAACTATGTCTACAAAACAGTTTTAAATGCATAATATTGATTTTAACAGCCGAATAATAAACATAGTTAACGTATAAATTAAATTTTCAAGCTATGGGTAAGTTATAGTTGATTTAACTTTTAAGTTTAAACTAAATATCTTGTTTGTAAAATTAATATAATCAAAACATTACCTTATGATACAATATTGTTTCAGTAAATCACCAAGATCGTTATTTGTAGCTTCAGGTATTTCACTTTCATCACTTGAAATACTTGCCTCCCTCGTTCTAAGTTAAACAATATTTAAAACATATAAACCAATATCATTAAGCTAAGCTTAAATGATGGTCTCTCAATATAAAACGACAACAACTTTAACTTTGCTACTCAATGTTTTGATTTTTTTTATCTTTGTTTTGCTGATAAGGGCCTTACTATAGGCAGAACACGAACCTTAGGTAAAATAAGATATAAGTCATCACATTAAACTTTTTTTTAAAAAAACAACAATTATTTAAAAAATACTAAAAAGTTTTTTTGACCAAAATATACAATATATAGTTAAATTTTCTATCATTATCAATTCAAAATTATAAAATTTTAAATTTGCTCTGGACTGGAATTATTTAAGAAATTATAGATTTACCTTGGTAGAAATTGTTTTGGTTTATTTTGATTTTTCCTAAACATTTTTTCCAATATTTCATCAACCTTTCTATGTTCTGGCTCATAAGAAATATTGTTTTCCGATTTTGAGGTAATCTGGAAAAAATAATCAAGTTTCGTTAATTTACATCCAATTGGTTGTTTTTAAAACGTTAAATGTAATATAAACATTGCCTTGATTTTGTAATATTATACTGTGACATAATATTTCCTTAAAAAATATCGTATTATATTGTCTTTCAAACGGTAATTAAAAAACAACAAAAAATCTTTAATTTACGTCGACTTTACTTAGTATGTCAACCAATTAAATCGTTTTTATAAAAAAACGAACCTATTGCATTAAAGTTTATATTTTTAGGTTAACAAAAAATGAAAAACAAGCTTTACTTACCCTTTCTAACTTAATATTATCAGCAATTAATGTTTGAGGGTTGTCTCTTAACTTTCCTAATTGCTTGGCTGTCATTAAACTATTATGGCTTGAACTCTGAAAACAAAAGATTTTAAAAATTGAATTTTTGAATAAAAATGATTTGTTTTAAATATAAAAATTTGGACCATAAGAAATGTATTTTTCTGTTTTTTTTAATTGCAGAGAAAAATTAGCCTAAAAAAAACTTTAAAACTTGAAGAATATTCTTATTTTCAAATAAGTTTTACTAAAATCCAATAAAATCCATTAAAAATTTCTTTTTAACCACAAGATAAAAATTTAAAATGGTTCAACCAACCGCTAGTTTAGGTCCAAATGCTGTTCCATATCTGGTTGACAAATTCTCTAAATTTTCGTTTTCCTGTTTCCCAACATTTTGAACTTGTTCGATTATAATACTAACAGATTTACTCTGTGAATGAAGTTTAAAAAAATTTTAGAATGCAAATTTCAACAAAACTTAGTAAATGATATATCTTTAGAACTTGCAATACTATGCAATGATAAAAAAAAAATTTAAATTTTTAATGTTAACCAATTGCAAATGCTTAAACACTAATTTTAAATGTCTTCTTGTACAGATTTAAACAAGCAAAATATTTAATTTGGTTGCTATTTGTTATGTCAACTTAATTTAAAGTCTTTAAAAATACCTCTAAGACATTTTCTTTCGTTTTTCTAGTTTCTTCTTCATCAAAATTCTGCTCAATTTCGTTTGCTTTTAAATTATCTTTGTCGTTTCTATATAAAAATTAAAATTAATTTATTAATATTTAACCATATCCAGTAAATAAAAAAATGGAATTTATATTTGCCTAACAATTACCTTTCGATATATGGCATATTTTCTTTCTCAACCGGAGCGTCTAAAATAAATAAAAATATATTTTAATACTTTGCTAACACTTAGTAAATGTCATTACTACATTAATTTCTTGCTTTTTCGTATCACCTTAAGGTGATAAGTTTTAAATTTTTGTTGGGTGGGGTGTGCTATTGTGACGTGTTTGAGCTATCCGTAAACGCCGAGCTTAAGGACGAATACTGTGGCATTGGTGCGGCTCGAACCCGAAATCTTTCGGTTCGGAGTCCGATGCCATGACCGTTATACCACTCTTTACAAACTTTTACATAAATTTCTTTAAAAATTAATCAACTTTATAAGTTTAAATAGCGCCATCTTTAATATTTATGTATGTTAAATTAAATCTACACCGAAGTAATATTTTACAACAAAAAAAGAGCACCTGATGACGTCATGTCCGGCGACGTCACAAAGTTATTAACCGGAACGGAGAGAAGAGAAACGGTCGAGCTTGCAGAAGTTGGTCTTCCTTGTTTTAAAGATTTCATTTTCTCACGTTGTTGGCTTCGTCGCGATCGTTTGTCTGTGACGTAATAACAAAAATTGTTGGAATTTTTTCTGGTTCATGACAATTTAACCCTAAATAACCTAACACACATACATTCCAACAGCGTGGTGTGGTGGTCAGAACATTTTGTGTTATTACACAAGGTCCCGGGTTCGATCCCTACGCCTCTCCTGCTCTAGCGCACTTGAGTATGGCGCTAAAAAAAGTATGAACTTCTGCTGAGCCTTAATTAGCAGCTTAATTATTGGGCAATTATAATCTATAATATCTTAAACTATCAAAGTCAACTTGAGACTGGGTCGGAATAACTTATGTTACTCTATGTTTAGGTCGTGCATTCGACTTTCCCACATCGAGGATAAATATATATATTTTTTTACATTTTTAAATATATTTAAAGTTCTAACGACCTTTAGTTGGTTTGGGTTTTGGTTCAGGTTGAACCAAGGTCGAGAAATCAATCTCAGAGTCGTTGGTGATTTCACTCACGATCGAACCACGGGGACTTCGTATCATCACCTCCCAGTGTTTCCCAAATTCTTTAAGTCGGTGAGTCTAAAAATTCGAGTAAGATAAAAGTATGATTGTTGTTGTTATTTTTTTATATTTATTTATCCTTGATATGAAAAAGTCGACTTTTCGACCTATACATGGAGTAACATTTGTTACCCTGACCCAGTCTCAAGTTGTCTTTGGCAGTTTGGGATATTATAGATTAAAATTGCTCGCTAATCAGGCTGCTGATTAAGTATTGACCCAGCAGGAGTTTGTACCGTTTAGAATGTTTACTTAAGGGCGCTACAGCATGAGAACAGTGGGGAACAAACCCAAGGCTAAGCAAAGTGCCCATACCAGATCTGATTTGTAAAGCTTAAAAGATATAGCATTAACGCCAAATTTAGAATTATTTAGGCCTCTTAAAAGAGCTTAATTGTAAGTAGTAATTATATAACACAAATCTAGACTATACAACCAAATATAAAATAATTAGGTGAATGGTGCGTTGTAGTAATAATTTCTTTTCAAGAGTTTTATTTATAGTATAATTATTATACCCGACGCAAGGTGTCCAAATTTCTTCTTTGCAATTTTTCAACTTCCAAAATATTATCCTCAGTTAAAGATTTTATTCGGATATCTCTAGTCTCGGAGAAGGGGGTTTTCGGTTTGGTTAATGTAACTTTACTTCGCTGGATCTAAATGTTAAAAGTATTTTTTTAAAACTTGTTAAATCTGGTTTTTATGTAGAAACTTAAGTAAAAAAAATTCATTGAACAATCTTAACGATACACATTTGTTATTTATTATATTTATTATCATCGATGTCGGAAAGTGGCTCTTCTTAAACATAGAGTAATTATCAGTTACACCGACCTAGTTTCGAGTTAACTTCAACAGTTTGGGATATTATAGATTATAATTGCCTTAAAATTTTAAGCTGCTGATTAAGTATTGATATAGAAGGAGTTTACATTTTTTTATATCCCTTACTTAAGGGGGGTTACAGAATAAGAGCAGTGGGGATCGGTGTTTCGATTGATTAAGAAAGTCTTTTAACTTTGTTACAAATAACCTTTTTATCTTTTTTAAATTTAAATTAAAATTTGAAAAAATGTTTACCTCAAATGGTTGGGGTGGAACCCACAAAGTTGATCGAACTTTTCCTGTGATTGAACTCACTGAAGCCGGGTTACGATGATTTATTTTGTTGTAAACACTCACCGCTAGATGAGGATCGCGAGAGCTGGGTTCATCGGTAAAGTTTGGATGTTGAAGAGTCTAAATTTACATTAAATATAGTAGTTTATTATAAAAGTTTGTATCATAGCCCAGTTGTGCCAGTATTTGGATATTAAAAAAATTCATGGGGCTTATGTTTTAACATTTTAAAAAACTTGGTTAAAATACTTATATCGCTTTACACAGTAAGGCCATAGGCTGCCAGGGTTTACAATTTAACACAAATAACCTGATATATGCATTTAAGACAATCAATTTCAATTTACCAAATCGGGTTATTCATAATCAACCAAAAGTAGAATTTAAAACTTGTTTTTATTTTATATTTGTGCTACGACTTCATCAGCTATTAAATTTACTTCTATTATTTACATACAAGTTCAACTATCAAAGCAAGAAATCACAGCGCATACCTGTGCTAAGTAGGGACCCTCACAAGTACTTAGTTTATGCTCATTTGAAACGAGGAAATTAAACAACATACTGTCTCGAACTTTCTGTACGATCCGGGCTAAGATAGGTTTCGGAAGATATTCAGTTCTAAACAGAATTATATATTTGTAGCATATGATATGGTAAACTTATAAAGCCCTGATGATAAACTTACAATATTTGATATTGAATATAAATTTGAATATAAACAAGCTTAACAGAAACTTGTTTAACATAAACAAGCCATTTGATTTTTTTAGAAATTTTGAACATTAAATAAAAGTTTTAAAAAACATTAAAAAAAATTAACCTGGCAATAACAAAAAAAAATTTTTTAGATGATTAATTTTAAGTTTCAAAATTTTAATACTTTTTTTTACAAGTAACAAATAGGTTACCTATGCTGATGGATCACGTGATTTCCAGATTGTATTTGTGTTGAATCATTTTGAATAAATCTATGAGTGACGTCATCAGTCTCTGCTTGTACGTAATCGGTGAACTCAGGTTTTTCTAAAATAATATCAAGATTTATAATCGTGGTAAAATCAAGAATATAAACAAAATTATAAAAAAAAATAACAATGTTTTGATATTTTTGCAGAGTTTAATTTTTACCTATTACGTCAGATATTTCCTGTACCAGCAACGGGAAATCCCCACCACGTTGAATATAAGCTTCGATCACTCGAATGTCGTCGGGAAAATCTTCTAAATCTTTCAAGATTCCCGAATCTTGGAGAAACGTTGTCCCAATTTTCTGAAAAAAAAAATATATTTAAATTTCTATAATGCCATTTCGTTGTGGATAAATAATTATAACTCTTTTATTTATTAAAAAAAACATAAATAATTATAACTCTTTTATTTAAAACTTAATTAATAAAGTTAATAATACCAGTACAATGCAGAACAATATATTTCTTACACAAAAAAGTTTAATATTTATGCAAATTTTACTTGTAACAAATCCACATTTTCATGTTGTTGTCGTTCTTGTTGTAAAGTTTTAACATCGAGATTATTTTTAACAAAATCTTTTAATTCTTTAACTCTGCCCCCTTCCTAATAGAAAATATAAAAAAAAGATATAAACAGTTTATAAATACTAAAGTTACTTAAAAATAAAAATTAAAAGGACAAACGTTGAAAGTAGTTTTTAAATAGTAAAAAAACGATAAAAAAGTAGTAAAAAATACAAATAGTAAAAAAAATTAAATACTAAAAAAAATATCTTTAGTATGAATTAATTGGCTAATCTATAATTTGTGCTAAAAGGAAGAGTTTATATAACCTGCATTGTAAGATATTTCTATTTTATTAACCTGTATAAACTGATGTAGCAGGCTAGCACTTTGGTAAAGATGTTTGTTAGTTTCTAAAAATTTCTTAAAATGAGATTTTAAAGATTCTGTAGTTTCAAAATTTTGAACGCATTCGGCAAATTGGATTGGAATTTGTAAACCTAAAATATCTGCGTATAATAAAAATCTGTTAATGTTTGTTCATGTTTGATTGAGTTCCTAATTTTGTAATTATTTTTTTTAACAACGTATTGCCATTATTTAACATTTTAAAGGGGTTTCTATTTAAATCAATTTATTAGTAATATTTATTTAGAATAAAGAAAACTTATTAGATTAAAAAAAAGCCTGGCAGCGTGTTGTAATTGCCGAACACTTGACTTTACTACATGAGGTCCTGGGTTCGATTCCAACTGATATTATGCTAAAGCACCCTTGAGTATTGCACTATAGGTAGTATAAACTCTTATAAGGCCAACAGGTGAATTATATTTTATAATATACCAAACTGACTGACAAAGTCAACTTTAGACTGGGTCAGTGTAACTGATGTAACTCTATGTTTGATTCGTAAAGTTTACCTTACCGCATCAAGGATAAATAAACATGAGAAAAATGATCAATTCACCTTTGTTGTCTGGTAAATCCCCAACAAATTTATCCAGTGCTTCCAGATCACCTCCAGATTCAACAAAATCCAAAAAAACCTGAGCACTTTGCCGTTCAAAATTTTCGTCAAAATATTTTTGGAAACACTGCGCAATATTCGCTTTATCCCCGGTTTGATTAATGACGTCAGCAAAGTGTTCTAGAATCTCAATATTCCCGCCCTTTTCTTCATATTCTTTGATTTTTAAATCAAGTTTTCCTAATAACAAGATAACATGTTTAAAAAGAAAATTTAATGTTTTTTGACAAAAATCTTAAATTACTATTAAAATCTACATATATATATAATCAGTGGACCAAGTATATAAATATAATATAAATCTATTATCCAGGCCTTCAAAATAAATAAAACTGTCATTAATGGTACGCGGGTAAATTATTGCGGGCAAATATTAGTTAAGAGTTGCGACCATATTACAACAATTAAAATACTAAACTTAAGCCGAGCTATTGACTAGTTTAATACAATTTTTTTGAAATCACAGTTCTTCTTAAAATCAGATAATTTAAAATATCGAAATTTTGCAACGTTTCGTGCTAAGTAAAAACGTTTGGGTAAAAATTACGTTGTTATATAAAACATTTTAGTAAAAAAAAACAAGTTTACCTTTTTTGAGGAAAACTAAAAACATTTTCATATCTACTCCATCATTTTCTATCTCAGTATACAAGGAAGAATAATCAAAAAACTCATCGTGTTTCTAAATAATAACAAAAAAAACAGTTAAAACTTTGATTATTTTTTTAAGTTAGTGATAAAAACATTATTTGTATTGTTTTAAAAGTGTTTGTTATTTATATAAATTGTTATTTATATAAAATATAAATTCAACAAAAAAAAGAAAAAAAAAATTTATACCCCGACCCAGTCTTGAGTTGACTAAGCGGTTTGGGATATTATGTAGATTATAAATGTACGATAATTAAGTTGCTGATTAAGTAATGGCTTAGCAGGAATTCATTCTATTTATAGCGCTTTACTTAAAGGCACTACAGCATAAAAGCAGTGGCGATCAAACCTAACTTAGGACCTTATGTAGTGAAGCCAAGTGTTCTGACCACCACACCACGCTGACGGTTTGTTTATATTAACTTGTTATGCAGAAAAATTAAGGTAAGTTTTACAAGTTTTATAACTTAAAAATAAAATTTTCTTACTTTATTAATTTCGTTTTGTTTTCTGATATTCTTCTGCAGTGTTTCTTTAACATGTTGACGAAACAATGAGGTGTATTCAACAAGTAATGTGACGTCACAACCAGATTCGCGGAGCTCTTCTAAAACGACTTCGCTAAAATTTGATTCAAGATACTCCTATAAAAAAAAACTAAAAATTAAGTAACCCAAAAATAATAAAAAAACACTTGAATTTTTAGTATTTTAATGTATTTAAATAATATTAGTATTACTTTAATCATCCATATTTATTGTTATTTTGGTAATATTTGCCAAATTTTTATTTTTTCTCTATTTATTTATAAAATTACATCAATGGAAGATAATATTAAATAAAGAAAGTCAATTAATCGATCATTTGTGGCGGGGGGAATGACGTCATAAGTTAAATAAATGTCATTTAGCAAATATTCAGTTTTGAGTTAAAAATATTTACATTTCTTTATAAGCAATTTCTGCCATGAAAACATATTTTTTCTACATCACTTTTATGTGATATTTTTACATTTTTATTAAGAAAGAATATGCTGTTGTGAGCTATTCGTACGCAAAGAACAGTGTGGCATTGGATCGGCTCAAACCCGAAACCTTACGGCTCGTTATATCCGACCAAAACAAAAAAATAGAATGTTTGTTTACCTTTAATTCCGCTGCATTGCCCCCGTTGGCGACAAACTCTTCAAATAAATTAAAAGTTTTGTTATCTCCGAAAGGGGAAAAGAATTCGTTTTCTAAAAATAAAGAAAAAAAACAGTTAATTAATTTCATTTTTATTTATATAAACAAAAAACTCTTTAAGCATTATTACTGTTATAATGTTTCCTTTTCGTTAGATTTTAACAGGTGGTTTTTTGGCTACAATTTTAAATAAAAACATGTTACTTGCAATATAAAACAGTGAACACTTTCTAAAATGTACAAAGTAAGAATTAATTTAAAAATGAGCTACTGCGCCATAGCAAAAGAAATAGTTGCACGTTGTTAATTAGTGTGTAAACACATACAAGACAATTAATGCCCTCCGACACAAATGATCCAGACATGCTATAACCACGCTGTCACCAAAGCACAAGTGCTCAGTTATATACTGTTAAACCCGAAATTTGTGCTTCACTATTTACCCTTAAGCCCGGCGTTTACGGGTAGCTCTCACAGGTTTTCATCTACACTCACTTCTCTAATAAAACCCAAATTTAACAATAATTTTGACAAAAAAAAACTTTTAATAATATTTTTTCAATCAAATATTGTTTTTTATTTAACAAACCGTTAGCTTGATCTTGTCCACTTTGTAAAATCCACCTTAAAGTATTCTGCGATATTTCATCATCATGAATGACGTCATTCCAGATCACGTGGTCTCGTTTGAATATTGAGTAACCTCCACCGACCCTAACTGGAGCTTGGTAATGGTTGCTGTAACAAAGTATTAAAAATTTGAATTTCTAAAATTAAAAATTTTTTATACACATTTTTTTCTAATTTTTGTTATATAGTCAGGGCGCTTTTCTAATATTGGATTAATTGACGATACCAACCCAAAATTATAAGCAATTCTAAACAATAATGATATCATAATAATGCAAACATATATGCAATAATGAACTTTAAAAAAGATTGATATTACGTTATTACATACATATGAAAAACTATGAACTTTACTAATAAAACTACAAAACTTTAAAAATAAAAAGTTATTTTTTTACTATAATTATTTGATACAAAACCATTTTAATTTTACCCTTCAAAATTTGTGATAAAACCCAATCACAATTAATTTATTGACAGAAATAATTTTCAACTATATCAATTTACAGCTTTTTAATTTTTAATTTATAAATTTACAAGAATTTAAAACACATATTAACCAACTTACTGAGGCCCCCTTCTATGAAAACAACCAACACATAAACCCCATCTATCATAAGCTGTCGATAAATCAATCATGTTTGTGAAGTCACGTGGTTCATGAATAGGTGCTTGGTTGTGGAGGGCAATAAATCTTATCAGAAAATGTAAAAAAAAATCACAAATTTTGTTAATGTTAAATTAACACAAGATTTAACAAAAAATTGTGTTTAAGACAATCTCAAATTTTAAAAATCATCTTGAATTTAGGCTTATTAAAACTAAATATTTTACAGTATAATAAATGGTATATTTTTATTGCAATATTTTATTTTTATACAACTTTTTTATCAAACTCCAATTTAACTTACTTATGATTAGGAGAGGGCCCATTCCGGAGCTCGTTTTGAGAAGATATGTTTAAAGCTTTTAAATTAATTTGATGGTTTGAATTTGAATGAATATTTG
The DNA here is from genome assembly GCF_963082875.1 of Corella eumyota. Lineage (NCBI taxonomy): Eukaryota > Metazoa > Chordata > Ascidiacea > Phlebobranchia > Corellidae > Corella > Corella eumyota. The sequence goes on from NC_137490.1 coordinate 1,757,807, forward strand.
TCTAAAATTTAAATCGTAAAGTTTGTAGTAAACCAAATAATTTGCAAGAAAGGTGGGTTCTTCTACATGTTAGTTTAAGCAAACCCCAAACTAGATTTTGGGAGCTTAAGAAAAAACAATTATTCGTATGTTAAAGTATTGCACATAAAAAAATGCTATCAATTATTTACTTTAATTTCTTGATTTAAATAAAAAATAAATGATATAACAAACAATTACATAAAACTTTAAATAATACTTGATTACTTTACCTTGCTGTTGTAAGGGGTTAAGTTTTGTTTTCGTTTTAACTTGTTTGTATTAGTTGAATATTTGTCGAATTCGTTCGCATTTACCCATTGTGAATAATCAGGCCTTGGTATGTTAAGCTAAATAAAATACAACTTTTTAAACTAGTTTTATACAATAACTTATTTCTTTATTTTAATGTAAAATGGCCGACTTCAGAGTGTATAATTTAATCACGGCTACCATTCTTACCACCAGTCAGTTTAAAATAACTTTGACCTTTTTTGATTGATTGTTTACCCGATAATGTTAATCAGATAATTGCTTAAGTTTTCAAGGTACAAGTTTTAGATCTACTAATTCTTGCAAGTATACCGATTAAAACGGTTATGCTTTCAAAGACGCTAAATTTTAAACTACATTAAAAGATTGCTTAGTTTTATAAATATAAAACATCGTTGTTGGCACTCTTTGTGTTTATTTAGGGCCCAAAACAGATGGCTTATAAAAAATTTATTAAAGCTAATTGTGCCTGCATATGTGAAAGCGACGAAGCACCTAAATGTATTTATTTATGATATGAACGACGTCTTACAAAATATAAAACGCAATAAGATAGGATTTTAGCAAAGGTACCTCATCATTTAACTAGTAAACTAAATAAGAAGTAACCTAAACTTTTAAATTTAGATGATTATACCTAATATTATAAAAAAGTAATTAAATACAAAAAAGTTATAAAAAATATATTCAAATTGTAAACCAATTTCTAAATTGTCTACAGTTATAGGTAATGCCTTTTTTAGTCATTTTTGTAACACTTGTCTATTAGTAATTAAAACTTCAAAAATATAACTTTGCCTACCTTATTGTTCGAATGTATGTTTACGTTATTATCTCCAATCAACCTGTTTTTAACATCAATTCTTGCTTGGTTAAAACTTTTTGATTTCAGTAAATTCGATTCATTAAACTCCCCTATCATATTTGCCATAACAACCAAGTTTATGAGATAATATCTGGTAATAATTTGATCATTAAGTATCTGAAGTGGTGCTTTAGTTGTGATATACAATATTAACTCGATCGATTAAATATTTGATTACATTTTTAGGTTGTTTTTTTATAGTTACGCAAACCTTATACCAAACTAGTAATAATTAATTGAAATGTTAGTTTTAAAGAACGAATTTGAATGCATTAACATCGTCGCACTGCTAATCATTTATATAAGCATTTGCTCTTTGTTTATGTATTAAAGTTTATACTAAAAAGTTAAAAGCCCCTGTTTATTATTTGGCATCAGTTTTAAAATGTAAATCTAGGTTTTAAATATTGTGCTCAATAATAAACCAACAAAGACTAAACAAAACGACAAAAGTTTAAATCTGGTACTGAATTTTAAAACTGGATTTTAAATTGGGTGCTAAATAATGAACTGGATTTTTTTTTAAATTTGGCACTGAAAAATGAGTTCGATTTTATACGCTGAATACCTAACTAACTTTTGCCGGTAAAATCAACACAAAAACAAACTTAAAACAGCCTTTGAAACCCAACAAATCTTTGCCTGAGGTTACTCATTTACAACGAAGCTACTTTCTTTACCGCGTTGCCATGTTATTAGTATGTAATAGCGACGTTAAATATTAACCAGTGACAAAGGAAGCTTTTATTGTTCTACAACAAATATGAAGTGTCTACAACGTTTGTCAATGCGAAATAATTGCTTTGAATCTGTCAATAGACTTTATATAATCAGGCTTTGTTAAGATTTGTCTTAGACGCAAGGTTAGCAAATATTACACTATCTTATATATTAAATATATATTAAAGGTTAACATTTAACGCCTTGTAGAAATATCAGTATTATTAAAAATCACTGGTTGTGGTGCACAACGTTTCATGTGTTCAACCAACAAATTTAATTGTAACATGAAATGGGTTATTTTTATCGGGTAAGGGTGTGCGGTTTGGGAGGTGTCTGAGCTATCTGTAAACGCCGTGCTCAAGGGCGAATAGTGTGGCATTGGTGCGAATCGAACCCGAAATCTTTCGGAACGTCATTTTTTAATGTTAACCTAGCAAATGCAATGAAATTGACAATCATCTGTGCTCCCAGTTTATTGTTTAATTAATAGAATTTACGATTTTAAAATAAGGTCACAATAAAATAATGCTAATTAAATAGTCCTCTTAACTTAAACTATTTAATTATCAATTTTCAATGTGGCATAATATTGTATATATATATCTTTATCCTCGATATGGGAAAGTCGAATGCGCGACTTAAACATAGAGGACCATGAGTTGCTCCGACTATTCTCGAGTTGCCTGTAGCAGTTTGGGATATTATAGATTATAATTGCCCGATAATTATGCAGCTGATTAAGTGCTGGCTCGGCAGGAGTTTACCGTTTAGAAAGCCTTACTCAAGGGCGCTACAGTATGAGAGCAGTGGGGATCGAACCCAGGACCTTATGTGTGGTGTTGATATTCTTTATTCATTTATAAAAAGCCTGCTTTTTAACTCTACCTATATAACTGTCTGATGTTCTGTATAACTCATAACAAAACATATTTTCATTGCCATTTATATTAGTTCTTTCAATAACCGACAATCAATAGTCACGTGACACCGTTTAGCTTACTTTAAAAATCATGTTAGTCAGAACAAGAACTTTCAACGAACAACTCGAAATAACGAAATACTTTGCAATTAACATTTAAATTATTACTTTTAAAATCTTCTAGGCACCGCGTTCCTACGTTAATATTATTAAGATACATTCCTGTTCGGATAGATTTAAATTATAAATTAGATAAATTAGAACACACACGAATTAGTGGGAGACGTACAACGTTTAAGATTGATTTTCCAGCAAGCTTTGCCGTATTCCGAACTCAGTTGAATTTGTGTAGGGGAGTCGGCTTTGAAATCCTGGCGGTGGTTGATGGTTCATCTGGTCACGTGACCCAAGGTTGGGCCAGCCCGAGAAAGTGGTGGCGGGGATTTGGTTGTCTTTTTTCGGCGAAAGAAAATTTCCTTGTCCGGGCTTATTAAAACTGTCAGTATCCGTTAGAGTCTGAAGCGATTTCATCCAATGTGGAGTGTCCTCTAGGGGGTGCTGTGGCGCTCTAAATGACGTAGGAAGGTTTGGAGGGGGTTTACTACCCCCCGCGATTATAGCCGGGTCGTTGGGAAATTGTTGTGAAGATAACAGACCGGGTGGTGGCGCAATTGAGCCGAAACGATCGTTATTTGTACGCGCGACCCCGAAATTGCTGTGAAAAAAAGAGCTTTGATTTTGTGAGCTGTTAGTTGGAAATAATGAAGATTGATTTTGGTTATTTTGGCTTGAATTCGTTGAGTTAAATCCCCACTGATCATAACCCAATTGAAATCTTGGTTTCTCTCTTATTCCTATCCCATTTTGAAGATTAAAATTCTGTAAATTTTGTGGAGATTTTGTTTGGTTGTTGCTATCCATTGCAAAGTTGATGTTTACGCTTGGGAGTAAGGCTCTTAACCCGTTCTGCCACTCGCTTAACCCTCGACGAGTAGGGCTTGTGATATTGTTGGGGTGCATAGATGGCATTTTGTAGGTATGTTGGGGGGGTATTGCTGAGGGGGGAAAGTCGTTCATGTTTGGAACTTTTATTCCGAACTAAAAAATATTTCGTAAAAAAAAAATTTTTAATAAAATTAAAATTAAAATTTCGTATCTAAAAACAGGTTATAGCAGTCTTTTAAAAATATCTAAAACTTTCAAGATAATATTACCCTGTTTATTCGATGAAAATCATTTTTATTAGGAGAATAATTATTTGTTTGTTGGTGGATGGGTTGAGTTGGCCAAGTGTTCTGTTAAAAAATAGATTTTAAAAGCTTTGTATATTTGTTAAGGCCCTGTTATGTAAAAACCTTAAAAAAAATGTACCGAAAATAAATAAAACCTAATAATGCTTTAACTAAAAATGCATAAAAGATATGCTAAAAATGTAAAAACTAGAAAAAAATATAAAAAAAACATAAACAAATTACCAGACAAACTATAGCCTTTTGGACTAATATAGAGTAATTAAAATTGCTGTATTATTGGACTATGTTCCATTTTAAATTGAAAGTTTGATGATTTTAAGTTATTAATCTTTTATGAAAACTTGGACTCTTACATTATGTTTTGCATTGCTTTCTTTTTCCAATAACTCAGCTAATCCTTTATTACATTCAAACCAGGGGTCAAACCCAAGGTCATCGTCCTCTCCACTCACTGAGGGGGGATTCGACCCCTCTGTAGGGGTCAAAGGTGGGTTTAGGGGAAGTTCTGGTTGAGAGTTAAATCCAAATGCGGCTTCCCAATCGTTGGAACTTTTTATCGGAATGACGTCTACAAAAAATTAAAGTGAATTTAAAAATAATATTTTCATTGTTTATAGAAAAACAGAAATCAAAAAAGTTTTTTTTTAAAAAAGTAACACTGCTGGGTATTACAAATCTAAACAATAAAACTAGTTCAATTATGGCCTCGAATTATGAGCCAAAAAGCTTAGAGTTTGAGCTATATCTACGCTGTACTATTCACCCTTGAGCTCGGTTTTTACGAATAGCGTAAACACATCACAACAGCACACCCTTTCCTAATGAAAATACTATCACAAAAAATATAAAAAAGTCTATATATATGTCTGTATTTTGTTATAGCGTTTATCAGATTATGAGCCAAAAGGTTTCAGGTTTAAACCCTACCATTGTCACACTATTAACCCTTGAGCTCGGCGTATATGGATAGCTTAAACACAGGGCAACAGCACACTCTACACCCAATAAAATACTAAACCTATTACTTTACGGTTATACAAAAATTTTTTACGAACCTGGTAATGGATTGTTAGGAGTATTATTCCATGCTTCAATATTTGTTAAATTATTTGTTGGATACAAATTTTTTGAATTAAAACTCTCTTTGTCACTAAATCTGGTACAAAAATATTGAATTCAAATAAATAATTAAACATAAAACATACAAAATTTTACACTAGTCTATTTTTTTTGGGTATTTCAGTGATGACTAAGTTTAAAAAAAAGTTAAATGACTAAAAAATAACTGGTATGTGATATAAATAACTTATTTTACCTTGTTAAAGATGAAAAATTTAACGGATTTTGTTGAATATCGTTTGATATATGCAAGTTATGTGTTTCTGTAATAACATAAAATATATTTTATTAGATAAAAATACAAATTATCGAATTGAATCTTTTTTTTAAAAACCAATATTAATAAACTTTTATTCTTATAATAAACAATTTATTGTACATTTAATTAAATTGTAAAAGCATTAAATATAATTTTTATTAAATTTCACAGTAAGGCTAAAGGTACCTAGTTTATTATTTAAGCTAAAAATATAAAACAATACCGATTGAAAGTTGTTTTTCTAAATCAGTTGTTTCAGAAAGTTTAGAATTTAATAAATTATACTCTTTGTCTTTTATAACATTATTCTCTTCTGTGTCTAAAAATTAAAAAAAAAAACTTTTTTAACATAAAAACTTGTACAAAATTTATACAACTTAAGTTAGAGTTGAGTTAATATTGCAACAGCAGTTTAACATAAAGGTAAAATAATCAAAATATTTACTTAATTTCACCACCCTGTTTTACTGTAGTATAACAACAATAAAAGCAAATAAATATAAAAATTTATCACTAAATCAGTAAATAATTGTGTAAAACTAAGTTTTAATAAAAGAAAAATAATTTTTAACTACCTAAACCAATTTAGACCAATTTATTTTTAAAATTCTTAAATTAATTTAAAAATATAAAAAAATTCAAATAAAAAACTAATTTTGCAAGAGTTACCTTCATTTGTGCATTGATTTAAAGTAGGTGATATCGATATATTTTCATTCTTATTTGTTCCTTGTTCATTATTGCTACTAAATATGTTAAAAAAAAATTAAATTATTAAAAACAAGCTAAAAAAATTACAAAAATACTAAAAAAGCAAAACAAAAAACTAAACATTTAAACTACATTCAAACTAAAGCTATATTTAAATTATTGTAAAAATAAAATGGTTTAAAAAACCAATAAACCATAAAAAAAAATTATAAATAATTTACATTATGTCACCAGCGTTTGATACAACAGGGGGTGTAACTGAAATGGGTGAAACACTCTCCGGAGTAGGAGTAGTGACCAGTGCAGTCTTGGCATCTGTTCTTATGACGTTCTTCTGTAACAACCCTGCTGTTTCTCTTAATGTTTGTGTAGGTAGTGGTTTTTTACTTGTTAATATTGGCGGAGGTGAAGTTCTTTCTTTCTGTTAAACAGAATTTGTTTTCGAATTTAATTTTTGAGTAAATTTATGTTTAAATACATAAAAAAAATTGCTTTACGTTAAATATAACGTACCTATTTATCTACTACATAATTATTTTATTTTGTTTTGCACAGAAATGTCACAAAATGTAAAAAAAATTAAATAAAACAGTGTTAAATTGATGATAAATCTACATATATGGAGTTATATGACAATATATATTTATATAGAAGTATATATGTTCAAATTATCAAGTAATAAAAATTTTCCAACTAAAAAAAAGTCTTTAAAGTAATAAAAAAACTGCAGTTTGTGGTGCGTAGATGAATAATCATGCAAAATTATATAAGTTGCAACCATATTACAGCCCTTAAAATGCAGCCAAAAAGGTGGGCAACAAATAATTTACGCAAGTTTAACTATATTAAAATTATAATTATGTTCTTGAACTGAATAAATAAAAAACAATTTTGTACCTTTTCAATATTATTATTTTCCTGTGGAGTTTTTTCTTTAGCGACAGATAACCAACTGTTATGAGTAGAAGCAAGAGTGCCACTGTTTTTTCTTGTATTTGTTGCTGTCATTGTTGTTGTTGTTACTGTAGGAGTTTCTATTGCTGTATTGTTACTGTCGTTTTCCGAAGCCCTAAAACAAAAAATTAAATTAAAAAAAATTTTTTTTTGATTTTTTGTAAAAAAGGAATAATAATAATTTAAACAAAGATTAAATCGAATTTTATAATTTACAAAAAAACAAGTTTATTTGAAAACTTATAAGTAATCGTTAAAATGATGTGTTTGGCATTTCTTTTCCCCAAAAATAAAAGTTAATTTAATTTGGGTGAATCATAATAAGTATATATGAGAAATGAATATTGAATAAAAGTAGCATATAAATATTTAAATGTATTCATATAATTATAATTTAAATAAAATCTATTTTAAAAATTGAATTTTAAAGGAATCCGAAAAAGTATAAATGTTAATACAATTAAACAAAAACTTATATTAATATACAACAATAAATGTCAAATAAAAAACACTGTTATCTCTTACTGTTGTTGAATCTCATTCTCTTGTTGTATCATTCGATCAATCAGTTTCTGTTCAAATTCCTGGTGCTTCCCCAACTTCAAGATAATAATAAATTAATAAAAATAAACCCATTTATACATTTCCCTTAAAAATTCCCTTAAATACAAGTGCAAAAAAAAATATTTGAAGCAGCTCCCCTATAGGAACTTTTTCCATACAAATACTAGTTTGATAATTGTCTATTATATGTACCCAAAACACCAAAGTAATTGTGAGTTAAAAAAAGATTATTGATAATACATATGAAAATTTCTGTAGCTAAATAAAATTAAAATTTAAAGGGTAAACATATTTACCTGCATGTCCTCCTTAGTAAAACTAGCTTCGTCTTCAGCTAACTCATGTAAGTACATACAATCAACTTTATGACACTGCTGGTTCTTTAGATATGTACTACAGTATTTTGTTGTACCAAGTGAGGCTGAAAACAAAATTATTTTTTTAATTTTCATTTTACCGGAAAAGAAAATAATCAAAATTATTGTTTTACATTGCATGTATATATAATGAAGCCTAGTTAATGATGAGTACACGTGTCTAATTTACAGGCCTACATATTAAAAAAAACTGTTGTTTGTGTTTGTGAATTAATTATCGCAGACAAATATTAGTTGAGAGTTGTGACCTTATTACAACAATTAAATGCCGACTGTAGGATAAACTAGTAAATAGAATATAATTAAATTAGTGCTTTTAACAATAAAAGCAAACCCAACATATACACATAAATAATATAAGCCAAAATATACTAGGTTTTGGAGTATTTTCATTATTATCTAATCTTTATACATAAATAATCAAAAAGGGACAACATATAGTACAACAAACCTTTTAAAGTTCTGCCATCGATATAAACATTATTAACCGATTGAATCGCCTGCAACGATTCTTCCATTTTTGAGTAAGTAACATATGCACTACTACTTGGACCCTAGTAACAAAGTTAATTTTCACAGTTAGTGCTATATTTAAGTAACTATACATTTACCTAATGATGCTGAGCAATTAACATAAAGTTTTAAAAGGCATTACAAAAAAGTAACAATGACATGGCTTATAAAATATAAATAGTTAGAGAAAAAATAATATATATTTGAGTTAAAATGCAAATTTTCACTCTTTTAAATTTCTATTCAAAGCTTCTTTTTATACTAGCAGGATAGTGAGTAATTAATAATTAACAATGTTAATTTATCACTTAGAAAAATGACAACAGAATTTCAGCAAGTTAACAAAATAATAATAACAATATAAATTGAAACTCTGTTATTTTTAATAGAAAAAATTACACAATTATTTTATAAATTTATATCTTAATATAAAAATCAACCAAAAAAATTTATTGTGACTATATATATAAATAGCTTTACTACACAAAATAAAATGGGTTTAAAATTGTGCATTTCTAAGTGTTATGTATTGTTTTCCATTTGTTTTCCATTTGTTTAGAGGTTAAAGATTAATGGCAACTAGTAGGAAATGAAGTTTATTGTTTTTAATTTCCTCTTTCCCTAACCAACCAAACAAAAACAAAAGTTTAAAATATTTACTTGCGTTCCTGCATATGCTGTATTACTATTGATCACCACTTTTAAAATTTTTCCATATTTTCCGAAATATTCTTGACGTTTTAAGATCTGTAAACATTGACAATAAACATTGTTTTATTTATCCTTAATATGAAAAGATTAACTTAACAATTCAAACATAGAGTAACACATGTTGCCCTAACCCTGTCTAAAGTTGACTTTGACAGTTTTTGCTATATTTTATATTTAATCAATAATTAACCTGCCAATTGGTTTTTGTCTTGGCAAGAGCTTGTATTTACCAACTATAACATCTTACTTAAGGGTACTACAACATGAGCAGTTAAAACCAAAACCAGGACCTCATGTAGTGAAGCCAAAAGTTCTGACTGCTACCACACACCGCTGAATGGTGGTACTACACCATTAAGTACATCAATGTTTTAGTTTTTCTGTGAACCATTACTTACCTCTGGGTCTGACAGTCTGTGAGACAAACCAACGACAAAAACCAAATTTTTTTGTAATACTCGAATTGATGCAAGATGACGCCGTCCGTCGGTAAGTTTCTGACGTCGTTGTACCTCTTTCTGACGCTTTTCATGTCTGATTTTTTGCAAGTCTGACCCAGTTAGTGGTTTAAACTCTGCAGGATCTTCAGGATATGACTGAAAAAAAAAAAGAATTTTATAAATTGGAAAATCAAATATATTAACAAGTGACATCTAAAAATTTGTTATCTTAAAATAAAATTTAACAAATATATGTTAACAATGTCCGAAATAAACTAAAATCATTTTCCAATTAGCATATATAAAGCCTATACAATATAACTAAATAACAAAAATAAATATGCCAATGACGTACAAACAGTGGTAGTCAAATGTCGAGTTACTAATAAATACTGTAAAAAAATTTAAAGAATAAACAAATATTCCTTAAAAATCAATATACAAACATAAAAACTCCATGGATAAATAATCAAACAATATTACCACTATTTGTTTATTGTGTTTTATAAGAAGATACCAGTACCAAAATCTTTTAAAATCTTAAGTTAGTACCGTTCTACAAGCAGGACATAAACCATTTTCATCCGTTCTAATTCTATGCCAACAAAATCGACAAATTTGATATCCGCAAGTGCAGGGAAAAAAGTTAATATCATCGACTTCCAGAGGTTCCATACAAAGAGGGCATTCTGATGATTCATTTTCATGTCCGATGTCTTGAATTTGGATCGGCATTTTTGTAGTTGTGGATAACTTAGAAAGTTTAAAGTGTCTGAAATTTATCTAGGCTTTTCTTTAGTTTCTAAAAATCAAAATATTGTTTAAATTTAAGATTTTATAATTAAACCTAGGGAGCTCTATTAGCGTTGTCTGCCAAGTTTAGAAAATGCAAAATGGGCGGGATTTTTATAACCTTACACTAATATCTTTTGTACATTCCGCCCTTTTCGCATTTATTTTAGTACTACTCGTTTCAACTGGCAAGTGGCGCTAATAGAAATAAAATTTAGTTCCCATTTTACAGAATTAAATAAAATTTCAATAGCGGTAATTGTACAGCATTCAATTGATTTAAAATTGACATCAATACAAGCGGTTTTATTAGGAGTTGTAAAAACTCAGCTTTTTAAAACGTCCTTTTTATATTTTTACTCATACCAAAACAAAATTTGTTGCCATTGCCAAGTTGTGTTAAACCTATTTTACAATAAACTATGACTAAATTTAAACTAGTTTAGGTGTCTTTTATTGTCATTTTTTAGCGTTACAGTCACTTATTCTTTACAGAAATGTAACAACGAAACGAGTTATCTAAAATGTCATCAATAATTTTACGTTTCTTCTGTTCTTGGTTCAGTTTCGCTTATTTTATAAATAGAATACAAAAACGTCAACAAATGATAACAATTAAATTAATGAATCGAAACTTAGTTTTTAATTTGTTAAAAATTTCCAGTCTTTTAATAAAACAAGAACCGAATTAAACTATTAATGAGAAATATTCGTTCAGTTAAAATTTTTAATGACCGACATTCATTCATCCTGACCTAACTTCTGACGAAATAAATTCAACCATGCGAATCGATCATGTTGCCAAATTTTTTTAACAAAGTTTCCAAACTATAAAATCTTTGTAAAGTCTACAAATGAACTAAAAAACTTGTTTTTTTTTATTATTTTAACTTAGTTGTATGATACTAAAACCTAAATATCTGACTAAAAATTATTATCAATTGTTAAAACTGACCAGTAATATAAGCCCAGTATTTTTCAAATCAAAAAAACAATTTTTCATGCGGTTTTTTTATTATTATTGCGTGAAGGGGTAACAATTTATACGGTTTATTTAATTACAACAATAACTTCAACATTACAAATATATACATTCAAGAATTAACATGGTTAAAGTCTTTAAACTGGTTGAATTTAATGAACGCTGTTAAAAAAATCTAATATTTTTTACTATTTTGGATAAGCAACCTATTTACAAATAGTGCATTAAATGTATAGAAACAAAACGCAAAAATAAAAGGGTATAAACATGCAAATAGACTGGTAGTTTTGGTACAAGTAAAAGCGTGATTGGATGGTTTTTACATGTTGTTTGGATCTAAAAAAAACATTTAATTTATCTTTTTAGGTTTTCTTAATTTAAATTTTTATTGTAAATAATTAAAGTTCTATTTTTCTTTATTGACTTTATTGTAAATAATTAAAGTTCTATTTTTCTTTTCCTTGATGTGGGAAAATCGACTTTTTGACCTAAACATAGAGTAACTGCTACTCCGAACCAGTCTCGAGTTGCCTTTAGCAGTTTGGTAAATTATAGATTGAAAAAACGCCCGATAGTTATGCTGCTGATGAGGTGCTGGATTAGCAGAAGTTCATACCGTAAATATCGCCTTATTCAAGGGCGCTACAGCATAAGAGCAGAAAAATCTTTAAAAATGCTTGTATTAGTATGGGTTTTTACCTTAAAACCAGCAAATAAACAAAAAACTATAAATTTAAATTAAAAATACCTTTTCCATAGTTAGCATACGAGGTTCCATCTCTCGCCTTTGCTCTTAACTTATTTAAAGCAGCTTCAGCTACATCAGCTCGTTCTTCAGCATCATCTAATTCATGTTGAAGTTTGCGGTATTTTGTAAGATTCAAGTTAGCCTGTTCTTCCTGAAAAAAAAGGAATTGTTAAGTATGGATACCATAAACAGTTATATAAAATATACATTGGGTCTGTAAATAATATTGATTTATTACAAAAAATGTGTATTTTTTTAGCTAACTCGAAAAACATTCTGTTGACAACAGAACTTATGATATTTTGTATCGTTTGTTTCAATGTAAAAAACACAAACCCTCATCCTTTCAAGTAATACCAACGTTAACACACGAATGACGTTTACAGTAAAATTAATATGATGTAATAAATTGTTCTTAATTCTATTGCGCCTTTTGCTTTGCCTGATTACACATTAGCTGTCTGGACGTTTTTTCGATAAGGTGCGTTACTGTTTTTGGCAGAAATGGTTTCTGGTTTTTGTATAATTTGTTATACGCTAGCTCGGAGTTTACTAGTTAACAAAAAGGTACATTAATAAAGATATACCGTTTCTTCACACTGTCGCTTGTAGGTTTTTACTTTGATCTGCAACTTCTCGACCAGATCCTGCATCCTTGTGAGGTTCTTTTTATCCTCTTCTGCTTGATATGTGATCTCCTTGATTCTCCTCTCCGACTTCCGAGTTTGTTTCGTGATATCAACACATCTTCTCTGCTCAGAATCAACCTCGTTTTCAAGTTCACGCACCTAAATTTCATATTTATTGTTCAGTTAAAGTACAAAGCACTTGATCAATCTTACTACAATGTCAAATCGTTTTTGACTAAATAATCAACTTTGTTTCTTTTTTCAAATCCCAAAACTAAACTATTTTTTTACTAAGTTTTAAAAAAAAAATATATGGATTTTTGAAGCAAGTTACACATCTGATTTAGCAAAAATTTCCTTGTCTCCAACGTTTGACATTTTTAATTATTACAATCTTACTCTGGTCTCTAGTTTTTGAAGCTGTTTTCTTCCACCCTTCAATGCAACTTGTTCAGCTTCGTCCAATCTCATTTGTAAATCTTTAACATGTTGTTCAATGTTCTTCTTCATTCGTTCTAGATGAGAACATTGGTCTTGTTCCTTCTTTAACTCCTCTGCCATCATTGACGCCTAAAATTAGTTAAGTAAATTTATCAATACCATGATTTGAAATACCTTTTTTTAAGTATATTTATCCTTGATGTGGAAAGGTCAACTTTACGACTTCAACATAGTGTAACAACTGTTACCCCGACCCAATCTTAAGTTGACTTTGATAGTTTGGGATATTACTGATTATAGTTGCCCAATAATCAAGGTGCTGACTAAGCAGGAGTTTTTTGTTTATGGCGCATTACTTAAAGGCGCAACAATATGAGAGCAGTTAGGATCGAACACAAGACCTCAATTATTGTAGTTTTAAAGTCTTTATAAAGTCTTATTAATACTTCTTACTTTTGTAGAATAACATAAAAATTTAAAACTTTGCGTCAAAACATTGTATCGAAGTTTTTATTTAAATAAAACAGCAAGAGTCCAACCAATTTAGTATAAAAATCTTTAAATTAAAGCTAAAACAAATATTTACATCAGTGATCGCCTTTTTGGCCTTCTCTTCAGCATTTCTTTGTTCCTGGATAGATTCTTCAATCTCCCCCTGTAAGTTCTGGACCTCTCCTTCCAGTTTTCTCTTCTGGTTGATCAACGCAGTGTTCTGTGTGTAAAGTAAGTTGGAACGTTCGCTAACTTCCATCAACTCTCCTTCTGCCATCTTTCTTCCTCTCTCTGCTTGCTCCAAACTTGATCTCATTTCTTCAACTTCGGCCTAAAGTTAAAATACAACAAAAAAATGTTAGAAAAATAGATGAAGGTCTAATGTTAATGTCTTTGAGGTAGCTACGTAGTTTAATAAACTTAATGAATAGAAAAGTAATTTAAAACGGATCAACTTAGCTTAATTTTTTTTAGTATAGCCTATAGAATTTTAAAACTTTAAGCTTTTAAATCTTTTTCTCTTACCATCAAAAGGTTGGCCCTTCTGTCTACCACCGATTGTTGTTCTTCTAAATCGTCATTTCTATGTGCAACCTCATCCATTTGTAGTTGTAAGTCCTACAATTATATAAGGTTACATTATACAAAAAACATTGAAACTATACTTAATATTTCAAGAAAAATAATACAAAAAAAGCAAAAATAAATTCAACGGCAAACAGTCAAGGTTTTTTTAATTTAAACCACCTCTTTAGCAGAGCCAAAAAAGAACATTTTTTTATTTTTATTTTTTTTTATTTTGATTTTCGCGCATTGATAAAAGTAAATAATAAATACGATATAGAATTAATATTACAACAATGCGACGGGAAAAAATTACAAAATCAATTTAATGATTTAAAACATGCCAAAAATATTAATGTTAACACAAAGATTTTAAGTATGTTATGGCATGGTCACCAAACCCAAACTTTATGCCATATCATTGTTTTTTTAGACTTGATTAGTCCAAAGTCCAAAAATGTGGAAAAAAAAGGAAACGTGCTAATTCAGATTTTTCTGAAACAAAAATGTGTCTAAGCTTATATTTAAAATTAACAACCTTGTTAGATGCATGAATGTCCTTGAGTTGCCTGATCGCATCCTGTGCTTGTCTGTTTGCATGACTTAACTGCATCTCTAGATCATTGATGTCACTTTCCATCTTCTTTTTCATCCTGACAGCTTCTGATCTTGCTTTTCCTTCAGCATCCAAAGTGGCCTGCATAGACTCCAAAGAACGTTGGCCAGCTCGCCTAAGCAAATTTTACAACATGTATACTAAATTTTTTTCAAACCAAATTAATAAAATCTAAAGTATAATCAAACCAAAAAAATATTAAACTGCTTTGTCCTTTGACTACTCTTAATTACTACATAACAATAATTAATATGGCTTTATCTACGAAAAACAATATCAAAGGGAGTGGATTCAATCCCCACTGATCTCATGATGTAGCGCCATTGAGTAAGAGGCTATAAATGATATGAACTCCTACTGACCCAGCGCTTAATCAGCAGTATAATTATCCGGCAATTATTATCCATAATATCCCAAACTGCCATAGACAACTCGAGACTGGGTCGGAGTAACTGATGTTACACTATGTTTAAGTCGCGCATTCGACTTTCCCACATCGAAGAAAAAGATATATACAAATAAAAAAATTATAAAAAAATTGTAATGGCTGACCTGGTGTTATCAATATCTTCATCTTTTTCATGCAACCTTCTCTCAAAATCTTGTTTGAGTTGAGCTATCTCGATCTGAAGTCGCAGAACTTTGCTCTCCTCGTTTTCAAATGCACCTTCTGCTTCTTCTAGTGCACCCTTTAAAATAATTTATTGAAGTCATCAGTAATCTTTAAAAAACCCTAATCCTGAAGTTATATATAAACAAATATATATATATTTTTTAATGTGGAATGGTTGAATGCACGACCTAAACATAGAGTAACATCAGATACCCCGACCCAGTCTCGGGTTGACTTTGCTAGTTTAGGATGTTATAGATTATAATTGCCCAATAAACAAGCTGGTGATAAAGTACCGACTCAGCAGGAGTTTATACCGTTTATAGCACCTTAATTAATGCTGCTACAGCATAAGAGCAGTGAGAATTGAACCTATAATATCATTTAGTGACGCCAAAAGTGATGACCACTACACCACGCTGCAGGTATTTAAATAAAACAATTGCTTGACACCAAACAGCATCTCACCTGTAATTCACTTCTTTCGTGTTCTAAACTTCTTCTCATTTTCTCAAGTTCGTGAATACTTTTCCCTCCTTCTCCCAGCTGATCTGTTATATCTGCTATCTCCTCTACATAGGTGAACAAAAAAGTGGTTAGCTATTGGTAGACACAATTTAAGTAAACGGAAAAAAAGTATTTTCAAAAAAGTAAATTTTTTTCTAATGTAGATGAATTAAAACAATAACATGGTTACTTAAAATGGTCACATAACTTAAAAATCGTACGGAGGTGTTGAGTTTAATTCCCACTGCTTCCATGTCAAATATTTTTGCTTAACCAGCATCAAAGATCAAATTATTAAGATGGTATAGACCTACCATGTAAATTCTTATTCTCTCTTTTAATTGTCTCTAGCGCCTCTAAAGACTCCTCATAAGCATTTTTCATCTTGAACAACTCGGTCGAGAGAGCTCGTCCTTCTTTCTGACTCAGCTCAAAGTCGACTTGAAGTTCCTCTTGTTTCTCTTTGTGCTCAGCCAAGATCTGTGATCAAAAATATTTAATTTTTTTTTGTATTTTAGGTAAATCTAGTTCATGTTTATCTTTATAAACTAACAAATTTATATCTTTATTCTTGTTGTAGAAAAGTTGAATGCGCGGCTTGAACATGGAGTAACACCAGTTACTCCAACCCAGTCTCGAGTTGCCTGTGGCAGTTTGGGATATTATAGATTAAAATTACCCAATAATTATCCTGCTGATTAAGTGCTGGCTGAGCAGGAGTTTATACCGTTTATAACACCTTACTCAGGGGCGCTACAGCAAGAGAGCAGTGGGAATTGAACCCCCACCTCATTAGCGGTAAATCTAATTGTTTCTTTATGGGTATGTATACAAAAACCTTACTGTTATCTCAACATAAGACACCAAAAAATAAAAATTTTCTTTTGGCTACATATTTAAATATTGCTATACATAATATATACATAACATAATAGAAGCGGTAAACATTTAATGCGACTACATTTTGGCAGTAAGCAATTTATAGACTTACTTTATAATAGAGCATCTAGATCTAACATCGGGTGGTTACCTAGCATATAAATATATAAAAACAAACTCTAACCTTGTCAAAATTTCTTTGCTTTTTGTCCAATGCTGCAGCAGCTCCATTCGACTTCTCCAAATCAATGACAACGTCCTCTAATTCACCTTGCAACCTCGATTTTGTTTTCTCCAAACTTGAAGCTTTTGCTTGAGCAGTTTCTACAGCTTCCTCTGCTTCTTGCAAGCGAGTTGCTAGTTTCTTTCTAACGTTTTAAATTATATTTTTATGCCAAGAATTAAAAAAAATATAATTCATTAAAGTAAGAGAATAATAATTTGAAAAATAATTTAATTGTAAGAAAAATTTGCAAATTGAGTTGTACAAACAAGCAAATAAATGGTTATCTTAATTCATTAATTTTAAATACAAGCCTACTAATATTTTATTAAATTTCAAGTTATTAAATAAAAACTTACTTGGCTTCTTCCAGTTCTTCAGTTCTTTGTATAGCATCAGTTTCATATTTGGTTCTCCATTGAGCAACCTAAACAACATTTGTAGTTTTAATTAATGTTAAAGATAAACAACGTATAATACTGTATTTAATTGCATTTCTTTAAGAAGTGTATTGCTTCATAAACAGTATTACAATTTTTGTTTATATTAATGGTAGTGTAAAGATTAAAAGTGTCAATGTTTTTAACCAAATGCACAAATATAATATTACAAATTAATAAAAAATAATAAAGCTTTAATATATGTTTAAGATTTTCTTTTATGTATCTACTTACAGTATTTCAAGCCACAATTTTACTTGACATACTTTTGAATTTTTAGATATATTATTACAGATTTTACCAAGCTACAAACCTCTGCATTTGCTTTACTTAAACTCCTCTGAAGTTCAGCTTTTGCTTCCTGTTCCTCCTCATATTGCTCCCGAAGAAGATCGTTGTCATGACGAGCTCCTTGTACTGCATGAGCGAGCGCATTCTTGGCCTAGAAAAAATATTGTAAACTTTGATGTAAAAAAGTGTCAATTGTTTGAAATTTTGCAAGTGTTAATTTAAGGTTCATGTTTTTATTACAATTAAGTTTTTTATGCAAACAGACAGTTAAAAAAAGTAAATATTAAATATTTAAGCACTAATATTTAACCTTAGATTCCTCTTCAAGTTGCCTCTTAATTTCCTCAAGTTGTTGTTGTAGAGAGTTTCTGGTTCGATTATATTGATTCATCAACGATTCCTTCTCTTCAACCAACCTTGATAACTCACCCTAAAAAGTTCGTAAAACATTAATTTATTCCACCAAAAAATCATAGTTTTAATAAATAATTTCTTAAATACCTTTTTCTGGCCAATTTATAACCTTATTTTTTATATATATCTTTATCCTTGATGTGGAAAAGTTCAATGCAGGACTTAAACATAGAGTAACATCAGTTACCCCGACCCAGTCTCGAGTTGCCTTTAGCAGTTTGGGATATTATAGATTATAATTGCCCAGTAATTATGCTGCTGATTAAGTGCTGGATCAACAGGAGTCGTACCGTTTATAGCGCCTTACTCAAGAGCACTACAGCATGAGCTAAGTGGGGATTGAACCCACAACCTTATGTGTGGTGTAGCAAGTGTTTTTACCACTACACCAAGCTGCCGGTTAATTATTAATATTGTTGGATTTTAAAACTGCAAAAGAAAGATTTTTTTCAGTATTTAAATATGAATAACATTTATTATAAAATATACTCAAAAAGAAATACTACTTACATTCTCACTAGAAAGTCTTGCATGTTTCGCATTAATTTCTTTTAAGTCTCTCTGCATTTGATCATTCTTAGATTTAGCTTCCGATAATTGATCTTCCAGGTTCCGCCCAACTTTTTCAAAACTTAACTAAAAATTTATAAAATTTTGTTAATAATTAGTTTAGAAAGATTGCAACATAAAAATCCACCTTGAGATTATTAGGTGCTGGCAAAAAAAAAGATTTTTAGAAGCCGAAAAATGTAAAATTATTAGTTTTAAAACATACTTTAATTAATAAAAATTTTAAATTTTAAACAAATATCAAAACCCATTTTGCCTTTTTTAAATTTAAAACAAATTATGTTTCAACTTGTAGTTTATCCTAGATTAAACAAACTGATCTAATATAAAGCATTGTTAAACAACAACAATTAAACAGTTACCTTTTGTTTTGTCACAACTTCCACATTGCTTGAAAGATCATCAATCTCCATTTTCATTTCACTTTTTTCTTTCTCAAGTTTTTGTTTTACTCTTTGTAAATTATCAACCTAAAGATATTAAATCAAATGTAAAATAAAATTATAGAAAATTAAAGTGTAAAAGCCTTATTATACATGTATGTTGCTGTAAGAAATAAATTGATTTTAACATTAAGTTGTAGATTTAGACTGTTAAAACAAATTGGAAGCATTATCCGATAAAAATAAATTCCCACAAATTGATAAAATTGTTTACAAAGATTAAATAAATTAATATATATATTATATATCTTTATCCTCGATGTGAAAAGGTGCTACCTCGACCCAGTCTCGAGTTGCCTTCGTCAGTTTGGGAAATTTTTGAGTATTGGCCTAGCAGGATTCAGATTGTTTATAGTGCCTTACTTAAGTGCGCTACAGCATAAGAGCAGTGGTAATCGAACCCAGGACCTCAAGTAGTGTAGCAAGTGTTTTAACTACTACAACACGCTGTCAGTAGTTGAGAAGTTATCCTTATAAATGCACTTAATTTTATACTCATTTACTTGCATACTAATACAAACAAACTAAAGTAGTAAACCAACCTGTTCGCTTAGTTCAGCCAAAGTGTCTGCATGTTTTTTCCTCATTGTTGAAACCATTGCTTCATGTGCCAAGTTCGATTCCTCGCATTCACGTCTTAGTTTACTGTACTCAGCCTCCCTTCTCTTGTTTAACTCAATCTACAAATAAAGTAAGTGAAAGTTATAAAAAAAAAGTAATGAAGTACGAACAAGTAATAGAAATGTACAAAAAAGTAATACAGAAGTACAAAAAATAGAAAAGTACAAAAAAATAAATATTCTACTTTTATTTAATTTTTAAAATTAATTTAATTATAGTAAAATTTTTAGAAAGGCTTTATATATCTCAACTAAGCTTTCAGTATTATTGATATGTGATCACCTGAGCAACTGTAGCTCCTCCAGACTCCTCCAACCTCTCACTAATCTCTTCCAACTCTCTGGACATATCAGTCCTCTGTTTCTCAACCTTTGCTCTACCAGCACGCTCTGCATCCAGTTCCTCTTCAAGCTCTTCAATGCGAGCCTAAGTAAAAAGGCATATGTTAAAGGGACTATGTAGCCAAAAGATTTATTTTTTAATTGTTATATTTTTGTAACTTGCACAAAGATACCAATATTTTTAAAATTGATTATGCAGTTTTTAAAATATAAGAATTTAAATTATAAATAAAAGTCTAAAAGCCAATTAAACTTTTAGGGAAAAACATAGTTAATTCGCTCCCCAGTAATCTCATGCTGTAGCGCCCTTAAGCTGTGGCGCAAGGTGCCATAAACAGTATGAACTGCTACTAAGCCAAAACTTAATCAGCAGTTATCCGAGAACTATATTCTGATATATCCCAAACTGCCGCAGGCAACTCGAGACTGGGTCGGTGTAACTGTTGTTAATCTATGTTTAGGTTGCGCATTTTGACTTTCCCACATCGAAGATAAAAAAATATAAAAAAAACAAACCTGCAGTTCTTTAATTTTTCTCTGAAGTTGGGAAATAATACTTCTCTCATCTTCTAGCTTGGTTGTGATCTGATTATACTCAAAATCCTTCTTCCTGATCTTCTCCTCCAGTGTTTGCCGATCATTCTCAAGATCCATGATTGTTTCCTGAGACAATCGAATATCTCCTTCTTGTTTGCGTTTTGTTCGCTCGAGTTCCATTCGAATTTTCTTTTCTTGTTCAAGAGATGCTTCCAACTAAATTAAAAAATATACTCAAGATTTCGAAAAATATATTTATATATATTTAAAAAATTATAAGTTAGTTAACATTTGTTGTAAAGAACCTTAACTGATGTCAGTTATTTATTTGCCTTTATTATAAGAAGAGTAGTAAAAAAAGTAAAAAAATTCTGTTCGTTATCAGAAATATTTTTATATTTATTTTTTTAAAAGATTTTTTGCGCATTTATGAACATGATTAAAAAAGTAATCAGTTAATTTTACTTTTTTTTCATTTTTCAACACAACAAAAAAATGATAAAATCAATTTTATGATTTAAAACATGCCATAAACAACAATGTTAACAAAATAACTTCAAAGTAATTATAGCATGGTCACACAATTCAATATATCTAATAAATCATTAACAACAACTTAATTTAAAATTACTCACATCGTCAACTTGCTGTTCCAACTTTGATTTTTGTTTTGACAAAGTGTTAACTTTATCCTCTTCTGTTTGAAGGTCATCGAGTGTTTGTTGATGAGATTCTTGCAACTGTTTTTTTTCCTTGTTCGTTTTCTCCAAATTTTCTTCCAAGTTGGAGAGTTCTTCTTTCAAGTTTTTAGCCTAATAACATTTTTTTATTTGTTTATATTAAAAATCTTGTTAAATCTTAAAATTAAAAAAAAAAAAATTTAACATATTTTTTTTCTGAGAAGCAACTGTACATTATTATCAGTAACTGTAAAATTTTTGATCAAACAAAGACTTGAAAAGTTTGAAGTTAAATTATTAAAACTATGTTAGTTTTGTTCAAAAAGTTAAAACTACACAACTAAGTAAAAATTAATTAAAACTCATTAAGATTGTTTAAAATGATTCAATGTAGAGTTGGTTAAAAAAATCAATGAGCAAATGTAAAATACCATTAAAAGAACAAATGTAAACATCAAAGAGTAAATGTAAAGTAATAAAAATTTTTGAAGCTTATAAATTTTAAATAAACATGAACTTAAAACAATTAGTAAACCTTATTCTCAGTTGCATGCTTTTCCTTTTCCACCCTAGCAAGAGTAAGTTCAAGATCATCAATGTCTTTCTTCAGCTCAGAGCATTCATCCTCCAGTTTCCGCTTCTTTGAGAGCATGTCGTTATTGGCTTCCTCTTCATCTTCCAATCTCTCTTCAATATCTGTTAAAAATGTTTTATTTTTATTGTTAAGACAAAGGTATGAAAAATTAAAAAGAAAACTCAGTTACATAAGAGGTAAATAAAATGCAGTTTTGTAAATAAACAGAAAAACCATTTTTTTTAAGTAAAGAGGTTTAAAGATTTTCTGATTTCACAAAACTTACCTTTAATCCTTGATTCCATTTCCACTTTAGACTTGATGAGTTGTTCACATCTGTCCTCTGAATCTTGCAACACATCTTGCTCCTAAAATATCATCACATTTCAGAAAAACATAAAGTTACTCAGTAATGAAATTACAAGACAACCACAGATTGTTTAAATACAAATCGTTTTGACCTTTTTTTACACTAGTTGATTAGCTATACATAAACTTTCTGAAGAAAAAAACAAACTTACAGAACTTAGTCTTAACACGAGATCATTCTTCTCTTGGATAAGCACAACCTGTGCATCTTCCAGCTCCTGCCTCCTCTTCTTTTCCTTATCTAATTGCTCCTTGGCATCCTCCATCTCCTTCTCAATAATCTCCATCTCCTTAGCGTTCTCTGCAGACTTCAGGAGAGGTTTAATCTTGAACATTAATCTCATCCATTCCCAGTTCCGAACAGCAAGGTAGGCTCTGATGTTGGCTTGAATTAATGCACAAGCCATTCTAAAATACAAAATAAAATTAAATTTCTTAAAAACATAAAACAATTTGGAAAAATGCATGTTTGTTAAACAGTTATATATATATTTTTTTGTATATATCATTATCCTTGATGTAGAAAAGTTGAATGCGCGACTTGAACATAGAGTAACACCAGTTACTCTGACCCAGTCTCAATTTGCCTGTGGCAGTTTGGAATATTATAGATTATAATTGCCCGATAATTATGCTGCTGATTAAGTGCTGGCTCAACAGAACTTCATACCGTTTATAGCGCCTTACTCAAGGGCGCTACAGCATGAGATCAGTGGGGATTAAACCCACAACCTCATGTGTGGTGTAGCAAGTGTTCTTACTACTACACCACACTGCCTGGTAAAGCTAGTAATTATATATAAATAAATTATACAATAAAATATTTAACATAAGTTTAAAAGAATTTCAAAAAATATATAACATTTAAAATGGACAGCAAGACTATGTTGTGTGAATAAAATCATCCAAGTAAAAATTTCAAATTATTACACACAGATATAACTTACGTAAAAAAAGATTTGCTAAATAATATTAATAGTCAAAATATGTAAAATTTTAAATGACGCTTGCCTTCTTTCTAACATCTTCTGAAACTCGATCCTCATATATTTCCCCCTCACTCTAGCTTGTAACTTCATTATAATAATACTCAATCTTTCATCTCTCATATCTTCCAATGTACCAAGCATACCGGCTTTAAAGAATATCTGAAAAAAAATTAGTTGTCAATGTAAACCTCACCAAGCATAGATTTTAAGTTTGATTGACAGGTTAAAAAAAAATTACAAAATAAAAAAGTTTGAAGTAATTTGTTTTTGTCTTTTTTGACCTATCCAACAAAATTCATTTACATGTAAATACAAAAAAATAAAAAACTTTTACTATTTTAATGTAATTTTTATTGTTTTAAAATAGTAGAGAATACAGCAGAATACCTTAGTGTTGCCAAATCGATATTGAGCAGTATCCAAATCCAGAGTTGCCATTAATTTCTCTGTTGCTTTCTTGCTGTCCACAAACTGTCCATGTGGTATTGCATTTGGGTTCAAAATTCGATACCTTAAAACAATTTAAGAAATTGATCGTTTTAAAACAGTTAATCGTTTTAAATCTGAAGTTTTTTAAAATGTTTTAGATTTATTTTTTCTAGAAGTGGAAAGGAACAACCTAAACTCAAAAAGACATAAGTTACCCTTACCCAATCTCAGGTTACCTTCTGCAGTTTAGGATTTTATAGAATGTAAATGCCCGATAATTAGGCTGATGATTAAGTGTTGGCTCAGAAGAAGTTTTTACTGTTTATAGCGTCTTACTCAAGGACTTAAGAGCATAAAAGCATTTGGAATTGAACCCAGGACCTCATGTAATGAAGCCAAGTGTTCTGACCACCACTTAACGCAGTCAGTATATTTAAACAAAAAGCCTTTAAAAATATAATTACATTATTCAAAGAATTACAACAAAATCACTATTAAATTTTAGTCAAAAAATTACCTCTGTTTAAACTCAGCATATAGAATTCTGCTTGGAAAACCTTTCCTACAGATCCTAATACCCTCCAACACACCATTACATCTAAGCTGATGTAAAGTAAGATTGCTGTCCAGAACACCTGGTGTTTTCTGTTCATTTGGGATGATACAGCGAACAAAATGAGGTTGGGTGGATCTCAAGTTAGCCATCAGCCGATTCAAAGACTCCTATAGATACATGGATACATGCAAGTAGTTGTGTTTAACAATGCTAAATTTTAAAAACTTTGTAATCCTGATGAACTGTTTTACTTTTTTGGCTTGGTCTAAAGATGTTTTAAGTAGTTAGGTATAATATCATCTTTGTGCTATTGTATAAGCTTTAACAGAAAAAGTTGCTGCTACATAAAATACTTTGATATATCATTGATAAAAATGTTGTCAAAGCATTACTAACTGGTTTATACAAAAAGGTTCATTTAGAAATATAACTTTTCATCATAAACATACCCTGTGTAGAGATGAAACAGTTTGAAAAGAACCACCCTTGGCTCTCCTACCTTTCTTTCCTCCTCCACCACTGCTTGATGCTGGAACAAAATAATCGTAATTTGTAAAAATCAAATGCATTTACTCTAACCTTAATATTATTGAACAATTAGGAAAAATAAACTGAGGACCATATATCTGGTTATATATTTGGTTAACTGGCAGCATGGTGTAGTGGTAAAAACACTTTGCTATACTACATGTGGCCTTGGGTTCGTTCCCTACTGCTCTCATGATGTACACCCTTCAGTTAGGTGCAAAAAACAGTATAAACCACTGATGAATACCTTATTAGCAGCTTATCCTAAACTGCCAAAAACAGCTTAAGACTAGTTTAGGGTCACTGATGTTACTCCATGTAAAGGTCGTGAAGTCGACCTTACCACATCAAAAATAAATAAATATTTAAAAAAATAAATAATGTAAAGTTGATCCCCATTATAATTAAACTGACACTTGTTATTACTACCCACAATGCAACGTTACCATAACAACAACTTACTGTCTTCAGGTGAAACATATTCTTCCCAGACCAAGGCCAAAACTTTAAGTGCTGATTTCTTGTACAAAGCAACAACTGAGTTATTCAGAGGATCTTTGTTCTTTTGAAGCCATCCTGTTATATTGTAACCAACCTAATGTAAAAAGTAAAAAAAGTTAAATATTAGAAATAATATAAAATTAATGAAATAAAAGCAAAGGTTTTTATTTTTAATACTTATAATGCTTTTGTATTTTTTTTAATACTCATAATTTTTATTTTTAATACTTATTATGCTTTTGGCCTACATAGGTAAAAACAGATGTAAAAATTATCCTTTTACAGTTTTGGATCATTACAATGTTAAAGTTTAATCCAGTTACCCATTACTTTTTAGGTAATTTTAAGTTAAAATTAAATTTATACAATATGGTTTGTAATATTTAAATTGATGTTTTTTTATTCTAATATTTACAGTATTTAAGAAAAAACTTATGCAGCTTTGGTTATGTTCCCTACAAGATTATAACAAATAACTTTATAAATAAAATGTGTCGTAACTTTCTTTTTTTTTCCGTACAATTTTATTTTGTTATTTCGTCACTCCTTTGTTATAGTTTTATTTTTTTGGTGTATATTCTGTAAAATGTATTTTATTTATCGCATTTATTATTAATATAATATATACTGGGTTTGGTGACCATGCCATAACATATTTAAAATCTTTATGTAAACATTACTACTTTTGGCATGTTTTAAATCATTAAATTGATTTTGTCATTTTTTCCCGTCGCATTGTTGTAATATTAATTGTATATCGTATTTATTATTTACTTTTATCAATGTGCGAAAAACCAAAAAAAAAATTATAACTCACAATTCCAGCATAGTGAATAAGCTCAAAGTGAGCTTCAAACTTTCTCTTTATCTGAGGTCTTGGTTTGATGAAGTTGTTAGATTTACCAAGATGGTTGGTGTACAACTTCTCCTTAAAAGTTTGATCAGATGCTTTTGGAAACATGCATTCCTCTTCCAGTATTGACATTATACCAAGAGGCTAAAATGTTAAGATACTAAAAATGTTAAATTATTATGCATCGATTTTTGAAGCAATTTTTATGGAATGGAATTTTTTTTGCATTTTAAAGACATTAAAAAAAAAATTAATGATTTAATAAAGTCAAAATAAAATAAAACAAAGCTGCTTTAATTCTATAAGTAAAAAAAATTAATTCTGTAGTAAAAGCATTGTTAATTTGCTAAGTACTTAGTAAACATATTGTTTAAAACAACAGATTTGATTTTGAAAATGGTCTAATAAGAAATAGCCACCAAACAAAAACTCAATGTTTTATAAAGTATGCTTTATGATACCTAATTTTATAACGAATAGAAGTAATTACATTACATGAAGAAGAAACTGTACCTTTTCAATCAGCTCAATGCAGGCTTGTAGATCCAACCCGAAATCAATAAACACCCAATCAATTCCCTCCCTTTTATATTCCTCTTGTTCAAGTACAAACATGTGGTGGTTGAAAAACTGTTGAAGTTTTTCGTTGGTGAAGTTGATGCAAAGTTGCTCAAAACTATTTAACTACAAATATAGAAAAATTGGGTTGTTTAAGTTAAAGTTAAGTTACATTTCAAAAAATAAAAGTTACATTTCAGAAATAAAAGTTACATTTTAGAAATAAAAGTTACATTTTAGAAATAAAAGTTACATTTCAGAAATAAAAGTTACATTTCAGAAATAAAAGTTACATTTTAGAAATAAAAGTTACATTTCAGAAACAAAGTGTTAAAATAATTGCTAATATGTCAAAGATTACAGGTTATAATTTAACTGAGTAAAAGTATTTGTAGGTTAAGAGAAACATTTAAACATTTTTAAATCATAAATAGACATTAAAATGAATGCAAAAATTTTTTATTTTTTCTACTTTGAAAATGTTGTGCCAAAAATATTAATTTTGGTACACACCTAATTTTTGTTATGTTATCTAAATATGTATTTATTGTTTTAACTATTTAAAATAAATGAAATATTTATATTGTGAAGTTAAATGTAACTTACATCAAATATCTCAAAACCAGCAATATCAAGCACTCCAATAAAGAAACTTCTCGGCAAATTAGTTTTTAAAGTTTCGTTGATTTTCTTTACCAACCAACTAAACAGACGATGAAAAACAGCCTAAAAGTTAAAATAATTTTAATATTATATATATAACCTATTAAGATTTAAATAAAACAAGATTTAAATAACAACATTAAAGTTAAAAATTTCAAAAAAAGGCTTTTATGCAAAGAATTTTTATATTAAATTATTTAAAACTGAAAAAAAAACATTTTTCTATGATATTTATTTTAGTCTTTTGTTAACTTTTTTAAAATTTGAATTACCGAAATTATACAAAAAAAACTATATGTTCACTAAAATAAAAAAAATTTACCTTGGACAAGGCCCCAATAGCAAAATAAACCTGCTGCACAGTTTGTCCTTTGGTAACATAATCATTCCCCACCCTTACTTTAGGTTGTAAGAGAGCTTTCACAAACTCAGAGGAGTTTATACCAAGTAAGTAAGTTATCTTATCAGCATCTGTAACATAAAAAACATTAATTTTTAAATAATGCATATTGTTATAACCTAGAATCACAAAAATAAGACTATAAAACAGATAAGATAGTTTAAAACAATACCAAAATGGCTAGTAGGTTATTTTATCATCATCTGAAAAGGGGCATTATTCAACTATATAAAAGTGTTGAACAATGTATGTTTTGAACTAAAAATTCATGAATAAAACAGACAAAAAAGTTCAAAAATATCCCAAAAAAAATAAATTTTAAGATTAAAAGGTAGGAAAAGATGTCCTTTGATCATTTGGTAGGTTACATTTTTTATACAAAAATAAACTCAAATTTAAATACAAAAAATGTAAGTGTATTTAATTTTAACAATTAATGAAGTATAAAAAATTAGCAAGTTTTCTTCTTGTTTAAGCACAATGCCTGTTAAAACTACTTACCTTCAGTTCCATCAGCTTCAGCTTGTTCTTCTCTAGGTTTCTGCTTGAACTTCATGTTTCCAGAGTGCATAATGGCTCCCATGATCTTGTAGATTCCATTCTTCTCCTCTTGGCTAAAACCAAGAACATCAAAAGCGCTCTAAAGATCAAAGTTTAATATTGAAATTGTCAAAATACATTTTCTAAAATTTGTTCAATAAATATACATTTTTGACAAACAGGAAAAAATCATTTTTATATCAAAGTTTATATAAATAATTAAAAATATGAAGCAATTAAAGATTTTAATTCTACATTAGATCTAAACATATTAAACATTAATTAACCACTGTTAAAGTAATGGTTTAAATCAATATTTCGTGTGTAAAGTTGACTTAATTTTAATTAAATAAAGAATCGAATACATTTCTAATATATAAATTTAAATATTGCATTAGGCTACACATGTTTAGAATACAAGATAATATTTTTTTGTACATAATTAAAAATATGAAGTCAATAAACTTCCTAATTTTACATCAGGTCTGGGTCTAACAAATAATAATTAACCACAGTTGATAATTTGAGTTTAAAAAGTTTGCATAAATTCGTTTAAATTTTACCAAACAAACTTACATCGGTTGCCTTCAACTCATCTCCATCATCCAATCCAGCGACAGAAACCTCGCCTTGTGACATAAACTTGTAGTCATATGGGTCTGTTGTCACCAACAACATCTCTGTGAAAATTTAAAGTTTGATTTGGTGGTTATAATAAAATAACAAAATTTGTATTCAGAAAATAATGCAGTTAAGTCAACAATTTAAACTTATTTTAGATAATATTTCTGCAATAAGAATGTGAATTTGGCCTTCTAACATTGAAGATAATAAAGTTATTTTACAAAACCTAAAATTTGGAAATTCTAAACCTGATTTTTGCTAATTAAAGTCTTTTAAGATTATGGTATTTAATTAAAATAAGTTTAACACAGACCCAGCAACTCAGGTTTCACTCCAGAACATATTTGATAGAAAATATGAAATCCTCTCTCCCCGCCTTGTTGGAAGATCACTCGAGATTTCTCAAGAAGATCTGAACAAAAAAAAATTATTTTTAAGTTTTGATTATAATATCAGTATAATCATATTAATGTGAAACTGACAGCGTGGTTTATTAGTAAAATCACTTGCTACACCATATGAGGTCCTGGGTTTGTTCCCCAATGCTCCCATGCTGTAGCACCCTTGAGTAAGGCGCTATAAACAGTATGAACTTCTGCTGAGCAAATACTTAATCAGCAGCTTAATAACAGGGCAATTATAATCTACAATATCCCAAACTGCCACAGGCAGCTCAAACTAGGTTAGGGTAACAGTTATTACTCTATGTTTAGTTAGCGCGTTTAACCTTTCTACATCAGGGAGAAAGTTATATACAAAACGTTTGACTAACTTACATGTTTCAATATCTCCAGATGCTAATTTTCCGGTGTTACCAAACTGAATCCGAATAAATTTTCCCTTCACAAAAAAATAATTTTATAACCACAAAATCCAATAATATTAAACTTAAAATTAGTTCACATTATGCAAAATCTATTTTACAAAAAAGTGTCATTATATTTTTGTTTTGTTTAAAATCTAAAACCAAACTTACAAATCTGGAAGAGTTATCGTTCCTGATAGTTTTAGCATTTCCAAAAGCCTCCATAGCTGGATTTGCTTGGATGATTTGATCTTCAAGAGTTCCCTTGAAGTATCAAATAAAATTATTATTGAATTATTCTTTTTATGAGGTACTAGGTTTAAATCCAACTACTAACAAGTTGTAGTAGGTATTTATATGTACAGTATCATGTTGCAATAACACAAAACAAAAATAAGCTGAAGAGTTAGTAATTTGTCTTTGGTAATGCAAAATAATTAAGAACATAGACTTTACCTTTCCACCAGGTTTTTGGTCATCTGGTTTTGCTTCACCCAGAGCAGCAACAGTGGCAAAATATTGGATTACTTTCTTGGTGTTGACAGTCTTTCCTGCCCCAGATTCACCACTGGAATACAGTTAATGTTAACTATTTTGTTAAATTATTAAAATATATTTTTTCATAGTTAACAAAAAGTTCATAAGTAAGTATTATCCCTTTATGGTACAATATTTTAGCAATAAAATAATTGTTTTTTTTTGTTTCAAAATTAAACAAACTTACGTTATCAACATAGATTGATTTTCACGATCTAAAAATCAAATAAATTCCAATAAAAAACATAGTTTTATGTATAATAATCAAACCTTTTCAAATATTCATTAACTTAAAAAATAAGCAAATACAATACCATACAAATTACACAATATTTCAATATCATTAAAACTACAATAACACTTTACTAATACTGAACAAATAAGAACAACTGACTTCTCAACATATCATTGTAAGCATTATCAGCAATGGAGAAAATATGAGGAGGCATTTCCCCCCTTCTCTTCCCTTTGTAACAACCCACAACATAAGTCTCGTACACCGGTAATATCTTGTATGGGTTGACAGTCACACAAAACAGACCAGAGTATGTCTGTAATAAAAATTTTTTTAGTTTTTTTTATATACATATATATATATATATATATATATATCTTTATCCTCGATGTGGCAAAGTTGACTTTACCACCTTAATGCAGAGTAACAACTGTTACAGGCTCTAGTTGACTTTGGCAGTTTGTGATATTATAAATTATAATTGCTGGTAGTTATGCTGATTATTAAGTGCTGGCTTAGCAAGAGTTTATGCCAATTATGACGCCTTACTTAAGAGCGCTAAAGCATGAGGGCAGTAAGGATCAAACCTGTGACTTAATGTAGTGTATTAAGCATTGACCACTACACTATCTTGCCGGTGGGGTTACTACCAACACCCTGCTGCCAGTAAAAATATTTCACTTACATAAATCATAAACTTCTCATATCTCGCCCTCAGGTTATAAAGCACAGATGCTTCATTTAGATAAGTCATGTTTGCCATGTCTTCTATCATCGCGAACTTTGGTGGATTTTGCTCTTGGAGATTGTCTTCTTTCACGTTTACCTCCTAGAATATTAAATACACACAAATATGTTAAAATATATTTAGAAACAACTGACCCTTAAAATTCTTTGCAAAGATTTATTAGTAAAAAAATAAACCTAATCGACTAAATGTTTAAAAGTGTATACTAGTAAAATACTAACTTAATAAACCTGTATTTATAATGTTATAAACCAGTCTAGAAAATAGGACAGTTTTCAACGAGATCTTGCGCGTGCAAGCATAAAAAATGGTGTTAACGCGCAAGCACGTTTTCGGTATAGCGTGCACGCCTGATTTATGTTTGTGTGTTTTACTTAAATTTGGATTAAATATGTTACCACAAGGCGTATTGTGTGTGTGCTAATTTTTTAAAAAACCAGGCATGCAAAACGCCAATTTTAGGCGCGCATTTTTTTCACCGAAAAAATCTTGTGCGTGCTTGCTGCCCTACTTTCAGACTGGGTGAACATACAGACATAGTTCCTTTAACAAAAAACAAAACACCTTAGTAAAGTTATTCAATATATAAAAATGTGTTATGTTAAAGCAGTTAATTTAAGTTTTTAACATTTTGGAAAATTTATACCTAAACCAATTACTTACATCTCCATTTTCAAGTTTCACCATCTTACATCCCTTCTTCTCAGAAGGTCCCGTAATCTCCCCTTTCTGGTAAACATTCTTCTTACATGGAGCCCATACCTTAAGTTTATGAAAACATTATTAATATCAAAGATATATAAGTGATCTGAGGATAACTACTGTCTAAGAAAGTAAATTAAACACACAGTAACAGGCAGCGTGGTGTAGTGGTAAGAACACTTGCTACACCACACATGAGGTCGTGGGTTTATTCCCCACTGATCTCATGCTGTAGCGCCCTTGAGTAAGGTGCTATAAATGATATAAACTCCCGCTAAGCCAGCACTTAATCAGCAGTATAATTACCGAGCAAATATACCATCTATAATATCCCAAACTGCCACGAGCAACTCGATACTGGGTCGGAGTAACTGATGTTACTCTATGTATAAGTCGCACATTCGACTTTTCCTCATCAAGAATAAAGATATATACAAAAAAAAAAATTGCAGATTTATAACTATTTAATAAAAAACAATTTTAAATATGATGCCTTAATTTAAAAGTGAAGTAAGCTGTATCAATAAATTATCTATTATAAATACAATGAATATACGAACTAGAACAACCACTAAACTAAGATGGCCTAATTCTATAATTTTCTCTACATAAACAAACTACAATTGACAATTCCTTATAAATTTTAAAAACACGTGTCAGTATCGCGAAAAAGGGAATTACCCTGTGTTAGGATAGTTTTATGTAATTTTAAAAGTAAATTTTTAAGTCTTATTTTTGTGTAATTTTAGTAACAAAATAGTTTGATCGAAAATACATTATATATTTAATAATAAACAATCATAAATTTACCGCTTTTTTGCCAGCAAATGGCTGCGCCTGTATCGTTAAAGTTTCCTGTGCAGTTAATCTCAGATAAACAGCAGCAGCTCCAGCTTGAACTGGATCCCAGGATACCATAGTTGTAGCCTAAAATTCTACTGCTTAATAAAAAAAGCCGTAGTTAAAAATTAACGAAATGTTTTCAAAAAATGTTTACGTTTAACTATTCCTAAAAAGTTAAATCCTTTAATTTGCCGTTTTGAACTAGTTCTGTAATCACATGCTAACCAAATGTTTAAGAAATTGATTTTAAATATACTTAACGTAACTTTAAATATAAAATGAAGGGTACCACATTCCAAAAGCACTTAAATACAGCCTTGATGGCGCAGTAGGCAGCGCGTGAGTCTCATAATCTCAAGGTCGTGAGTTCGATCCTCACTTGGGGCATATTTTTTGCCTTATTTAAATTTAAAAAAACATAAACTACACAAAATTGTCCTTTTTTTCTATTTTCTATGGGGTCCACCATCGCTTAAAAAATCACTGAAAATTTATCTATTTTTTTTTTTTTTTTTAAAAGACGTAAAATAGCGTTTAAAACTGTCTACTGCCCTGCCTTGCAAAGTGAATAAAGACATTTACTTGGAGCCGAACACGCCTATTACCCCATCGACTAAGTAACTTGGATTCCTTTTAAGGACTTCTACGTCACAGACAAAGATGATTACTTCATAATGTGAAGTGTTTGATAAGGTCCAGATCTAAATAGAACAAAATTTGCAAGTTAATAGCTTGTATACAGCAAATATGTAAAACTTAATACTTACCAGACCTTACTCATGATAAGATATCTTCACCGGGTCACGTGACTGAATTTTCGTGACGTCATAAATAAAAATACATTTTAAATCTAAATTTTTATTTTTGTATATTACGATTACTCTTACAGACAAATAACGTGAAAATTTTACCTTCAAAATATGCAAATTCCGTACAGATTAATGGACTTAGTAAATTAAAATAACCATAAGCCTAAAGATAATTAGAAATTGTTGTAGTTTTCTTACAGAAATAAATAATATATGCACCGCTAATATAAAACAAATAGAAAAGTTACTACCGATATTTACAAATAACTACGACATTGAGAACTGCATAAAACTGTGGTTATTATACAGCAGAAGTGTGCAAAATATTATCATGAATTACATTAACATTAATCTACTAAACAACGGTAAATTATATAAAAAACATTTGTGTAACTTAAAAATATATGAAACCAATTTTAAAATGTTGCAACCAAAGGTTTAAAAATTCAATTAATTAGTTTTTCATTAACTTAATGATGTTGACATATTTAATTAAAGTTTTTAATAGAAATTTCAACATAGCAACCTTCAAGCTTAAATAAATATCAAAGCATAATAATCGATTGAGCATGTAAAGAAAAGTTAATTTAAGAGTAAGTGCGTGAATTCCATTTAATCAAACTGCATTAAAAGCTCTAAAATAAAAAAGAAATTTCAACAGTAACTAAATAAATTTAATTTAAATTGATTTTTAAAGTCCCATAGGTCAATAGGAGGATATCTAAAATTCCTTTTTTGTCTGTATCGATTATATATCGAGTGAGGCAATAAGAGTCATAACCCATGAGAGTACAAGAGAATAATTTAAATATTCGGGCTAACAATAAAACATATTCGGAACCTAAAATTGCACTAACAAATAAAAACTTGCAGTTGACGTGATTTTAAAATATGAAAAACGCAATAAAAAAACTTAAAAACTGCACAAAGAAAAGGGGTAAAGACGGAATGGGTTATATATATGAATCGAATTGCAACAGCACCTTTATAAAATTACAAATATTACACTAAAATAAACATAACGCTGTACAAAAAAAAAGATGATGATTTTTGTGTTTAAAACAATTTTAAAACTATTTTTCTGAATTGAACCTTACATTTATTCTAGAATTTCTAACTCTAAATCCAGCATCACAAAGAACTCTGTGATTTTACAGAAAAAGAAAGCAGAATTGAGCAAAGAACTACAACAATATATATTCCTATATTACTTTCTACTGTTCGACCAAATATTTAACTGTCTTCGGGATGAAGAGTGTGCCATTGTGCGATTGGTCGTCTTGGTGACGCGAGCATGTCGCTCCAGTGACGTAGTTCGGTGCCTGATGCGTTGCAGCCGAGAATTAGTTTCCCGATGACGTCATTCTTACCCATTCGGTCGTAATCAAACACACTGATAGCGAGTGAGACTTTCTGTAAAAACAATTCAAAAAAGTTAAAATAGTTTTTAAAAAAAAAACAATTTTAAATACAAAACTCTTTAAAGGTTGAGAAAATTAATTAATAGATAAAGTTGTGGGTTCAATCCCCACTGCTCTCATGCTGTAGCACCCTTGAGTAAGGCACTATAAACGGTATGAACTCCTGCTGAGCCAGCACTTAATCAGCAGTATAATTATCGGGCAATTATAATCTATAATATCCCAAACTGCAAAAGACAACTCAAGTCATGGTCGGAGTAATTGATGTTACTCTGATGTTTAAGACGCGCATTTGACCTTTTCACATCGGGGAAAAAGGGTATATATATAAAAAAAAAACTTCTAATTTTGAAAACACAATTGATGTTCAAGTTAATTAAAAAGTTTTAATGTATATTAAGACTGTATGACCAATTTAAACACAAAACAAAATAATCAATAAATTGTAATTAACAAAAAGCAATTCATTTAATAATCCTTATAGTTTAATGTTTTAATTAAGTTTTTAGCTACACCTTTTAACCTTAGTAACATGAAAAAGAAAAATAGCTTAATGATTTTTATAAAATTTCTAAACACAAGTTACTTCACAATATAGAGATTTTAAAGGCTTATGTATATTTCATTGAAATCAATAAATTTTGGAACTAATCAATAAAGCAATTGTTAATCAAAACCTATCCTTCAAGCAATAGCAGTGCATAGTCTAAGCTATTTTTTTGTATATAATTTTATCCTTGATGTGGTAAAGTGGAATGCGCGACTTAAACATAGAGTAACATTAGTTACTCCGACCCAGTCGCGAGTTGTCTGTGGCAGTTTGGGATATTATAGATTATAATTGCCCGATAAATATGCAGCTGATTAAGTGCTGGCTTAGCAGGAGTTCATACCTTTTACAGCGCCTTACTTAAGGGCACTACAGCATAATAGCAGTGGGAATTGAACCCACGACCTCATGTGTGGTGTAGCAAGTGTTCTGACCACTACACCACGCTGCCAGTAAATTTATTAAAATTATTGTCTTTTGCTTCATATAATAAACTGTTTTACACTTAAACATACTCAAAAGCTAATCTATGATACGACTGCTATCTTAGAATACACAACAAAAAGTAAATAAATTTATCATAAGAAAACAAACCTGGATTTGTTCAAATGGAACCTCAAAACTGAACGATTCATTGAAATAGGGGTTCAAAGTATTTTTCTTGATTGTGGTTTTCTTCTTTTTCAATCTCTTGCCACCCTGAAAAAGTAAAGCATTTGCTGGTTAAGATAAGTGAACTACATAATACTGTTAAGTAAAAAAAATACTGTAATAATTTAAGTAATATATCAGAATAAACAAAAAAGTAACAGCAAAAATTTCTTTTAGAATTACTTAATAAATAGCATGACCAAAAAATACATTTTTTTTGTAGATATCTTTATCCTCGATGTGGAAAGGTCAACTTTATGACCTAAACATAGGGTAACACCATCACCCTGACCCAGTCTCAAGTTGCCTGTGGCAGTTTACGATATTATAGATTATAATTGCCAGATAAATATACTGCTGATTAAGTGCTGGCTCAGCAGGAGTTCATACTGTTTATAGCGCCTTACTTAAGGGCGCTACAGCATGAGAACACTGAGGATCGAACCCAGGACCTTGTGTATGGTAGAAGAATGTTCTGACCACTACAACACCATTACAAGCTGTTTAATAATTAAGTGTTATTTTCTTAGCTTAAATTGTGTTAAAATCTCTGAAATAGTCTCACCTGCAGAAGTGTAATCTTAACATAAGGATCAGACAATCCTCCAACGTCCATTTTCTTCAAGTTTTTGGCTTCAAGAACAACCACGGTAAGTTTGCCAGCGGTTGGAACATATCTCAACGAGAAACAAATATCGCCAAGTTTTTCCTGGAAATAAAAAGATAAAGAATTTAACATTTTTGTGACAAAGTTAAAGTTTAACTTTTCCTACTGCTTTAAAGATAGAAGTTTAATCAGGTAATGATACCAGGTCAATAATATTCAAAACAAGCAAAAACAATTTATTCTTGGGGCCCCACAGATATCCGATTTTTTAATATTTTTTTATTCTTGATGTGGAAAGGTTAACTATATAGCCTAAACATAGAGTAATGTTAGTTACCACAACCCAGTCTTGAGTTGACTTTAGTAATTTTAAATATCATTGATTATATTGCTTGATATTTAACCTACCATTTAGTAAAACAGGTTTTAAGTTTACCCAGTTTCGACATATTAGTCTTAAAGATATGCAAGTTTAGTATTATACCAAACCATTTATTGCCTTCAGTATTTTGAAAATTGATGACGCATTTGGTCCATGAATAATTAATAAGTTACGTTATAAATTGTTCTTGGAAATATCAGTAATTTAAAATGTAGGTTATTTTATGAGATTTCTATTGTGCTCGTATAATGTTAGGAATTATGAATCATGTATTTAAAATGTTTTTGCTAAATTATTAATTTAAAATTGTTTAAGAAATATCATTAAAATCTAAAGCATCAAAGGCCTTTTAAATAAACCATTTAAAACTTTAAATAAATGCCCTAACTTTATATAAATTAGAAAACAAATATATATTATTAAAATGCATAACAAAAGCATTTAAAAAAAGGAAAAAAAGGGCTAAAGGTATTAATTTATAATTTCCCAAGTTTTTCTTTAAATATTTAAGTTCAATTAATTATATTTTGTTGAAATATTAGCACAAAGTTTAACAATTACTT
The DNA here is from genome assembly GCF_963082875.1 of Corella eumyota. NCBI lineage: Eukaryota > Metazoa > Chordata > Ascidiacea > Phlebobranchia > Corellidae > Corella > Corella eumyota. Next base: position 1,795,766 of record NC_137490.1, read on the forward strand.
TATTAATGGACTAATGTCAATAAATGAAGCCGGATGTTAAAAATAAAAACCCTAAAGTTATAAAGACTTTAATTTAATATTTGCACAGCAAAGCCTCCTTTCATGTGTTCAGTTTTTAAATTTTAAAGTTGCAATCAATATTAAAAACTTCCATTTTTCTTCAACGTAATATAAACTGCATTAATTCTTATTACAATTTTTTAATGAAATATATAATCACAGTTTCCTACATTTTAATTAAAATCACATCTTTCCAATACTTACATTTTCCTTATCATTTTCAGCACTCACAAGATCCCTCCATTCCTCGGTTACGGTTCCCAAGTCGACGTGGTTCATCGGAACTCTGACCTCACCGATGATGTCATGACGTGAGAACCGATCAAAATCATAAATCGCAAAAATTAAAGTTTTTCCTCCGATCTCATTGTAAGGAACCTGAAAATGGAATTTTTTTACAAACTTTTAGTGATATTAAATAAAACCATTTTACTAAAAAACAATTTTCTTAAACGCCATTTTACTGATCTATTATCATTAAAATAAAAGCTAAAAAGCACTTTAATTTTCTAAATAGTTGCCCTAAATTTTGATAAAATGTTATTTTTAAAATTTTGGTTTACGAAAAAATGTGTATTTTGATATTATGGGTGAATAGTAAAGTAAATTAACAGCAAGTTTTTTTTTATATATCTTACTATAAGCAGTCTTAAAGTTAAATTTTTTTCACTATTTTTTTTTTTTAAATTGGTTGAAAATTTTAGTCACAAAATAATTAGTTAACATGCCCTTATTTCGTCAAATACAATCATGATAGACTACATGAATAGTTAGATACAGGAATTTCTGTGAACTTCAGGATATTGAATAACACGTTAAGTAAATGGTTGGTTAGAGGTAAAGTGTATATAACACGCGTGGTTGATTTATTTGGGGTTTTCCATTACTTTAACATTTATTATAAACTCAGTTTTAAGAATAGTGAAAATGGTCTTATAATTAATTTACTTGCATTAGGCCCTTGCATTGTTTGTATGATTTACATTTTAACTCACAATTATTTCGCACTTTTAATTTAAATTATCATTACAAAAGTAGTACACATTATGTATGCAAGTTTTTAAATTAAATCGTACCTTGAAGTTGAAGGTTTCGTTGAAAACTGGATTCAAAGTTTTTCTGTGAACTTTAGTTTCATATTTCTTCTTCTTATCAGGAAGCATGTAAACCTACAACAAGGTATTAGAATCACATAGAACATGAAATAAAAAACACTTTATATAAATAAATAAAATAAATTTTGACCATTAGCACAAAAAGCGCTTGGTAATTATGAAGAATGGATATTTATACTAAAATTTAGATAAACTTATATTATTAATGAAAATGAATCACTAATTAAGGCTCATTAATTATAATAAATAATCAGTCTAAAACAGTTATTTTTTTTTAACTTGGATTTACATTGGCAATTTAAATATATGTAATTTTAATCACAGTTTTATATTATAATTTACAAATTAATAAAAATCCAAAAAACTAAAGATATAATTTTGGTAAAGAAAACGAAACTCATGACACTTTTAATGCCACAGAAATTGTGCCGTGACACTTACCTTCACATAAGGGTCAGAAGTCCCACTCATGTCCATCCCAGGTAAATCGGCGGCTTGGATCGTACCAACAGCAAGCTAAAACATAAAAAATATATTCAACTTTTTTTTCCGAAAGCTGTAATCTTAAAATTTACACAATAATAACGCCATAAACTTAGATTTTATTATGGTTTAAAAATTCCATAAAACCCTTGGTTTAAAATTTACATAAAACATTTAAAAAGGTCTAAATATAAGTATTGTAAATATTTTTAAAATATTTTTTAATTTATAATGTTAAAAATGTCGATTTTTAAAAATAAAATAGCAATAAGAGTACACCATATTTTAGATTATTTTTGTGAACACATGTTAGTTTAATACAAATAAGCCTTTCAAAAATTATGAACAATTTCGTAATATGCCAATTCATTAAGATAAACTTATTAAGTAAATGTCATAGGAAAGTTTTACGACCTAAAACTTAAAGTTTTTGGTAGTCAAGACATAGAAACCAAAAGCCCACATGTAAAGGTTAACATTCCTACTTTAAACAAACAAAATAATAGGCTGAACCTTTGTTTAAGAACAAACAAACACTGTTTACAAAGTAAATTGCATGACTCCTTATGTTGAAGTGGGTTATTTTGAATAATTTTATAAGCTTATGTTGTTTAATTAGGTGGCATAAATATAAAGTAAAATGTAACTAACAGCTTTATTGTGAAACTTTTACAATGCTTGTGTTTATTTAAATATTAAAAACAATTTAAACAATAGAACTATAAACACTAGCCAATAATTAAAATAATTCAGTCTATTGTTTTTTACTGGTATAATTATAATGAACAATAAACAAATAAAAAAATAATTAAATACACATTTAACAAAACAATAACAATAATAATCTAATTATAGATATATTCAACAAATTAAAAAACAAACAAAACAGAAAAAAAACTAAAATTTATTAATAGTTACTCTTAAAATTAAATTTAAATAACATTGATTTTTAAAAATAACTTAAAATGTAACTTACATTGTTTTGTTGAAAGTCGTAGTCGAGTGAGAATTGTAGCTTTCCGAGTTTTTGTTCTTCCTCGTCTTTTTCGATCCCGTTATCCAGGTCATCCACATCTGGCTGTACCTTGCCAAGAATTAATTTGAAAATTAGTTAACAAAATTACGAAAATATCAAAAATTCTTATACAAGAAATTTTCTTTTTTTTTGGATCATGTATGTTGTCCGGTTCTAGACAAAATATAATTACACTACGGCTCTTCTAAATTCCCTCTCTGGATTATGGTGCGAGAGAATTATCACCTACAGATTACGGATTTTCTCCTATGGTAAACGGAACGTTGTTTTGTCTAGAGCCGGACAACATCCGTGACCCAAATTTTTAAAATGAAAAAATTTAATGTAAAAAAATATAAAAATGTATAATTTTTTGATCAATGTTAAAATGTAAATGGTATATATAGTTTTATACATATATTTTTAGGTTTATCAATATAATGGAAAGCAAGAATCACTTGTTGTTAGTTAGAGATTGTATACTAAAAAATTGAGAAAAATGTTTTTATTATTTTTACACTTACTGTAACAATAAATAAACAAACTTAAAATGCTGATGCTTTGTATAAAAAATATATAGAAAACTATAGAGTAATCTAATTTCAGGTTGGATTAAAACTTTATATTTAGTGACAAATTAAAAGTCCTTTTTTTGTTTATTGAAGCTCAATATTTCATCTTTAAATTTTAACTTGAAAAGCTTTTAAATTTTGACACAAAATCCTAACAAAAAAGAAATTTTATTATTCTATTATGGGTATGACGTACATTGTAAATTTTTGAATGTCAAATCCTAGAAACATAATGGTGTTAAAATAACAACTATATCTACTTTATAGTACAACAGGATGTTAATAATAGGTTTTATTGTAGCGCATATGCTATATCCCCAATCTTAGTAAAAAAACATAAATAAAATATAAAATTTAGCCCTAAAAAAAATTATATTTAAGATTTTACCAAATTGGTTTTCAGAACTTAATTTTTTTAACAAAATGAAAACACTTGGGTATTGTGCAAAATGAAGCTAATACATTTACACAGCTACTTTAAATAATTAAAGTACATTGCCATAAATAATTCAGTATGCAATAGATAATTAAATTTGCAACTGTTTGCTTTTTTTAAATAAAAAATGTTTATTGTGTTAAAATTACCCAATATTGTAGGCTTAAAATTTCCATTTGAACAAAAACACAAAAGTTTTTTTACTATTTTTTAAGAAAAAAAATGTATTTTTTTTGTTAAAATCAAAAATAATGTTCACCTTTTCTTTCATGCTGTTTCCTAGATTTTTTACGGATTGTAAATCGATTGCATCTTTGAGTCCTTTCTTCTCCTTATTTTTCTTCTTCTTTTTGCAACAACATCGCTTACAACAACAATAAAGAACGATCAGAAACACAAGACCAGCTCCGATGGCGATCATTATCCATGCCCAACTTGGCACTGTAAATATAAAATTCAATTTATTTAAAAAAAAAATTCATAAAATCAAACCCCAACATTGTTTTGTATTTATCCTCGATGTTAAAAAGCCTGTTTCACGACCTAAACATAGAGTAACAGTTATCATCCCGACTAAGTCTTAAGTTGCCTTTCATCATAAGCTGCTAATTAAGTGTTGCCTAAGCAGAAGTTTTTACCGTTTATAGCGCCTTACTCAAGAGCGCTACAATAAAAGAGCAATGGGGATCGAACCCAAGATCTTATGTAGTGTAGACAAGTATTGTGACCACTACACGATGCTGCCAGTTAAATTAGTCTGTCCATTGATTATTGATTAAACAGGAGTTATTAAGTTAAATAACATTTGTTTAAAATTTGTATATATAGTATACAACAAAAATACTTACATTTTTTATAGAGATTGTCAATTGCTCCTTTCACGATATTTTCATCAGTTTCAGTCAGTGTGGTAGTTGTCGTGACAACCACTTCACTGGTATCGTTCCCCTCCGCTCTTTTCACCATTTTTCTTAAAACAGACATCGTTTTGATGCTATTTTACTCCGTTTAATTAGTTAACATCGACTAATTAAGTAGTACGTGAACAATTATAGAATATAAAATCTTAAAAACCTGTTTAAATTTAAAGTTTTATATAAATTACTTTTAATTATTATAACAAAACAATTTGTATATATATTAAGTTATATATATATAATTTTAAAAAACTGTAAACATATTATTTTGATGACTGTTGATAAAATTCTACATTTTTAGGCAAAATGTACCTATATAGGACTCATTTAAACTTTAAAAATAACTGCAAATTCTGTCAAATGACAAAAATTACAACATTGTTAGCACAATCTAACTTAATCAGCCATATACCACGAAACAGCCAACACAAAATATATTCTCTTTTTAATTAAAATACAGTCTTACAAACTTATAACAAAGTACAACTATATTGCTCCAACTAAAATCAATCGAACTGCAACCGTTAACCAATAGCACACAGCTAAAAGCTTTTCATCGTTGGAACAGTAATCAATAATTCATTAGCACGCTGTACTGTTTTAGTCCAAGCATATCGATATATCAATATTAAAATCTGTTTTCTGGGTTGCATTTAGTCAAAAGTTGTTGTTAAACATACTAACAAACTACTATTAGCTGTCAGGTTGTTAGTAAATCTTTTGCTGTTACTAGAGACTAACTGTCTAAAGAATTTGGTATAAACATAATTTTTTAAACTACTGCAAATAGTTACCCTAAACTTTGCAAGCTTTTGTTTAACTTAACACAAACTTTGCATTCTCCAAATGTTATTTTTTTTATATAAAACGCTGTAAACATCTGAACCACTTTCCATGACAAACAAACGATCGAGCGAACAATACGTTGATAGTGACGTAACAAAACACACCGCGAATCGAGCCGATATAGCGCCCAAGGGTCTTTGATTTTCACAACCTTGTCGTCTCTGAGCCTTGCCGTTCTTTCACATCGCAATATCGATTCCCAATAATCAAAAAAATAAAATTTATTTGCTTGATTTAAATATTTAAAATGAAACGATAAAATGCTGCAAATAACGTTGATAAAACGACGCTTTAAACTTGCGTGACGTCATCATCAAACAAGTGACGTAATATTAAAATTTAATGTCATAAAAAATGACGTCATATGACGACACAGAATGCTTACTGAGAAATCGCGGTTACAATAACTTTTTGTATTGTTAGCTAACAATAGATCCAGTGTCACAAAGTAACAAAGAAAAAGAAAACCTAATTATTGGAACTAATAAAAACTAGATTCCCTTTGTTGAAAAGTCACGTGATTTCTAAAGATCTTAAAGTCTAAATATATAATACCGCATAAAATAAAATCTACTGTTACTTGTACAAAAACACAACTACAGGATTAAACTTCTTAATACTGTTACTAAACCTGAATAATTGGTAATCAAATTTTTAGATATTCGTTAAAGCAAATCTTTCTATATTTATTTCTTAATATAAATACCAAATGCCCTTAGATCTGACACAAACAAAATTGGAGCGATAAAAAAGCTTTTTACAGCGATCAATATTCGTCAAGCTGTTGCAGTTACCACAAAGCTGTCGTTTTTATTTTAACTACTTAAATCTCAGCAGTACAAGAAGTCTATATTAAATCCAATAATGTTTTTACCAATTAAGCAATTTCCTAAAATTGCCTTTTTTAAAACAAAAGTTTAATTAAGGGTAATGTGTTTAATAATTAATTAATATTTTATCGACCTTATTAATTGAATTAATGTTTTGTGTTTTGTTAAATTTAAACACACAATGAGCCTTAAGTAATATGAAAGCGTTTTTAATTTAATTATTTAATTTTTATGATTTATTAACATTTAGTTTTTAAAAAGGTTTTAGAATTAGTTGAACGATTCGGAATAGAGTTTTTACGTCGCCATGGTCTTAAACGAACTCTTATTTATTTTCAGGGTTGTCCTTTGTTTGCCTACGCGATTTTTGTTACGTCACAAATTGAGTATCTTGGTAACAAAGATGAAATAATTAATACATTTGAAACAAAACACTTTTATTAACAAACAATCAGCAGTTTATATTAATCGGGCAATAATCTATAATATTTTAAATCGCCAAAGGCAACTTAAGACTGGGTCCGGGTAACTGGTGTTACTCTATGTTACCGGCAGCGTGGTGTAGTGGTAAAAACACTTTCTACATCACCATAAGGTCGTGGGTTTAATCGCCACTGCTCCCATGCTGTAGCGCCCTTGAGTAAGGCGCTATAAACGGTATGAACTCCTGCTAAGCCAGCACTTAATCAGCAGCATAATTATCGGGCAATTATAATTAATAATATCCCAAACTGAGAAAGTTAACTTAAGGCTGGGTCGGGATAACTGATGTTACTCTATGTTTAGGTCGTGCATTCGACCTTATCACATTAAGAATATATAAATATAAAAAATAATTAAATGGGTTTTACAACTGCCAAACTCTGTCCGGTAGTGTAGTATTATTATAAAACAACGGATTATAAGCTAAAATGTTTCAAGTTTAAAACTCTAACCAAAAAAAAAAAAGAATTGTTTAAACCTGAAAAATTGTCGGTTGTTAGTTTCACCAAATTGAAATTGAAATTTTTTTTTTTTTTGATTTGCTTTTTTTAGAATTATTCAATGACCCAGTTGGATTATTTTTTGCTTTCTTAAACACAATATTGAAATGATTTTTTTTCTAAAAAAAATTGTTTTCAGTGTATTGGATTCGGAGAGTTAGCTTTATATTTTTGCATGTACTTTATCGTTGTCGTGTCGTGGGGAGAATTTTACTTTGTGCACTCGTTTTCTTCAACATTACCTTGGTCACACTGTGGTTAGTACCCCTATTAGTTAATTTTTGATATAATAAATATATATTTGTTTAAAATTACCCCCTGTTCTTCTTACCATCTAAAATCCTATTCTTGAATTGTTAAATAAGCCTTTTTCTATTAGGTGTTTGTTTTTATATTTAATTTTATTTGGTAGACTTTTTTCAAATCCAATTTAATTTTTAAATTTAATAAAACTATCTAAATTTTTTCGTTTTTTAATAATTATTAATATAAAACTAACTTTAAAGTTATAAAAAAATGGTGGAATACTAACTCATGTTTACCTAATAAAAATATACAATTTACCTAATTTTAACTTGTTTAACGCTTGCTTAAATTGACCAATACATTATTTATACCATTTAAGAGTTTTAATTATGTTCGTAACATTCGATTATTAGAAAAAAAGTTAACCTGCATTTAATACTAAGTCAGTGTTTTGACACAACTTGGTAAAATCTTCATTGTTTTTGTTATAGTAACAAGCAAAGTAAAAAAAAGTTAAGGGTAGTAGACAACAAGTGCCCTGTAGTATTGCTAAGTCAGCCTATTTTACAATATTATACATGTAGTTTATTAATAGGTAGATCAAATTTTATTGAGTAATTTCGGCTTAAATTTATACGTGCAATTGATTAGGACCAAATATAAAATAAAATGTTATAAATACAGGTATTCAAATAACCTAAAATAAAAATTTAGACTTGTAGATATTAAGGTTTAATAGGATTCCAAAATGACCCTTTTAAATAATTGTTTTTATAAAAAACATTGTAACTAAATATTAGTTAAATGTAACTAAATATTAGTTGAGTTTCGACTCAGTAATTCAAATATTAACGTCAAACATTTCAAGTTCTTTGGCATTTGGCTTGGGAAGCAGGGATTTTTTTGCTGACAAATATTTCTGAAAAAATAATGCAAATCAAAATATCAAAAAATACACGATTCTTAAAATATGGTATACTTAATTTCTTTCAACGAAGTTAAAGTATAAAGCAGCCTTACCGTTTTAAGTGAACCTTTTTGTTTGTATAATTCATATATTGCAAATCCTGGGACGCAAAGAAAAGACGACATGCATAAAAACCAACCGATCACATTTGCTTCAACAGGGTAGGTGTAGCCCATTACTTTCAAAGGGGTGTATTTGACAATGTAAAACATCATGATACACTAAATAAACAAGACATTTGTAAAAAAACAGATTTTTATATATTTTTTCTTCGGTTTAAAAAGATCGACTTCACGACCTAATCATAGAGTAACAACCGTTACCCCGACCCAGTCTCAAGTTGTCTGTGGGAGTTTGGGATATTATAGATAAAAATTGCCCGATAATTAAGCTGCTGATTAAGCATTTGTTCGACAGGAGTTTATACCGTTTATAGCGCTTTGCTCAAGAACGCTACAGCATGAGAGCAGTGAGGATCGAACCAACGACCTCATGTAGTGTAGCATGTGTGCTGACTACTACACTACGCTGCTGGTGTTATTGTCATATATGTAAGGTGATGAATCTGTGAAGTTAACTTACTAAAGTTAGAACAGGAGTTACGAATTTCAGGCATATTTTGACGTAAACAGAAGGATAATATCCGATCATTTCCTTGATATTGTCATAGAAGTTATCTATCCCATAAACCCAAGCTATTGCTATTGATTCCATCATAGCTAGCCAGAGTAAAGCGATCCCACTAACTGCATAGTTGTTAAACAACTCAAAAATGTAAACTCCGCCCTTGAAAATCAAGATTTTCAGTAAAAAAGAGAACAGTACATTGGTTATTGTGAAGTTAATAAAATAGGGAATTTACCTCTGTTACAAACATTAAACCGAAAAGAAATAGAACAAAACACAGTACTGCTGTTACAACTTCTCTTCGTTTTTGAAAGGTCATTGAAAAATCACATAAAATTGTGATAAAGCCCTCGACGACAGTGAACTAAAATTTAAAACACAAAATTTATTTTCTGTCATTTTTTAACAAAATAAAATCAATTTTTTTAAAAGCTTTTTGTTGTAAAACTGTTATTAATTTATATAGGTATCGTATTAAGCTAACCTTGAATCTTAGAATATTAACATTTGTTATCGAACGGGTGTTTATGTATGTTAAAGAAATGTAAGGCTTAAAAAAGGCCAAGACTATCTTTATAAAGGCAATATGAGTTTATTTTGCCATTTTGCTTGTTTATTACAGTAGCTTAACAATATATATATATTTTGTATATATCTTTATCCTCGATGTGGGAAGGTCGAATGCGCGACTTAAACATAGAGTAACATCAGTTACTCCGACCCAGTCTCGAGTTGCCTTTTAGCAGTTTGGGATATTATAGATTATAATTGCCTATAATTATGCTGCTGATTAAGTGGTGGCTCAGCAGGAGTTTATACCGTTTATAGCGCCTAACTCAAGGGCGCTACAGCATGAGATCAGTGAGGATTGAACCCACAACCTCATGTGTGGTGTAGCAAGTGTTCTTACCACTACACCACGCTGCCGGTCAAATATGAAAAATGAGTAATTTTGTACAGGTCTAGATTAAAATAATTAGATTAGTTTACCTGTCCATCGATTGCTATTGTTATAAACATCAGAAAAAAGAAAATATTCCATAGTTGAGGTAGTGGCATCAAAGATAAACCGATTGGATAAGTTATAAAAGTTAAACCAGGACCTAAGCATAAAAGTTAATTTAACAAAAATAAGGTTTCTCTATTCTAAATACCTTAAAAAAATGTACATTTTATTAGATTTTAAATCAAGTAGACATATCTACAAAATGCTATTGGTTATAACTTTTAGTAAATTCTCACTTAAAGACAAGCAAGGAATCAAACCCATGGCTTTAACTTAACTCAAAGATTAAATTGATATATCTGCAGAAGAAATCAAAAGTCAATAGTTAAAAAGTGTAATTTGATATCGTTTTAATGAGATATTAAACATTAATTTAAAAGTAAATTACCTGAAGCAACAACGTTTGCAATTTCAACTTGCAAAACTTTTGCTAAATTTCCTAAAACTCCGAATACAGCAAAGCCAGCAACGAATGACGTCAACGAACATGACGTCACTAAAACCATCGAGTGCCTGATTAAAAATAAAAATTGTAAAAATTTCTGTTATTTAGAATTGCCATAAAAAGATACAACTTACCTGTAACAGTCCATGTTGAATTCATTATAACTTCCCAGTGCAACTAAAGCTGTGAAACAAATTGCATAAGAATAACAGACTTGGCTACCAGCTTGGATCCAAACCTTTAAAGAAAAGTGAACATAAATGCAGAACTTTTTTAAATTAATAAAGTGTTTTATTTCTTACGTTTGGTTCCATAAGCTTGGTGATGTTAGGCTTAAGATAATAAATTATTCCGTCAATAGCGCCATCTAGCGTACAGCTACGAATCAGTAATACAATCAGCACAAAACACGGAAACGTAGCGGTAAAGTAGACCACCTTGAAAAGCCAAAAAAACAGTTAAAAATGTTAAAAAAATGCTAAAAAAAAAATAAAAATTAAAAAAAAAAACAGTTAAAAATGTTAAAAAATACCTTTCCAGTTGACTTAACTCCCTTAAAAATGCAGAAGTAAACCAGAAGCCATGAAGCCAGTAAGCACAAAACCATCGGCCAGTTTTCTAGCGACCCCAACTCATCTATACCAGAAGATTTTCTCAGTACGTAATTACTAAAAAATAAAACAGAAAATTAGAAGTTATTGAAAATGTGCTAATGCTATTTTTAAAACAATTCTTACTTCCAATATTCGATAATAGGTAGAACGACATCTCGTTTTGCCGAACTAGCTGAGAAGTAGACTGCGGTTTGGTTTAAGGTTAAACTTGTGAGGTTCTCATAAGGTAAACATGAGTTAGTGTTCCACCAGTTCTCTGTAATACAAAATATAATATTTAACTTAAATTAATCACGAGTTATAAGAAAAATATTATATAAATGTTATCAAACTTGTTTTATGTATAAATATATTGCTTAAAAATATTCAAACTATTAATTGATAAAAAAATTTTACGATAAGCTTGATATGACGCCTGTCAAGCTTGAAATGACGTCATAAAAGCTACAAATGACGTTACTTACCGCAATGCATCCATGGTAGAGTTGACGAGAACGAGTGAGCAAGATAAAGAATGGACCAAGCCATTGTAACGATGAAGTACATGCAACTATATACTGATACAAATGCGCTTCCAAATCCAATTCCCTTTAAGATAAAATCTGGTTAAATAATTGTAAGCTGTTCTAAATAGTAAGAAAGACATTTACTAGGAGTTGTTGTATGTAAATTCAAGTTATTTTTAACAACCCTAGGTGTTGGGTTGGAATTTATTTTGTATATATCTTTATCCTCGATGTGGGAAAGTCGAATGTCCGACTTAAACAAAGTGTAACAACAGTTACCCTGACCCAGTCTCGAGTTACCTGTGGCAGTTTGGAATATTGTAGATTATAATTGCCAAATTTCAAATAATGACATTGTTAGAGTTTTTTAAGGTCATATATTTCTTTCTTTTTATTAAAAAGAAGGTGGCATATGTTTAAGCTATTCGTAAACACTAGATTTAATAAGGAATAAAGTATAACATTGACGTGACCTACACCTGATACACTTCGCTTTATAATTTAATGCCATTACCGGTATATATTACACTATACTGTTACTCATTTTATTGAGGGCAAAATATTCAGTAGATTAGATTATTTTGCATAGTTAAGTATGAAAGACATTTTTGTTGATATTTAAAAAAATAAAAATACCAACTTACTTTCATAATTGGTGCTATTTTCCATGCCCCTATAGCGCCCTGTCGCGTATATTGACCAAGTGCTACTTCGGCAAAGAAAAGTGGAAATCCACACAGTATCGCGAACGTAAGATAGGGAATTAAAAAAGCTCCTGAAAAATAAATAAGCGTCATAAAAGCGCAACACTTGTTTTTTACATCTAAACAAAAACAATTTAACATTAATGAATAATAAATGAAGCACGGCGTATACAACACGTGCTTTTCTATGTTTCTATGCCGTTAATAATTCATAAACCTACCTCCTCCGTACTCATAAGCAATATAAGGGAATCTCCATATGTTACCCGGGCCAATAATTGCTCCTAATAAAGATAGAAATGATTGGGTTTTGTTCGCCCATAAATCCCTGTTAAATAAAAATACGTTAATATTTAATTTAATTAGCATATTGTGTTTTTTAGTTGAGCGCCCTGTTTACAAGGTTTTGTGTAAATTAGACCCTCAATAATTTTTAATTAGTTTTTGATGTATAGTCCCCACTGCTCTCATGTTGTAGCGCCCTTGAGTAAGGCGCTATATACGGTATAAACTCCTGCTGAGCCAGCATTTAATTAGCAGTATAATTATCTGGCAATTATAATTTATAATATCCCAAACTGCCACAGATGTTACTCTATGTTTAAGTCGCGCAAGATATGTATATACAAACGCCATTTTTGCCAGCAGTCTAAATTCCGATATTAATACAATCATACATTGGACCACGGAAATAAGCACCACAATGCCTATATCATTTAAATGGTCAAACAAATATCTAAAGACATAAGCTTTAGTGTTAACGGATAAAAATAACTTCGTTTTATTTCGTCATTTTTTTTTTGCTTTGTAAATATAGGTGGCATTCAACTTTGTATTACTAAAAAACGCTTCATAGGATTATAAATTGGGTTTGGTGACCATGCCATAACATACTTAAAATCTTTTTGTAAACATTATTATTTGTGGCATGTTTTAAATAATTAAATTAATTTTGTCATTTTTTTCCGTCGCATTGTTGTAATATTAATTGGATATCGTATTTATTATTTAGTTTATCAATGTGCGAAAAACCAAAATAAAAAAATAGGTCGAAAACGCTATTACGGACTTAACTACTAACCTGCTTATATATAGCCAGCAATAACAACTAACTGTTCTACACAAATGCGTTTGCTATTTGACCAAGCATATAATTATTTAGTAAACCGGTAAGTTGTTAAATCAAGTGATGATTTTTGTGTTAAATTTGTCCTATGCTATATACATTGTTAGGGTTACTTAGTTGTGTATTTTTTTTATGTAGGTTTTTCGCACATTGATAAAAGTAAATAATAAATACGATATACAATTAATATTACAACAATGCGAGGGAAAAAATGACAAAATCAATTTAATAATTTAAAACATGCCAAAAGTATTAATGTTTACATAAAGATTTTAAGTATGTTATTTCATGGTCATGGTCACCAAACCCAAAATGTTCAAGCATAAATTGTCAAAGCTTACCTTTTTACATGATTCTCCTTTTCGATATCTTTATCATCAGCTTTTAATAAATTATCTGAAACGTTCATTTTTAGATTTTTCATATATCCCAGTACCTTCAAAAATAACGAATTTTTTATACGTTGTAATCTTATACCATTTATTCACATAAACTCAAAGTAATTTGATCAAAATATAAAGCTACACCTTTCTAACACTTTCACTGTAGTAACTAACTAATTTTGACAACAACAACTCAATTTCAGTAACGCTGATTTTAATTGATCCATTCTATTGTAATAGGCGGAAGCTTACAATCACACATAGAGCAGACCGACACTCGCGAATTGTAAAAAACGGTGTAAAAATATGATGCCTTTTGGCCTTTTTTGCTTTTTAAATGAAAACCGCGTGACGTGCAAATTTCCTTAAATTTTTAGAATTTTAAAATAACCATAAATAACTAGAACTAAATAATGTGGTGGCGCTTTTTTTTGGCCATAAAAATACTATAACAATAAAAACGCGAAGCAGACCGCCACTTACATTTTGCGCGAATTTTTTTCAAAATTTTCCACTACCTATTTATTGTGTAAAAAAAGTGATATAATCCACAGAAAATGAATGGATGTTTACGTTGTTCTGAACAACACTGTAAGATCAATATTACATAATAATAATATATGGAGCAAGTTAATATTATTAATAATATAACGTAAAAATAATATGCTTAAACTTTAAAACTGGGTTTGGTGACCTTGTCATAACATATGTAAAATTTTTGTGTAAACATTAATATTTTTGGCATGTTTTAAATCATTAAATTGATTTTGTCATTTTTTTCCCGTCGCATTGTTGTAATAATAATTGTATATCTTATTTATTATTTACTTTTATCAATGCGCGAAAAACAAAATAAAAAAAAATAAATATTCTTATTAAAAACAACAAAAAACCAAAGTACGATCTTAACGTTCAAAATAAACCACAAATAAAAAAAAAAAAATAATATATTTCTCTTTTCAAAAAACCAAATTAACTCTTTTTAAGCTATAACTTATGTTACCCAATGTTTAAGTCGCGCATTCGACTTTCCCACATCGAGGATAAAGATATACACAAAAAAAACTCCATTCATGCGAACGCAGACAATAGCATTCAGTTATTTCCGTTAGTTCCAATCAAATAAAATCGTACACACCCATTGATTAACTTTCCGTATATTCCACTAAAAAAAACCCTCGCCTAGCGAGTATTTGTTCATAAAATTTAAAGGAAATTACATTAAAGAAAATATTTTATATAATATCGAATTTGTTGATGTTACAAAATCAATACTTTTATATTTGTTAATAGGTGACTTCACTTCGCCAATAAATAAGTTAGCTTTATTATCTAAACTTAACAAGCTATTGCATGCATATTTTAATACATTTTAAATTAAAATAAAATGTTTGTTTATATAGATATTAATAAACACGATAAACGTTTAAAATGATAACGATTCGCAATCACAATTAGTTTTATTGTATTTAATAATAATAACTTAAAACATTTTTTCAAACTCTATTGTGCGCTACTGAAACAATTACATCCGATATAGCAAAAATCACGGCAAATTAACGTCACAAATTTAATATTATTCAATATTAATAACAAAAAATTGGTTCAATTTCCAATTAAGAACGAACTAAAAATTTTGCGGAAAATTTCGTTTCATTTGTTAATACTGATGTATTATTATTAGGTTTACATTATGATTTATTATTTTATCATGTAAACTTTGAAATTGTTATAGTTTACGGTCCTCGGACGTTCTGGTAAATTTTACAGTCCTCAAAAATTTCTTACTTTTACAGTTATTTGAGATATATTTAATAGTTGAACTCTAAATTCTTACTCTATATTAAAAATAAAAACACGAAAACTACCTTTAAACTAAAAGAGCTGGACTAAAATGTTATTAACCAAAACACTTTTTGCTCTAAATACACTTTTTAACGCTACGTTGGACAAGGTTGTTAGAATAAAGTGTTTTAAGCTAATAAGGAAAAAGGAAATGGTAAGAGTTATACGTCCTCGTATTTTGGTTTTGTTTCACTTAAATAGCTCTAAACCATTCCAGGTCATTAGTGAAGTTTAAACTTTAATGGCGCTACAGCATCAGTGGGGATTGAAGATTGAAGCAGTGGGGATTGAACCCACGACCTCATCTTATAATGCTTGATCTAAACATTGGATTATAAGACTAATATTCAAAAGATTATGAAGCCACAAATGTTAAAAAAATTTAGTTTTACGCAAAACATAGCAATAATTTAACACCCTATACTTTCTATCAGTAACGCACAGTTAACCTGCCCGTTTCCTGCAAGTGTACATTAGCTTAAGCCATTAACTTCACTTTACTATACTCTTTCTATATCATTATACCTTAATATTTTGTTTTAAAATCTTTCATACAACTTTCAAAAAACGATTTGTCATTTAAAATTTTTACATATAAGTTTTTTATACTTCACTAAATGTGTATTAGGCTAACTATAGTTTAAACTCTAAAATTATCCAAAAACCTTTTACAATACAAATTTTATTGAATGTTAGCTTTTAAACAACAGCATACAACCACGTCTTACAATACAAAAAATTCCACGCCGCAAATACAGAAACATTGCATGCCTTTGGCATGTATGGGCTAAAATTAGGGCGTAAAGTCAAAAATTTAGGCGTTCAGTTAAGGCAGAAGTTACGCCTAAAGTCAAGGCAAAATTAAGGCATAATAATCGTACATAGATAATGTGAAAAGAAAATATCAACATAAATTTACATCACACAATTCCATATGTACTTAACGGTTCTTTAAAAATTTAAGAACAGTAAAAGTAATAAAAGCAGTATGCATAAATTATCCCGGTTATAAAAAAGTAACTCCTTACAACAAAATATAAAAACTGTAAGTTTAAGTTACTTAACAGTAACACAAATCAGATGTATAGTAGTTATTAAGTTATAACATTGAGTATCTATATATTAATATATATCTTTAAAGAACTGCAAAATTAATAAGAAATTTAGCAAAAGTCGCCAAGTCTTTATGATCCAATTATTCTTGAAAACATTAAGATTATTAAAAACAACAAAAAACTAAAAAAAATTAAAAAGAAAACCACATATCATAATTAGTTTTACAATAAAGTTTTATCTAATAAAATGAAGCCAAAGAAGTTAAATTCATATTTGCATTAACATAATGAATTACTTAACTGAAGAAGTAATAGAAAAATAACCCCTTTTTAATTTAATAAAACTTTAATAATAACTTTTTGAAGTAACATAAAAAAACCTTGAAACAACTACGAAAATTGTGTAGTTATTTAATTTAAGCCAGTAAGATTAAATTTGAATATAAAGCCCGACTACAGTCATTAGAAAACAGAAAGCACATAGAAAAGTTACTGTCATAAATACCGAAAACTTATTCACGAAATAATAAACATTTGACCGAAAATCTTACATTTGAGAACGTAATTTAACCGAAAATAAGAAAAATTTTTATTAACTCTATCTTATCTTAAAAAAACTTTAAAAAATTGTAAATCTAAATATCGAAAAAAATTATTATTGGTAATATGGAGTATAACAAAATTTAAAAGAAACGTTAATTAATAAACATTTAACAACTAAGACAACTGTTAATACGTAAACATCGTTGCATCGAACACCAGGAAATAGCGACATCTAGTGCTTATCTTTCGTTTCTCATTTGCAGTTTTATTTCGTTTCGTATTTCCTTGTCACGAACAATGCGCAACAAAAAGATCAAGAAACCTGAAAATAAGATTCTAAAAAGTTAGCTAAACAGTTTTATTTGGAAATATATGATTTGTTATAATACGTAGACAAACTTTTATTTTTATACTTGTTGTGAAAAGGTCAACTTCACGACCTAAACATAAAGTAACATCAGTTACCCCGACCCAGTCTTAAATTGCCTTTGGCAGTTTGGGATATTATAAATTTTATTTGCCCGATGATTAGGCTGCTGATTAAGTGCTGGCTCAGCAGGAGTTCGTACCGTTTATAGCGTCTTACTCAAGGGCGCTACAGCTTAAAATTCGTGAGGATCGAACCCAAGACCTTACGTAGTGTAGCAAAATTGTTAAAAAAAAGTGAATTGTTACCATTTTAAAATTAAAAGAAACTATAATCTACATTAAGTGTTATCAATCAAATAAAAGGGAAAGTAAATGGAAAGTTTGATTCGTTTTTATCTTACCCTGAAGTGAAGTAAAAACAGCAAAAATGATTGCCACCACTAGCCCCCCACTCGTCACACAGAACCCTAATATCCAGGAGATTCCAAAGCTAACAAACAGCGTCAAAGAGAACCAGGCATCTCTTGTTCGGTTCTTCTTTGCCTAAAGCAATAAATAATATATGCTGTTGATATATTAAGTATAAGGTGTATTGCTTTTTTAATGTAAAACGCGAATACTTGAGTATTAATTCATGATTAAAAATCTTTACCAGAGCAGTTCTGTTTCGTTTCCAGACATACTTGTAGATAATTGCCAGATATAAGATCAAGTTGATACCGATGTAAATAGCAGTAGGAATAATCACAAAGAACTTAACATATTCACCCTTAATCCAACACCTATACATTACAATATATTTAAAGTAGTAAAACACATGCCTTAAGCACAGTTTCAACATAGTTATAGCTTTTTCTTATGTATATGTCTTTATCCTCCATGTGGAAAGGTCGAATGCGCAATCTATACTTAAAGTAACAACTGTTACCCCGACCCAGTCTCGAGTTGCCTGAGGCAGTCTGGGATATTATAGATTATAATTAATTGATAATTAAGCTACAGATTAAGTGCTGGATCAGCGGGAGTTTATACCGTTTATAGAGCCTCCCTTAAAGGCGCTACAGCATGAGAGCAGTGGGAGTTTAACCTACAACCTCGTGTAGTGTAGCAATTGTTCTTATCACTTCACCATGTTTCCGGTTTGGGCTAGTTTTGTACTTACACTAAATCTGTTCTCAAGTAACTTTCTCTGCCCAAAATAAGAGGCAAGGTCATAACAGCAGGTACCAACCAAGCCCAAATCATCGAACAAATAATCATCTTTTTGGAATTCAGTTTCACTCTAACGTAGATGGGCTAAAAATTTAACAACAATAAAATATTTGAAACCAAGCATACAAAATATGTAGTTTTATTATAAACAGAACAGCATTTAAGTAATTCAGTCTCTTTACACGTACAACCTAAATTGTTAAAAGGTATAGTAATAGACTTACAAAGTAAATTGCCATAAACACCATAACTGCTTCCACCACCATCCAACCAAAGCTAGTAAAGAGAAAATAATAAATCAAAATAACAAAGGCCAAGCAACTGGAAGCGGATGCTGTTACAATGTCTCGCTCACTCACAATTAAACTTGTGTTTAAAAGTATAAGGGATATGGATAGATTTATAAAAAAGAGAGTGCCACGTCTTTTGCTCTGCTGACTGGGTGCCCTGAACAAATATTAATATTTTATTAGACATTTTTACAGAGTTAACAAACCGTATTCAGTTTAAATATAAAGCAATTACACTGCAATAATGATAACCAACGGTATTAGCAAAAGCTTTATAAACAATTGAGCATTTTTTCCGTAAACCGAAAGCTTTAAAAACTACATTTAACAGACATAAGTTTATTTTTTCTAAATTGAAACCCATTTTCCTATAGTGGGTTATGGTAAATTGTCTTAATGTCAATGAAATGTTACTTTTAGGCATATAGTATTAATAATATGACTTCAGTTTCGTGCGAAACACTTACTTTAAACAAATGTTTGCTAATATTGCCAGCACCAGACCAACAAGAGAAAGACAAGATCCAACTAAACTGATCGTTGAAAGAGTTGGATTTACAAGCAGCATCTCAGCAATGCCAGATTGCGTTGTAGTGGTGTTAAAATTCGTTTCATTAGCGGGCGTTTGCGTTTCATTAATGTCAGTTTGCGTTTCATTAATGTTAGGTTGCATTTCAGGGGTGCTATAGTAATACTAAAAAATTCAATTTGGAAGTGGTTAGTAATTTGACAATCTTTTAAATTGTTATACAAAAATGATAAGTTAATCAAAAACACCAACATTTTTTAACCTACATACACAAAAAAATGAAAATGCATTAAATAATAGCAGCGTGGTGTAGTGATCAGAACACTTCTTACAAAACATGAGGTCATGGGTTCGATCCCCCGTGATCTCAGGCTGTAACGCCCTTGAGTAAGGCACTATAAACGGTATAAATTCCTACTGAGCCAGCACTTAATCAGCAGCACAATTACCGGGCAATTATAATCTATAATATCCCAAACTGCCAAAGACAACTCAAGACTGGGTCGGAGTAACTGACGTTACTCTATGTTTAAGTTGCGCATTCGACTTTTCCGAATCGAGGATAAATATATTTACTAAAAAACAACAAACTTACAAATAAAGTAGCAAAGTTGGTTAAATGCTGAAACGTGCATTGAATATGTTCTAGAGTTTGAGAAATAACTTCTGAGCCCTCTGAAGACCATTCGTTGTTGCTTTCATCCCAAAATACACATTGTGTTCCATTTGTCATGTTTGCTAACGAGCTCTATAAAAATAAAATGTAGTAAAATTTAATAAAATTACTAAAATAACGAAAAAGGAATTATTTATGTTACATTTTAAAAACTGTACATTTATTAACCAGTAAAAAAATATTGTTTTTTCAAAACCTGGTTTAGAGCAAATTTCATTAAAACAGGTTCCTTTAAACTTTGATTTCCAATCAATGTTGCAGAAAGGACAACGTGAGAATTCAATTCTCCATTTAAAGTTGGTTCAATGAACAATTTGTTGTTCAACATTGCATAAAAACTCACTCTAACGTCTGAAAACAAAATGACTTAATTTAGTTTAAAATTATTGTTTTATATCAAAACGTTTTACTATATCAAACAGTTACCAAGTTACAATATCAGTGCAATTAACAAAGGCTCGAACAAAACAGAAATCCAAAATGGTTTTTATATTGACCGGCAGCGTGGTGTAGTGGTAAGAACACTTGCTACACCACACATTAGGTCATGAGTTCAATCCCCACTGATCTCATGCTGTAGCGCCCTTAAGTATAGGGCGATATAAACAGTATAAACTCCTGCTAAGTCAGCACTTAATCAGCAGTATAATTATCGGGCAATTATAATCTATAATATCCCAAACTGCCACAGGCAACTCGAGACTGGGTCGGAATAACTGATGTTACTCTATGTTTAAGTCGCACATTCGACTTTCCCACATCGAGGATAAAGATATATACAAAAAAAAAAAAGATCTATTTTTATGATTTTTTTCTGGATTTTTTCAATTTCTAAAATTAATACTAACCAGAAAGAAGTTGAATGTACGATTGTGAACTAGAATTGCCATTAAATAAATTTACTTGGTCGCTTCGAAAACCTCTTTCAGATGTGGTTGGAATCCAATTAACTTCCAAACCAATTCTTGTTCCGACTTCTGTTAATTTGAAAATTAGTAATTTAATTAAATTTCTATTTGAAAGTCTAAAATAACTTTCTTTATTATTCGTCTAATTTCGGTTTATCAAAAGTGTATTATAGGCAATTTAAACCAAGTGCACTTTGTAGTTTTATTGCTACAATTTCTTGAACTAACCTGTTTTAGTTGGTTGATAAACAGCTAAGGCAAGGTTGCTTCCAACTTGTTCATATGTTTCACCTTCTTTGAGTTCAACTTTTTCACCAACCTTGGTCAATGTTTCAAGAATACTAAAAACAAAATGAGTTAAATCGATTTAGTTTTTTAACTTATCTTTTTAACATTAAAAATATTATATTATTTCTGTATGTATATTCATATCTATTAAGTTGGCACTTTGCATTGAGTGAAGACTTATTATTATGTAAACGTTAAAGTTAACCTGGCTGTAGAGTTACTTTCCATTATTTGTTCTGTGGAAACTTCTAGCAAATTGCTCAAAGAAAGAACAGCTAGATTTGTTACCTACAACAATTTTGATGATAAATTTTTGTTAATTTTAACAAAATATACATATATTTTTTTGTATATATCTTTATCCTCGATGTGGGAAAGTCGAATGCGCGACTTAAACATAGAGTAACATCAGTTACTCCGACCCATAATTGCCCGGTAATTATGCTGCTAATTAAGTACTGGCTCAGCAGGAGTTCACACCGTTAAAGCGCCTTACTCAAAGACGTTACAGCATAAGATCCGTGGGGATTGAACCCACGACCTCATGGTGGTGTAGCAAGTGTTCTTACCACTACACCACACTGCCGGTATATTTGACATTTAAACCAAGAAACTTTTCGTTAATAAAAAATACATAACTTACGCTTGTTGTTAAAGATGAAGTGTTCAAAATATTCACCAAAACCTTAACAGCTGACGTCACATTCTCTGCTGTAATGTTTTCTGAATTAGAAGTTAAAGCCTGGACTTTGTTAGCAACTTCTACACGTTGTGATTCATTTGCTATTGGTTGGTTTTCAAGATTCTAAAATTGTGAATATTTTTTTTTTAATTCTATATTTTAAATTCTACATTTAAAAATTCTTATATGTTTCAACATAAGCTTAATAAGTGATTTTATACAAAACAAACCTTGGTAAATATATAATATTAGGTGTCTTCAATATGACCGGCAGCATGGTGTAGTGGCAAGAACACTTGCCACACCACACATGAGGTCGTAGGTTCAATCCCCACTGCCCTTTAAGTAAGGTGCTATAAACGGGACAAACTCCTGCTAAACCAGCACTTATTCAGCAGCTTAATTATCGGGCAATAATAATCTAAAATATCCCAAACTACCACAGGCAACTCGAGACTGGGTCGGAGTAACTGGTGTTACTCTATGTTTAAGTTGCGCATTCAACTTTCCCACATCAAGGATAAAGATATATACAAAAAGAAATATATATATATAAAGAAAAAGTGTTTGTACCTCCAAACCATTATCACAAAATTCAATGAAAACAGGATCAGACCATTTTCCATTTTCATCACAAAATCGATTTCCATATGGAATTCCAGCTAAAGTTACAAACAAAACTAAACTTGTTTTTTTCTTTTTTATTTAAACATTAAAAAGTTACATATAACTCAAATTTAAATACCGTTCCTAGATAGTTTAATGAATTTAAATATATGGATTTGATTTACCGTTTGTGGTTTGTAAAGGACAAGTTTGAAGTGTATTTGCGCGGTAACCAGCTAATGTATAAGGAAATGTAAGGGTTCGATTTTTTTCTCCATCAACGAAGGTTTGGTTGGATTCATCACAAAAAACTGTAAAAAATAAAATAAAAAATTAGGTCCAAGAATTTATTTGTAAATATATTTTAATTTGCAGAAGGTTATGATATAAAAAAACAGCTCAAATTTACCTAGTTTACATCCTTCCGTAGTTTGTATGTAGTCTTGTTTGCAAAAACACAAACAGGTTTCGTCATCTTGTACTTCACAAGGTTTAGTACAGCTTTCATTTCTGCATCGGTTTTCACTAATACAATATTCTAAAATAAAACATCTTTATTGAATATCGAAGATTTAAAACATTGGAACAAAAGTAATTCTGTTATTAAAAAAATCTGCATACGCTAAACTAATAAGACGTAAAATTATATTCTATTTTATTACATATTTTTATGTAAGTTAACAAAAAGTATGTTAAAACTTTTTTTAGTTTTTATAAAATAAATATAAGATGTATTTACGTTTTTGGCAGATATAGTTTTTTCTTTTAAGATAATCGTCTATATCCGTCCAAATTCCAAGTACCCCTGGGCTATTTGATGCTTGTATTACAAGATTACCTGGATTAGCATCAGTATTTTGCCAATTTTCATAATTATCATATGTACCAAAACTAGGTTGTGGTATAGGAGTACCATCAAGCCATGTCCAGTCATATGGTGTGGAGTTACCACCAGCACCAAGCCAATAAACTTCCCTCCAACTTCCTGTTGTCGCACTTTCCCATTTCCAAAGTTGAGTCTCAACAACTTGTTGGGTTTGTAAGTCTTTGATCATGAGCAGAGTCCCCCCTGATTCCTGACATTTCGAACTTGCTTGAAAGTAAAACAAAAGGGGGGTGTTGTTGTAGAAACTAATCTCATATCCATTGTGCCTTATCACCGCATTTGCATTGTTACCTATAAAATATTTGCCAACTTATATCAATTAAAAAAAAAACTAAATTATTTCAAAGTTCGAAAATATTATTTTTTGTAATAACTGATGAAAATGTTAATGCATTACAAATCTACATAATTAAGTTCTTATATACAAAATTTAAACCAATAAATAAAATAACTTAAATTAGACAAATTAGCATTTTTTGGGTTAAAAATTTTAACTAAAAAAGTTTTAAACAAATTAATTTTGATCAGTTTGCAATATTTTGTTAATAAAAATTTAATATTCATCTTTGAAAACTTTTAAACATGTAAAAACATCTCACCTTTGCATTGATAAAAAGCAGTTAATAAAACAAGTAAAGTCAAACAAAGAAATTTTAAAATCATTTTGTAACAATTTTTATTTTATTTATTTATTTGAATTTACTAACAGAAAAAATAAATAAAATAAATATTAACAAACTAACTGTTTTTACATCTTAAACTCTCTCAATATAAATAGGTAATAAAATAAATTTAGAAACTTTCACGTTTTTAAAGGCTACGACTTTGATAAATTTCCAATTACATTTGACAGCTTAATTAAAACAAAACTTTCGTTTGAAAAAGCCAAGTCACTTAAACAAAACAATTTTTTTTTAAAAGAAACCCTTTGGTGTCCAAAAAAAAAAAGATTACGATCAATTTTCAGTTTGATATTATTAAAATCTAAATAGAACTTCAGAACAAATTAATCTTTGAATAGAAGCAAAGCTATTATGAATTACTTTTCATTTGTTAATTAGACCAAGATGTCTATTAATAAAATAAAACTATTTTTAAACAATATTAACATGCTTTAATTTATTTTAATACACATAAATTTCAATTTTTTTTGTTGCAATTTTATATTTAACATATATTTGTTATTGTATATATATTAACATATATTATAACGGAATTATGTTTAAGTTGAATATATATAAACGTAAATAGATTTAAAAAAAGACTTGCTTTGATAAATACTAGCAGATAAAGAAAATTTTAACAAATCAAAAACAAAATAATATTATTGATACCTTCTTAAGTGAACCTTTTTGTTTGTATAATTCATATATTGCAAATCCTGGGACGCAAAGAAAAGACGACATGCATAAAAACCAACCGATCACATTTGCTTCAACAGAGTAGGTGTAGCCCATTACTTTTAAGGGGGTGTATTTGACAATGTAAAACATCATGACTGTATAAAAACATATTAAAAAAAGTAATTAAAACCAAGTAAATAAGTAAGTTGTAAAACGTAAGTAAAATAAAGTATGTTTATAATCTTAAAATTTAGCTTATAAATAAAACTGTAAGTTAAAAGCTGGAACGAGCATTTAAATCATAAAATAAAAATAAAAAAAAACATGATTCAATAATCTTTAAAATATCAAAAAATTTAAACCCGATTTAAATAAAATTTTTTTCAAAATATGTTTTCGTATATATCGTATATATTCTTTCATCCTTTCGTATATATCATTGATGTAAGAAAGTAACTTTACAGCCAAATATGGCATTACATGTGTTAAACTAACCCACTATTGGGTTTCCTTGAGCAAGTTGGAGTAATATCAACAATGTTGAGCGATAATTAATACAATTGAATAAAAGTTTGTACCGTTTGTAGCGCATTACTCAAGGGCGCCACGGCACGGAAGCAGTGGAGATTAAACCAACAAATTAATTGCTGCGCACTACACTATACCACCGGTTATATATAAGTGTGCGCACAAAACTAAATTTCACTTTACTGTGTGTAACAAAATACCTTCATTATCTTCTAAAAATCTTTATATTTCTAACTACTTTCAAATTAATATTTTACATTTGAAATGTTTACAAACTATTTTTTTAATCTTGATAATTTTAGTTTGCTTACGAACTTAAACCCTTAAACTATCTAAAAACCTTTCACAACAACTTTATTGGATGTAAGTGTTTAAACTACAGCATACAACCACGTCTTACAATACAAAAAATTCCACTCCGCAAATACAGAAACATTGCATGCCTTTGGCATGTATGGGCTAAAATTAGAGCGTAAAGTCAAAAATTTAGGCGTTCAGTTAAGGCAGAAGTTACGCCTAAAGTCAAGGCAAAATTAAGGCATAATAATTGTACATAGATAATGTGAAAAGAAAATATCAACATAAATTTACATCACACAATTTCATATGTACTTTACGGTTCTTTAAAAATGTAAGAACAGTAAAAGTAATATAAAAGCAGTATGCATAAATTATCGCGGTTATAAAAAAGGAACTCCTTACAACGGGATGTAAAAACTGTAAGTTACTTAACAGTAAAACAAATCAGATGTATAGTAGTTATTGAGTTTTAACATTGAGTATCTTAACATATCTATTTTAAAGAAACGCAAAATTAATAAGAATTTAGCAAAAGTCGCCAAGTCCTTGTGATCCAATTATTCTTCAAAACATTAGGATTATTAAAAACAACAAAAAACTAAAAAAAAATAAAAAGAAAACCATATATCATGATTAGTTTTACTATAAAGTTTTACCCAATAAAATGAAGCCAAAGAAGTTAAATTCATATTTGCTTTAACACAATCAATTACTTAACTAAAGAAGTAATAGAAAAATAACCCCTTTTTAATTTAATAAAACTTTAATAATAACTAACAGAAATACAATCACAATAACATAACATAAAAAAACCTTTAAACAACTACGAAAATTGTGTAGTTATTTATTTAAGTTAGTAAGATTAAATTTGAATATTAAGCCCGATAACAGTCATTAGAAAACAGAAAGCACATAGAAAAGTTACTGTCATAATACCGAAAACTTATTCACGAAATAATAAACATTTGACCGAAAATCTTACATTTGAGAACGTAATTTAACCGAAAATAAGAAAAAATTTAATTAAATCTATCTTATCTTAAAAAACTTAAAAAAAATGTATTTTAATTTTAAAAAATGTGAATCTAAATATCGAAAAAAATTATTACTGGTAATATAGAGTATAACAAAATTTAAAAAGAAACTTTAAGTAATAAACATTTAACAACTAAGACAACTGTTAATACGTAAACATCGTTACATTAAACACCAGGAAATAGCGTCATCTAGTGCTTATCTTTCGTTTCTCATTTGCAGTTTTATTTCGTTTCGTATTTCCTTGTCACGAACAATGCGCAACAAAAAGATCAAGAAACCTGAAAATAAGATTTTAAAAAGTTAGCTAAACAGTTTTATTTGGAAATATATGATTTGTCATAATATTAAAGTAATTTTTATTTTAAACATCTTTACCACATAGAGTAACATCTGTTGCCCCGACCTAAACATAGAGTAACATCTGTTGCCCCGATCCAGTCTTAAATTGTCTTTGGCAGTTTAGGATATTATAAAAACTATAAATTGCCTGGTAATTAGGCTGCTGATTAAGTGCTGGCTCAGCAGGAGTTCATACCGTTTGTAGCGTCTTACTCAAGGGCGCTACAGCTTAAAATTCGTAAGGATCGAACCCAAGACCTTACGTAGTGTAGCAACATTGTTAAAAAAATGTGAATTGTTACCAATTTAAAATTAAAAGAAACTATGATCTACATTAAGTGTTATCAATCAAATAAAAAGAAAAGTAAATAGAAAGTTTGATTCATTTTTAGCTTACCCTGAAGTGAAGTAAAAACTGCAAAAACGATTGCCACCACTAGCCCCCCACTTGTCACATAGAACCCTAATATCCAGGAGATTCCAAAGCTAACAAACAGCGTCAAAGAGAACCAGGCATCTCTTGTTCGGTTCTTCTTTGCCTTAAGCAATAAATAATATATGCTGTTGATATATTTAGTATAAGGTGTATTGCTTTTTTAATGTAATAACGCGAATACTTGAGTATTAATTCATGATTAAAAATCTTTACCAGAGCAGTTCTGTTTCGTTGCCAGACATACTTGTAGATAATTGCCAGATATAAGATCAAGTTGATACCGATGTAAATAGCAGAAGGTATAATCACAAAGAACTTAACATATTCACCCTTAATCCAACACCTTTAATGCATTACATTAATTTAAAAATGGGTAAATACATGCCTTAAGCACAGTTTCAACATAGTTATAGGTTTTTCTTATGTATATGTCTTTATCCTCCATGTGGAAAGGTCGAATGCGCGACCTATACTTAAAGTAACAATTATTACCCCGACCCAGTCTCGAGTTGCCTAAGGTAGTCTGGGATATTTTGGAATATAATAATAATTATGCTGCTGATTAAGTGCTGGTTAAGCAAAAGTTTATACCGTTTATAGAACCTTCCTTAAAGGCGCTACAGCATGAGAGCAGTGGGGATTAAATCCGCAACCTCATGTGATGTAGCAATTGTTTTTATTACTACACCATGCTGCCGGTTTCAATTAGTTTTGTACTTACACCAAATCCGTTCTCAGGTAATTTTCTCTGCCCAAAATAAGAACCAATGTCATAACAGCAGGTACCAACCAAGCCCAAATCATCGAACAAATAATCATCTTTTTGGAATTCAGTTTCACTCTAACGTAGATGGGCTAAAAATATATAACAACAATAAAAAATTTAAAACCAAGCATACAAAATATGTAGTTTTATTATAAACAGAACAGCATTTAAGTAATTCAGTCTCTTTACACGTACAACTTAAATTGTTAAAAGGTATAGTAATAGACTTACAAAGTAAATTGCCATAAACACCATAACTGCTTCCACCACCATCCAACCAAAGCTAGTAAAGAGAAAATAATAAATCAAAATAGCAAAGGCCAAGCAACTGGAAGCCGATGCTGTTACAATGTCTTGATCACTGACAATTAAACTTGTGTTCAAGAGTATAAGGGATATGGAAAGATTTATAGAGAAGAAAGTGCCTCGTCTTTTGCTCTGCTCACTGGGTGCCCTGAACAAATATTAATATTTTATTAGATATTTTTACAGAGTTAACAAACCGTATTTAGTTTAAATATAAAGCAATTACACTGCAATAATGGCAACCAACGGTGTTAGCGAAAGCTTTTTAAACGAAAGAGCATTTTTCCGTGAACCGAAACTTCAAAAACAACATTTTTCAGACATTAAGTTTGTTTTTAAATTGAAAGCCATTTTCCTATAGTGGGTTATAGTAAATCGTCTTAATGTCAATGAAATGTTACTTTTAGGCATATAGTATTAATAATATGACTTCAGTTTCGTGCGAAACACTTACTTTAAACAAATGTTTGCTAATATTGCCAGCACCAGACCAACAAGAGAAAGACAAGATCCAACTAAACTGATCGTTGAAAGAGTTGGATTTACAAGCAGCATCTCAGCAATGCCAGATTGCGTTGTAGTGGTATTAAAATGCGTTTCATTAGCGGGCGTTTGCGTTTCATTAATGTCAGTTTGCGTTTCATTAATGTTAGGTTGCATTTCAGGGGTGCTATAGTAATACTAAAAAATTCAATTTGGAAGTGGTTAGTAATTTGACAATCTTTTAAATTGTTATACAAAAATGATAAGTTAATCAAAAACACCAACATTTTTTAACCTACATACACAAAAAAAATGAAAATGCATTAAATAATAGCAGCGTGGTGTAGTGATCAGAACACTTCTTACAAAACATGAGGTCCTAGGTTCGATTCCCCGTGATCTCAGGCTGTAACGCCCTTAAGTAAGGCACTATAAACGGCAAAAACTCTTGCTGAGCCAGCACTTAATCATTAGCCAAATTATCGAGCTATTATAAATCTATATTAATCTAAACTGCCACAGACAACTCGATTGAGACTGGGTCGGGGTAACTTATGTTACTCTATGTTTAAGTTGCGCATTCGACTTTTCCGCATCGAGGATAAATATATTTACTAAAAAACAGCAAACTTACAAATAAAGTAGCAAAGTTGGTTAAATGCTGAAACGTGCATTGAATATGTTCTAGAGTGTGAGAAATAACTTCTGATCCGTTTAAGGACCATTCGTTGTTGCTTTCATCCCAAAATACACATTGTGTTCCATTTGTCATGTTTGCTAACGAGCTCTATAAAAATAAAATGTAGTAAAATTTAATAAAATCACTAAAATAACGAAAAAGGAATTATTTATGTTACATTTTAAAAACTGTACATTTATTAACCAGTAAAAAAATATTGTTTTTTCAAAACCTGGTTTAGAGCAAATTTCATCAAAACAGGTTCCTTTAAACTTTGATTGCCAATCAATGTTGCAGAAAGGACAACGTGAGAGTTCAATTCTCCTTTTAAAGTTGGTTCAATGAACAATTTGTTGTTCAACATTGCATAAAAACTCACTCTAACGTCTGAAAACAAAATGACTTAATTAAGTTTAAAATTATTGTTTTATATCAAAACGTTTTACCATATCGAACAGTTACCAAGTTACAATATCAGTGCAATTAACAAAGGCTCGAACAAAACAGAAATCCAAAATAGTTTTTAGATCTAATTTTATGATTTTTTTCTGGATTTTTTCAATTTCTAAAATTAATACTAACCAGAAAGAAGTTGAATGTACGATTGTGAACTAGAATTGCCATTAAATAAATTTACTTGGTCGCTTCGAAAACCTCTTTCAGATGTGGTTGGAATCCAATTAACTTCCAAACCAATTCTTGTTCCGACTTCTGTTAATTTGAAAATTAGTAATTTAATTAAATTTCTATTTGAAAGTCTAAAATAACTTTCTTTATTATTCGTCTAATTTCGGTTTATCAAAAGTGTATTATAGGCAATTTAAACCAAGTGCACTTTGTAGTTTTATTGCTACAATTCCTTGAACTAACCTTTTGTTGGTTGATAAACAGCTAAGGCAAGGTTGCTTCCAACTTGTTCATATGTTTCACCTTCTTTGAGCTCAACTTTTTCACCAACCTTGGTCAATGTTTCAAGAATACTAAAAACAAAATGAGTTAAATCGATTTAGTTTTTTAACTTATCTTTTTAACATTAAAAATAATTATATTATTTCTGTATGTATATTCATATCTATTAAGTTGGCACTTTGCATTGAGTGAAGACTTATTATTATGTAAACGTTAAAGTTAACCTGACTGTAGAGTTACTTTCCATTATTTGTTCCGTGGAAACTTCTAGCAAATTGCTCAAAGAAAGAACAGCTAGATTTGTTACCTATAAAAATTTAAATGATAAATTTTTGTTAATTTTAACAAAATATATATATATTTTGTTGTATATATCTTTATCCTCGATGTGGGAAAGTCGAATGCGCGACTTAAACATAGAGTAACATCAGTTACTCCGACCCATAATTGCCCGGTAGTTATGCTGCTGATTAAGTTCTGGCTCAGCAGGAGTTCACACCGTTAAAGCGCCTTACTCAAGGACGCTACAGCATGAGATCCGTGGGAATTGAACCCACGACCTCATGGTGGTGTAGCAAGTGTTCTTACCACTACACCACACTGCCGTATTTGACATTTAAACCAAAAAATATTTGACATTTAAACCAAAAAACCTTTCGTTAATAAAAAATACATAACTTACGCTTGTTGTTAAAGATGAAGTGTTCAAAATATTCTCCAAAACCCTAACAGCTGACGTCACATTTTCTGCTGTAATGTTTTCTGAATTAGAAGTTAAAGCTTGGACTTTGTTAGCAACTTCTACACGTTGTGATTCATTTGCTATTGGTTGGTTTTCAAGATTCTAAAATTGTGAATATTTTTTTTTAAATTCTATATTTTAAATTCTACATTTAGAAATTCTTATATGTTTCAACATAAGCTTAATAAGTGATTTTATACGAAACAAACCTTGGTGAGTATATACTAATATTAGGTGTCTGCAATATGACCGGCAGCGTGGTGTAGTGGCAAGAACACTTGCCACACCACACATGAGGTCGTAGGTTTAATCCCCACTGCCCCTTAAGTAAGGTGCTATAAACGGGACAAACTCCTGCTAAACCAGCACTTATTCAGCAGCTTAGTTATCGGGCAATAATAATCTATAATATCCCAAACTACCACAGGCAACTCGAGACTGGGTCGGAGTAACTGGTGTTACTCTATGTTTAAGTCGCGCATTTTACTTTCCCACATCAAGGATAAAGATATATACAAAAAGAAATATATATATATAAAGAAAAAGTGTTTGTACCTCCAAACCATTATCACAAAATTCAATGAAAACAGGATCAGACCATTTTCCATTTTCATCACAAAATCGAATCCCATATGGAATTCCAGCTAAAATTACATACAAAACAAAACTTGTTTTTTTCTTTTTTATATAAACATTAAAAAGTTACACACAAATTAAGTTTAAATAACGTTTCTAGATAGTTTAATAAATTTAAATATATGGATTTGATTTACCGTTTGTGGTTTGTAAAGGACAAGTTTGAAGTGTATTTGCGCGGTAACCAGCTAATGTATAAGGAAATGTAAGGGTTCGATTTTTTTCTCCATCAACGAAAGTTTGGTTGGATTCATCACAAAAAACTGTAAAAAATAAAATAAAAAGTTAGGTCCAGGAATTTATTTGTAAATATATTTTAATTTGCAGAAGGTTATGATATAAAAAAAGTTCAAATTTACCAAGTTCACACCCTTTGATAGTTTGTATGTAGTCTTGTTTGCAAAAACACAAACAGGTCTTATTATCTATCACTTCACAAGGTTTGGTACAGTTCCCACCTCTGCACAGGTATTCACTATCGCAAAACTCTAAAATAGAATATTTTTTTCAAAATCTCCTTGTATAAAACGTAAAGCAAAATGTCAGTTTTTTAACCCAAAATTTATATAATCTTGTAGTATGTCAACATTTATATTTCGATTAATAATATTTCTTTAAAGGTTAATAATAGTTAACATTACCTCTTTGGCAAATATATTTCGATCTCTCATTGTAGGATTTATCGAACCAAGCTCCAAGTGACACGCTGTTAAATCGATCTGTTGCTAGTATTGAAAGATAACCTGGTTTCGCGTTGGGTTCGCTTTCGACCCAATTTTCATAATTCGCATCAGTTCCATTATTAGGTTGGGGTACTGGTGTACCATCCAACCATTTCCATGTATATGGCAAAGGGTTACCACTTGCACCAATAAAATAAGTTTCATACCAATTTTTTGTTGTCGCACTTTCCCATTTCCAAAGTTGAGTTTCAACAACTTGTTGAGTTTGTAGGTCTTTGATTATGAGCAAAGTTCCCCCTATCTCCTGGCATTTCGACCTGGCTTGATTGTGCAACAATTGAGGTTTGTTGTAGAAACTGATCTCATATCCATTGTAAATTATCACTGCAATTGCTTCGTTACCTAAAAGAAAACATTTCTGGATTTTCTTTTTAATATTCAAAACCAAATTATATAAATAACAAAACTTAATAAAAAATCCATTCATATAATTAACAAAAAAATGTTTGGTTTATAATTTTGACTAAATAAAAACTCTAATTTAGAAATAATAAGATGGAAGACTATAAGGTTTTAAAATACGTAATACACATTAAAAAATAATCTTACCTTGGCTCGGAGTAAAGGCAATAAATAAAATAACCAAAGTTAAACAAATCAATTTTAAAATCATTTTTTAACAATCTTTAAACGTTAACAAATTTATTCATTTAAACTCAATGATAGAAATATGACATAAAATAAATATTAACAAACTAACTGTTTTTATATCTCAAACTCTCTAAATATAAATAGTTAATAAAATGAATTTAGAAATTTTCACGTTTTTAAAGGCTACGACTTTGATAAATTTCCAATTACATTTGACAGCTTAATTAAAACAAAACTTTCGTTTGAAAAGCCAAGTCACTTTAACAAAACAAAATTTTTTTAAAAGAAACCTTTTGGTGTCAAAAATAAAAAGATTACGATCAATTTTCAGTTTGATGTTATTAAAATCTATTAAGTGTAAAAGAACTTCAGGACAAATTAATCTTTGAATAGAAGCAAAGCTATTATGAATTACTTTTCATTTGTTAATTGTACCAAGAAATCGATTTATGAAATAAAACTACTTTATAATTAAAATTGACATAACTAATTTTCGTGTAATGTGTATCATATTTAAAGTTTAATATTAAGTGGGTTAGTAACCATGCTATAACTTACTTAAAATCTTTATGTTAACATTAAAATTTATTGCATGTTTTAATTTAAAAAAATTAATTTTGTTATTTTTTTCCATCGCATTAATGTAATATTTATTGTAAATTTTTATTAACTTTCATTAAAGCACAAAAGACGTAAATAAATAAATACAAAAAAATATATATAAGTTTAATGTTGTTAACCAATATTTAAAATATCGTTATGATTGTTCATATCGTACCATCCCAACCAAATAAGTTAAATATATAAATTAATTCATAAACACTTTTTAGTTATATTTTTAGTATTAAGTTACATTGCTTTTTTAAAAATTTTAAGGCAAAATAAAGCACACAAAGGATCAATTTAAAAGCATTGTTTTAAATAGATATATTTTAGAAAAAAATTGGATTTTAAATAAAACACATTTTTCTAGGCGTTTGTCTGGCTCAGTATATACAACATACACATTAAGTGCTTATATGTTTTAATATAAAAATAAAGAAACTGTAAGTGATATGGCCTATACTAACACATGTAGTGTATATTAAAGCAAGATTTAATCTACAACAAATAACATAAACGCCAATAAAAAATTAAAAAGTGTTAAAATTTTGCGCTATTAATTTTTTTTTGTTATTTTAAAAAATAAAAGCATTAATCGATGCTAGTCGATAAAGAAATATTACTTCAAATTAAAATCAAGTAAATAGCATTTTAATCTTTGTATTTGACGAAGTCAAAACACTATTTACACTACATGGGGTTCTGTGTTCAATCCTTATTGCTGTTATGCTGAAGCGTCCATAAATAAGACCTAAACATAAAGTAACATTTGTTACCCCGACCCAGTCTCGAGTTGCCTTTGGCAGTTTGGGATATTATATAGATTATAATTGCTCGGTAATTATGCTGCTGATTAAGTGCTGGCTTAGCAGGAGTTCACACCGTTTATAGCGCCTTACTCAAGGGCTACAGCGTAGTGGCAATAACATTCGCTACACCATATAAGGTCGTGCGCAGTGGAGATTGCGGTGGGAATTGAACCTACGACCTTATATGGTATAGCGAGCGTTCTTACCACTACACCACCTACCGGTCAAAATAAAAAATAAATTTAATAACTTTATTAAAATACAAATATTTTAAGTAATCATTTTAAACAAAGATTGCAATTTAAATTTGATGTGAATATGTAACATATAAAACTGATATCAAGTATAAAAACATTCTGTATAACTGTGTTTCTTATTAATTTAATTTTATTACGTTTTTTTTCAATTAAAACTTGATTTAATTTTAGATATAAGTTTAATAGTTTATTTATAAGAAATAAAGTCCTTATAAAACTAAGTTTGTTTTTAAATGAACTTGATCACGAATAAAAGTCCTTTTTTAAAATTATAACAATGACTATCTATTGTCAAATATTGAATAAATCAGATACTTACAAATAAAGTAAATTTTCATGTTAATTTTAACTGAATAAAGGTGTAACTTAATGTTTTAACATTTTAAACTAAGATTACATAGCAATAATTAGGGCTTTTTCCATCAAAGGGATAGGTGGTCGTGTTCTGTATAAATTTATTTATTTTAAAACCAAATCTCGGAGATGAACTTCTAACCAACGCACCTTCTTTAAGTAATTTTATCGCGTTATATTTAAAAAAAAATTCCAAAAAACTTTCAAAAAAATAACGTCACGCGAAACGAATCGAACCTTTAGTTATTTATGCCCGTACCATAACAAAGGTAATTTAATACTTTTGTAACATTTTGTCAAAAACAATAATATACCACTAACCCACTATATTTAAATAGGGTTAAATTTTTAGTGAGTTAGATAATTTGTTTTTGCTGATTTTTGAAAATAAGGGTATGTGTGACGTAATAAAGCATTCCAAGTACAATAGAGTCAATTATTGCCACATAGCGAAAAAGGCGTCATCTTAAACAATCGAAAGTTCTTTTTTAAACAAGATAATATCAGAAAGTCTATTCAAGTAATACGATAATATTGATAATAGGAAATAGTTAGATTCCCTATTAATTTGCATATTATTTTTGATGTCATTCGCTATTATCACGTATTTAAAATACTTAAGTTGAACTTAATAACCGAACAAAATTGTTTTGGTGAAATTTTTAATTTTTTAAAGGGTTTTAAACGTTTATTTTCTCTCTTGGCAACAAACAACGAAACTTAACCGGAAAAATTGAGCTAAAAAATAACTTCGTGACCTTATTTCACTTCATTTAAACACTTTATTAATATCCTATGATGTAACATGGTTTAAATACACCAAGTTTCGTTTTGTATATATAATAACCTCATGTTGTTAAATTTAGCTTACGTAAGAATAAAAAATTTCCCAAAAATGACGTCATACGAAAAATACTTAAAGTGTAGATGTTCTAAAAAGGAAAAAATTTAATCGGGTAGCAATAATTCAAAGAATAAGCAAAAATAATTCCATTTTTTTCCTTAAGGATAAAAGGAGGTGTGGCAGAAGGGGTATATAAAGCGCTTTTGGGCTAAAATGATCATTTCAAAGAACCACGAGGCTACGAAAATTTAAAAAAAGGTAAGAATAATTAATTTTTATACAAATTTTCTAACAATAGGTGTTAATTGTAATTCTATATCAAATTAATTTCTTTATATATATTAAAAATAAATATTTTTATATTAATATTTTTACATTTTTTGTTTTAGAAAAAAAACAATGGCGTGCAATTGCATTTTAATTAAACTGTTCAGTTTAGTTTTAATTTCCGTATTTTCTGTGATAAAAACCGATGCTTGTATGTGTCCTTTGAACCCCATGACGGATCAGTATGCGCAGGCGACGTGGGGTAGGCACTTTTATCAAAGCTTTTATATATTAATTTAACAAAAAAGTGTTTACCGTATACGTATTTTATATATATTTAAACATACACTACATTACTATAAATAAATTTGTTATTATCACAATTTATTTGATGACGTCATTATATTATAAAAACTTTTTTTGTTAATTTTTAGTCGCAAAAGTTCGGGTAATGTCGTCACGAATTGTGCATCCGTTTTCAATTTTTTCAACAACCTTTCCGCCCGAACCGAAGCGAAGATATGAAGTTATGTTTTTAGAGGTAACATTCACATTAAATTTAACATCTAAAATCCATACTAAAATGTTATAAAAAGCAAGTATTTAATAAAAAAATACAACGACAAGCGATTTTCTATATAAACAGGTACAATTAAAATGCAGCCCGCAAAACGCTCAATTAGTATGTATAAGTATATTAAAATATAAGACAGGGTCCGTGTGGTTCCAAGTTAGAATCCCACTAAATGCATTTTTAATTTCGTAATTGTTTTTGTTAGCAAATTAATATTTTTTTGAATGTTTTATTAAGCAATATGATTTTAATTATTTTAAAAGATTTAATAAGACTAAAAAACAATTTTTAAATATTCGGCATTTTCACAGGGTTACAAAATAAAAAGATGTTACAAATAATTACATAAAAATATACATAATAAAAAAGTCCAAAAAAAACTTATTGTAAGATATAGAATCTTAAATTTTCAAAAAAATCGTTTTTTACCGATATTTGTTCTTTTTTTTAGACGTTTAAAGGTCGTGAGGTCCGGAATTCGATTTTTTTGATGGATTTTCTTTACACTGATATAACTGAAGAGCGGTGTGGAGTTTTCCTAGAAGAAAATAGAACCTACGTTTTATCAGGTATGTTAGTGACGTCGTGATGATGTCATAATGTAATTTTATTTTTTTTTTAATAAATCTAAAATTTAAATAAACTAAAAATTTTATATTAGATTAAAAAAAATTTTAAAATTAAAAAAAAAATCTTTTAGCGAGGCTCAAAAAGGTTAAGATAGAAATATTTAGATTTTAGCTAAAATTAGTATTAAAAAAATTACATTTTTTAAAGGTGAAAAATCTGAAGGTCGCCTACGTATACAAGCTTGTGGTATTCAAATCGATGTTGATGAAGTAATTCGTAAAATGTTTGGCAACCCTGAAGATTTTTATAACTATTAAAATTTGGCAACACTGAAAAAAATTTTAATTGGCGTTTTTAGTTTTTTTTTGTTATTTTTAGTGATGTTACTGTTTTTAAACATTGTGAACTGTATGTTTTTGCTCTTTTTCGATATTTTTATTTTATTATATTTTGAAAATTAAATCTTTTAATAAAAAAAATAAAAAGCTAAAAGTTTAAATATATTACTGGTGATTTAGGCTTAAAAGTTAACTACT
The DNA here is from genome assembly GCF_963082875.1 of Corella eumyota. Classification (NCBI taxonomy): domain Eukaryota; kingdom Metazoa; phylum Chordata; class Ascidiacea; order Phlebobranchia; family Corellidae; genus Corella; species Corella eumyota. The sequence continues at coordinate 1,834,189 of NC_137490.1, forward strand.
AAAAATATCTCGTAAAAAAAAACTTATTTACCAATCTTAAAAAATAAGTTTATTAATATTTACGTAAGCTGCTAATCAAATAATCATAAAATGTTAAAAAAATCGTTAAATCGAAACTTTAAGTAAGGCAAATTCTAGACCACATTTGCTTTAAGGCAGTTAGAAAGTAGGGATGGGCTGAAATCCAAATTACTCGGATTCGACGAGCCCGAGTATTTTGTCACGATACTCGGCCGAGTCCGAGTACTCGGTTATGACGTCATTTAAACGTATATAACTGTTCACGAGAATCTTTCCCGCATAATTTTAAAACTGCAAAATTTGCCAAAAAACACGTATTTATGGATTATAAAAGGTTTAACGTTGGCAAAACTACTTACCGCTGATAGCAATATCATTTTAAGTCCAAACGAAAATGTTTAAGTCTCAAATTTATTATGCGTAAAATTTAGTAAAAAAAGTGTAGTAAAAAGTGTATTGGTTGCGCAGTTGTTGCTTAAATAACGTGATATAATTGAGAGTAGATTATAAATTATTAGAAAAAGGCAAACCTCGTGTTTTTTTATGTTTAGTAAATCGTATACGATCCTCAATGACAAATTATTACTCGGCGTCCGAGTACTAAAAAATGCTCGACGAGCACGAGTATTAAAATATGCTTAATACTCGGGCCGAGTACTCGGACTCGGATTCGATTGGCCCATCCCTATTAGAAAGTATAATAACAAGCCCTATAATTTAAAAATTTTCTAAAAGTAGATTTTATTTTAGTTCAAAATTAACATAAGTGTATTTATGTTATAGTTTAAAACATTTTTTATTAGAATTTTTACAAGTTATGTAACAAATTTTATAAATTAATGATGACTTTGACATTTTGACCAAGTTAAAGTTAAAAATATCAAAATACGAATAAAAATTTCAAAAAATCAGAAAACGCGAATAAGCGAAACTTTATTAATACTTTACTTAATTTAAATTATTTATTTATTGCGTCATTTTATGAAAATCTAATTTATAAAGTCACCTTTAATTTTGCATTGTAATATGACGTTACGAAAACTTAATTATGACATCATAAAAAATATTACGTCACCAAACCATTTTAGGTAAAGTAGTAGTTAGAAAATACCCGATAAATAATTCCAACTCCTTTAATAAACCTTGAATTCGAGCTACTATTAGTGCCTGAGGCAATATTGACTTTATATATAAGTCAATCGATAATCAACAAACTATATTAGTTTTGATAACTTTACCAGAAAAAAATTACGTAGTTTTTTAAAGAGAAAATGGTATCTTTGGTTAGAGTTATCGTGGTTTGTTTTCTGTATCTTGCAATATTATCGGGCTATGCTTCGTCGTGTAAATGTTTAGTTCAAACCGATGAACAAAAATTCTGTAGCTCAGAATGGGGTAAGGATTATATTTGGTAAAATTTAAAAACATACAATCGCGTTTTAAGTAAGTTTTTCGGCAACTTAATAAAACAAATAAACTACTTTATTTTTAATGTAGTAGTTTGGGTAAGTTAGATTGCTGATACATTTTATTTAAACTAGTCATTACAAATTGGATTAGAGTAACATATTAAAAATACACTTTTTAGTATTTATTTATCCTAAAAGTGTCGCTTCTCAACCTAAACATAGAGTAACATGACGCAGTCTCGAGTTGCCTGTGGCAGTTTGGGGTGTTATAGATTATAATTGTCTGGTAATTATGCTGCTGATTAAGTGTTAGCTCAGCAGATTTTTATACTGATTTTATCGCCTTTCTTTATTTTTATGTATGTATATCGTTATCCTCGATGTGGGAAGGTCGAATGCGCGACCTAAACTTAGAGTAACATCAGTTACTCCGACCCAGTCTCAAGTTGCCTGTGGCAGTTTAGAATATTATAGATAATAATTGCCCGACAATTATACTGCTAATTAAGTGTTGGCTCAGCAGGTGTTTATACTGATTTTAGCGCCTTACTCAAGGTAGCTACATTGATTGTACCAAAAACTTCATGCAGTGAAATGTTCTAACCACTACACCAAGCTGTCGGTATTAAAACAAAAAAGAAATATTAATTTTTAACTTAAACTTTCTTTACTAACAGGAGGCCTGGTAAAAGTTGAAAGCGATACTATGTTAGAGGAAGATGTACATTACCAAAGGGTGTACAGAGTCAAATTCATAGCAGTAAGTTTAAATTGTAAATAGAAAAGTAAAGTAATTCACGTTATATATATTTTAAGGGCCAAAAAAAAACTATAAAATATTTTTTATTTGGTTCTTTTTATAACTAATAAAATTTTGAGCTGATGTTTAAGATTTTTTCATAAATAAATTTTTTTTTAAATTTTTTGTTTGTTTTAAAGGTAACTAAAGGACGAAGACACATTAAAACCAGACGTAGAAATATTCATACTGCTAGCGAATCAGCCGCATGTGGCGTTAACTTGGTCGTTGGTGCTCACTACATTTTATCTGGTAAGTTTATTCAATTTATCATTTTTAACATCCCCAATTTTTGCTCTTAAAACACAGAGTAACTTTTTTTGTATATATCTTTATTTTCAATGTGTAAAGGTCGAATGTGCGACCTAAACATAGAGTAACATTAGTTACTTCGACCCAGTCTCGAGTTACCTTTAGCAGTAGATTATAATTTCCCGATTATTATGCTGCTGATTAAGTGCTGGCTCAGCAGGAGTTCATACCGTTTATAGCGCCTTACTCAAGGACGCTACAGCATGAGAGCAGTGGGGACTGAACCCACGACCTCATGTGTGGTATAGCAAGTGTTCTTACCACTACACCACGCTGCCGGTTATAGTTGTTTATTTAAAGGTAATAACTTTACTTTTTGTTTAGGATATGTGAACGAAGAAGACAAAAAACTGAGAATAAATTCGTGTGGATCGGTTAGAAAACTAGTAACTGATTCATTTTGGTTGGATGCCTGCCCAAAAACGACTCCATTTTAGAAGTAGGGCCAATATTGTAATTAATTCGTTTAGTTTGTTTAGTATATAACAGCTATTAATTCGCGTCATTTTTTTCTTTGCATAATCGTTTTTTTTTCGCGTGATAAAAAGTAATTTACTTAACTTAAACTGTTTAATTAAAATGTGATCTAATTTTATTGAATTTAAAAATAATTCTATTTTAATTTAAATATTTTTTTAAAACTTGCATAAAATATACTAAGAACTATAAAAACTTGATTAAACATCAAAATAAAATTGCACAAAAAATATAAAAAACTTCTTATTTAAGACCATATATCTTCTTTGTATCTTTTTTCGTCGACGACTTTTTTAAATTTTTCCAACGCCGTGACGTCATCACAGTTAGTTTCGTCAGCAATTATTTTCAACAAACAATTTCTAACGTCTTTGGCCATATTTCTAGCATCGCCACACACGTAAAAAACGGCATTTTTGTTCAGCAATAGTTGTACAACTTCACTGCTATGTTGCCTTAGATTGTCCTGAACGTACTTAGCTTGGTTAGGTGACACACTAACATCACGTGAAAATGAAACAAATAATTTTGTTAAAATTTGGTCAACAATAAAACTTTGTAACTCATTTTTATAAAGATAGTCACGGTCTTTATGTCGACAGCCAAAAAATAACAAAGATTCGCCGAATTTAAGGTCAGGGTTTGATTTTTTAAGTAATTTTCGGTGATTTAGGAATCCTAAGAACGGTGCTACCCCAGTCCCGGGCCCTATCGTAACTATAGGAGTGGTAGGGTCCTGTGGTAAACAAAACCCAGTCGAAAGTATCGGAAAAATTCGCAAATTTTCGGTTTTAAAATTTTGCGAGCCATCTAAAATCGGGTTAACTGAATTTTCAAGTTGCCCAGTGCATACACCATTACGCTTAAAAGTTCGACCATTTTCGATTTCAAACCTTACAACATTAAACACGAATTTAAGGCTTGATTCTAATGGGGAACTAATAAGAGAATATCTTCTAGGCTGTAGACGCGGCAAATGTTGAATTATAGTTGCACAATCTGGCAAACAAGATGGAAAAAGGGCCAAGATATCAAGAATACAAATACCAGGCACTCGAATATAATTTGTATATTCGTTAGCTCCTTGTCTACTGCATAGCTCCAGTAATCTGCGTTTTTCTGTTGGATCAGATGTACATTCAACTAATAAACGAATCAAGGGTTTTTTGGGTACCGATCTTATTTCTACACAAGTCGTGAATATTTCTCTAATTGTAAAATAATCAGGAATATAGTTGGGTAATGTTGTTTTTTTCTTGCTGTTGGTTTCTAATAATGATAAGTTAGCAGTTTTGTCAGCTATTTCTTCTAGATTTAACCTAAAAATAAAAAGGAAATGAAAGTTCAGACTTAGGTTAAGAAGGACTTTTTAATAAATACTATGGTTTTATGTTAATTTAACTAAAATAAATCAATCACAAGACAACTGAAATTACAATTAAAAATGACAGTGTCAACAGGTTAAGTTGTCATAAGGTTAGTAAAAATAATAAAGGCATGTAAAAAAGATGTATTCGCAATAATGAAAAGTAAAAAACAAAAATAAAATGAAAAAACAGTAATTGTTTCAAAATAAAAATTTATTATTATTGTATTTAAATTTGTAGCAAAACCCAAGTTTATTTATATATATATATTAGTAACCGGCAGCTTGGTGTAGTGGTATGAACACTTGCTACACCACACATGAGGTCATGGGTTTAATCCCCACTGAATTCATGCTATGTTTAAGTCGCGCATTTGACTTTTCCACATCGAGGATAAAGATATATACAAAAAAAATATTAATATAACATCAAAAATTAATATAATATTAAAAATTACCTTCTTATCAGCCATTCAACTTCTGCATCTGAGTTTTTTGTACAAATTCCAAAACTATCACCTGGTTGATATTCAAAACCATTTTCAGATTTTATTTCTATCTCTAAAGCTCTTTTTACAGCATCATCAGCAGTTAGTTGTTTTGCATTTACAATATCAGCCAACATTGCTGGTCCAGTGGCAAGAGGGAATTTTGCATCATTTTGATAAGAAGTTTCGACTCTTTTATCACTATCATTAAAATGAAGTTTTAAATGGATCTTGCCAAGAGGTGGCGGTGTTAAATCTACATCAGTTAGTTCTGTACTGTATAGTAGCAATGGTTTAGTAACAAGTGAAGCTTGCATTTGAGTTTGAATTTCTGTCACAGTTTTAGATAGTGTGGTATCTTGAAAGTGGTTAACATTAATAAGGTTTGTGTCAATTTTGGGCACAAGTTTTAAACTTTTGACATTTTCTGAGACATCGTTAATTAATAAATCACTACCAGAAGTTTGGGTTAAATTAGTTTTCATATTTGTCATTTTGGGGTTACTATTTGAAACACCCAATTTATCGTTATTTAAAATATTGCCTTGTTTTTCATTTTCTCCATCTAAGTCCACATTTTGTTCTTTGTCATCAATTTTTGATTTCGAGCTTAATACGATTTTATAATGGTTATCGACTGCTTCCCATAACCCATCTAACCAAGGCTCAACTTCAATTTCCATATCAGTTCCATCATCTGCGAACGAGGTTTTATAAAAACTTTTTGCACCGTTTTGTTTTAGAGATTTTTCTAATCGTTTCGGTCCTCCACAAAAAGTTGAATAATTTGAATCACCAAGACCTAGTAAGGTATAATGAAGGTGGGACAAGTGGTTTTTGGGTAAAGTTTTCTGTGAAATTGATCGTATAAATTTTCGTGCATTTTCAGGGGGATCACCGTCACCTAAATTTAACATAAAGAAAATTACAAATTTTAAATATAAAAACAACAAAAATTGTGAGCTTTAAAACTAATTATTTATTTTAAATTAATAAAAAAAAAACATTAACGAAAACTATTAAAAATTTAAAAAAATCATTATATATATAGACATTGAATCAACAAGTTTTTAAATTAAAGACATTATTAAACCAAAATAAAATATATTTTTTACAACAGTAATTTTTACCTGTAGTTGAACAAACAAAAATTGCAAATTCGATTTCTAAAATATTAAATTCTTTTCCAAAATCCTTGAGGCAATACAAACTAACATTCTGACTTTTAAAAACTCCTTCTTCATATATTTCATTTGCTATCGTTTCAGCTTGACCTTAAATATTAAAAAATTTAACAAGTTTATACTAATTTAATAAATCATGTGTAAATTCTTGCAGTATGTGAACATATTGGTAGCGTCCAGCCTGGAAAGTAGGGCAGTTTTGTGACGAGATTTTGTGCGTGCTAGCGTAAAAAATAGAGTGACCGCGCGTTCATGTGTACTAAAATTTTTGGTCTACGCGTGAAATATTTTTGCGTTTTTTACCTAAATTTGGCTTAAATGTCAGTATTGCGAATGCCCAAATTTTTTTTAAAAACCAGGCGTGCAAAACGTTAATTTCAGGTGTGCATTTATTTTACCAAAAAAAATCTTGTGCGTGCACGCTTCCCTACTTTTCAGACTGGGTGAACAGAGCACTCGGTTTCATAAATGAGCTCTAAGGTTTAATCCCCACTGCTTTATAGCTATAGCAAATAGAACCCTTAAGTAAGGCGGTATAAATGGCCCAGTCTGGAAAGTAGGGCAGTTTTCGACGAGATCTCGTGCAAAAAAATGTGTGACCGCGCGTGCACGCGTATCAAAATTTCCGGTCTAGGCGTGCATGCGTGATATATGTTAGCATGTTTTAGGCGTCAGTACTGTGCGTGCACATTTTTTTTTAAGAAACCAGGCGTGCAAAACGCTAATTCCAGGCGTGCATTTTTTTTAATGAAAAAAATCTTGTGCATGCACGCTGTCCTACTTTCCAGAATGGTAAATGGCAAGAGCTTCTGCTGAGTCAACACTTAATCAACTGCTTATAATTATCAGGCAATCATATTTAATAATATTCAAAACTTCTAAACTGTCAAAAACAACTAAGATTGAGTCGGGGTAACTGATGTAAACTCTAATTTTAGGTCGTAAAGTCGACCTTCCCACATCAAGAATAAATATATATATATATATAAAAAATCTGCTAATAAGTTAATTAAGTTTAATATTCGTTCAAAATTGTAACTTTTTATTTATTATAACCTTCAAAACGTAAAAAACTTACCAGTTTGTGACCCATATAATATATACAGCTTAGGTTTGTCATTTGTAGAAGTAGAAACCATGGTAATATCCGTTTAATTTGCCTTTAGACAGTTAGATACTTCTGATATTAATAAACCTATATTAACCACGTGGTACAGACAAACGCTAACTTCATGTAATTTTACAGAATGAAAAAGAAAAATGAACGTGTTTGATTTTATATGATTTTAGATAAACGACTGTCGGACAAAAATAGTTTTTATATATTTATCCTCGATGTAGGAAAGCAAGTTTTACAATTTTATTATACTTAACAAAACGTTTTACGCAAAGACTGTAGTACTATGTTTTGTGTTTTGTAATTTAACGGTTACTAAATGAAATTAATATTTTAGGTATTAAGTGATTTTTTCTTTTTATTTTTTTGTATCATTTCGTTCTAGTTTTTTTTTTTATTTTTAATAAATTAAGCTTTAAAAATATTTTGATGTGGTGCTTTCTTAAGAATGTTAATTGCTTATGTAAAACAAAATTTAAAATTAAATTTTTTTTTTGTATTGAAATTCTGGTTATAAATTATTAATATATATATATTTTTTTAAAATTATTAATATATATAAAAAATGACCAAAATCAATTTAATGATTTAAAACATGCCAAAAATATTAATGTTTACACAAAGATTTTAAGTATGTTATGGCATGGTCACCAAACCTTACCAAAAGTCAATACAGAATATTTCTCTTTTTGTTATTTCCTGTTATTGAAAAGTTTCCCTAAACTTTATCGACCTGGTTTATTATTAAGTGTAAATAGATTCAGCTGCCTTTTAGAAATATATTAATGCGGTTGCCAGTTGGTAACTCCTTTAACAGTACTCTATAGTCTTTTTACTTAATACAAGAGTTTGGTATTAACTTTACTATGTTATAAAATTTTAAAACCAGTTTTGAGGCTTTTCTTTAAAGCTTTACAATTTAATTTTATTAAACATTTTAACCAATTTATATTTATCTTTTTAATAATATATTAATGCACTTGGTAACCCCTTTAATGGTACTCACTCTACTGTTGTAAAAATAAAATTCTAAGATTTAATATGTTTAAATATATTAAATATTTAAGCTGGGTTTCACCTTTCTATTTACACTTTAAAAAATTTACAACCAGTTTTGCAGCTTTTCTTTAAAGCTTTGCAACTAAATTTTATTAAAACATTGAAGTTTTAAGCAATTTATATTTATTATAGCATAACAGTATAAGCATGCAGTGAAAATATAAAAATTTAATTTTGATCACAATAAATTAAAAACACAATGTTACAGAAAAAAAACTTGAAATTTAATTATTATTTACAAAATAAAATTTGGTACCAATTGCTGTAAATATTTTAGGTATGATCATAATTGGTAATCTACTAAAATCAACGCAAACAAAGCTAACCACTTGAAATATTTGGCAACATATAGTTATGAAAACATAATCAGCAAAAATATTTAACACTAATATATTTACAACTCTATAAAACACAATGATTAAATTTTGTTATAAAACACTAATATATTATCTTTTATTTAACATTAATAAAAATGATTTTTTAGTACAGTAGTTTATTATAAAAATTAACTAAAATATATAACATTCAAAGTAAATCTAAGTACAAATACAGTAAGTTTGATAGTTTAAATGCTTTGGATTTAAAATTTTGCTTTTGAAGATTTTAAATTTTGCATTTTTGACAATTCTTTAACAACATTTTCTTGAAATTTACAAAATTTAAATCATATATGCTTCAATACCTACATTTTTATGTTAGCAATAATGATGTTACCAATAAAAAAATAGTTGGTACATTGTAAAATTTAAATCACATAATAAAATATATATAGTTTAGTAATAAATTTAAATATAAGCCTCTAAATAGAATTGAAGTTACTTGTGTCAGTTTTAAAATTGTATTGGAGTCCCTTCCTCTTTATATTTCTTAAGCAACCTTTCCTCCCTTGAATCAAACGGGGGATCAAGCTTAAAAAAAGTAAACAAAAGTCCCACCTCGTTGGCGTTAAAAAAACAATCATAATCTCCACAATATTGATTATCGCTGAACACTTGGGGGGGTAATATGTTCGAGTCGCCCTTTTTATTCTCCGGTATTCGGTCAAGCATGACCTGCCTGGCTTCTGTGTGTACCGAGAGGTCAATGACCTCATATTTAATGTCGTTTGAATCCAAGAAGTGGAGGATTTTATCCTGGCAGTCGGGGATTTTTCGATTGCATGTAACAGATGTGGTGTACACAGTTATTCCCATTTTTAAACAATATTTTGCAACTTATTTAACTTATTTTGTATTACCCACTCCACAGTAGTACCTAGACTGCTAGAAGAACTCTTAATATATAGATCATTAAATAAATTTAAAACTTATTTACTTAACAGCTTAAAGTTCTACTTGTTACTTATAATTAACTTTTATGTTTTTTCTAAACAAAACATTACACTTTAAATAAATCACAGTAAAATTAAAGCCTAATTACGTCATAAACAGATCAAGGTTGGTTAACTACGTCTTTTGCTTCTGACTTCGAAATCTAAAACTAAAAAAAGTTTTCCAAAATTTGATCAACGGGTATTTCCCTTAAATTATATATGCATGAATGCATCGCAAATTTTATATATATAAATTGTTAGCAGTAAGTTTAGAAATTAATTAAAAATGTTTTTTAAAAAAATGTAAAAAATTGTTAAAGTTTTAAACACAGAAATAAAATTTAGAGTAAAATACAAGTTTTTATATTATTTCTATAGCATAGTGATAGACGACGCTATTTGTTTTGCAACCGTTACAAAATTTTGGAGTTCGTATAAAAAATTTGCAATTATTTTGCCTAAATAATGGATTTTGCAATGGGCCCAATTAATATTTTGCCCACAAAATCAATGCAAAATGTGGTTACTTCAATTGCTACGAAGGTATTTAACTTGATAGTCAGATAGTTTTGTTTTTTTGCGTATTTAAATATTTTAAAAGTAAATTAACATAATTTTTTGTTTTATTTAAATATATAAAATTCTATTAGTATTACTATTTACATATATGTAATTTAATTAATCTGGTTAATGTAATTACTTAATTTAAGATCTACTGTTAAAAAGTTGACTTAAAATTAAATCTTTTTCTAAAAATATTTAAAAAATAAGTATATGATTATTTGTTTTGTTTGGCCAACTTTATCCCCTCCCCCCTACTTGCAAAGTAACATTTGTTACCCTTACCCAGCCTCAAGTTAACTTTAAACCTTTTTTGTCAATTTTTATGGTTCTTTTTATATATAATTGTTAATAGAGGGTCATAACATTAATCGCAGTTTGCATTTTAGTTAACACACTTGATAATATCTTCTCAAAACAAAGAGAATCTTAAAGAAAATGGGAATTATGACGAGTCATTGTACAAAAATCTTGTACAGTCAGCTGAGTTAACTAACAGTGCTCTAAAAAATTTAGCAGAAGTAAAAATAATATTTTTGTTTATTTTTAATATTTGTATTTTGAAATAATTTAAGAATTTTTATATATATGAGTTAAATTTTTATTTTTAGGTAACTCTTGATAATATTTCACACTACTATCCTGATGACATCGCCATTTATAATGAAGCAGAAAATGCAACGCAAAATTTAATTTTAAGTGGAGAAAAAATGCTTCTTGCTTGCCAGGTTTATTAATTTTAAGTTTAAATATAAACCTAATTTAATTCATATCATTTTATACAGAGCAAAAAATATGCTTTGATGTGGGAAAGTCAAATGCCTGACTTAAACATAGAGTAAAACCAGTTACTCCGACCCACTCTCGAGTTACCTGTGGTAGTTTGGGATATTATATTTTATTATACTGCTGATTGCTGGCTTAGCAGAAGTTCATACCGATTATTGCACCTTACTCAAGGGTGCTACAGCATGAGGTCAGTGGGAGTTGAACCCACAACCTCATGTGTGGTGTTGCAAGTATTCTTATCACTACACCACACTGCTGGTTTATTTGTATAGTTTAATCAAGCAAGGCGATAGTTAATTATAACAGTTAACAATGTGTAAACACTGTTTTTTATGTTCATTTTTCCTATTGAAATATATCTATTGTGACACATGCGTTAATATATATTTAAAATATATAATTGTTTTAGATTTTAACTTTAGTTAAATATTTTCAATTTTTTGTGATTAGATTTTAACATCTACTTCTCAATATAAATCAAATACAAACCAAAATCAATCAAACAAACATTCAATCGATCTGCAAGATAACATTTCAAAGACTTTTCAGGTAAGAATTTCTATAAAAATAATAATTTTACTATATTACATCTCAAATAAGAAAATAGGCTGGTGACATAAATTATTAATATTTTTTATTATTTATTCCATTTTAATGGTGAAATTTTATGTTTTTAATAAATTGCTTTTAAAATAAAAAATCAAATAATGAAACTATATTTTCAACTAAACAAAACTTAAAAATATATTTTATGAATATAACTACCCGGCAGCGTGGTGTAGTGGTAAAAACACTTGCTACACCACACATAAGGTCGTGGGTTCAATCCCCACTGATCTCATGCTGTAGCACCCTTAAGTAAGGCGCTTTAAACAGTCCTGCTGAGCCAGCACTTAATCAGCAGCTTAATTATCGAGCAATTATAATCTATAATATCCCAAACTGCCACAGGCAACTCGAGACTGGGTCGGTTTAACTGAAGTTACTCTATGTTTAAGTTGCGCATTCAACTTTCCCACATCAAGGATAAATTTATATACAAGAAAAAAAAACTATGATAACTTCTATAATTTTAGTAAGCATGCTTTCCCTCAAAAAAGTATTTTTTTCTATATTTTATAGAACTTGGTTGTGGTGTTGCTATGTGTTGACAATGCAGAAGTAAGAAGTCTAATTAACCTTGCTAATGATACCTTGGAGGAACTAAATTTATTAAACTCATCAGCAGATATGGAAAGTTTAATTGGTAGGTTAATAAATGAACAAGCAAAACATTAGTAATTTAGTTTATTAATCGTGTTATAAATGGTTATTTATAAATAAGATAAAGGTAAAAATATTTTTATGCAATGTTTTAAGGTAAAAACTTAAAAAAATTAAATATAATATAAACACGCTATATAGCATGTAAAAAATAAAAAAAAATGTATTATACATATTAAAAAAATAATGTTGCTAAAAAATGATTGAGGAATTATTTATTTTATATTTATTTATCCTCGCTGTGAGAAGGATGACTTCATGACCTAAACATAAAGTAACATCTGTTACCGTAACCCAGTCTCGAGTTGCCTTTGGTGGTTTGATATATTATCAATAATAATTGCTGGGTGTTAAAGCTGTTGATTAAGTGTTGGCTTAGCAAGAGTTTATTTTTTTTGGTTACTTAAGGGCATTAGTGAGGATCAAACCCAGGACCTCATGAAGTGAAGCCAGGTGTTCTGACCACTACACCACACTGCTGGTTGGTTCATAACTTAACTAAACACTGAAATTTGTTCAAAATAAATCTTTTTTTAGAAAATTTAAGCACATTTGCTTTATGTGTACATGACCTTCACCAAAACGTTTGGAAACGATCTTGTGAGTTAATATCAGAAAGTAATCAGAACCAATTAAAACAAACTCTTAACTCACTTAAACACTCCATCCCAATGTTAACTACTGCATGTAGTATGTCTGTCAAGTATAATAATGAAGATGTATTGGCTAGCAAAGAATATGCTGTCAATCAAGTAGGTTTTAATTTTTTAAAGTTTATTTTTTTAGCTATGACATTTTATTTGTTCTTCTTCTGATTGGGTATTTATTCAATTAGGCCCTATAGAATCTATTTTTTATATTTCATTTATTTTTGTATAATACCATTCACACAAAAACAGACTAATATTGATAAACTTTTTATACTAATTTAAAACATTTTTTTAAAGTCCAGCCCTGAAGAATAATAAACCCCCCCCCAAAAAAACTATTAAAACTCTTGTTAAATATTTAAATTTTAATTAATTATGTACTTATTTTTCTGATATTTTAACAATTTACACTAACTTAGACTACTATTAATAAACTCTTTTTACTACTTTTTAAAATATATTTTTTAAAGTCCAGTCTTAACAAATAAAAAAACTACCGTCAATATAATGTAGCAAAATTTAGTAATTCCTATATTTTAATTAAATTATTTAAAATACTAACAGGTTACGACAACTATACACGATATAGTTTCAATACTGAAACAACGCTATGAAACTCCACAGGAGAAAGTTGGTACAATCCTTCAGTGTACAAACTATATCGATGATATGTTAAGTCCAGATGCCAGACCAAACTTAGAAATTCAACAACTAGAATCTCAAGTTCAAATATTAGTGCAAAAAGTTATGGAGTTTTCGTCTTATGTCACTGAAAGGTATTGATTTTAAGTTCTTTATTTTTATAGAGGTTATATGGTTTTTAAAAGTTTTTGCAACTACTAATATGGTACATTTTCAATTTTATTAATAAAATTTAAAATATTAAATACATTTTTTTAGTGTATATAATTAAGAAGTGTTAAGTAGGCTTTATTTGTTTAATATTATTATTTTTTTGAATATATCTTTATCCTCGATGTAGTAAAGTCAAATGCGAGACCTAAACATAGAGTAACAACTGTTACTCCGACCCAGTTTCAAGTTGCCTTTAGCAGTTTGGGATATTATAGATTATATTTGCCCAGTAATTATGCTGCTGATTAAGTGCTGGCTCAGCAGGAGTTCATACTGTTTATAGCGCCTTACTCAAGGGCGCTACAGCATGAGATCAGTGGAAAATGAAACCATAACCTCATGTGTGGTGTAACAAGTGTTCTTACCACTACACCACGCTGTCGGTATTTTATTGGGATTTTATTACATTGAAATAATTTAACATATTTTTCAATAAACGTTGATATTTTTTACAGTTTTCCGAAAATGAAATCAAAATCCAAGCAAATGGTTAAAGATTGTCAAAAATTGGTTGAACTAGTTACCATAGTAAGCAAAATGAATTCATTCGAATCGCCGAAACTAAGTTTGTCACTCTTAAGCGACGACAAAACACAATTAACATCAATTTGTAGAAGTTTAAGGGGAAAACTGAAGAGTTTATCAAATACACTGAACTCTATACTTATGGCACTTGTAGGATACGTGTTTTCCATAACTAATGAGCCTTTTGTTCAAGTGTTAGCTGTTCAGGAAAAATTAAACAACAAATCTTCTGACCATCTACAAGTGAAACTAAAAAACACAATCAGTGCTTTAAAAATTCATTGCAACAACATCTTAAAAGTGAGCGAATTTGTGTTAAGCTCTTGTGCAGAAACAGTCAATTTTGATGAATTACAATCCAGTATCACCCAGTTTTCTAATATCACAAGCAAAGTGTTAGAAAACCTAAGCATGGAAACTCAACATAAGAGTTTTGATGACGATTTAAAACAGCAATGGGAGGATTGCTTAAAGAATTTATTAAGTTCTGTTATAAATGTGATGAATGTTGAAGAGTTAACATTATCATTAGAGAAAGGAATTATTGGGTAATGTTGGTTGTTTAATTTAAGTAGAATTTATTGTCAATAATGTCTTGTAAGGCATACTTGTGTATAGACAGTATGGGTCAGTTGTACTTTTCAGTTTTTAGAAAACTTTTGTACTTAACTTTTTTAGCTAATTCTCTCTTATTTTTTTGGTTCTTACTATTCTCTTTCATACTCTACAGTTCTTGCAAATTTTCTCTTATAATCTACATTCTTTTTTTAAAAACCGTAAAGTACAAGTGATACGAAAATCTATATAGATAGTTTTTGTATTAAAAAAATAAGGCAGCATGGTGTAGTGGTAAGAACACTTGCTACACCACACATGAGGTCGTGGGTTCAATCCCCACTGATCTTATGCTGTAGCGCCCTTGACTAAGGCACTATAAATGGTATAAACTTCTGCTGAGCCAGCACTTAATCACCGGCATAATTATCAAGCAATAATCTATAGTATTTCAAACTGCCACAGGCAACTCAAGACTGGGTCGGAGTAACTGATGTTACTTTATGTTTAACTTGCGCATTCTACCTTCCTACATCGAGGATAAAGATATATTCCCAAAAAAAATAATAATTTTTAAATTTTTTGTGCCTAAATATGCCAGAAAATGTAAATTTAGTTATATAGGCAAAATAGAAAATAATATACAACTATATTGCTAAACTAATCTTTATATCATTTTTTTAGTGACTTTGAAAAATGCCATGAAGACATAGTAAATCTAGATGATATTAGCTTATCCAATAACTTGATAAATGCTACAGGAAAATGTAAATTACTTGGAAGTATTGCTAATCATTGTGTATCAGTTAGTTACGACCCTCTATATAGAAATGGATTGCTGGCATATATTGAGCAACACAATGAGGTAACCAATGTTTATTTTTTTGTTTTAATATGTTTTAAATTTGTTGTTAACTTTAAGCAATTGAAAGTTTTGACTTTTTAGAAGCATTATTTAAAATTGAAGACTAGTCTATAACAAAGTAATACATATATAAAGAAATTTTTTTGATTTTTTAACCACTAATACTTCAACATTTAATAAAGATATAATATTTTTAGTAGTTTTACTCTATCTAAGCAATAAAGGTATAATAGCAATCTGTCTTTATAAAAAACTCGTAAATTTTTTTAATTTTTTTGTATATATCTTTATTTTCGATGTGGGAAAGTCGAATGCACGACCCAAACATAGAGTAACATCAGTTACCCCGACACAGTCTCAAGTTGCTTGTGGCAGTTTGGGATATTGGAGATTATAATTGCCTGATAATTATGCTGCTGATTAAGTGCTGGCTCAGCAGGAGTTTATACCATTTATAGCGCCTTACTCAAGGGCGCTACAGCATGAGATCAGTGGGGATTGAACCCACGACCTCACGTGTGGTGTAGCAAGTGTTCTTACCACTACACCACGCTGCTGGTTTAATTAATCATTAACAAAGTTTTTTTTTTAAATAATTTAACTTTATCCAGGCTATAGCTCATACTATAGCAAGTGGAAATCAGCTTGTTGAGGATACAGCACAACTACCTGCTCAAGAACATTTTCTAGCTATGTCCATGCTGTTAAAAACTTCAACATCAAACTTAAGGATTGCTATTCTGTCCAAAGAAAACCACCCTCATGTTATAAGTCATGATAGGAAGGGGTTAAGAAATTTTTCTGATCAAGGACTGTTATGTGGTATAATATTGTATTTTTTTATATCTTTATCCTCGATGTGGGTAGGTTGACTTCATGACCTAAACATATTGTAACATTAGTTACCCCGAACCAGTCTCGAGTTACCTTTTGCAGTTTGAGGTACTATAGATAACAGTTGAAATAAAGTTTTTACCAATTATTTTAAACTACTATTAAACTATGCTTAAAAGTAAATGTAATTTTGTTAATAAAGGTATGATAAAAAACATGCATGTTTTAAACAAAAAATTGGCATCGCTGGGATTTGAACCTCAAGTCTCTGCACTAACATTTAATAATGAGAAAGAACAAGAACCAAACCATAATGGTCAAAATAATTCGTATTTTAATGAAAGTGAAATTAATGTTGACGATCTTTTTGGACTATCAGGGTAAATTACTTGCTTTTAATATTATGTTTTTTAAATTATTTTATTATATTATTGTTCCAATTTTGTAATTTTTAAGTTATTGTTATTGTATATGTAATTTATGTTTTAAAAAGCTTTTTTGTACATTTTTCAAAAAGCTTTTTAGTTTTTGAAATATTTTGTTTTTTTACAGACCTCCAATTGATTTAGAATCTGCCAGCCTAAAATCTAATAAAAGCAAAACCAACTTTGAACAAATTAGTTTAAATGGGAAAACTGAAAATGATTTAAACCCTTTAGTTGAACAATTGTTGGAAGTGATTAAGCAGGGTGATGTTAATGAAATAAATTTAAGCTTGAATAAAGTGAGTAAATTGCATTTTATATATTAAAGTAGCAAGTTGATTCCTACTGCTGTAACACTTGACTTCACTACACGAGGTCCTGGGTTTGACCCCAGTGACCTCATGCTGTAGCCCCCTTGAGTAAGGCGCTATAAACGGTATGAACTTCTGCTGAGCCATTACTTAGTCAGCATTTTATTATCGTGCAATTATAATCTATACTATCCCAAATTGCCACAGGGTACTCGAGACTGGGTCGGAGTAACTGATGTTACTCTATGTTAAGGTCGTGAAGTCAACCTTGGATAAAAAATATAAAAAAATCAATTTTTTTCGTTTTTAACACCATATACTGGACAAATTTAGCTTGTGATCATTTTACTAAGAGAAATATGATTTAAATTAGTTAAAATGCAGTTCATAGGTTGATGAACTTTTAAAGATAAAACAATAAAAACTTTGTATTTTTTAGATTAAGGAAATAACTTTTGCTTTGAACCAAATTATTCATGATTCTTGCCTAGTTTTTAAGACATCTAAACTTTACATTGAAAACAAATCTGGTTTATTTTCTTTTACTAAAGCTAAGGTAACATCTATTAAATTAAATATAAATTGGAATGTTAAAAGTATAGAAATTTTTAAATAGATTTTTTAAAGTTAGAGTTTTTCAAAAAAGGCGAATTTTTTTCGTGTTATCTTTTAAAAATGAAAAAAACTTACGCATTTTTGTAACAAATTTGCATTTAGTAATATTTTTGTTACTATATTCAGTAAAATTTTCTAAATCTTTGAGTTTTGTATTTTATTTTCAGACTGGTTTACCTGTGCTTGAGCATGTACAAAAAGAACAAGAAAACTTGAACGAATCTTGTAGCTTAATTGACGAAGCAATTAAAAACTCTGACTTTGATTCCCTTAACAGTATTTGTCTATCTTGGTCTAATGTCTATGATAATCTATTTAACTGTGCTGTGAGATGTTTAGAACTCTATAGTATAACAGTAAAGAAATTTATATTTGCTCCAGATAGCTCTAGTTCTGTCTTGAGCATTTCAGATGCATCACAAGCTAGTTTAGATAAAAATACCCTGCTAGATAAATCTACTGATGGTTTATTAGTGTTAGGTAGGTTAACTGAAACTCTTTTAATTCTATCGAGTGATGTTATAACGCTGTATAAGAAGGAGAAGAAAAAATCGAGTGAAAATAAAGTTGTCATTGTAAACCATATGAATGACTTGCTAAAAAATATTCAGAGAGTTTCTGCGGATATTACAACTTCAAGAAAGGTAAATTGATTGAGTTTTATATTTCCTAGTCGATAGCTTGCTCTATGGGTTGTATTTTAATTGTCATAATATGGTCGCTTGCAACTTTTAACTAATATTTACCTGCGATAATTTGCCTGCGCACCACAAACAGCATTTTGATTAAATTTGAAAGTATATTAATTAAAATTAAACATACGTGTATATTTATCATTTGCTAAGCTACATAATATATTTGTTGCTTACAGCATGATATAGGGTATTGATTTTATATTTTAACCAAGTTTCAAGTTGCTAATTCTTTTTATTTAGTTATAATTGACCTTGTAATACAACTTGTACTTTAACTGCTGACCTTTTTTTAGAAATTAAAAGTTTCTGGAAATTTATCTCCAGTTGATTCAACTTGGTTGCAACTTTACTCACTAACTTGCTCATCAAAGGTAAATAACAACCGGCAGTGTGGTGTAGTGGTAAAAACACTTGCTACACTACCATGAGGTCGAGGGTTCAATTCCCACTTCTCTTATGCTGTTGTGCCCTTGAATAAGGTGCTATAAACGGTGTAAACTCCCGCTGAGCCCGCACTTAATCAGTAGTATAATTATCTGGCAATAATAATCTATATAATATCCCAAACTGCCACAGGCAACTCGAGACTGGGTCAGGGTAACTGATGTTACTCTATGTATTTAAAGGTTTATAACTTCAATTGACCATACATATTTTCATAACTAAGCTCTATTTTATATTAATGATACAGTTATACTTTTACCATTTACAACCGTTTATCACAGATAACTATAGTTTAATCAAAATGCTTTAAAAATTAAGTAACCTATGAATTGCTCATAGCAAATCAAACATAAATTAAGTACTTTTTTTAATTTTTCAGCTTTTCATGTTAACCTCATATGTGAGCAGTCTAACCCAAACTGTACTTGGAATAAGAGATATAAAACTCCCCATCCGAGCTTTTATGAATCAAGATGTTAATATAGAACTTATGTTTAAGCAATACAAATCTAGTATTAAGAGTGTAGCTCAAACTGCTATTGATAAAGTGAAGAGAATTAATGAGAAAAACTCATTAGGCTTAAAGGAACAAACTAAGGTAATAAATAATTTTTTTTGAAAACCAGTTTAAATAAAATTAGAGTTGAACACTTTTTTGTATATAATTTTGGTTGATGTAAAAAGGTCGACTTTACTGCCTAAACATGGAGTAAAATTTGTTACCCCAACCCAGTCTTAAGTTGTCTTTAGCAGTTTGGGATTTTAAAGATTATAATTGCCCTTAAATTAATCTGACAATAGTTTTTTGGTTAGCAGGAATTTTTATTTTTTATAACTTTTTAATTAAGGTTGGTGCTACAGCAAATATTGGGGTTTAGTTTGAATTGTAAAGAACTTAAATTAGTTTAAAAATGTAATAACAAATTGTTTTTATTAATTTTACTTTTGTATTTTTTAGCTCAACAAAATACGTGATCGAATTGAAGTAACTTGTCAAAGTTTAAAAAGGATTGTTGACTTCCTTACTCCATTAAAGTAAGTATATTAAACCATTGGCAGCGTGGTGCAGTGGTGAAGAACACTTGTTACACCACACAGGAGGTCGTGAGTTCAATCCCCACTGATCTCGTGCTGTAGCGCCCTTGAGTAAGGCGCTATAAACGGTATGAAATCAGCAGCATAATTACCAGGCAATTATAATCTATATAATATCCCAAACTGCCACAGAGTAACTGATGTTACTCTATGTTTAAGTCGCGCATTCGACTTTTCCACATCAAGGATAAATTTATAAACAAAAAAAAAAATTATCTTTTATTTAAATCACTATTTTATTCTATTTTTAATTTTTTAATTATTTTACTGTAAATATTAATTATGTTGTATGTATATATGGGCTTTGTATATTGTCTCCAAAGCTTTATTATCTATAGTTTATTAAAGTTATCTTTCTTTTTACTGAATAATTTTTGTCGTTTAGATCAAACAAAGAAATTTTAAAACTTCATGGTTTTGTTATTTGTCATCTGATGTTTCTACACCAGAGATTTCTGTTGGAAGTTTGTAGAATATTTCTAGTGATTAATGCACTCAATTTAATGGATAAGGCATCAGAGTATAGCCTACATGGTATAGATCATTTTATATTTATTAAATTGTGTTTTAAAAGTAGTTTTCTAATAACCTTAAAATCATATTTAAAAAACTATAAGACTGTAAATTGGCCTTTTTTGTATTTTTACCTCTGTTGTGCTAATGTTGTTGGCATCAACATAGAGTTATATCTGTTGCCTAGTTTTAAGTTGCCTTTGGCAGTTTGGGAATAGTGGGGATCAAACCTAGGGCTTCATGTAGTGAAGCCAAGTGATCTTACTACTACTTTATGCCATAAGCTTTTACATATATCAATGTTAGATCCATATAGTTTTATTTAAAGTTGTTAGCTTTAAATGTTTTTTTGCTTGAGAACTCAATCCCTTAAAATTAACTATTATTGGTATTAACTAATTCAAAAAAAATGTTAAACTTTGTATTTTTAATTTGTTTTTTTTTTAGAGAGTTCTGATAATGAAAAATCAGTTTCTATTGATAATAACAGTGGGTCTAATTCTACTATTGGTGGTAATTAAAACCTTAATTATATAAGGATTTTTTAAATATTTTTCTCAAAATTAATTGCAAATGCTAATCTAATGCATTTTAACTTAAACATTAAACAATATTGAATAAATATATGGCCGACCAATAAATTGTTATTTTGTGTTAAATTAGGCAAAGAAACTAAGGAATTCTCACAAAGACTTGAAACTCTAAAACAAGAAAGAAAGGAGAGGGAATCCGATTTGTTTCAATTACTTTCAGTTGCTGATAACTTTGTAGAAATTCCTATCAAAAGTAAATTAAGTTTTGAGTCTTGTCACAAAGTCATATGTATGATGTTTTTGTAAAGTCATATGTATGATGTTTTTTTTTAAATTATTATACATAAAAAATGTCACAAAAAGTTAGGGTACTGAGCATATCAATTTCTGATTTTAACTTTTAATAAACTTTTTTTTAAATTTATTTACCTTTATTCTCGATGTGGAAGGAGCTCATACCGTTTATAGCACCTTACTCAAGGGCGCTACAGCATGAGAGCAGTGGGAATTAAACCCACGACCTTATGTGCTGTAGCAATTGTTCTTACCACTACACCATGCAGCCTTTGCAATCAAGTGTTTCGATCACTACTGCCAGTTTAATGTTAAAAATTAGGTAATACAAAGGCAGTAAGATCAAAAATGTCAAAGTTTTTTATGAATCTGCTGTAAATTTAATTTATATACCCCAAAGATAAATTAACTTTGTTGTAATACTTAATCTATTATTTTAGACAGTGAAACAAAAGATTCCACTCTAACTGATGAAAGCTTCTGTTAGTGCATAATTGTTAGTATTTGGCATGATTCATTTTTTTAATATAAATATAATGTTTTCTTATTTTTTTAATCTATTTTTTGTTATATGTATAATTATGTACAGAGTATTACAAATATCTATAAACATACTCATCTACAATTGCTGTTTTTTATTACAACCTGTTAGTCTATATTAAATTCTGTTAAAAGGCCATTTTTTATTTGTAATATAGATATTAGGTTTATAAATAGTGTAGTGTTAGTTTGGAATTAGTGTTAGTTTGGATAAAGGTTGTCTTTTAGCGTAGAATTTAATTTTAAAACTTGTCAGCAATGGGGTTTGAACTTGAGACCCTGATTACTATGGTTTAGCTAAACCCCGAAGGCAAATCATCGTAAACGAAAAAGTGGTCACATATTTTACGCGACAATTAATTTTTAGAGAAAAAGGCAAGCGCGAAAATTAACCAAGCGTAGCTAAATGTGTTACTGAGGTCGTTTAAGTTAAGCCTTGTTAAATATATCAGCATTTGAGCTGCAATAAAATAGGCATTTAGGAGTGTTATAAGGTGAGATTTAACAGATAAAAATATGCTTTAAAAAGCATGCCTAAATTCAAAAGTTTTTAGGTATTATTTAAATGTATGTAACGTAAATTAAGTGCTTTATATAGTATTATAAAAATAGAAAGTATGTGGCTAGTACTACGTGCTAAAAACTAATAGCAATTAAGTGGTTAAGTACGACTTTTAGACATTGAACTATAACCTTCAAGCTATGTGGTGTGTTCTGTTTACTTTAGATTGAGCAAACAGAGGTTAAGGAAAGGATAGGCTTATCAGGTATTGCGAAAGAGAGCGATATTTTGTAGCTAACGTTAAGTGCACAAGTATAAATACTTACGTAAAAATTAGCTATAACAGGTTGAAAGTATATCATAGTAGAGCTGCATTAATATTAAGTATAGTTTTGTAGTAAAATTGAACTTTAAGTTTAAGAGTATTGCGCACCTTTTTTGTTATATATTATTATTATTGTTGAATATGGTCAGATATAAAAATAACGTTGAATTGTAATTGCAGCCCAAACAGTGTATATGTATTATATATTTTATAAAACACATTTACTGTATAGTTTTGTATGGGTTGATTTTAAATTAATATGGAAATTAATAGCACTTTTACAGTTTTACTGTTTCCTGTGTTATATTGCTTGGTAGGGAAGGTTTCAAGACTATTTCCTTAACCCTTTTAACGACATTTGACATTACATAACTCGTTTTTTTTGCATACGACCAGATAAAATTAGTGTTAAAAAACTTGGTATTTTAAAAATGGCTGATGGTAATATTGTATGGAAGGTGGTAGTTGGAAACTTTTGGGCGTTTATATATTGGTTAGAGTCCGTGTTTAGGTTCTTTGTACCACCAGCACGCAAGGACGTGGAAGGAGAGGTTGTTCTTATAACTGGTGCTGGGAGCGGACTTGGTAAGTGTTAACCAAGTTTAAGTTGTTGTGTTGTACACTAGTAATGTTATATATTACTGAACAAAATATTTCGGGTTTGAGCCGCACTAATGCCACACTATTCGCCTTTAAGCCAAGTATTTACAGTTTATCTATTTACTGGCCGAAATGTTTCGGGTTCGAGCCGCATCAATGCCACACTATTCGCCCTTAAGCACAGCGTTTATGGATAGCTTAAACACGTCACAACAGAACACCAATTAAAATATTTAAAAAAAATATCGTTTTTAGGTTATACGTTAAAAAAATTTTTTAGACTTATTATGGTTAATATTTTATAAAACAAAATTTACTTTATCTTAAAAAATAAAGATTTATGTTTGTTAAAACTGTTTTTCTTTTTAAATTGCATTTTGTATACATTGCTTTTATGAAAATTTTTAAGCAGCTAATTTTTTAACCATAACTTGATACAACAAAATTTGATCAGCCAACATCACGTGTTATACAACGTCTTTATCAGCATAGTCTACCAGCTGTAATAATTCACATATTAACAAAATATAAATTTAAGCGTATTATACAACATGTTGAAAGCGTTTATTAGTTTATAATTTCCTGAATTCGCAATTTATAAAATAATTTAACCACAGTTGAAACAGTACACAGTACGTTTATACAATCTTAAGAAATGTGCCCTTTTTAATCAAATTATTCATACATACTATTTTTAACAGTTAAGTCATTTCAAAATCGAAAATCTACTTTTTTATACATTTATTTATTCTCGATGTGGGAAGGTTGACTTTACGACCTAAACATAGAGTAACAACTGCTACTCCAACCCAGTCTCGACTTTGGTTTCGGATATTATAGATTTATTATTGCCTGATAATTATAAACTCCTAATAAAGTATTGGCTTAGCAGTAGTTAATACTGTTTATAGCGCTTTTTAAAGGGCACTACAGCATGAGAGCAATGGGCATTAAACCCAAGACCTTATGTAGTTAAGCGAAGTGTTTTAACCGATGCCCAACGCTGCCGATTTATTTTTTATATTTTGTTGTTTCATTTTTGTTTTTAACGACTTGGCGTTAAAATGTAAACTTTCGTTAAAGTTTAACTTTATCTAACATAAAATACGTCGCAAAAACGACCTGACACGGATTTATTGAACAAACAACCTTATAAATAAAATTCTGAATTTTTGTAGTTCTGAGCTGGCAAATTAAACGTTCTAATAAATCAATTTTGTTTTTTCTTGCAATTTGTTTTAAGCGATTTTAATATATTTTTATTTTATTTTTTTTAATTTATAGACTCGAAAACTTATGAAATTTAAAAGTAATTAAAATATGTTTTTTGTGACGTCAATTTATTAACATTTAGGTCAAAACCTTGCCCTTGCGTTTGCTAAGCTTGGTTGTACGGTCGTGGGTTGGGATATTTCCGAAACTGGATTAAACGAAACTAAGAAGATTTTCACGAATTATAATATGTCCGCTAGATGGCACTCGTACACCTGTGACATCACTGACCGATATCGCGTTTACGAAGTTGCAAAACGGGTATGACGTAGTCTTTTACCTTTTACGTAGCCTTTAAGCCCTGGTCTGGTAGTAACCTGGTCCATTGGTATCCTGGTCCGGCGGTATCCTGGTCCAGTGGTATCCTGGTCCGGTGGTATCCTGTCCGGTGGTATCTGGGTCCGGTGGTATCCTGGTCCATTGGTAACCTGGTCCGGTGGTATTCTGGTCCGGTGGTATCTTGGTCCGGTGGTATCTTGGTCCGGTGGTATCCTGGTCCAATGGTGGTATCCTGGTCCGGTGGTATCCTGGTCCATTGGTAACCTGGTCCGGTGGTATTCTGGTCCGGTGGTATACTGGTCCGGTGGTATCTTGGTCCGGTGGTATTCTGGTCCGGTGGTATCCTGGTCCAGTGGTATCCTGGTCCGGTAGTAACCTGGTCTGGTGGTAACCTGGTCCGGTGGTATCCTGGTCCAGTGGTTTCCTGGTCTGGTGGTATTCTCTCCGGTGGTATCCTGGTCCGATGCGGTGGTATCCTGGTCCCGTTAGGTTACGAGCCAATAGGTTTCGGGGTTGGTTCGCACCACTGACATGCAAGTAATTTCATAAATTTTAATTAAAATGAAGTAATATTCGATGTTTAGGTGAAATCGGAGGTTGGAGAAGTGAATATTTTGATCAACAACGCTGGGATAGTTACTGGTAAACATTTGTTAGAATGTCGTGATGAGCTCATGCTTAAAACTATGGAGGTTAACTGTATTTCGCACTTTTGGGTAAGTTTAGTGACACTTAACATAAAGCGGTGAAAAAACTGTAAAACTACGGTAAAAAACGGTAAATTAACTTACGACCGTAAAGTACTAGTGGTGTTTTATTTTGAAATGCGATAAAATTTACTAACAACGGTAAAGCGGTAGGATTAATTTTTAAGGGGTAAGGCTGTAAAATTTACTGAAAATGTCTGTTTTTTTAAGGCTCTACCATAAGTTAATTTGCCTAAAATACGATGTACATATTGTTCTTAAACGTTACTTTTTTACACAAATAGTTCTTACTAGAACAATTTAAAAAGTGTTCACATTTAATATATTAGTAAATACAAAATTAATATTAAAAAATTAAAATTCAATTCAAAAATGTCATTTCTTTAGTGTGATAGCAATCTCCTTTTTTTTTGATAAAATCATTTTACCTACATTTAAATTGTTTATGCTATAAGGTATTCGTAACAAATAAGGTGTGTAGTTGTAAGAACACTTGCTACACCACACATGAGGTCGTAGGTTTAATCTCCACTGCTCTCATCCTGTAGCGCCCCTGAGTAAGGCGCTATGAACGGTGTAACTTTCTGCTGAGCCAGCACTTAATCAGCAGCATAATTATCAGGCAATTATAATCTATAATATCCCAAACTGCAACAGGCAATTTGAGACTGGGTTGGAGTAACTGATGTTACTCTATGTTTAAGTCGCGCATTCGACTTTCCCACAACGGGGATAAAGATATATACAAAAAAAAGGTATTCGTAACATTTCGTAACATCAGGTGTTTTGTATTCTTACAGACTTTGAAATCCTTCCTTCCACAAATGATAGAATCAGATCATGGTCACGTGGTCACCATAGCAAGTGGAGCTGGTATATTTGGGCTGCCTGGTCAAGTTGATTATGCAGCAAGGTAAAAAAATTATAAAACAAACTTTAATTTAGCACAAAACCTAATTTTTGTAACCGTAATATTTTAATAAAAAAAAAATTTTTTTGCGGTAAAAATTATTTTTAGACCTAACTGTTTTTCAAAAATAAAAAAAAGGTTAATTGGTTGTAAGGTATTGGTAAAAAATATTAATTACTAATTTTTTTAACTAAACTATCCATATGAAAATGTTTTTAAATACACATTAATAGATAAAAAATATTTTTTAACTCTTTAAAATTTGTCTCAACTGTTATGTTATTGTGACGTCATATTTGATTACATCAGCAAGTTTGCAGCGGTTGGGTTAAGCGAAGCCTTAACTACAGAACTTACCCACATGAAGAAATATGGGGTGAACGTTACCTTGGTTTGCCCCTACTACATCAACACTGGGATGTTTGACGGCGTTGATTCACCGTAAGTATTTGTCCGGCAGTAGGCGCTAAGGGACCGCTAAAGTTTTTAGCATTCGCTGGCTATAATTTTGTATTTCTTGGCAATAAAAAATAATTTAATTTATCCTAGATGTGGAAAGGTTGAATTTACGACCTAAACATAGAGTAACATTAGTTACTCCGACCCAGTGTCGAGTTGCCTTTGACAGTTTCGTATATTTTTGATTATATTTGCCTAATATATTAAGCTGCTGATTAAGTGCTGAGCGGGAGTTTATACGTTAGCGTGTTACTCAAGCACTACAGCATGAGAGCAGTGGGGATCAAACACAGGACTTTATGTAGTAAACCCAAGTGTTTAACAATTACACGCTGCCGATTAATATACAAATTTTATTACCCAGTAAACCTTTTAACTACAATACTGGTAAAATTTTAAAGCTCGGTTTTGCTTGGGCTTAGGCAACTTTTTTAAATAATTTAATATTCTCAGTTTGTTGCCTATAATACCCGTGGATGAAGCAGTTGAAAAAATTGTGGATGCTGTTCTTAGAAACAAATTCATTCTTTTTATGCCCCGTTTATTTTATTTCATGTATTTTATAAGAGGGTAAGTCAATGTTAAAATTTTATAATTTAATAAATTGCCCAAAAGAATTATTCCTAATTTTTGTTTGATTTTAAGGTTGTTACCATTGAAATCTGGAATGAGTGTAGCCGAATCTTGTGGTGTTTTAGCAAGCATGGATTCGTTTAAAGGAAGGAAAAAAGAATAATTTCAACTTTTAAAAAGATTAATTGTTTTAATCATAGTACTAATACACTAATTTTATTTAATCATGCAAATTATGTTAAAAATTTTTTTAAATCAAATGCAATTATAATTCTAAAAGTGATTATACAAGTATTAGACTGTCAAGTCGACCTTCCCACATCAAGAATAAATCACCTTTTTTTAATTGTTGCAAATAAATGGTAGCGTGCGTACAAATTCATGATTTTTGTTTAATTTTTGGTCGTAATTTAATACAAACTTTAAATACAATACTTTAATGTATTAGCTATTCTTAAAAAAAACTTAATATTTTAAAGTCGTTGCCTAAAAAATCACAAAAGGGTTACAATTGTTGTTTAGATAGTTTTTTAATAAACTGTTTCAAGCAATATTTAGACAATACATAAATACAACATTGGTTTAAAATAATGATAAATGCAACAAAACAATATTTAAATTAAAATTGTACAAATTGTGTTAAATACAATGATAAAGAATTATATTTGTTGACGATATTTTTTAGCGGAATACAACATTATGTGTTAGTATTAAGTGTATCTAACGATAATTTCACATTTTTCCATTCCAATTTAACTTCGTTTTGTATATCTTTGTTCCGGACAATACATAACAAGAATATAAGAAACCTTAGTTATAATGAGGCCTTAGTTACAATGAAACAGAATGCTACGAAAAACTTTAGCCTAATCATAAAACTATAACTTTGAAAAAGAAATATATAAGAAAACCCCTTCATTACATTAGCATTATATATACGATTTAACTTACTTGTTATTGGTTTAAAATTATGTAAATTTAGGCCTAATAAGTTTTATTTTTTAATATCAAAATATTTTAAAACATTGTAAATAACAATTAAAGAAGAATAGTCTAACCGGTTTGTAGTAATACCAGATCAAATATTAAAACAACACATTTACTTAGAATATGAATGTACGTTTAAGGTTCACTTAGAAATTACCCATATGACATATTTAATAAACATGTTCGTTTCAATGAATTACACAACAAAATAAATAGGTTAAATAGAAACCTTTTGATTTCATCTTTATTTTTAGGTGTAGATAGATAAAGAATGCAATGTAGCGATAAAAATCGAGCTGGGTCAACGGTTACATTATACTTGGTTGGGCCTACAATGTTCACAACATTTATCTTATTATAACTAAATGAAACATGTTTATTTAACGCCGATGCATTCACAGTAAAATCTTTTTCCATATGCGAATGAAAGAGTAAATTTTTGGTGAAGTTAGTTTTTAAAGTAACGCAAATAATATATGCAATAGTACAGTCATCTGCTTGTCCTGTGATACTGTTTTTCTTATACATTTATTTCGAAGTTCCTCAAGAATTTGTAAGAGGGTATAATTTTACAACAATACGGGTGTATTCATAATAAAGCTTTGAATATTTATAATAAAGATTTATAATAAAGGTGAATATTTATAATAAAGGTGTATTCATAATAAAGCTGCTTGTCCTGTGATACTGTTTTTCTTATACATTTATTTCGAAGTTCCTCAAGAATGGTTTGTAAGAGGGTATAATTTTACAACAATACGGGTGTATTCATAATAAAGCTTTGGTGTATTCATAATAAAGCTTTGAATACAGGTAAGTATGAAATTGTAGTTCGTTTTTGTTTAAAGGTTGTTTTAAGTTTAAATTCGGATAAAACACAATATACTGTAACAACTGTTTTAAACAACTAGTCTGTTTACAACGTTAACGTTTACCTACTTATTTAAAAAAAGCAATTTCGGTTTAATTTCTTATGTACTGATGACAGTAGATAGAACAACATATGTGCCACTTTAAAATCGTATTTGAAATTGTAACATGTTAGGCTAATAAAACTGTCATCGGCAATGCTAACACGAAAAACAAACAAATGTGATAGTAAAATGTCAATATAATACAATAATATATGATAGACAATCACATATGTCATTAAAAATAACATGATTAGAGCTTATATAATTTGTAAATCTATATTTTGCTCCAGTAGAAAGCGATAATTAAACTCAGAAAAGAATTGAGCTAAATGTTTAACGCACAAGTCTGTTAGTTCTATTTTAAATATTTTTGCATTAATTTGTTTTCATTGAAATTTTTTTTTAATAAGACACAAAGATTACTTAGGTTGTCACATTTTAAACTAAGTATGACTTGGAAATATATTTGTTTGACGTTACTAATTTTCCTTTTACGCCACAACGCCATGTAAAGGTAAATACATTTTGTAAGAGTTATTTAGAGATTTAAGGTTAGGTTGTTGCTTATGTGTTAAACATTTTATAAATTATCATAAAATATGTTAAATTTCTAGCTGTTAAATATTTAAAAAAAATAAAACAGCAGGTATTTTTCAGGCAGCGAAGCTGATGCAGTAATAATACACCACGGATATGAGATTCTCTCTACATTGAAAAAAACGCCTAAAATGTACCAACATGAAGCTAAACTCAAATGCCAAGAAATAGGAGGAACTTTGCTCATGATCAAAGACCTACAAACTCAAAAAGTTGTTGAAACTCAACTTTGGAAATGGAAAAGTGCGACAACAAAAAATTGGTATGAAACTTACTTAATTGGTGCAAGTGGTAACCCTTTGCCATATACATGGAAATGGTTTGATGGTACACCAGTACCCCAACCTAATAATGGAACTGATGCG
The DNA here is from genome assembly GCF_963082875.1 of Corella eumyota. Lineage (NCBI taxonomy): Eukaryota > Metazoa > Chordata > Ascidiacea > Phlebobranchia > Corellidae > Corella > Corella eumyota. The sequence goes on from NC_137490.1 coordinate 1,864,585, forward strand.
AATTATGAAAATTGGCATAAAAAGGAATCCAATTCAAATTCAGGTTATCTTGTAATTCTAGCAACAGATCGATTACACGGCTGGCCACTTGGAGCTTGGTTCGATGAACCCATCTATAAGAGATCGGGATATATTTGCCAATGGCGTAATGTTAACTATTATTAACCTTCATAAAATATTATAAATCGAAATATAAATGTTGACATACTATTAGATTATATAAATTTTGGGTTATAAAACTGACATTTTGCTTTATGTTTTATATAAGGAGATTTAGAAAAAAATGTTCTATTTTAGGATTTTGCGATAGTGAATACCTATGCAGAAATGGTGGCTGTACTAAACCTTGTGAAGTGATAGATAATAAGACCTGTTTGTGTTTTTGCAAACAAGACTACATACAAACTACTGAAGGGTCTGTGCCACGGAAGGAGGGCTAGTGGTGGCAATCATTTTTGCTGTTTTTACTTCACTACAGGGTAAGTTATCATTATATTAATAACGATAAACTACAGTTCGCAATATCATTCCTTTAATTGATATAATACATGGTTTGTAAGGTAGTTTTTTGGATTTACCTATTCTTGATGTGCGCTAAACATAGAATAACATTTGTTACCCTTATGCAGTTTTTAGTTTTCCTTGTCGCTTTGAAATATTATTAAATATAACTGCCTTAAATTTCACCTACCAATTTGTATTTGGCTTGGCAAAAGTTCGTATGGTTTAATGCTAAATTATGCGATAAGGATTAAACCAACGACTTTGTGTAGTGAAGTCAGCCATTTTACTTAATATTAGGTCCTTGGATCGATTTTAACCTTAATAAATGTAATTTAAAGATTTTATTCAAAATTTTACAAAAACAAATTTTGTTTTTAGTTTTTTTGATATTCTTGTTATGTATTGTCCACAACAAAGATATACAAAACGAAGTTAAATTAGAACTAAAAAACGTCAAATCATCGTTAGACACGCCTAATACTAACACATAATGTTGTATTCTGCTAAAGAATATCGTAAAAAATATAAATCCTAACCATTGTATTTAACACAATTTGTACAATTTTAATTTAAATATTCTTTTGTTGCATTTATCATTATTTTAAACCAACGTTGTATTTATGTATTGTGTAGATGTTGCTTAAAAAAGCCCGAAATAAAACATGTCCATGTGATAAATATAAATATTAAACTTTTAACAATTACATTATTTTAATATACATTATTACTAAGTTTACAGAACGGTGTAGACGGATAAAGTATGCAATGTATCGATAAAAATCGAGTTGGGTCAACGGTTACATTATACTTGGTTGAGCCTACAATATTCACGATGTTTTCCTTATTATAACTGAATGAAACATGTTCATTTAGTGCCGATGCATTCACAGTAAAATCTTTTTCCATATGCGAATGAAAGAGTAAAGATTCGGTAAAATTAACTTTTAAAGTGACGCAAATGATATAAGCAATAGTACAGTCATCTGCGTGTCCAATGTAGTTTGATGTATTTAGAAATGAACCATTAAAAACGTCCGGAACCATTTTTAAAGCAAGAGGTTTTGAAATACAAAATCCAGCACCGCCAGTTCCAAAAAAGAAATCATATTTTTTTCCGCGGATAAGCCAAGGAAATGGAACCAATATACTTCTCTTTCCTATGTATACGTCATCAGACGAATTAAATTTAAATAAAACGTGACGTAATCGATGGACGTTTACGTAATTGTCATTGTCGAAGTGACACCACCTAATAAACGTATCGAATTCGAATCCCATTTTACAGCTTAATGCCTTATTTTGGTGGCTATTTAAGCATGAAGTTTTGACCACGTGATTGTTTGTGACGTCATTGTATTTTTCGTCGACTTCGTCGGTGATAAAATAAACTTGATTTTTTGCTTCCAAAAACCACGTTTTTAAAATAAGATCGATTCTCGTTGGAAAATTATTCTTCGTTGTTTGATAAATATATCTTCAATGTTAAGTAATTCGGAATCAACCCAACGCATAAAACTTCGGTTTAATAAATTAGTTTTCAATTTTTTGCTGAAGTGCAAGAATTTATTTTTTTCTCTTCCAATTAAAAACCATAAGCAGGTTAGAAATAGTAAACCCAAGGCTAAACGTTTGCGTTTTTTAAGTAAAAAATCCAAGTAGGCCATTTTAATGATTTGTATTCTTATATATAACTACAAAAATATTTATTAAAATCTAAATTTAGGAATTAAGTTTGGTTGTTATTAAATAACTAAAAAATACTTTATACTGTAGAGTTTATATAATGTAGTTTTTAGGTTTCTATTCTTGTAGGGTCACCATTTGTATAGTTAATTGTTATTTTAGTTTGATTGACAGAGTTTATTTTTGCTGTTGATTTATTTAAGCTACTTTGTTGAACCTTACTAATTGATTAGCTAATTTGTAGACTACTTGATTGTATGTTAACAGTCACACTTTTATTAGTGAAACGGCGTAAACTTGGCGATACATGATTACCAATGCGAATAATCGCAACGATAACTATAGGTTTAACACATAATCTTTATCTCACTCAATATTAAGCAAAATAAATTAAATATATATAGGCGATTCAATGACTCAAATTAGGGAAACAAGTGACGTGTCACGCGATATAAAATGATAATTGATTGACAAACATTTTGGAGTTTGTCTATACACATTATTCGTTTTCTCGTAAAGCTTAATGCTTCCTGGTGCTCCTTTGTTTACCCATGATACAGCTGTATATCTTCGAGTTAGTTAGGTTCTAACTGATATCGTGATTTCCGCACTAGACGTTGCAAAACAGAGTATAGTTTGTTTTCAGTTATTAGCCACGCTGATATTTTGTTTGCAGTGGTTAGCTTTACGTTGTCCACACACATAATAAAAGCGTCTTTTAATGTGCCATCTCTCATATCACTCCATATCACGTAAAGGGATTGGTTGCACAAGCAATCAATTCCACAATACTAACTTTAAACTGTCTTAAAAAACTTGATTGTACATTTATTGTAAAGTCTACTTTTTCTTAAGTTAAGTTTATTATTTGTTTAAATTAAGTACTTCAATTAACATTTGAGCAAACTAAATAAGACAAAACGTGCACAATTTGTTAACCAGGCCTAAATTAATTTTTTTACCTTATTGTGTAAAACATATACATAATAAAAAGTAAAGTTAATTTTCCCTTTTGCGTTAAATAATTGCGCATTTTTTGTATTCTGACTATACACAAAAAAGGAAAATTTACCCAAGCTTTTTTATATACCTGAATAAAACGCAAATTTTAAAGTAAAGTGATACATTAAAACTGGTTGAAAACATCTACGTTAATAAGGAAGGTTTAAGCAACACGCCTACGCGGTATAATAACACCGTTTAACCTAACTAATTACAAATTTTCGATTTTTAGTTTTTTTTTTGTAATGTAACAGCTTTATTTGGCAATGTTTTTTAAACCATTTTTTATTCAGCAATTTATGATCGGATAAAATTCTATGTTTACAAAATTAAGAATGTTTATTTTAATTTTGAAATGGTTTACATCGAGGATAACTTATGATCAATTAAAATGAATTTTGATTGGCATAAGTCACAAATAAGTTACAATTTTGTTTGCGTTGTTGTATTTTCATTTTCCCCGGATGCAAAGAAAAGCAAATTAAGTTGTTTAGAAAATAATAATAATATTTACTATTTAGTGTTTATTATTTTTAAATTGCATTTTAAATTGCATTCAGCCGCCTTAGGGTAAGCCCTATCCCCCAAATTTTAATCGCATAAACAAAAGTGCGTACATCCTCTTCAGGCATTTGTATACGTTCGCTAAGTTGTGTTCGTATCTTAAAAGCATGTTGGTCGTTCACTGTTGCTTTCATTGCCCTACTGATTAGTTCGTCGAATTCAAGTGGATATAAACTAGCATCTTTTTCCTGAGTTATCCATTTGATATCTTGATCGATACAGCTTATAAAAATATGTTTTTTTTGATCGTCCGTAGCACCAGCGCTCTTACAGTAAGAGTTAAACACATTTAAAAAATCAATAAAATCCTCGCCAATAATAAATCGAGGCGGTGTTGTATATAAATTAAAAGACATGGTTAAATTTTAAAAGGTAAGAACAATTTGTAATATTAAAATAGCTACTATATTTAACTAGAGTCCTGACTATATCTAACAGAGCTAGCACGGTGGCGGGGTCCTGGCGCGCTCGCCAATTTGTTACAAGAAAAGTTTGATCGTCTCGTAATTTAGCCTAACGTTTAGGTGGCGATATAATAAAGGTTCTAATTGTATTAAACCCTCACCCTTAACTGTTTATTAGGACGAGACGATCTCCCTAATTTAGTAAAACCTAGGATACCCCGCTTTAACGGTCTACCGTAAAAACCAATTTGGCTAACTCTGTTATTTATATTAACATGTGCGGTAGGTGTGTAAACTTACTTTTAATATGCAATAAAAACTACTAAAACAATACTTGCAATAAAAACATGAGGGTAATAAAACAGTATAAAAACAATACAAAAAAAACAATAAACAATGGTATGTACACAATTTTTACAATTTTAATTTAAATATTGTTTTGTTGCATTTATCAATATTTTAAACCAATGTTGTATTTATGTATTGTGTAGATGTTGCTTAAAAAAGCCCATAATAAAACATGTCCATGTAGTAAATACAAATATTAAACTTTTTCAATTACATTATTTCAATATCCATTATTACTAAGTTTACAGAACGGTGTAGACGAATAAAGTATGCAATGTATCGATAAAAATCGAGTTGGGTCAACGGTTACATTATACTTGGTTGAGCCTACAATATTCACAATGTTTTTCTTATTATAACTGAATGAAACATGTTCATTTAGTGCCGATGCATTCACAGTAAAATCTTTTTCCATATGCGAATGAAAAAGTAAAGATTCGGTAAAATTAACTTTTAAATTTACGCAAATGATATAAGCAATAGTACAGTCATCTGCGTGTCCAATGTAGTTTGATGTATTTAGAAATGAACCATTAAAAGTGTCCGGAACCATTTTTAAAGCAAGAGGTTTTGAAATACAAAATCCAGCACCGCCAGTTCCAAAATAGAAATCATTATTTGTTTAAAAATTCAGTTCTTTTGTTAACATTTGAGCAAACTAAATAGACTGAAACGTGCACAATTTGTTTACCAGGCCTAGATTAATTTTTTTACCTTATTGTGTAAAACATATACATAATGAAAAGTAAAGTTAATTTTTCCTTTTGCGTTAAATAATTGCGCATTTTTTGTATTCTGACTATACACAAAAAGGAAAATCTATCCAAGGTTTTCTATATACCTGAATAAAACGCAAATTTTAAAGTAAAGTGATACATTAAAACTGGTTGAAAACATCTACGTTAATAAAGGAGGTTTAAGCAACACGCCTACGCGGTATAATAACACCGTTTAACATAACTAATTACAAATTTTCGATTTTTAGTTTTTTTTTTATAATGTAACAGCTTTGTTTGGCAATGTTTTTTAAACCATTTTTTATTCAGCAATTTGTGATCAGATAAAATTTTATGTTTACAAAATTAAGAATGTTTATTTTAATTTTAAAGTGTTTTACATCGAGGATAATTATCAATAATTAAAATGAATTTTGATTGGCATAAGTCACAAAGCAGTTATAATTTTGTTTGCGTTGTTTTATTTTTATTTCCCGCGGCTGCGAAAAAAAGCAAATTAAGTTGTTTAGAAAATGATAGTATTTATTATTTAGTGTTTGTTATTTTATAGTTTTTCAATAAATTCTATCACCAATATGCTACTACATTCTGACATTGCGAGACTGGTTTTGGGTAAGCCAAATCTTAACCATTTTATTGTTTTTAAAATCTTTGTTTATTTGTAACATTTTACCTGGAGATTTTTAACTGTCAGAGGGTAGTACTAAAATACGGGATGCGGGAAATACCGAGGCCGTATGTAAACGGTAACAAAAAAACGCTGAATGCGGAAAAGGACGGACTTTTTATACCCTCCCCTAATTTTCCCTTGTGCTTTATATTCATTTTTGCATCATTTCTTGACCTTTAAAGTTAATCCCGCATCACCCCTTAGCCCTTTGGATAAAAACAGCAATCATCCTGCAGAAAAGTACAAAAATTTTGTCCCGTCCCGCATATCGCGATTTTTTGTTAACGTTTACATACCGTCCCGCACTATCCCGCATCCCGTACTTTAGTGTTGTCCCTGTCAGACTGTAAAATGTTAAATGTTGCCTTTTTACAAATTTTTATTTAATTTAGGTTATTTAGCCCAGGAAGGATGTGAGCAAAGTTTTAATATTTTTCTAAATGAATCAACTCATTTGTATGGAATCCAACATTTATTTCAACAAGGTATTGGGATTTTATGTTGTTGTTTTATGTTATCTGATGCCGTTTTTATGGTGGCCAGACTTTTTTGTCTGAATTTGTTGATTTTTTTAACAACCAACAGCATAATTTAGTGATCCAATGGTCTACTCTGGAAAGTAGGGCAGCGTACACACACAAGATTTTTTGATGAAAAAAATGCATGCCTGAAATTGGCATTTTGCATGCCTGGTTTAAAAAAAAATCGCGCACGTGCAATACTGACGCCTCACGAGATTTTGTCACAAAACTTTCCTACTTTTTAGACTGGCCAATGGTTAGATCCCTACTGTTTTTTGTCATACTCTTCTTAAGTAAGGCAATATAAAAAGTACAGACTTCTGTTAAGCCAATAACCTACTGGCAAAATACTTGTTAGCAATTGCTTAAATATTCGAAAATTAAAAAGTTTTCCTAAATGACTAAAAACAATATCAAAAAGTTAAAAAATTGTGTATTTATGTATGCATTATTGTTTGTCAACCAAATTTAATTTTGTATATACACGTTTGCAAATCCCTATTATTATTCATTTAATTTTTTTGTTGTAATAAGCTAATATTAATAATTTTACAGGATATACATCAGATTATTTACAAACGTTAACGGTATTTGGCAAAACTCTATGTGTTTTACTGAATGAGTATTCACTTATGAAAAATACTGAATTGAATTATTTAAAATCTAAAACAAAATCATCGAAACAATCGAAAGAATTATATAACATGTGGAAGCAGTTAGAAGCAGATATGTCAGCTATTAAGTAAGTTATCGACTGATTTATCAAATAAAATATGGTATTTGATGTAGTGGTAGAAACATTTGCTACACCACATGAGGTCGTGGGTTCAATCCCCACTGATCTCATATTGTAGCGCTCTTAAGCGAGGTGCTATAAATGGTATGAACTCCTGCTGAGCCAGCACTTAATCAGCAGCATAATTATCAGGCAATTATAATCTATATAATATCCCAAACTGCGACAGGCAACTCGAGACTGGGTGGGAGTATCTGATGTTACTCTGTTGAAGTTGCGCATTCAACCTTTTCTATAAAGTTAAATATATATATATAAAAAAAAATTTACTGTGGTTATATGATGTTACCGTATCATGGGTAGTTTTTGACCCTTGAACAAACTTATTACCTTTTCTGTTTTGTTAAATTTTTTACAACTTTTATTATTTTTTAAAATATATATATACACCCTTACTCTGTATATAAACCCTTACTTGAAAATCACCATGGTATCTAAGTCTTTTTACATCTTATTATTTTTACGGTCCTTTTTAAAGAACATAAAGTACTCAGATACATTTCACCTGGTTAAGTTTAGAAATATATTTTAATACTATTTGATGGTGGATTGATTTTTTTATTATAATTTTAAGGTCTTATCAAATTGCTTCTATGATGGATTGCCAGAATAATCACATAAATAAGAATCAAATGACCAGTAAGTGTTCTATTTATAAAAAATTAAACAATTTATCATTTCTCAATAAAAATTCTTTTTCTTTTTATTTTAGTTAAACTGTATTTAATTTTCCAATACTAATTTATTTTTTACAAAATTTAATTGAAACATAACTTATTAAATTTCTTTTTCAACTTTCAGAAACAGTGATGTCTCCTTTTCAAATTTGCTCTAAAAAGAAACCTTTTAATAGAATTAAATTGAAAGTTAAATGTAAGTTTATTGTAATAAATTTTAAATTCAAGAAGCAGATTTTGTTAAAATGTGTTTATTTTGTTTCAGTAAATAATTAGTTTTTTTATTTATTTGTTAATTCTTTGCTTAATTTAAAACTAATAAAATTTTTTTTCAAAATAAAGAAAAACCAATTTCGGTGTTTTTTTAGCTAAGGAAAATATGCCTTCAACGTCAACCCCAAAACCTACATCGAACAACGAAACTACAAACAGAAGAAAGTTAAAGCAAGGGGTTCCTAAAAGATTAAGTGATGTAAAAAAAAGTAAAGAGAAGAATGATGATAGAGATTATAATGTAAGTTTGCTATTTTTAAGCAATTTTTATTTAAAAATTTATGTATTTATTTATCTTTAATGTTAAAAGATCGACTTTAAAATCTAACCATAGGCTAATATTTGTTACCCAGGCCCAGTTTCAAGTTGGCTAAAGTAATTTTAATATTGCTATTTTTAATTACTTTAAAATTAAAGTGTCAATTTATTTTTGGCTTGCAACAGTTTATATTGTTTCTGGTGTCTTAATCTAGGATACAACATTATGGTCCTGAAAGCAGTTGTGATCAAACCCATGACCTTACACAGTTAAGCAATGTGTCCTTAACACTAAACAGCATTGAAGTATAGGCATTTAAATACACGACTTTAGTATTCATTTTTACCAAAAATAATATATATGCATACATATGTTTTTATTTTTAGCAAATTCTGGAAAGTGTAAGGAATAATAATAAAGAAACAATCGCTGTTGTTGGAGCAACTATCATGACCCAGATCAAAAAATGTTCAAAGTATAAATTAAAGCTTTATTGTAAAATTTTTTGGCTTTTTTGTTTAAGATTTATTTACTTAACGTTTAGTAATTAATGAAAATTTTAAAAGTTTTTTTCACAAGGTTTAAATTAAAATATTTTTGTTTTTAGTTCCCCCACTATACCATCCCCATCTAAAGATAATATTCAATCTAGTAATTCTAACTTAGATATTGTGAGTATTTTAATTTATATTATATATATAATAGATTTACTACCATAGTATTGGTTAAAAGACTTGGCTTTACCACCTAAACTTTGACTTTATTACCTAAACTTTCTGTTTCTAAAAAACAGTGCTCTTGAGTAAGGCACTATAAGCATCAATAAACTATTGCTAAGCCAAAAACCAAGTGTCAATTAAAATATCAGGTAATTATAATTAATGCTATCTCAAACTGCTGTAGTGAATTTAAGACTGGGTCAGGTCAACAAATGTGGCCTTAAAGTCATTCTTTTTAAATCGAGGACAAATAAGGTTTGTAAAAAAATTAAAAATAATGAACCTTCCTAAAATGTTATGTTTTTTTTTTTTTTTTTTTGTTAAACAACAAAAATTGTTTTTTTGGGTTATGGTAATTTAAATACATTCATTTTAATTTATTTACTTACTTAAATAACGTAAAATATTGAATTTAGTTTAGAATGAAAGATATGGAAATACAAGAATCAGTTGCAGAAATGACGTTAGATTCTCTACAACTTGGAACAGGTTAACTTATTTCATTATTTTCAAAACATTTTACTTTTGGATAACTTTTTTTATATATGTTTTACCTATTTTTTTTAAATGTTAAGTATATGTTATTAATCAAATAATTAGATTTTTGAATATTTTGCTAGGTTAGTTATTTTCGGTTTTGCTCTAAAATTGTATTTGGGTTTGCAATTTAAACTTGTATAATCGTTTTCAATTGTGAAGTTAAAATTTATGTTATTTTTAAACTTAAAAATATTGATTTAGATACAGCCAAAATAAATGATGAATTGTTCAGTAGAGAATTGGAAGAAATATTAGGACTTACTCAAGAAAACAACATTACTATAACTAGCAATGGTAAGTAAAATATAAAAACCAAAATTTTTGTTTTTTTATTTTACATTTTTTTAACATGTAATTTTTTAACACTAACTCTTTGCTATTGAATGCCTTTAAAAATCATCTTAAATTTTGGTAGGATGCTCATTGTTAAAATTTTAGTTTCTGAAGAAGGTCCATTTAGTAAAACTAGTTGATAGCATATCCTACAACCGGAATTTTAATTGTCCTAATATGGTCGCAATTTTTACCTAATAATTTTCCATAAAAATTTACCCGTACACCACAAATGGCAGTTTTTTTATTTTGTAGGCCTATAAATTGAACATTTTGTTGGCCTATGATTTAGATAAGCAGATATATATATGTATCTATTATATATTAACAGATGTCATTATAAAATTTCTATGTAGAACAATTTATTTTATTTAAATCACTTTCAATATTTTTTGAATTTTTTAGAAATGGAAACCTCTTTAAATATCGATGAAGGGGAAACACCAGTTCAAACTGAAAACGAAGACTCTGCAAACAAAACAATAATTGAGGATAAAACTTCATTGTCTGATGATAATATCAAGGATAAAACTAATCAAGAATTGGAAAGAGATTTGGATAAAAAAAATGATAACGAAAGTACAGACATTTCTGAAAAAAAGTTAACGATCAACACTGGATTTAGTCATTATGATGTCATAACTAATAACAATGATGTCATAACCAATAATAATGATGTCATAAGTAATAGTAATGATGTCATAATTAATAGTGCCGATGTCAAAATAGATAATGATGATGACATAGTAATTAATTGTGATGTCACAAAAAATGACAATGTTACAAAGGCTAGTGGCAAGGTCACGGATGTTAAAAGTGATGTTGTTATTTCAAAACATGATGTCACTATGAATATTGATGATGTCATAATTAAAAGCAACGATGAACCAGAACAAAACACCAATGAACTTAATATTGGTCCTAATATAAGTGGAGATATTGAAAAGAATATTTCTACAACCCAAGATCCTAATTCATCGAATGAATTAACTCTGGAACAACTTAATATAAAAACAAGTGAATTTTTCAGCAAAAAATTAACAATTTTACCCCACAGTCCTTCTAAAAACACACGCAGTTCAAAACCACGTAATGGACATATTAAACAGAAACAAAAAATGCCAAAAATTAAGATTAAAAGTAAGAAAAGAGCGAGTGCTGATAAAAAATTGCTTAAAATGAGCTCGGAAAGTGATATTGAAATCGAAAAGTTAAAAAACCCTCCTAAAAAAGGTACAAAAAAGCAACTTGCCTCTTCGAAAAAATCAACAAAAGGTATTAAAAAGGGTGCAAAGTCTAAGAAAAATGCAAGGAAATCAGGGAATAAAATTGTTGAAATTATAACGCCAGTGTCAAGCCCTGAAAATGTTTTAAAAGCTGTAAAATTACATTCGAAAAGCGTTACAAGCCCTACAAAACTGAGTACTACAAGTCCTACAAAACTAAGTACTACAAGCCCTAGAAAACTTTCTTTAAGATACGGTCTACGAACGGTAACTAACAATCAGAATAAAAATTCTCCGACAGACGAATTACTTTCTACCCAAAATAAAGATTCAAATTCGGACATAATTTCTGAGACCGACAGCTTTCAAATTTCGGATAATTTAGGTTTTGAAAATTCAGTTAATAAAACTCTAAACGTTGATTCTAAAACTTTCAAAACAGAGCAAAATGTATCACCAGACAAAACGTTTAATCAACCTCATAATAAAGTTACTCAAAAACAAGATACTAAAGTAAATGAACCATTAAGTGCTGTAGACATTGAAGGCAACACCTTTGATCCGTTTTCGGGGAATTCAACTTTAAAAAACAATATTGATGTAAATGAACAAAAATTAACTTTTCCTGATGCTGAAAAATCCCCAAAAAAGAATTCAAAAGAAATGAAAATTAATACAAAATTGGATTTCAATAAATCTGCAGATTTAGAAAAAAAAGAAAAAATAACGAAAGATTCAACTACTAGTAATATTGTAACCTCAACACCTAAAATTACTACTACAAAAAACTCACAAACGCAAGAAATTAAAAACAATATTGTTCCTGATAGTAATATTATAGTAATCAACGATGACAGTAATATTAAAATGGATTCAATCTTACAACAACTAACCTGCCAAATAAAACAACAAAATACTGATAATTCAAACCAGGAGATTCCCAAAGAAGTTGCTATGAAAAATTCATTAGCAACTACCCCCCTTCCATCTTCTGATATGGTTTCAAATGACTCTTTATTTGGGAGTTTATGTAAGAAAGATGTAACTGGGGAAAGTTTAACAGAATTATTAAACGAAACTTCGTTGACTCAAATAATGGCAACAATTGTTAAAGGCTCTGATAAAAAAAAGCAAACCAAACATGAAAATGTTGCCGTAAGTAATTCCCCAAAACAAACTTCAAGTGCTTCTAATGCAGATAAGGAAGCAGATATTCCAGTTACAACTTCAATATTAAATCCAACTACACCTGTTTCTACACAGAAGTCTTCTACTGACCCATTTGAGGGGGTGTCGTTCACTACAATCTCTAACAAAAGTGGAATTTTTACTGTTTTAACCGAAAATTCACCTAAAAAAGCCCCCAAAAATATCGTCAACAAGAAAACACCGAAAATCCAACCTATACTGCCTCCTAGTGATAATAGCTTAAGAACTTGGCTACGAAGTGGTAATAGTTCGAACACTTTCACGCCACTGCAGCAAATGAATGGAAAAAATGTTCAAATTAATTCAAATTATACTGTTCGTCAAAAAAATGAAACCCGAAAACGGCCTTCTTATAAGTAAGTCATTTGTGGATTAATTTTAACTAAAAAAAACTTTCTAAATCTAGGTTTTCAGATTTTAAATTATTTTTGGAGATGTTAGCTTTTGTTGCATTATATTTAAGTTTATCTATTAAAATAATGTATGTTTGGCTACTTAATAGTGGCATGGTGCAGTTGCCAGAACACTTTGCTTTGCCAATACCTAATTAGCAGCTTAATTATTGGGCAATTATAATCTATAATATCCCAAACTGGCAAAGGCAACTCGAGACTGGATTGGAATAACTGATGTTACTCTATGTATAAGTCATAAAGTCGACCTTTTCACATTAAAAATAAATAAATAAAAAAAAAATTATGTCAATAATTATATTTTAGAAACTTGCTCCCGAAACGAAGTTTATCAACAGGTAGTACGGGTGCTCCTATGGTTTTTACCCCATTTACTTCAACCAAAACTAATGGTAAATTTTTATTATTTGACAAATTATTTAGATTTTTTAAATTTAAACAAAAATTTTTTACCAATAATACAATTTTTTTTGGGGTTTTAAAATTTACATAATTTTTAGGTTTTTAAAATAAATTATTAAAATTTACTGATTTGTAGGCCCATTGCCTTCATTAATTGTTCAGAAACCTTCAATTCAGCAGAATTTAAACTTCAATAGGTAACTAATGTTAATGTGTATTTAAATTTAATTTAATTTTTTAACAGACTTGTTTTTACCTTTAACTTTAGAATGTTAGTAATAAATTATATCTTATTGTTTTCTGCAAATTTTTGTATTTTTTTTGTATATATTTTTATCCTTGATGTAGGAAAGCTAAATGTGCTACCTAAACATAAAGTAACATTAGTTACCCCGACCCAATCTCGAGTTGCCTGTTGCAGTTTGGGATATTATAAAGATTATAATTCACCGTTAATTATGCTGCTGATTAGTGCTGGCTCAGCAGGAGGTTATACCGTTTATAGCGCCTTACTCAAGGGTGCTACAGTATGAGACCAGTGGGGATTAAACCCAAAACCTCATGGTGGTGTAGCAAGTGTTCTTACCACTACACCACGCTGCCGGATGTATTAATTGAATATGTTTTTGTAATAAACTATATATATGTTAGATTTTTTTAATTATAAGTTTTGTTTTATTATTTTTTATGGTTGTTTTTATTTAAGTTTGTTGTTGGATTGTAGTAAAACATCTGAAGTTGTTAATATTGGAACACCAATTATATTGAATCAAACTTCACCGAACAAACGTATACCTAAACCTGGTAAATGTTTAAATTTATTCTAATTATTGTAACTTACAATTATTTTATTGTAATTTTTTTAATTGTTTTGTTAATTTAAAATAATGTAGTCGACTAACTGAATAAAATTTTTTTTTAACTTTAATTTTAGATCCTATGATTTCCTCAAGAAAGTTAAATTTTTCGACTGATTCAACTCCACTTAGGTGAGAGTTTAAATATTTTAAATCATTTGTTATGTTTTTTGTTTATTTATACTTGACATAGAAAAACAGACTTAACCTAAATATATAGCATATCATTTGTTACCCATCCACAGCATCAGGTTGACTTTGCCAGTTTTTTATTTTTTTTATTTTGGTTTTTCGCACATTGATAAAACTAAATAATAAATACGATATACAATTAATATAACAACAATGCGACGGGAAAAAATGACAAAATCAATTTAATGATTTAAAACATGCCAAAAGTATTAATATTTACATAAAGATTTTAAGTATGTTATGGCATGGTCACCAAACCCAGTATAGATCTTATTAATAATAAATGCGATAGTTAAGATATTATTGTATGATCATATTGATTAAAATCCTGCAAAACATGGTATCTTAGCAGGAGATTGTCATGTTTTTTAAGCACCTAATTCCAGGAACATAGTGTAAAAGCCATGCAAATTAAAATCAGGCCTTTTTGTATTGAAGCAAATGTTTTTACCAGTAAGCGCACAGCCAGTCAATGTTTTAATTTAAAATTTGTTTTTTTTAGAAGAATTGCTCCAAAACCAACCCCGAATACAAGCAAAACTTTAACTACTTCAAATCTAAGTAAGTAACAGTTTTAAATTAATAAAACTCATGGTTTAAAAATTTGCAATTTAAAAAAAATGTTTTTTTATAGGTATTCCAACCACTTTAAGTAATTCCTATGTAGAACCTTCAAAGCTTAACGAAAATATTAATTTGTCAACTATATTTTCTACACCTCTTACAACATCAACACCCAACTACATTAAACAACAAATTGATTTGGATAATAATATGGGGAGTAACGATGACATTTTATCAAGGATTATAACATCTTCTGCGATTAATTTAACAAATGAGAATGGATCTAATGTTGAAAATGAAAGAGACAACAAAATTGAAAACCAACCAATTAATAAAACTCCTGAAAAAATTAAAAAAGAGGTCCCTCAGTCTAAAATTAAAGAAAATCGAAATATCATTGATACCAAAATGTCACCAAAAAAATTAAATACTTCTAAAGGCGGTAAAAGTTTTTCGAAGATTTTAAAATCTGATGTCATTTCAATCACCAAGCGAAGCCCCAAATCTAAATTATTGGTTGAGGATAAAACAAAATCTGATTTAAATATTTCTTTAATGGACAAAATGAACAAAAATCTAGTTGTAGAACTTGTTCCTAAACCTGAAATTTTGGGTAATTTTAAGTTGAATGAAGACTTGATTGATATATCAAATAAAAGTTTAACAAATTCTAATGAAACTTCTTCTACAGTTAAACAAAAATTAGAGAAACATAAAAAGAAAAAGAACAAAAAAGAGAAACGGGCAAAAAAGAAGAAAAAAGAAAAATTAAAATCGTCCTTGATTCATGATGAAGATTTATTGAATGACTTATTTGAAGACAAAATTATTTCTCATGATAGTAAAACTAAATCAAAAAAAGTCTCTTTTTCACCGAGTCAATCTTCAGAGGGGAGTTTGAAAATCATCGAAAATACTGATTCAGATGAGCACCGAACACCATTAAACAATAAAACTAAAACTTTAATCTCACATGGTCAAGAGTTTATCGTTGAACTTCCTAATCCAACTAAACCGCTTTCTAAAAAACGAAAACAAACAAAGTCGAGGGAACACAGTTCAAAAAAGCGACGGAAAAGTAATCATTCACATGCTTTATTAGGGTTATCTGATCAAAAAGTAAGTGAACTTTTAAACCAAGTTCATGGTTTAAGTGATACCACATCTTCATTATCACCAGAGAAAATAACAATCAAAGATACAAACAATAAACTTGATCCAAAAACATCAAATTCAGAACACAGAGGCCCTCAAATTAATCAAAACATTACCTTAAATTCACAACACCAAGATGGCCAAGCATCTGACAGTGGAGTTACACTGTCAAAATCCAATCAAAAAAATGATTTTGAAAATGTGTTAAGTCCTTGTAGTCAAGAAGTTTTGCAAATGTCGAAAAACGGTCAGAGTAGACTTAGAAAGAACAGTTTGCGTAGAATTAATCTCACTAGTATTCCTATTTCGCCTTCAAAGTTAGGTTTATCGAAGCTAGTTACGCCACCTCCTATAATAAAAGAAATTTCGGTTTTTGACAAGGAAAAAACTGACTCGCCTTTATCTATTACCCCTGATTTAAATACTGTAAATTCTAGGACGACATCTGATCCAAAGGTAAAAAAATTAAAAATATTAGAGCAAGACTTTTGCCATATTTGTGTTGTTTTTGCAATTTTTTTTTTTAGTGTTAAATTAGTTCGTCACAAACTATTTATGTTTTTAGTTGATTATGTCCCCAATGTCAACAATTTCAACTATTTCCAGTGCTTCCCAAGATCTTACTTCTTCCAAGAAGAAAAATAAAAAAATAAAGGTATTAAAATATTTAAATTTTTATCATCATTAAAAAAATGGATATTTTTTCGTAGGAGAACATTATATGGATTTAGTTTTAAAATAAAATTAGGGTTTTTTTTCTTGTTTTGTTTATGATAGAAATTATCAACAATACATAATCCAAATTTTGTACAAATTAAAATTTTTCTTTTGTGTTTTTTTTAGCGCAACAAAAAGTCATTAGATAACTTGGATATTTCTAAATTTCTGTCAACTATAGTTTATGAGCCCAACACTTGAATCTGTTGAACAATCTTTGTGTGCACTTTTTAATCTTTTTTTTAATCCAATTTCCATGTGCTATCTGCACTGCAGTTTTTGTTTTATTTTATATCTAAGTTTACTTATTTTATTTTTGAATTCAACTATAATTTTTTTAAGTTTTTTTTTTCCATACACTGTAAGCGTTACTTCTTTTATATACCTTTAACTAAAAGATGTCAAAAGCTAGATTTAATGGAATATTACTAATTTTACACAATGATTTGGCTGACTTCTTTTTCTTTAAATACTACCAATAACTTTATAAGAAAATAAAAAATATATATAAACGAAATACAAAAAGGCTAACATAACGATAATGTCTTGAAAAGAAAATTAATTTTCCATTTTGTTAACATCACTTTAATGCCATTAAACAAAATAATATTTAAGGAAAAATATGACTAAGTAATGTTGTTATATATTGTAATATAGTCAACTATCACATAAAACAGTTTAATGTTAACTTAACACTGGACCAAATAATCAATTTAAATTTTACTTGTATTATAAAATCTTAACCTTGGAGCGTAACTTAGGTATATATAACTTGACCATTTACCGAAAAAAGATTTTCTTTGACACCCAATTTAAATGTCCTTAAAACTTACCAAACTACAGTCAAACACTCTTTAGTATTGCATAATCTTTTTTATTAAACAAGCTCAATCTTAGTAATATACATATTGAAACTGGCAATTAGTGCAAAATATGAACTAAAAGTTAATTTTGAAAGGCATAAAAGTAATTTATCATTTTTAAAATGTGTCCCAATAAAAATTGCATAAAGTAAAATAATTATTAATTGATATATATTACAATAAATTTAAAATATAAAACACAAATTAAACATCTAAAATTTGAGATATTTCAAAAGTTAAAACACATGCATATATTAACAAGGTCAGTGTAACAATCTTAAATTAGTGAAACTTTAAAACGTTTGTATAAAACAATAAAAGTACAACCTATAAAAATTTTGATTGCCTAATAACATTAAATATTATTAAAAAATATAAGTTTAGCATTTTTTAATTTTACATATATATATGACATTTATGATTTAAAGAAATTCTACTACATGTTATTACGTTAAAATTGCTCCTATTTTTAATCACCTTCTACTATATGCAAAAACATCAAAACTTTAGGATTTTTTCAATACCTCTTTCACAATGTTTATAAACTTGTAAACATCATGAAAAGTGTTGTACAATGGAATAGGGGCAATTCTCAACACATTTGGTTCACGAACATCAGCGGTAATTCCATTCTTTTCCAACTCATCTAAAACCTAAAAAACAACATATCTTAATTTTTACTACACGTTAACAACTGTCAGTTTTTCACTAATCCAACACCAATAGATTGTATACAAGCATATGTTTTGGTGGTATGTAGGCAGCTATGCAGACAATATAAGCACCAAGGGACTAAAATAGGTCAAATGACCTTATAAGGTTATCTTGGGGATATTTCTATACCTTACTAAACTCCTTATAAAAATAGAGAAAATTGGCAAAAAAGGTTAAAATAAAATTTATGTTTTTATTAATTGGATTTAATAAAAATATGTTAGTTTTACTATTTATTGGCGATATTCAGGCTATTTCTATGGGCTTAATCTTATTCTGTTAAAAGACACTTATGTTTAAATATCCTACCTTTCTAACTGGAACACTAAATTTGATTGACAGCTGGCATCCTCTTTGTTTAAAATCAGAAGGAGTTATGATGTCAACAAAAGGTTGGTTTGTTTTGTTTTTGGGGAAATAATGTTGAAGCAAAAGTTTCAAATAACTAAAATTAGTTTAAACGAGGTTTACTAAATAAGCAAAAGTATCTAATTTTAGGCTAGTCTGGAGTAAGTTAGAAACACCAGCGGCTCGGTGTAGTGGTAAACACACTTGCTACACCACACATGAGGTCGTGGGTTCATTTCCCACTGATCTTATGCTGTGGCGACCTTGAGTAAGGTGCTATAAACGGTATGAACTCCTGCTGAGCCAGCACTTAATCAGCAGCATAATTACTGGGCAATTATAATCTATAATATCCTAAACTGCTAAAACTAACTACAAAAGTCGACCTTGCACATCTAGGATAATAATATATAAAAAAAACTTTAAATTTTAAATTTATTAAAAAAATTTCAAATTTTTACCCTGTAAGAAGAAAGCTTTTTTCTCTTAGCTCTCTCATATTAGTTTGTTTAAAAATATCCAGACTAGCTCTTAAAGGAGCTACAAGTAAAGGTGGTGGGTTAGAAATCCTGTATCCTGAAATCCCTTCACATAATTCTAACTTGTTTGTCATTGCAAACTTGGTCTCAGGTTTATGTCCCCACCAACCTAGAAAAATATGATATTGTTATCTTAATAAATAAAATATATTTAGTAGATAGAATACCATACCATCGGGCATTGACATTTTAATTGTTGTTTTTAACTAATATTTGCCTGCAATAATTTACTCATGTACTACAAATGGCAGTTTTATATATTTTGTAGCTCTATGAAATAGACAAACATATTTTTTTTTGTATCTTTATCCTCGATTTGGGAAAGTCGAATATGCGACTTAAACATAGAGTAACAACTGTTACTCCGACCCAGTCTTGAGTTGGTGGTATAGCAAGTGCTCTTATTATATATTCTCCAGTAAGCCCCATGATAAAGTAAATGTAAGCATAGATAAGGGTTTAGATGACTAATTCCATAGAAAATTTATGTATAAAAAATACATTATAAAATCCCACCTATTAGCTTAGGAAAGTCAGTGTCTTTATGTTTTCTATGCAGAAAAGCTCCAGCAATAGCTCCTGGGCTCGAGTTCAAATATTTGTAGTTACACCAACATGCAAAATCTATGTCCCAGTCATGCAAACAAATTTCTACGTTGCCTACTGCATGAGCTAAATCAAATCCTACCTAAAATAAACAGGACTTAATAAAATTTACATTAATTTAAGGTAAACCTACTGTAATTTAACATAATGTATATTACCTTGGCCCAGTCTCAAATTGCCTTTGTCAGTATTTGATTAAGAATTTTAAAATTTTATTAATTAAGCATTGTTTACAAGTTAAACTAAACATTATATATATGACCAGGCATCACAATGAGTTATATAGTAATTAAGGAAAAAAATATATATTGAATTTACAATTTAGTCTATTTTTGTTCTGTATAAAACTACACATCTTAATACTTACCCAACAACCTTTCTTATGTCCTGCCTTAGCAATAGCTTCCATATCAAAAACCTGGCCAGTATAATAATGAACACTAGGTAGCAGTATAAGAGATATTGTGTCTCCTTCTTTCTCAATCAACTCCAGTATATCTTCCATTCTCCAAGTGTCTTCACCCTTTAAAATTAAGATATGAATAATCAAGAATGTTTTGTGATTTTTTCTATATTTCTTTAGTTTTATTAATAGTAAATACACTAACTGGATGATATATATATATATGGATGTCAAATTTATACACCTGCTATATATAGACCCTGTATGTCAAATAGAAAAACTAAAAAAAACTGTTGTTTGAAACCATAGGGTGGTCTATCGACTAATATGACATATTAGAGCTTAAAGTTTATTACAAAATTAAAACAATAAATTGTATCTTTAAAGTTTAAAGTCCAGGAAAAAGGTTTAACTACTATAGCTAGTTATAAACAAATACATAAAAACTTTTAATATTCAACTTGAATAAAATTTGAAACTATATCAAATCATCAGATGTCACTAAAAAGGGAAAAATTTAAAATTTTTAATGATATACAAAATGTTTAATAACATACATCTCTTGGTTTAGCAAACAGCATACATTCTTCAGGTTTAAAACCTCTTTGTTTTATTTGTGATTCAACTGCATAATGATCAGATGGAAAGGCCATTTCTTCTAATAATATTTTATTTCTCGTAGCAGTGGGTTGGTAGAAGGAAATTAGCAATAAGTGGAGATTGACAGATAAACCGTTCATTACAGCAACCTAATAATAATATAATTAGTCTGTGGCATTGTGTATTGGTTTAAGGGAATAGACATATTGTTTTTATAGGACTAGGGCCTTGTGTTTAATTTTTATTATAAATATGAATCCTTGATGTAGGAATGCCAATTTAATGGTTTAAAACATAGAGTAACATTTGTTCTCCCAAACCAGTCTTAAGTTGCCTTTGATAGCTTGGTATATTATTTATTATATTTGCCTGATAATTATTCTGCTGATGGATTGATTTTGGTTTAGCAAAACTTCATTCTGTTTATAGTGCTTACTTAAAGCAGTGGAAATAAACCTAGGACCTTATGCAATGAAGTCAAGTATCTTAACCACAATATAATTTAAAAAAAAAATGTCTACTAATAAAGTTTTAAAATATAAATTTTTACAATGATAATAAATCAATAGGCCTTTTTAACAAAAAAAACAATTTTTTTACCAACCTCATCTTTATAAGCTCCCACTAATTGCCCCATATCCTCAACAACACACATATCACATTTTGCAGCAGGAAGAAATCCATCCATGTGACATTCTACCGAGTTATCAGCCCAGTTATCTACTACCTGTTCAAATATAACAAACAAGAAATTCAATCTGGGTTAAAAAGACCAAAAATTGGGTTTATTTTTTATTTTAAATATTTGACAAGGAATTGTCAAATTTCCAACAATAAAAATGCATATATTCAAAACTACAAACAGTTTACTTTGAGAATTAAATCTTTGGCTTTTTTGGGTTGAAGCCCAAGAGAGTTTCCGCACAAATGAATACAATCCCCTGTTGCAGTATCATCTAAAAAAAAATAAAAACAGCGCAAAATATAATATAAAAATTTTGACAAAATTTTTCAGGTTTATTTTTAAAAGGTTGACTTCATGGTCTAAACATAGAGTAACATTACTAGACTAACTTATGAGTTGGCTTTGGCAGTTTTGAATAAATTATCTGATATTTAAGCTGCTAATTGGTTTTTAAGTTTAGTAGGAGTACATGACATTTATTGAACTTTACTTAAGGGCATTGCAGCAGCTAAGTATTTTAATCATTACACCATAGTGCTTGTCAAAATGGAAAACATTATTATTTTCTGATTTACAAAAAATCCTAAATACCCAACCTTTCAAATAGGTCTTCTTTTGTGGAATAATAAACTGATCTCTGAACTTTGCCATTTCATCTTGCTTGTCCAAAAGTTCTTGAAATTTCTTATCGGTGATACTCAAGTTATTTTCCGCAGCAAGTTTGTGTAAAATTTCACTTGAAGTTGAGTCTCCATATTTCCAATTTCCAAATGAACGGCAAATCAATTCCATTTTTAAATAAATTTTTTAATAATTTTTATTTAAAAAAGGTTCTAAAAGATAAAAAAATTGGTTTTAATTTTTTTTTCTTAATTTTATTAGTTTTTCCCTTACTCAAGCACCAAAAACACAAATTTAACAACAATTTAATGTTTTTATATAAGTTAATAAACTAACACAAGACAGCTTAATCAAAATAACAAAACATAAATTACATAAACCAAAATGTTATTCATTATAAACCACATTAGATAGTTCATAAAATGATTCAAAAGTTTGCAAATGAAGTTTTTTAATTAACAACCAAAATGGATTTAATTTATCATCAAAATCTTGTAATAACGATGAATCAATTTTAACCAAACGTGAACTTAAAAAAGGTAAATTTTTTTCACTATTATCTCCTTTATTATTCTCTTTGTTTATAGGCCAGGGTAAATCTAAATGGTG
This sequence comes from Corella eumyota, assembly GCF_963082875.1. Lineage (NCBI taxonomy): Eukaryota > Metazoa > Chordata > Ascidiacea > Phlebobranchia > Corellidae > Corella > Corella eumyota. The sequence goes on from NC_137490.1 coordinate 1,887,338, forward strand.
ACGATGTATCTAAAAAAATAAAAAATTCAAATTCAAAATCCATAAACTAAATAGCCTAACAAAAGACCCACTTAGACATTTTTACTAAAAATTAAATTAGAAATACTTCTAAGACTAAAAAATGTTAAAAAAAAATTAAAATTTTTAAACAACATGCAAATTCTTACAAAAAATTTTAACTTTTGCGGTAACAAGATATGGTTTGACCTACTTCTAGTATTTTGGTATACTTTAAAGGCCTTGCCATTTTTAAATACTAAATAAATTTAAAGTTAATACTAAAGCAAATTGAATAAAACTTTACAAACTAGTTAAAAAAATTATTTTTTTACAAAATTTTTTGGTACTGGACTTGGTACTGGATAGTAATATTAACTTTTTTGTAAGTTAACTTTAAAATAAGTTCAAAAATTATTAAAATTTCACAAAAAAATAAATAAAATACCTTGAACATTTTTCCGTTTTTACAATGCCATACAATTCCTTCAATATTATTCTCACTATTATTTGAACCTAACCAATTTTTTATTTGATCAAAATCTATTTTATCTGGTTTATAATTAACAGCAATTGAGCCATGTTCAATTAAAACATGAAATGGATTCTGTTTAGTTCCAAGTTCTGTAAAAATAGATTAAAAATTTAATTTTTTTTTACATTCATAATTTTATTTGTCAAAAAAAAAAATTAAATTTAAAATGCCAAAAATAAATTTTTACATAATAATTTACTAACTTTAATTAGCTCTAAATAGTTTATCTAAATTTTAATAGTTCCAGTAACATATTTTATGTTAAATCAACTTCGAAAATTAAAATAAACTTACGGTATGGATTATTATTAATATTAGTTCCAATCAACTCCATAGTTTTCCCTTTGTAATCTGATAACTTTGCCACGGTTAATAACAGTTCATTTGATTCTTGTTTTAAAATTAAGGCAAGATTATTTTGCTCATTGAAAACACTAGAATGCCAGCAATATTGACGACTGTCTGTACATATTGGCACCCACCCTGAATAAAAATTTGACAATTATACATTTTCGGCCAGTTAACATAATGTTAATTTTATGCAAAAAATAAATGTTAGCATAAAATAAATTTCTATAAGCAGTACTTTAATTTTAATACCAATACTCTAGAACTAAATGTATAAAGTAACATCCTGTTTCATTTAATATAAAATAAGTTAACATATAGAAGTTAATTGTTAAAACTCTAAATGCTAAAACAACAATACACCTACAAGTACCTGTTATGTAGAGAGCTTAAATTGCATAATTTTGAATAGTTTTAAACACAGGTATTTACTCAAAGTCTAAATTTTTTTTTAAATAATTTTTTTTTTGCAATTAACTGTTTTTTTTTTATTTTAAAATCTGGTTTTGAGCTATTAAAAATTTAGGTATCGACTGAAAAAAGTATATATATATACTTTTCTTTTTGTCAAAAAAATGAAAAGGCTGTGTTAAAAAAAATAATTTAAATTTTAAACAATCCTTACCAGGCACATGTCCATTTTGGTCTGGGTAAATATCTCCATCCTTATCCCGATTTACATTTAATGCTGGTTTCCAACTATCAGGAACTTCTTTCATGTTATCAGGATAATTCCAATTAAATATTGGTTCCTTTTCCTGTGTTAAAGATTAATTAATGTTATGCATATTAACATGTAAATTGTAAATTCCTGTTTTAAAAGTTATCTTTATTTCTATAATTCGTTTTAAATTGAATTTATACTTTAACACAGTTTAAATCATCATTTATTTGCCAGTGAAAATTTTAAATTAAAAAAAAATAAGAAAAAAAAGATTTTATAAAGTAAAAAAATGATTTTATAAACATAAGTGACATACATTTTAATATGGTATATATATTTATATTTTAATAAACAGGAAACAGAATTGTCCAATAATTAATAATTCTAGTAAGAATAGTATAACACTTTAAATAAATATAAATAACTAAAAGTACTTGTTTGTCAAATAACCATTCATTATGACGCTTCTGAAATTGTTGAAATTTTTTCAATATTCCTTTTTTTTGTTTTCTGTCCAATCTGGCCCATAAACAAATTAAATCTGTAAAATCAAAACTGTTTTTTAAATAAATTAATGTTTTTTGTATGCTTTTAAATAAAACCCTATATACTAAAAACAATTTTTTTACCACTGCATATAAAGTTATAAATATTAAGATAGTGGTAGTGTGGTATAGTGGTCAAAACACCTAGGTTCACTACATGAGGTTGTGGGTTTAATCTCCACTGCTTTCATACTGTAAAAGCCCTTAAAGAAGGTGCCATAAACGGTAAGAACTCCTGTTGAGCCAATACTTAATCAGCACCTTTGGTATTGGGCAAATATAATTTCTAATATCCTCAAAAAACCCAAGACTTGGTTGAGGTAACAATTGTTACTCTATGTTTGGGTCATAAAGTCGACCTTTTCACATCGAGGATAAACAAATATAAAAAAGGATTTTAAATAAAGAAAAAACTGATTATACACCTTTATATTCATCCACAAAACAGCATGTTCCATCGATTTTTTCCGTAATTTTTGCAAATTCAATATTTGATAAACATGCTTCTTCGCAAACGATTTTTGACGCCACAACTTTATAATTTTGTCCTTTTCTTTTAGTAGAACTGCAACTTAAAACCTCAGTTTTAAATACACAAGATATTTTGCTTTGGACGCTACAGTTAAGCGACATATTTCTATATTAAAAGCAAATTAGAAAATTAGAAAATAAACTGTTTGAACACGTTTCTGTGGTAAGAAAGTCGTTGTAGCGAAGTACTTGTGACGTATTTGAGTTCTCAATTGTTTGTTCAAGGGGAATAACCTATATATAAACATGATTACTTTAATTAATTAATAATATGACGTTAAATTTGGAAATTTAATTAATTTTGTTATGTTAGAACAAAAAATTGGTTTTAACCCAAAGTTAAATAATAAGAAAGTAAAATAATTTATATTTTTAGGTCTATATGTCCCCTTTTATGGAAAAAATTTTAAAAAGTTTGTTTCTTCTTTTAACATATTTTTTGAGAATTTATTAGGCTAGTTTTCTTATTTATTACATTATTCGGTCAAATGGAGAAATATATATCTGTTTAGAAAATTTTTATTTAATAAAACAAACTGCCTTATGTATTGAATTTATTAGGTTTAAAATATAATTACAAACAGTGTAAAAAAAATAAATTAAAAAAGCAAATACATAACATAAAAAAAGTTATATAAAAAGTATATGAATATATTTCTTATTTTAATATTTTATATGAAAAAAATAATTATGCCAGTAACCCATAGTATTATGTATAAAAACAAGCAAACAAAATACAAATTTTTGAACTAGTAATCTGTATGTACAATATAATGAACTGTAAATAATAGCACACTAAAAAGTTAACAGAAAAAATTGCAACTTTAAAAACGCTATAAAAATAATAAAAACTAAAGCTGTACCAACAAAAACTTAAAAATCTACAAAGTGGTAAAAAATGCAATAATGTACAAACAAATTTTTACTTACAGAAATTTACAATTGCTAGTAAACATAAAAACAAAAACTTTAATACCAGTATTACTTTTGGTGCAACGTTTTAAAATATTACAAAACAAGTAAAAAATAGTTTATTGTTTTTATAAAAATTACTAAAAAAATTGCTTATAAAAATGCTTTAATGCAAGTTAAAACAGTTCAAATTATTAGAGGGATTAAACAACAATATCTTCATCAGAATCAAAGTTAGGTTTTGGTGGTTTGTTTAAGGCAGGTAGGGGAGCATAATCTAAAGTAAAAACAAAATAAATTAAGTAGATTATCTCAATGTGGTTAAAAAAAGTATTGTACATATACATAAATGTGTATATGCAAGATAAAAAACAGGTCATGTTATCACATTGACAAAGTTGCAAAATTTCGAATTAAAAAACACAACATTTGCCAATTTCCAAAGCAAAATATGCAGTTGGTAATAAGTTTTAATGTTTTTTTTTATTTGCTCAATTTTTTACAGTTTAAAAATCAACCGTTATAAGTCTTTTTATACATACTACGCCAATTTAAATGTAAAATATATTTATACTAGTATAAAGCCATTAGATAACATATGTTACATGTACTCAAAATCAAAGGCAACATTACTGCCAAATTAATGTTAAGTTTAGCTCATAAATTAATTATTAATGTTAACATACCTAAAGTGTTTTTAATTGATGGATCTTTTGGTAAAGAGTTAAGTGGGGCAAGCTTGCCCAATGTTGGAAGGTCATTTACGGGAGATATTTTGTTCTTCTTTAAACGGCCATTACCTGAATAGAAAATTTAAAGATTTAGTTTTTGTTTAAAGTTCAGTTATTAATATTTTATGTACTAAGATACTTATTCAAATTAGGCAATAAAATAAAGCAGGTAATGTGTGCATTACAATTAGGTTTGAAATAAGTGTTTTCTTATTACAAATTTTGGGTTTAGTGACTATGAAGTTGTACTGAAAAATCATGTTTAAATATTTATAATTTTTGACATGTTTTAAATCATGAATTTGATTTAGTCATTTTTTCCACTGCATTAATGTATTATTCATTGTATATTTCTTTCGTAACACTTCTTGATGCAGAAGAAATTTAAATACAAAAAATCAACACCATTTCAGACACTTATATTTATCTTACCATTAGACATTGTAGAAGCTGAACTATTACATTCTACAACTGCTTGAGATGGGGTTGTACAAGTGACTTGACTTAATCGTGAAGAGACTCGTTGTTGTGACTCTGTGCACGAGTCCTCTTCTGTCACCATCCCTGGTATTGTGATGTCATCGTTGTCATCAATCAGCTGATCTCCTAACCCTGATCTTAAACTACGAGCTGAGGCCTGGGGTTGCTCATTGTTACTCATTGTTGTAAGTTCTAGATTGTCAGTTGGAGTGATGTTTTCATTCTCTTGTGCCTTTCTCTCTCTTTCTTCTCTTATTTTTTTAACTCTCTCATTTCTTTCAGCAAGTTGGATTCTTTCTTCTTCCTCTTGTTTAAGTTTATCTTCCGTTACTTTAGCATCAAGAGTTTCAAATTGTTTTTCAATGACTTGTAGCAGCCAATCAAATCCGGCCTTAAGGTTTTTGTCAACATTTTTTCGACCAGGTTTGCTAGTTATAGCAGCACACAGTTCAACACGACAAGGACATTTATATTCGTTGACTATGGTGTGTAAATCTAAGGCCTCGCAAATGGTTGGTTCGTTTAAGGCACCTACTTTGTCCTGCTTATTTGCTAACCTAAAATGAACAAGTGTTATTTTAAACATTCTATATTAAAAAATATTTATAAAAATTTAATAATTTTTAATTAATTTATAAATAAAAAAATTGTATTATGACCACTGCCCAATTACATATCTATTTGAATGGCCTTTTAGTACAATGTTTATAACTAAGTCTACAATCTTAACAAATATTTATACTTTAAATATTCTAAAAAAGAAAAAATATTCTAAAAAAATCAAACATGCTTACAGTAATACTGGTTTTCCCTGTACCAACGGATTTGATAAAAGTTTTGTGAATTCTTCTTTGCTTTCTTCAATCCTAGCAGCATCACTAGAGTCCAGAACATAAATAATTGCATACACCTCGGCCAAGTAGTTTTTCCAAATATCTCGAATCCTTCTTCCACCTCCCAGATCAATTAAAGTTACAGCAAAGTTGGCTGGTAAAATAAACAATTTTAGAAATCATTTTTTGTTGTAAAACCTTTACATAATGGAGTTTATTGTACGATATATATATATTTGTATATAGGTCCAATTTATAGGCCTGCAAAATAAATAAAACGCAGGTAAGTTAGGAGTACCGACCCATAATGACAATTAAATTACTAAGAGTGGACTATTAACTAGTACATATAATTATATAATATTGGGGATCAATGGAATAATATTTTTAAATCTATAATAGTTCTTTGAAGTTAGATTTTTGGATTGGAAGTTAAAAAAAATTAAAAACCAAATTCTCACCAGATTTAATATCCACAGAAGAAAACCCGATAGTTGGGGCAACATCTTGTACAGAAGCTCCTTGGACTCCTTTCACTGCAGTTGTTTTTCCAGCATTATCCAATCCCACCATACAAATCGATATTGCTCTATAATAAAAAAAATAAAGTCACAGTATATATAAATATACCATGTACAATAACTCAAACTTTTTAAACATAATAACTAAATTATTAAACCCAAAAACCTATAAATTGTAAGGTAGTATATATAATAAATACTGCTGTTTTAAAACCAACTTTTAAAATTACCTTTTTGATTTGCTGCCCTTTCCTGACAAACAATTCCCCATATTTTATATTAAAACGAAATTAACTTTTTGAAAATACTAGTTTATAATCCAATAATTACACCTTAGTTTTTACTCCATTGTGTTCATTTTATATAGGTTAAATGTTATTCACAAAATCTAGCTAAAAATTTAAACAAATTTAACTTAAAAATGCTTGTTAATCTGTCTATATAACTTCCAATTTTCTGATTTTTTAGCTCTTTCAGTCTTTAATTAGTTAATCCGTCTATTGTTTATTTAAATACTAAACAGCTAAAGGTAAAATGTAAATGGTTTTTGTCCGCAACAAAGTTTGAAGTATTAAATAAACTTAATTTAAATATTTATTAAATTCAAACATTTGCGTAATATTTGTTTTTGTTTTGTTAGTTTGTTGATATTCGTGTCCATAGTAAACGCAAGCGTCATAAAAAAATCAATCACCTGTCAATCAAACTATGATCGGTAGGGGGCGCATTTTTTATTCTAATTTACCACAATAAAAAAGTGACAAAAAAAATGACAAAAATAGCATTTAGGTAAAAAAAGGCTTTTAATATACTTCGCTTGTAATAATTTTTTAAATATTAAAATAACACATAGCTATTTTTGATAAACATAATTTAACCAAGCTTAACTAAAGAACATAAAAAATACCAGAACCCTTAGTAATCGCTAAAAAACGTTACAAATAATGTTTTAACTTTTATTTTTAAATTTTGATATTGTTTAAAATATTTAATTATTGTATTTGAAGAATGTGTTAAATGTACTTATATACTATTGTAAAACAATTATATTTTGTAAATCGTATTCGAGGATAAACTAAATATTTATCATTACGTCATGAAAGTCGCCTGTTAAATTTGATTGACAGCAATAACCAAAGTTTTAAAATTTTTTGTTTACCTTTATAGTCACATGTTAATGTGTTATCTATGTTTGGATACATATTTGATTCTTAACGTTAATCATTTGGTATTTTATTACTAGATAAATTAGTACAGAGGGCTGGTAGATTATCATATAATCTAGTTTTATTTAAATTTATATTAAAAATTAAGAAAAGAAACTTTAATAAAATGACACACTTTCGGAATACGTTTATGGTATGTTCTAACTGTTTTTATATTTTGTTTTAACTACACTAAATACTGTGTTATTTTTATAAACAGTTTATTGTACTGTATGACTGTCCTGGATAAGCAGATAAGGTCCTGAGTAAACTGCCAATCTGCCAAAGGCAACTACATAATTCACTATGTAAGGTCCTGAGTAAATTGTCAAAGCCAACTTGAGACTGGGTCGGGGTAACTGATGTTACTCTTATGTTATTGTTTGGGGTGTGAAGTCGACTTTTCTACACTAAGGATAAGTAAAAATTTAAAAATAATAATATTATATTTGAAATGATATATTTTTCTCAGGGAAATATTGGTTTTGAGGAGATGAAAAGATATTCAAGACAAGGAACTGAATTTGGAAGAGAACTTGTTAATGTGCTAGGAGAAAGGTAAAAAAAATCTCTTTAAATTATGTTTAAAAACACTATTTTCTAAAATTTTATACAAACTGTTACCGGGAAAACAAAACGTTATCGTTGAAAATGTATATACAACGCAAATCAAATTTTATTAATTTACAAATTTTTAAATTTATATATATATTTTTATTTATTTTATAACAATTATAAATTGTTGCTGTTATTAATTATATATACAGTAAAACAATTCAAATTAATTTTTTAATCAGATCACAGTTGGAGCAATATTATGCAAAAGGTTTGAGAAGATTGGGACAAAGAATAGCAAAAGCAGCGAGTGGAATATTAGGTTCGGAGATGAGCGTGGCTTGGAAAACTGTCGGGGTTGAAATGGAGAAAGAATCAGAAGCACATCGGTAAAATATTTTAAGTAATAGAAACTACTTGATGTAGAAAAAAAAAACTACTTTGATGTGAAAATAGAAAAACTACTTTAGAAAAAAAAAAAAAAAAAAAAAAAACTACTTTGATGTGAAAAAATAGAAAACTACTTTAATGTGAAAACTACTACTTGATGTTTTAAGTAATAGTTAAACTTATGAAATGTTTTTTGGTATGTATTTATATATATATTCCAATGTTTAATAGGCCATCTTCAAAGTTTTCTTAGTAAATTTTGCTCCTTTAATTAAGCTTATAAATTTTTTTGTAGTAGCAATGTTAATTAGAAAGAGTTTTTTAGCTGGCCAATATTATAGTTTTTAATTTTTTTAATGTTTATATATATAATAAAGGCTATAATTTTTTTTTATCTAATTATGCCAAAAATGTCTTTACAACAATATTAATAGTATAATTTTGATTGACTTTATAATTTTATTGATAAGTAAAATTATAATGTTAAAAAAATTGTGATTTTTGCCAACATTCCGAAAAAAAATAACATTGGTTTAAATAATTTAAATGATGAGTGGGCTTCAACAAAAGGAGGGTCAATTATAGTAAAATAAAGTGCCATTTATATCAGAATGATAGTCATTTTAAGAACCTTAAACTGGACATTATTATACCTTCAATTATTTGCAATATTGTGTGAAATCCAGAAAATGTTAAACTGTTAATTATATTGTATATACACATGGCAGTTTTTTAATCTTCAACACATTTTACGTAGACATATATAAATCTATATCTTCCACCAAGCATTATTACGTAATCTACAGATGTAAATATCAAAAATGAAATTTTGTGTACTGAAAACACTAAAATAACTTTAAATCGTAATAAATATGTTATAGCAAGTATCAAAAAAAATTTCTGATTTTATTTTTACATTTGTCCATTCTAATAGTTTTTATTTTTTTATTTTTAGGGATTTTAGCATCAGCTTAATAGACGAATGTGTTAAAACTTTATCAACTTTAACTGAGAACCAATTAAAACCAAGAAGACTGGTAAGTTAAACTAATATTTATTTAAGTCCAAGTGAAAACTTAAATTTGGTTTGTTGTTCAAGGTTGTTATGTTGGTTCCGTTTAACTTAAACTTAAGATTTAGTAGGCCAGCTAATATATATTTATGATTACTCAAAAAATTTTTTTTTGGGAGGGCAAAAATTTAAATTTTGCATTTTTTGTGGAGGATGTCAAAAACTTTATTTTTTGAACATATTTTTAAACTAATTTATCGGCTATTTTTATACACTTTGTTTTATAATAATTGTTTTATAATAATCAAAAGCCAGGTAATATATATGATTACTCAATAAAGTTTTTTTTGGGGGGGGGGGCAAAAATTTAAATTTTGCATTTTTTTGGGGAGCAAAAATATTCTTTTTTAATTATATTTTAAAACTGATTTATCGGTGATTTTTATACACTTTGTTTTATAATAATCAATATTTGTATTTGATGCCATAAATTAACCCTCAACTTTGTTTGATTTGTCTGTAGTAAGTCTTATGTTAATCATTAAAATAACGACTGTTAAACATATTTAGTAAACATTTGCTTTTATGAAAGTATATGGTAAAACCTTTTTTTTGATGTGTTTCACAGTTTTTTTAAAATTGGCCATCTGCAATTTTTTTATTAAATTTGTAAAAAATTTCGTTTAGAATAGAATCTACTAATATTTTTATTTAAAAATTATATATCCTCTTTTAAATCTTTTTATATGCAATTATCTAAATCCTGTAGCTTAACCCCATATCTAAATGTTAGTATCTGTAATTTTAAATTAAAAATTAAACATGTGGTGACTCCAAAAAAAAATATATATTTCTGTTAATACACAACTTATATATTTATGTTTAGATGGAGCAAAATGTCGAAGCTAGCGGTAAAACTTGGTCAGATAGATATGCTGAACATACTAAGGTAAATTGATCCTAGTGCTAGTGTAAGTAAGCCAAAAATGTATGCATTGAAAGCTGTGATATTGGGCTTTATTTTAACTGTTACAATGTTATTTTGTATTACCGATAATTGCCTTTAGGCCTGAAAACCCCTAAAAATGTGTTTTTAGACAATGCTATTTAGTGGTTAAAAGTCTAAAGAATTTAAATTAAATTTTTGTAGTTTGTTTTTGAGTATCAATTGGTTAACTATGTTTTCTATAAACTTTTTTCCCAGGCCCAAAAAATCAATGAACAAATAAACTGACAATAAACAGGCATCATTATACTAATTTCTATTAATCATTATTATAAAAATCATTTGGTAATAATGTTTATTTAATATTGGCTTAATTTTAAATGAATTCATTTTAAAATTAATAAAATAAAATATCAACGTCGTTTATTTTGTTAAATTTATTTTATTTCACTATATATGGTATTTTCATTTATATTGTGAATAATGTTATGATAAATAACAAAAGTATTTTGTGAGGTAAATTTCTGCTGGTTAACAATGACAATTCTTTTTTATTTATTTTAAATGGAAATTTTTTTTTCACTGTTATAGAATTTTTATAATCATAGGGTTAACTTTTAATATTTAAAACCCTGAAAATAAAACATAGTAAAATGTTAAAATACCAATGTATTTGTACATATCTATATATATACTATATTTTATTTTATATAACAAAAATTTCAAGCTTGTAATAATACAAAATAGTCTATTTTCTTAAAGATAAATTTGTTCGTTTTAAAAAAATGTTTAAAATCCAAACCAAATACAGACCAACTTTACCCTATAGTTCTCTGTTTAATAAATAATTAATACATTTAGATTAAGAAGCGCTTACACCAAGTAACCCAAGAGAACGAAAGTCTTCTTGACCAGATTAGCGGACCACGCCCAAAAACAGAGAAGGACCAACAGAGAGTAAATAAAATTATATTTGAGTGATGTTGTAATATTTGTATTTGGTAGAATGTTTGTAAGGAAGTGATGTTCTCGTTACAATTATTTGCGTAATATTGTAATATCTTTGATAGTAAAAATTGTAAAATTTGGTATTTTTTGGGGGGCTAAAGAAATAATAATTTTTTTATTTTATAATTTGAACTTTTGAATTTACTATTTTGAATATTTAAATTTTTTTTTAATTTTTTTATGAAAAAAATTAATTGAAAAAAAAAGAATTTTTGACTGTTTTTCTAGACTTTGTGTTTAAACAATTAATATTGACATTTTATCCCACCATGTTTTATTTTAATTTTATAATATGTTAATATAATCATTTTTGTCTAATTTACTGTAGGTTATATATTTTTGTAAAAAAAAAAATTTTAATTTTATTTTTTGATTTTTTAATTGTTGTTCAATAAAATTTTAATTATCTTATTTTATTACATAGTTGGTCCAGAAACAAATCAAAAGTGATGAAAACTTGCAACGGAGTGATGTGGATTATTATAACTCACTTATTCATCTGGAAAGAGCACGGCAAAGATGGGAAATCGCAAGTTTTGAATGTTGTGACGCTGTAGAGGTAGGTCGAAAAAATTTTGAAATTTTAGAATTTGTCAATTTTTTTGGGGGGGTAAATTCTTTTTTGTTACCCATATAACAACTGGGGTATAGGGTCATCATAAAATTTTATTCCTTAAATATTATATCTATTTTAATTTTTTACATATAGCTTTGTTATGTAAAGCTTTTGGCTCATTATTTTTTAAATTTATCTTTAAAACCTACTTTGGATTTTTTGGTAAATTAAATAAAACTTTTTTTATTAGTTTTCTTTACCTAAATCAAGGTTAGCTTTGTTATAAGGTAAATATTTTTTCTTTTATTTGCTTTTTGGCATGATACACATCTAAGTTTAAGTTTTGTTAGCTATTTGCTTGGCAGGCTTTTTTTGTTTGGAATACATTTTGTTTTGCAGCTTAAATGTTTATTTCTTAATAGTTTATTTATATTTCTTAAGGATTTTTTTTTGGTTCAATAAATAAGATTTGCAAATTTTAAATTGTTTTTTAAATACTCTTTTGTTGTTGTCTTAAACTGTCATATATTTAAAAATACTATAAAGAATTTAATTTGTTAAAACATTTTGGAGAACATCTTTTCGTTCTTATTTCTTTTTAAATATTGTATTTACCATATATTCTAATCAAAAATATATTTGCCGTTTAAAAAATAAAATTCTTTCAGGTGACAAACTTTATTTACCTTACATATTAATAATATTTTGTACATATTAGGACATGGAAGATGATAGATTTAGAATACTTTGTCACACTATAAGAAAATATACCGACCTACTCTATGAAATACCTACTAAACTTAAAGCTGTAAGTCAAAGTAGCTCCAAAAAAATCTGTAAATTGAGTGAAATAATAAAAGATAAGGATAAAAAATTGAATGTTTTATCTAATATAAAAAATCTTATTTTGGAAAAAAATACAGAAATTAAATTAACTTTTCTTTAAATTTTTAACCTTTAAAAAAAAATTCAGATTATTTTCTTCAATTTTTAACATTTCAAAGTTCATTTATTTAAAAAAATTTTTTGGTAGACTTGTCGAATTATTGATGATGTCACAGATGACCTTTCACCTAGTAAAGAGATCTTGGTTGTAGCTGAGAAATTAAAAGGGGTTCCATACCTTTCTGAACAACTACTTTGTGATTATTATGTAAGTTTATTCTATTATGTAAGTTTATATTTGTAGTGTTTAGAACGAAATCGGCAGCATAGTGTAGTGGCCAGAAACCTTGATTTTACTACATAAGTTCCTGGGTTTGATCACCACTGCTTTCATTCTGTAGCGCCCTTGAGTAAGGCGCTATAAATAAAACTGGTCAGGGTAACTGATGTTACTTTATGTTTAGGTTGTGAAGTCGACTTTTCCACATTAATGATAAATTAATTTTTTAAAAATGCTTTAATTTTCGATTTTATTTCACACTTGCAAGAAAATTTACTACGGTCTTTTATTTAATTTTTAGCAAGAAAACTTTAGTTGTCAAATGGGAGTGGAACGCAGAAGAAAATCTGTCCTCAAACTACTTGAAAGATATATAGCTGATGGTCAGAAAGAAAAATCACATAGAGATGGATTGAAGAGGTTGGTGGAAGTGTCACAGAAAGCTGATCAACAACACCAAGTTGATATCAGCAATAAACTCATGCAGGTATTTTAGCGTATATAAATTGTAACAATATAATTTATTATTCAGTTAAGCAAAAAACAGTTAAGTAAGTAATGAATTGGTAGTCGGTTTATAAAACACAACATAATACAAAAAAGGCAAAAGATAAGACTGTAGCCCAGACTTCTTATCAGGCAAAATCACGTGTCCCTAAGGGGCCGCTACATTACCCCCCTCCAGAAGCGGAAAATTGTTCATTTACGTTAAATGGGTAAACCGTTGTGGTGGTTTAATTTGACGCTTGTTACCATCTCTTCGACAGTTTGTTTTCGTCTCTATATGGGTTTTTACGTTCGTTTCTTCTAGAATTACTTGCTTACGAGGTCTGCCTCGTAACTTTGGTTGGGCTAGTTGTACAGGCATATTGCGATCCAGATACGCAGGTTTTATGCGATCAATCGAAATGATTTCTGTACGTCCGCCGATATCAATCTTAAAAGTTTTTAATCCGTGCTTAATAACTTTATATGGACCTTCATATGGGGTGCAAAGTGGCGCCTTGTATCCCACTTTCTTAATAAAAACAAAGCTGCTGTTCTTTAAATCAGAAGGTATGTAGCTATTTGGTTTACAATGCCACGAGGTTTGAGGCGCTTCTTGTTTTATAACGTGGCGGAGCTTTTGTAAAAAATCTCCAGGTGCGTTGTTGTGGTCGGTAGCCTCCACAAAAGGGCCTGGAATGGTGAGTGGTGCTCCATACACCATTTCTGCTGAGGAACATCCTAAATCTTCTTTGGGTGTGGTTCTAATTCCGAGTAGAACCCAAGGCAGTTCGTCAACCCAATTGTTGTCTTTAAGTCGCGACATCAACGATGCCTTAAGTTGTCTATGGAATCGCTCCACCAGGCCGTTGGCCTGTGGGTGAAATGCTGTGGTAAATTGCAAAGAAGTGCCCATAAACTTAGCAATATCTGACCATAGTTTTGATGTAAACTGTGCTCCTCGGTCTGACGACAATGTTGACGGTATTCCAAAACGAGATATCCATTGTTGAATAAAAACTTTTGCACATGATGTCGTCGATGTTTCTTGCAGTGGGTACGCCTCTGGCCACCTTGTGAACCGGTCAACTACAGTAAGCAAATATCTAAAACCTTGAGATGGCGGCAAAGGTCCCACAAGGTCAATATTTAAATGATCAAATCGTTTTACAGGCAATGAATAGTGGTGCAGTGGGGCTCTTGTGCATTTGTGGACCTTAGCTTTTTGGCAATAAACACATTGTTTTGCCCATTCGCCAATTTGTTTTTTTAAGTCCTTTCCAAACAAATTTTTCAGCAATTAGTTTCTTTGTGCTTCGTATCGATGGATGCGATAAACCATGAACTAAATCAAATATTTTTCGACGCCAAGATTCCGGAACAAGCGGTCGCGGTGATCCAGTTGTTGTGTCACATAAAAGCGAAGTCTGGTTTTTGTCGCAAGAAAATTTTTCAATTTTTAAACTAGAGTTGGCTTTCAATTCATTTATAATTTCTTTATCTCTTTCTTGATCTAAGGCCATATCTGAAAAATTGATTCCTAAAGATGCCTGTATGACATTTATTCCAGGTCTTGATAATGCGTCAGCAACAAAATTCTTTTTTCCTTCTATATGGCGGATATCCGTAGTGTATTCCGAAATAGCGCTAAGTTGTCGTTGTTGGCGAGCTGACCATGGTGAAGTAGTTTTAGTTAATGCATAAGTAAGTGGTTTGTGATCGGTAAAAGCTACAAAGTGCCGTCCTTCCAAGAAGTACCTAAAATGACGAATAGCAAGATGTAATGCTAGAAGTTCACGGTCGAACGCACTGTATTTTATTTCAGGTGGCCGTAGATGTTTGCTAAAGAAGGCCAATGGTTTCCACAAACCATATATATTTTGCTGTAGTACTCCCCCAACAGCTATATCGGAAGCATCCACAGTTAACGCAGTTGGCGCTCCTACTTGTGGATGGGAAAGCATAGTGGCATTAACTAAAATGTTTTTAGCTTTAACAAATGCGTTATTTAGTTGATCACTCCACAGTAGAGGTTTAGATTTTTTTTTAATTTCTTCGTAAATCGGTCGCATGATGTTAGCCACTCTTGGTAGAAAACGATGATAAAAATTGATCATGCCAGCAAACCGTTGCAGTTCTTGAAATGAGGTTGGTCGTGGAAAATTGTTTATTACCTCCACTTTATTTGGTAAAGGCTTGGCTCCTTCGTGGTCAATGCGGTGGCCTAAAAATTCAATACTTGTTTGTCCGAATTGACATTTAGTCGCGTTTATTATTAGACCGTTTTCGTTCAGACGCGTAAACAATTCTTTGAGATGCTGGTAATGTTCGCTTTTTGACTTGCTTGCTACCAAAATATCATCTAAGTACACGAAAACAAAATTAAGATTCCGGCACACACAATCCATCAGTCTTTGAAAAGTTTGTGCTGCATTTTTTAATCCAAAGGGCATTCTTATGTACTCAAATAAGCCAAAAGGAGTAATGACTGCAGTTTTTGGAATATCTTCTGTTGCTACAGATACTTGGTGGTAGCCTCTAACAAGGTCTATTTTTGAAAATATGTTTGCGTTTTCTAAATTCGCAGAAAAATCTTGAATATGTGGTATGGGGTATCTATCGGGCGTGGTAACAGCATTTAGTCGTCTGTAATCTCCACATGGTCTCCAATCACCGTTGGATTTCTTAACCATGTGCAATGGAGATGCCCACGGGCTGGCTGATCTTCTGACAATACCCATGCTTTCCATCTTGTTGAATTCACGCTTGGCTTGTACCAGTTTGTCTGGTGGCAGTCTACGTGCACGGGCGCTAATCGGTCGCCCGTTTGTTATAAGAAAATGTTCCACCTTGTGTTTGGTTTGCTTTTGCTGGAAATTTGGAGTTGTTATCAGTGGAAATTGTGCGAGTAAAGCAGCATATTGGTTTTGATGTAAACCAATTGCGTTTATTCTGGGGGCTGAGACATCTAACAACTCAATCGAACAGTTTGTGTTTAATTTAGCGCTAATTAATGTTTTGTTTTTTATGTCTACCAAAAACGAATTGGCTCGAAGAAAATCTGCCCCGAGCAGTGGTTGAGATACTTCTGCGATTGTGAAAATCCATTTAAATTTACCAAACGGTAAATCCAAATGTAATAGGCGTTGGCCGTACGTCTTAATCTCGCTTCCGTTGGCGGCTCGAAGCTTTTTCTGGTTAGAGCCATTATATCGATCAATTCTTCTTGGTGGGTATACGCTTATTTCAGCTCCAGTATCAACTAAAAAGTTTTGTTTTGAACACTTGTCTTTAACGAAGTATAAATTAAACGTGCCGCCGGCCGCCCTCATCGTTATTGACGACCGGCATATTCGTTTTCCGAAAAACTGCAAGGTGGACAGCACTGCCTGGCTTTATTTCCGAAACGTTGATGATAAAAACATAGATTTTTTTTATTTGGTTGACGTTTATTATACTTCCAATCAGTTTCATGGGATCTATAAACTTTAGAAACTAACCCAGAAAATTGGGGTTTAGCTAAGCATAATTTATCTGCTTTTAAAGCCAATTCTCTCATGTCTGTTGTTTCTTCGGTAGCTAAACCAACTCTCACTTCCTCGGGCAGTAGTTGCAAAAAAATATGTTTAAAGAGAAAACACGATCCGTGATTTCCCATCAATGCCAGCATTTCGTCCATCACAGCAGAAGGTTTTCTATCTCCAAGTTCTGGCATTTCAATTATTCTTTGGGCTCGTTCTTCCTCGGAAAGCTCAAACGTTTTTAAAAGTCGTTCTTTGATAGCAATATATTTTCCTTTTGTTGGTGGATTTTCCATAAAATCGATTACGCGTTTTGCTGTATCCTGGTCTAGTGCTGCGATAACATGGCAGTATTTCGTTTCGTCGATTGTTATATTTCGCAGAGTAAATTGGGCTTCTGCTTGGTTAAACCAAATTTTGGCATGTTGCGACCAAAAGGTTGGCAGTTTAACCGCTACAGCATTTTCTTGCGTCATATTGTTTTAAAATTTTCGTTTTAAAACGTCGGGGTCACCACTTTAGCGTATATAAATTGTAACAATATAATTTATTATTCAGTTAAGCAAAAAACAGTTAAGTAAGTAATGAATTGGTAGTCGGTTTATAAAACACAACATAATACAAAAAAGGCAAAAGATAAGACTGTAGCCCAGACTTCTTATCAGGCAAAATCACGTGTCCCTAAGGGGCCGCTACAGTATACAATTTATAAAAGTTAATTGCTCGTCTTACAGGCTGCATTTTGATTGTTTTAATATGATTGCAACTAATATATGCCTGTGATAATTTACCCGCACACCACAAATAGCACTCTTTTTTATATAATAGCCCTTAAATTGATTATACAAATGTAGATGTATTTTGTCCACAAAGCTTCATTACATATAGATTTTTTTATCTTAATGTTGGAAGGGTAACTTTCTGCTCAATCAAGGAGTTTTTTTTTAAATCTTTGCCTGTTGTTATGGAAAAGTTTTTTTTTGGATAATAACCTAAATAAAAATTTTCTAAGAATAAAAAATGTAAGTGCCTTACTAAGAGAAAATATAAATGCTTTTAAGATTAAATCGGAAACCTTATCTGGCTAAAACTTATTGCTTTTACCATAACACCTGGGGATTATATAATAAAATTTTGTTTTAATATTTGGTTTTTATTTAAAGTTATTTTTTGTTATATTTTTAGTCAACTTCTCTTATAACCTTCTTTGATGTGATCCGATACAAATTAAATATTACTTTATCCTCGATTGATGGAAATAGTAGACCTCATCATAATATGGCCGATAATATAGAACAACATTCCGATAAACAGGTAAATTTATTCTTTTATTTGTGTAAATTTATTCTTCTTTAATATTATTAAAATTTTCACATGTGTTTAGAATAAAAAATGATATATTTCTAAGTTATGCTGAATGATATATAAGCAAACTGTGAGAATCGAACCCTCTAGTAACAAAATGTTTGTACATAAAATAACATGTTGCTATCATAATAATATATTAACACAATAATATATATTTATATAAAAAATGGATGACATAAATTATTTTTTGTATTTCTAATAAAAATAAAAAAATTAAGATGAATAATAATTATATATGATTGTAACTAAGACTTAAACAATTACAAAACCTGTTGTGTTAATTGAACCCAGGACCTCTTGTTATATAGTAACACATTTTTTGTACCTTATCATTACATTTTGCTGGAATGATAATATTTACCTAAAACATATTTATATATTGTTGTAGGGTAGAATGTATTCAGTGTTAAGATTGAAACCGGGTGAAAGTAGTGAACGTACAAGAGAGAAACACCACAAACATAAATCTTCACCAAATAAATCAACTAAATGTAAGTTTTATTATGTTATTTAAATTAAGTTATTTGTTATCGATGCAATTCGGTTTAGGTTAATATATCAAATATTTGTAATATACCTAATTTTACGTTTTAAAATTAGTAAATATTAATTATAACCATTATTTATTTATAATTACTCAAGTACTGTTAATTTTATTTTTAAACCTTTATATTATATTAAACTACTATATGGTAGTACTTCGTTTTACAATATACAATAAAGTTCAAATTAGATTTATGACAAACATTTTTATAACCTTGTTTAAATGTTAAACCTTTATAGTCCTTGGTATAGAGCACAATAAAAATCACAAAAACTCCCCTCAAATTGTAAATTTTATGCAAATTCAATACAATATACTTTTAGTAATAAAATGCTGTTATTTTAGCTTCAAAAAGTAAAAATCCACCTCGGAAAAGATCGAATTCATTGGAGAGAGAACAAAATCATTATAACCACGAAAGAGAATCTAGTTCTTCTAATTCAGGTAAATATAATTACTCCGCACTAACTATAAAATTTTTTTAGTGTACAACTCACGCTTTTACGAAAGTTGCAAATTGTACACCTTGTTAAATTAGTTACAAAAAATATTTAAAGTTTAACTTCTTTTACATATTTGTTTTTTGTACAATATTGGTCGATAGTTGGTCTCACAGTCAGCATTTTAATGAATGTAATATGGTGCAACTTTCAACTAATATTTGCCCATGATAATTTAATGCACACCACAAATATTGTTTATTTTGCAGGCCTATAAATCCGACATTTATTTATATATTATTTTTCAATATTGATAATATATATTTGTTTTAGATAGGTTATAAAAGATTTCGCTACACCATTACCAAGCTAACAATTTCTACTAAGTTTTAAAAATTTTTTTTTTTAAAGTCTTTTTTTTATTTTAGCTTTCATAGCTTCACATTCAAGTTCAAACCATAGAAAATCGAGTATTACAAGTGGAAAGTCAATTGGATCGAAATCTTACCGAGCCCCACAACCTGAAGAACCTATATATTGTGGTAGGTTTACTAGGTTGTGTGGTATATTTAGCATTACTGGTGTAATACATTAAACTTCCTGCAGCGTGACGTATTGGTAAGAACACTTGCTACACCACACATGAGGTCGTGGGTTCAATCCCCACTGCTCTCATGCTGTAGCACCCTTGAGTAAGGCGCTTTAAACGGTATGAACTCCTGCTAAGCCAGAAATTAATTAGCAGCATAATTATCTGGCAATTATAATCAATAATATCCCAAACTGCCGCAGGCAACTCAAGACTGGGTTGGAGTAACTTATGTTACTCTATGTTTAAGTCACGCATTCGACTTTCCCACATCGAGGATAAAAATATATACAAAATAAAAATAAAAAAGACCCTTTTTAAGATATGGGTCAAAAAATTTATGTTTTTTTATTAGCTTAACTAGAATCTTAATGCTAAAAGCAGCTTTTTAAGCTTTATTCATTAAACTGGGTTAGTTATATTTAGAAACTGGGTTGATTTAGTTAACAACTAACTAAAATCCATTGAAAAATGTAACATGTTTAACATTCTGTTTTAAAACTTTTTTATGCTAAAAACAACATACCAATAATATATATATATATACTTATAAACTATACACTTTTCCAAACAATTATGTCATAAAAATTAGTGCAAATAACAAATATTTACATACTCTTTACTATCAATTAATTTTGTTTTAAAAAGTTAAGAAAATAACAAATATATTTACACACACTTTACACTTATCATAGGGGTGTTATAAAAAAAGTATAATGCCATAAATATACACTTCATACTTTAAAGCTAAAAATATATACTTGTTATATTTAGAACCTCCAGTGATGCCAGTTGCAGCTCGGGTTGCTCCAAGTATACCAGAAGCAACAACTGAGATTATTTGCACTTGTATTGCCTTGTATGATTATAAAGCAACGAGGGAAGACGAGATTTCATTAACTGAAGGTAGGGGTGATAAATACTCACATATTTAAAAATGATTTCAATTTAATTTGCAATTTAATTAAAAAAATTTAATTAAAAATTTAATTATTTTTCAATTTAATTAAAAAATTAATAAATTAATCCTTATTTTTGACTATTATTTTTTTACGATTGGATTTAAATCAGATTGGAAGCATGGTATAGTGCCTAAAACACTTGGCTTTACTACATGAGGTCCCGGACTCGATACCTACTGCTTTCATGCTGTAGAAACCTTTAAGTATGCGCTATAAACAGTATAAACTTTTAATGAGCCAGCACTTAATCAGCAGCATAATTATTGGGGAATTATAATCCCAAACTGCCTAAGTTAACTTAAGACTGGGTTGGGGTAACTAATGTTACTCTATGTTTGGGTCGTGAAATCGACCTTCCCACACCGAAGAAAATATAAAAATAAATTTAAAATAATGTAGTAGCAGTACATCCCCAGTAAAGCAATAAACAAATGCTTTTTTTTAAATTATAAAAACTTTCAGGTGACATTATAGCAGTTTATGAGAAAGGTGAGGATGATTGGTGGAGGGGAAAAAATAAAGAAAAAGTTGGATTATTCCCGGCTAACTATGTAGACACTGAAATTAATGTTTAAAATTAACTAAGGTGGAGTTAAGGGTAAATTCTACTATCTCACTATGAGGTTAATACACCATATGTAAAAATATTATAAAAAAAAAATATTGATATTAAACTAAACTTATAGTAATATAAAGTTAATATCAAACCTAATAAGCCTTTAAAAAGATGGTGTTTTTGATAGATATTTTTGTTTTAAGTCAATTATCAACCAAATTTGAAATTGAAGCACATACTTTAAAGTTTTGTTTGTTTTGGTAAAGCTATAGTACAATTTTTAAACTATATTTTTAAGCACAAAACAATGTAATTAGTTTAAATAAAAAAATATAAGTATTAACTATTTTTGTACTTTTTGTATGTTAAGCCTTTTACTTTCATATATTATTTGTATTAATTGAACTTCATATATTGTTATGTAAATGAACTAAAACAAAAAATCTTATGCAATAAAGAATAAGGTTAAACAAATATTAATGTATTATATTATAATAAACGTATTGGTATTATTTTTACATGCCAGGTGTTTATGCAGTTGTTTTAAAATTAAACAACTAATTTTAAAGTTTCTTGTTGTTGTAACTTGTGTTAAATTTGTTCATTATCATTATTATAATTAAATATATTAATTATATATTTGTAAATGAATGTAACTATAGTATAGAGACAGTGGTTAGGTAGGCATTACTATTATTTTAGCTTCACAATTTAATTTCTCTTTTATAAAATTTCAGTCTCGAGTTTACTTCGGCAATTTGTAATATTATTGATTAAAATCGTCCGATAATTAAACTGTTAATTGGTTTTTGGTTCAACAAGAGTCCACACCGCTTATAGTGCCTTAGTCTAAGTCTCTACAGCATAAAATCGGTGGGGATCGAACCCTGAACTTTATGTGATGATTTTAACTGTTTTAATTACTACACAACACTGCCGAAAACAGAAAATAACATTTCTGTTAATTTTATTAAAATAAAATTACCCTTAATTGTTTTATTACAAATATCGCACCGTAATATTTTAAATAAATGATTTTTATTTGTTCAAAAGCAAGATAAAAAAAAGCGAAGTGAGGACAATTACAGATTATGACGTCATTAGCGATTTTAGTCTCATGACGTGGCATGCTGTAGTATTTCCTCGGGCCAGCGTTTTCGGTTTTTACTGTTTTATGTCGGTCGACACACCTAAGATTAAAAAAACTTGTTTTTCGTTTGATTTTGGCCCGATTTAAACTTTTATTTAGAGTTTTATTAAATAGGAATGTAAGAAAGTAGTTTTTAAACTAAGAATTTGAAAGAAACAACTCGCAAAACTCATTTTTAAACTAAAAAAAACTAAAGTTTTAGGCAAAAATAGACAGACAAAAAGCGATTATAAAATTAAAATTAGGTTTAAAATTTTTTTATTTAAGTTAGTTTAGTTTTAAAGTCATCAAGTACGCTTCTCGAGAGTATATATTAATAGTAAACGGTTAATTATTGTCTGAATGTAGTTATTGTATTTTTTGTGTTAATTTTTGTATTTTTCTACAGTTTTGAAAGTTAAGCAGTCTGGTTATTTAGAGAAACACAAAAACCTTAAAGATGGGTGTTTCGTTTTCTTCTCTGTTTAAATCCTTATTTGGTAAGAAAGAGATGAGAATCTTGATGGTTGGTTTAGATGCTGCTGGAAAAACCACAATCCTTTATAAATTAAAACTCGGAGAAATCGTTACGACTATTCCAACTATTGGTATGTACATAATGATATTTTGTTAATATTAGTTGTATTTTTTTATATAAAAACCTTTCAGATCATGCAATACTTTTATGATTAATATTTTACTATTTACTTTTGTAGCTGTAATTTTAAATACTGCTTTGTCATGGCATTCTTACATAATTTTAGTAATTTAAAACACTTAGCTTTACTACATAAAATCCTGAAATCAATTTTCACTGATTTATGTTGTTGTTTCCTTAGAAAGTGTTTTAAATGGTATAAAAACTGCCTTGCCTAAACCAATTGGCAGGTTATTTATTAGGAAATTATATTCAAAGATATTGTTTTTTTTACCCTAATGATACATACTATCAGATTATCTTGCATAGAATAATTTTTTTAAATGTGTTAAATTTATTTTTTTATGTTAAGGTTTTAACGTTGAAACTGTGGAATACAAAAACATAAGTTTTACAGTTTGGGACGTTGGCGGTCAAGACAAAATTCGGCCTTTATGGAGACATTATTTTCAAAATACACAAGGTAAACATCACATAAGAAATTAAACAAAAATTTTGTTTTTATTCTAAATTAAACATTCTATTAGCTATAAGTATATATAGTCTAGTCTTTTTTAATTTTTTTTTCTAAAAGTCTTATTTAAAAAAGTTTTTCTAGCTTTGTCTAGCTTTTTAAGAAATTATAAACTTGGCTACACGTTACTTAACTTAGTTTATTAATTCTTTTTTGTATTATAAAGTTTGTTTTATATTTGTAGGTTTGATTTTTGTTGTGGATAGTAATGATAGAGATCGTGTATCGGAAGCAAAAGAAGAATTAATGAGAATGTTAAATGAAGATGAGTTAAGGGATGCAGTCTTACTTGTGTTTGCAAACAAACAGGTAACAAAATATCTCTTTTCATATTGAACTAGTTTATAGCAGCCTACGGTCAGTCTTTTTATTAGTAGTAACATGGTCACAACTCTTGACTAATATTTTCTTGCGATAATTTACCTGCGCAATTGGTAGTTTAAATTATTTTATAAGCCTTTAGATTTGACATATATACAACTACTGTCCAGTAAGCTCGAATATGTGCAGCGACAGATCAATTACATTTATTATAATAAATAGCCTGCATTGGAATTTTAATGGTTTTAATATAACTTATGTTGAACGTAAAATTCACCTTTTTTTTACGTTTATAGTTATTTATTTTATTAAATACAACTTATTTGGAAAAAAATTTTATATATAAATAACTCTAAAAATATTAGGAAAAAGCTATAACTTTAGTTACAAGCTAAGTTTATTCTTTACATAATTATCTTATTACACTTTTGTTTACTTTAGGATCTACCTAATGCTCTCAGCACTGGAGAATTAACTGAAAAGTTGGGTTTACATGGGTTAAGAAACAGAGGATGGTATATTCAATCAACTTGTGCAACTTCGGGAGATGGACTTTATGAAGGACTGGACTGGTTATCAAACAAGCTTAAAAACTGTAAAAACAATTAAGTTATCATCTCATTCCACAGTATATTAGGGCTGTATTGAATAAACATATGAACATTACATAAAAAAGAATTTTAACAATTACCTTTTTCAGTTTTGTGTTATATTATAAAACCTTATTCTCATCTACCTTTTTGGTTTAAGCATAACTAGCATTTTAAATTGAGTAACCCTTTTTTTCATTTCAAATTTCTAAAATGTTAATTACAAAAAACTCTTATTTAAGGAAGGCTTTTAGGAATGTTTATAAAAATCTAACCAAAAGAATTTAAACTAATAAGGCTATTTGTGTAACACCTTATTAAATATTTAAATTTTTTCTTAGTTTTTGTAGATAGTAAAATTATTCATTTTTTTGAGAATTTTTTGGTATATTAACTTATACATCCTAAATAATTTTATAAAATTTTCTGTCGTTGTAACTTTATTGGATATTGTAACATGTTATACATATTAAAACAATAGCAGGAAGTTAATATGTTAAACAACACCAAATAAGTTATCTATAGTTACATTTTTAATGTACTTGCATGTTTTGTGGATAAAGTATTTTTTTTATGCTTAGATATTTTGATTAAACTTTTTTTGATGTAAAACAATTGCGTTTTCAACAATTATTCAGAATGGATTTAAATATTATGCAATTTTAAAGTAGTTTGTCAACCAATTTCTGTCTAACTAAAATTGATATATAATTACCACAACTTTTTGAATACTATTAATAATTACCACAACTTTTATGTAGTTTTATAAGTAACTATGTTGTTGTTCTTTTACATCACATATTTTTTTGTTTTGAAATTACAAATATTTAAAGAAATCGCTATTTAAAATTATGGTTGTAAATGCTACTAATTAAAAGGTACTGTTTAGTTTATACGCTTCTAAAAATTTTCTATGTTTAAAAATTGACATTTTTTTGTTTTGTGGTTTATTTAAGTTTGTTTTAAATCATATTCTTTTATCTACAGATTGTTTTTATCGTTAAGTTTATTTAAAAAAATATTTTTAAAAATGGGGGGGATGATGTCATTGTTTAAAGGATTATTTGGTAAGAAGGAAATGAGAATCTTAATGGTTGGGTTAGATGCTGCTGGAAAAACCACAATTCTTTACAAATTAAAACTGGGCGAAATTGTTACGACCATTCCAACTATTGGTATGTACAATTTAATAACTAATAACACCTAGTTTATTAATTATGTAGCTTTAAAGTTTTAAAATTTACTATTTGAAACTTATTCATCAGATGAGTATGTAATAATAACAGCCTATTCTTAGGTTATGTGCTTATTACCAAGTTTAATTTTTGGTAAAATTTTTTTCGCATTTAAAAATTTTCTAATATTTTTGTTTTAGGTTTTAACGTTGAAACTGTGGAATACAAAAACATAAGTTTTACAGTTTGGGACGTCGGCGGTCAAGACAAAATCCGTCCTTTATGGAGACATTATTTTCAAAATACACAAGGTAATTAAACTAATATTTCTCCTTGTTATTAGTCACAGTTTATTTACCGAAAATTCTGATAAGTTTAAATTTAATGTTTTTTCTTCAAGGTTTAATATTTGTTGTGGATAGTAACGATAGAGATCGATTTCAAGAAGCAAATGATGAACTACAGAGGATGTTAAGTGAAGATGAACTCAAAGACGCCGTGTTGCTTGTGTTTAGCAATAAGCAGGTAATATCGTAGTGATATAAATTTTTCGGGTCATGTATGTTGTCCAGCACTAGACATAACAACGTGCCATTCACCATAGAAGAGAATCCGTAATCCGTAGGTGATAATTTTCTTGCACCGTAATCCAAACAGGAGAATTTAGGAGAGCCGTAGTGTAATAATGTTTTGTCTAGAACTGGACAACATACATGTTCCAATTTTTCTTGAAAATATTTTGCTTTTTTTATTGTTATTTTGTCTATTTAATTTTTTTTAATGTTTTGAAATTTTTGTTTAAAGGATCTTCCCAATTCGTGTCCATGTGATGAGGTACAAACTAAGTTAGGCTTAAGTAGTATGAGATCTAGGGAATGGTATATTCAGTCAACCTGCGCTACTACGGGTGAGGGTTTATATGAGGGGTTAGACTGGCTATCCTCAAAATTAAAAGAACAAAAGAAATAAAATCTCTTTTTTTCCACTTTTCAACGCACTTCTTATTGATATATGGTTTAAAGAACGCTATATAAGTAAAGCTTTTATATTTTGCATGGATTATTATTTTTAATTTAAACAAACTTTTTTTTGCGCAAAATTATGAATACCTTAACTGTATATATATATACGTTACAAAATATTAGGCTATTTCATGTGTTATATATATTATTATAGTCAGTAAATGTACAATGGCTAAGCCAAATATATATGTTTAATTATCAAGGACCAAAGCAACTTGAAGGTTGCGCTGTAGTTGTTTTCTGACAAAGATGTCAGGCCCTTGTTGTTGCTATCTTAGATATGTTGTTTAATTAGGATACTTTTCTGTTTGTTAGAAAATGTGGCGTAAATAAAAATTAACCAAAGATTAAGTTAAAGTTCTTGTGAAGATGGTTTCTACACCATTCTAATGCAGCAAAACTATCTACTTAGGACAAGTTCATTTTCCTAGGTATCTATTTCCTTATGGCAAATATCACTTTTTTTTGTATATATCTTTATCCTCTATGTGGGAAAGTCAAATGCGCGACCTAAACATAGAGTAACATCAGTTACTCCGACACAGTCTTGAGTTGCCTGTGGTAGTTTGGGATATTATAGACACTATAATTGCCCGATAATTATACTGCTGATTAAGTGCTGGCTCAGCAGTAGTTTATACCGTTTATAGCCCCTTAATCAAGGGCGGAACGAGATCAGTAGGGATTGAGCCCACAACCTTATGTGTGGTGTAGCAAGTGTTCTTACCACTACATCACTTAGATAATACATCGTTAAAAAACTCTAAAAACTAATGCAGCAGTAACTCTTATATGTCAAGTCTTTCTTTTCCTACTAAGTTAGTTTGGAGAAATATAGGCGTAAGCAGGGATATGTTAATTAGTTTGGAGAAATAAGGTAAGTGGGGGTACATCTAGTTATTAGGTTGTTTAGAGGGGTTTATTAGGTTGGTTGGTTAAGCAGGGATTGAATTTTGTTTATAAGTTAAGGCAACGGAAACATAATAGGGTAAACAAATTTATAGTTTTTACATAATTTTTTTAGAGATTTTTATCTTCTTATAAAGTTGTATATAATTGTTAACTATTTAAGTTTGGTGTACTTCTCCTTTATACTTATTTGTTAAGTCAAGTTATAGCCATATAAAAACATATTTTTACATGTAAGTATATGGGTTGGTTAATAATTAAGTTTTTATAATAGTATAAGTGTGTTGTCATAAAGAGATAAGGGTACTTTTATTACCTACAGTTAAACATTAAACTTTTTCCACAGAATGCAAATATTTTATTGCGTTTTTTTAATAACCGCTTGTTGGCGTTGCGGAGTAAATATTGTGATAATTTTAGTTGAATATCTGGTCTTGTTGTCGGATTACAAGTCTAAACGTTTAGATTTTAAACTTCACACCATTCGGCTTTAAAACTGGCATTTACGGATAGTTTAAAACACGTTACAAAAAAGGACTATTTTTCAAGTAAATTATAGAATAATTTGACAAAAACAAATTTTGTTAACGTACATGAAATAATATTAATGCCCTTAATCATGGCGTCGGACTACGAGCCGAAATGTTTCGGGTTCGAGCCGCACCAACGTCACACTATTTGCCCTTGAGCCCGGCGTTTACGGATAGCTCAAAACACGTCATAACAGCACACCCTTCCCCAATAAAAAATATAAAACCTATCACCTTATGGTGATATGTGAAAAAAAATTTAAAAAAAAAATAATGCGCAGTTTCGACATAACTTTTCTAGTTTTGGATATTATTAAGAATGTTCTTGGCTATCGTCTCGGCAGGAGTTTGCAACGTTTATAGCGCCGTATTCAAGGGTGCTACAGCATGGAAGCGGTGGGGATTGAACCATTAACTTCATGAAGTTAAGTTAATTGTTTTTACCACTACACCACGTGGCCTATACTTAGTCACGTTTTTACAAGTTTTTCAATATTAATATTACCAGTAACAGCATAAAATTATTTTTTTAATTATTTTTGAATTTCAAGGGGGCTTAGATGTACACAAAACTTGATCAATTTTGTCAGATATTGACGTTAAGCAATAGCTGTCAAATCGATAAGGTTAAAAAGTTAAGCCCCACTCTAATTTATTACCCAATGTATTTTATTAATCCATAAAAAGCATGGTTAATCGAATTACTCGCTTCGCGTGAATAGCAATTATACGCTCCGTACTAATTTCAGAAAAAAATCTTTCAAATTTCATGCTAGCATATATAGTCATAACTAACTTATCAATTTTTACCAAGCCTTATAAGCCTATATGCCATCTTATACTACTTGTCTAAAGGCAGGACCATTATTTAATCATTGTCAAATTTAACCTAAAAACACGACATCAAAGTTTTTATAAAACTGGCGCCAACCAAAAATGTAAAAAGCGATTATTATAGCAAGTCAAGCATTGAGAGTCGCAATTATAACGTCATAATTATTCAATAAGTAGTTTGCATTTTGCAAGATAGCTGAACTTGGCTATTTAAAAAAAAAAATTTAAATTTAAAAATAAAAAAGGCAAAAAAAATAAAAAATTTAAATTTTTTTAAACAATTCACCAACACTAAAACTAATTTTCAACATTTTACGAAAATAAAGTTTAAAAGAAATTAAAAATTAAATAAAAAAGGAAAAAAAAATTAATATAAAAAAATTTGAACAATTTTTTTTACTTTACAAAACTGAAACCAATATTAACATTTTGCGAAATAGTTTAAATTTTATCAAGATTTTATCTCAAATTTAAGGTAATTGTCGGTTTCCGAAACGTAATATTAATTTAAATTCCTATTTTTTTATATATCATATTTTAATTGCCCTTATTAGAAAAAATATAACATTAAATACGGCTGCATTGTTGCGTTTAAGACTTCATAAGTGTGTATATGACGTCATAGTTCAAGTTAAAATCTATCAGGCTACTTTAGTTAATTACAGGATTCAGAGGAAATGTGTAATTCTCATGAATTTGAATTAAAATTTGAACTTGATTTTGAAGTACTAATACACCTACGTTTACTGTAATGTTATAATTATGTGGTTGTAATAAACTGACAAACAAGAAACTGTTTTGAAATGTTTGGAAATTTAAGTACTTATAAAATGACTGTTTTAAGCGTTTTTTGGAAATAATAAATTACACAAAATTTAAATTTACCCAGAAATTTAACCCAAAAATAAAGTAAATTGTAGGTTCATAAGTTAAAAACCAATTAACCTGCACTAAAGCATTAAAAATAAACCTAACTAAAAGCAATTAAAAGCTTTAAAAATTCATTTTTTTTATTTTTTTGGGGTCAAATTTGGAAATAAAACCTAATTTTTTATCTCAATTTGTAGTTTTATAAAATTTTTAAATTGATTAAATAACTTGATAATGTGGCAAAAAATGTATTTTTCGTTTTTACGTAGTTTATTTAAAATAAATATTAAAAACATGAATTTTTATGATTTTTTTAACTTTCTAGAAATGAGAAAAAATCAGCACCTGTACCAAAAACTTTATCGTTTCGATTTATTTTGATATCAGACCAAGCCATCATTACAACACAATAATATTTATTTTAACCCCAATTATATCTGAAAGCTAAATAATTGATTCGTAGCGCTTTGATTTCGACATTTTTGAGCAAATTTTGAGTCAAGTTTAGGCTTCTACATAAATCAAATTTACAAAAAATAACGATAACAACTTTCTCCATTTCAAAAAATCAATTAGGATTTTGTATATGATTTATTTTTAGTAAAATATAAAAATAGATATTTCAAAACACGCCTTGATTTTTTAAAGTCGTTTTAAGCTTTAGAAATGCAAGAAGTCAGTTGTTTTAGTCTCGAAACGGTTCACCAACGTCATTGTTGTTTTAACCAATGCTCTTGCGACGAGTGACGTGACCACGTGGCATATCACGTGACCATTTTCACTTAACGTTAATTTTTTAATTGAAATCAATAAAATTTAATTAAATTTAGGCCAAGTTTAAAGCTAATAGTTATGTATTATCTTGTTAGACTTATACTTATACATATAGAAATAATTGCAAACTTGAATTGGCCAAAATTTGATAAATTTTAATTAATTTGAATAATGTGTAAAAATACAAATATTTATTTAAAAAGCAAAAACAATGCAATAACGATGTTGATTGTTAAGCCCATTCCTTAACTAAATTCTTATAAAAACAATGTTAAAACAATACAATTTAAAAATAATAAAACAACAAACAATGTTAAATTTTTGTCATTGTCATAACAATTCCTAGACAATACTTTGATTAAAACAATAACATAACAATGCGATTGTTCAAAACAATGCCTAAACAAACGCTGTTTTATAAATAATGCGCACAATGAAATATATATTTTATTAAATATATTGCACTACCGGTCGTATGGGAAAATAAAAATTTCAATTAATTTCCATTCAGTAAAATTCTGCCATTAGGTCGGTGGTTTTATGTAAAGGAGAGACAGGATGGGGTTAAGTCAACATGTTTGTTTAATCCAGCCTTTCACTTAAGTCTCGGCATGGTTGTTCAGCTAATATATATGCACCGCATAAAGTCAATAATGAATTGGTCGCTGTGTGCTTTAATTAACAAGATTTTAGGTCGTTTCAACAAAGTTATGGAAAACTGGTGTTAAACGTGTTAAAAAATGGGACATTTGATAAGTGTCATGTTAAATTAGAACGCATTAATATCCTATGATATGATTTATGTATTTTGGTATGACATTATATTTAAAAATTAAAGTTTTTTTGCCTAATAAAATATGTATTTTTCACATGCCTTTTTAACTAAAAAAAAAGGAAAAAATTTTAATTTTTTTGTTTAAATTTTTTATAGACTTAAAAATAATTTTTTTTTTATATATTTTATTTATTTTTGGTTTTATTAAAGTATATTTTCTGGCATTACCCACATATTTTGACCAACTTTCAGCTATAATTGTGAATGATTATTTCCCAATGTAAAGTCCATACGCCAAAAATCGTTCAACAAATAGCGATTGTTCCATCAAAATAAACCATTCTTGAAATTAAAACCATTTGCCTGAGAAAAATTCGCTTTCAAATACGGAACAAAACCTTGCCTAAAACAACAGCTCAAATTGAGATTTTACCAATAACGTTTGAGCCACCAACGTCGCAGATATTTCAAGTAGAAATTAAGTTTATAACTCTCAAATGAAGTCAACACACTTCTGTGTTGAGCTGTATTGGCGTTCTCAGAAGTAATTAATTTCAAGTGGATATAGTTCTATGAAATATGAGCCAGCACTTTAACTGTGCTGTAAAATAGATTGAAAATTACACGTATTTATTAATTGTTTGTAACATTAATCAAATCCGTTTTTAGCCCATTTTGTAAAAATATTTTCGAAAATTTGTCTGCCTTTGTGTTATATATTATGGTTTTAATTCAAAGGTTTAATTAAAAATGGGCATAAATATTTATAAATACATTTTTTGTAGCTATGTTATGTATGTTAACATACAGCTTCACATGGAATTAAATGACGTAGTTGGCTTATTTAAAATATTGATAACTTAAAAGACAATTTATGTAAATTCGTTTGAATTTTATTAAAAAAGAAACGGATAAATAAATGCATATAAAGCGGTAAAAAGGAACAAATTTATTCCTTTTTGTATTTTATGTTTAAAAAGAAATGCTGCGTTAAAAAAACTTGATATTTTAAAAAGATAGTTAACCAAAAAAATAATTCTAAAAGTTAACTTCGTAAAACTACATAAAAATAATAAGATTACCCTACGAAAAGTACACAGTATAACAACATAACACAAAAAATCAATTTTACCCTAATTTAAAGTTGATAAAAAAGTAATACTTGATAAAAAGTAAAAGTATAATAAAAACAAAAAATATACCCTATCAAACGCTTAAAACACCGCCATATAATAATAAGTGATACAAATATACTGATACCCTATCTTCTATGAAGATTTAACATTTTAATAAAAGCAATAATAGTAAAGATAAGAAAATACCAAAATGGCTGAAAAGTTTCAAAAAAAACGTGAACTTCGACAAAAAAAAAATTAAAAAAACTGATCAACGGAAATTTCGTCATACGTAACTTCCGGTTTCCTGACGTAAGTGATCGGTATTACTTTGACGTGACGTCAGCATAAGTTCGTCATAATGTTCGTGATCATGGGAACAGTGGCTTTGTTCATATAAAGGAGGAGGAGATGTTGGCATTGAGTGAGGACTGTATCTTGATTCTATGGTGCCTCCTGATGTACAGGTTTGGCTTGTAGACATCGTAGTATCTCCTCTACAATCACTGTAATGTAAAAAAATGGGGTTAGTTTAAGAAAAATATTGGGTCCAGTTACAGAAAAAAGGGAAAAGGTTATAGTTAGTTTAAAAAAAAAATCAGGTTTCAATTTAAAAAAGGGAAAAAATCTGGTTTTAGTTTGAAAAAAATTGGAATTAGTTTCCCCAAAAAAATAAAAAAGTTAGGGGTAGTTTAAAAAAATCTTGGAGGGGTTAGTTCAAGAAAAAATAGAAGAGTTTGTGATTAGTTTAGGAAAAAAAATTTGGCATACTTTTAAAAATATTGGAAAGTTTAAATTTATTTTAAAAAATCGCCTTAAAAATTAAACCAGGCTTTTATTTGGTTTTCAACAAAAAAGTTCGGCTTATTGTCATGTGATACACCAAGACGTATAGGAAATCATTGTTAAATTACGACTTACAAACTTAAAATGGCAAAAAAATTATGATTCTACGTAGAATATGTTAAATTAACAACATTCATTTAACCTTGTGGTGCAGTCCCAAGTGTTCAAAAATTACAAAAAATTTCAATTAATTTACCTGCAAGCGCTTGTGTTCCCCCCTCTTAATAACAACTTCGGGGCTGTTGTGTTAGTGTCGGTTGGTTTATACATTAACGTAAATTCCCTCCTTGCATCGACAGCTGCATCGCCGACTGTTCTTACACTTCTGTGCGTCGTAGAAGGACAAGCGCTTCCACATTCCATATACGTTCGATCGCTAGCGCTCGTACCATAGAATTCACGGCCGGCAGACGGCGCGCCAGGGTAGCGTGTAAATGCTGGTAGATACGCTTCCGGTATATAGAAATCGTTGCGATTATTAGCGCTGTACATTTTATTTCCTCGTTTTTTAAGAGTTTTTCTACGCAGTACAATCCCGACTGCTATTAAAACTATTGTTAAGATCATAATAGAACAACAAAGGGCGATTATCCATATCGGAATAACTTCATTGTTTTCATCTTTGACTGGCGATTTTGTTGCAATTATGACATCATTAGTCCAACTGTCGATGCATTCATCAGCAGATACTTGATCAGCGTCTTGGTTCGAGTAAAGAAGACAGATTGCATAATGAGTACTTGGATTTAAATTGTCAACAAAAATGGTTGTGTTTTCATCATTGGAACTCTTAATATCACTTGTAAAATCAATTAAGCTGTCATTTTCGATATAATTCAGCGCCTTCCCGCTTATTTTTGTTAACTCAGATGAATGTTCAAAACTACAGTTTTCACAAGTTAGTTTTCCATATAACAAGTAGGTTTGTATAAACGGTGGAACAGTGTACGCTGTGTTTTTATATGAAACCTGTAACTGCGTTAAACCTGAGTCATCAACATGTAAAATATTGTGTATATTTTTCGGGGCTTCGCAGGTGAAGGCCTCAAGGTCAATGCTGTTTAGGGTTACACCATGAAAAGCAT
Source organism: Corella eumyota (assembly GCF_963082875.1). Taxonomy (NCBI): domain Eukaryota; kingdom Metazoa; phylum Chordata; class Ascidiacea; order Phlebobranchia; family Corellidae; genus Corella; species Corella eumyota. The sequence continues at coordinate 1,921,885 of NC_137490.1, forward strand.
AAGGCTGTGAGCATCGGATATTACTTTCACTGCTTAGGATTGATTTAGTTGTTGAGAGCCACCATTTTAAATACACCAAATAACAATCGCAGGTCCACGGGTTGTCTTGTAGTTCAACTGAATGTAATTGTTCAAGGTCTGTAAACGAATTTTCTTCGACACTTTTAAGTAGATTGAAACTCAAATCAAGTTTTGATAATTTTCGAAGATTTTTAAAACTGCCTTGGTCACCATTTTGAGAAGCAAAAATGAACTCGATTTTATTTCTCGAAAGCGTAAGTTCGGTGATATCTTCGGGCAGGTTACTAGGTATTTCAGTTAACTGGTTACCGCTTAAGCCTAGGCTCTGTAACGCTATAAGGCTAAACAGGCTGTGCGGTTCGATGTAGCGTTGTTCAATAACGTTATTCGATAAATCCAGTGCTTTCAGATTGACTAGGTGTTTTAAGGCTGTAACTGATACAAATTGAATATGGTTCCTGTCAAGAATAAGACGAATAAGGCTCGATGGTAAACCTTCTGGTATAGATGTTAGCAAATTGTTCGTTAAAACTAGGACTTTAAGGTTCGTAGTATCTTGAAATGCAGATGATGAAAGCCCTTGGTTTGTGATGTTGTTATCATCCAAATGCAGCTCGGTAAGTAGATCTAAACCTTGTAAAGCAGTCCTGCCAATATACTTAATACTGTTACTTCGCATTGATATCTCATATAAGCTATTAGGTAAACCAGAGGGGATTGAACTTAGTTTGTTGTGATGCATATCCAGCATTTCAAGGTTTGATAAACCAGCTAAATTTGCGTCGGTCAATGGCCCGTTTATGATGTCATTATTCTGCAAGTGTAATGTCCTTGTCGATTGCGGTATCCCATAAGGAACAAAATTTAACTCTCGGTCGTTGCAATAAATGATATTTCGATTCGGGTCGCAGCGACAGCTTCGAATACATTCCGAATTACATTGTGATGTCATAATAAATCCAATTGTCAGCAATATGCTGACGTAGTGTGTTGTTGTCATCGTTTTATTTTAAGTTTAAAGGTCACAAATTTAATTAACTTTTCATTTAAAATCTTAACTTCTGTAGTAATTAAAAAATAAAAAAGGTTAAAAGTCTAATATTTTATTATTTAGATTCGAATTATTGATATCAAACAAATCTAGAATATCGATTAAATGTATTTAAACTGAAACACTATAAGTTTAATAATATATCAAATTGATACAATTTGAAACTAGGTTGGGATTTCAAAATATCTGAAGTTCGGGCCATAAACTTGGCTTTTTAAAATATCTAGGGGTGATAAAACTAAAACCTTATTTTATTTTTTGTAATTTCAAACTGAAATATAAATAAAAATGAATAAAACACTATTTTAAAAACACGCTTAATCAATAAATATTCCGCGGGGATACGGGTTATTTATTGCCGTCGAAAACTGACGCCAGTCCCGATGTAATTTGATACCGAATCGAGCCATTGTCAGCTAAGCAAGACAAAACAGTTACAAAACTTGGCAAAGTAACAAATTACTGACAAGTCATTTTGTAACATTTTAAAAAGATATTATGAGTTTTTGTTATGATTTATTTTATGTTTAGAGGCACATGGCACGCTTTGGAAATGCCCAAAAAAATAACAAAAAAGTGAGTTTCAAAAAAACGCTTTTAAAACTTCCTTAAAAATAAAGTGCTCAATTTTTACGATTTATTTCCTTATTAAATTTAAATGTAAAAGCTTGATTCTAGTATGTAGATAAATAAAAACCTTTTAAAATAACCGCTTTAATATATAGCGCGTAATAGTTTTTTTTATTTACGAACACAAATATTTTTTTTAAGTCAATTGTAAAATTAATATTTTAATGAAATTCAATTTAAAAAAATGAATTTTCCCAAATTTTAAATAATAAAATCCAATTTTTCGTTTCAAATAGCAAAATTTTTCTAAAAATGAAGCAATATCAAAAAGCAAACTAACTAATACTAAATCTTTCCAAATACTGTCTACTATGCACTAACAATACCACATCCTTTTTTAAACAACAAAGATAAAACTCTAACCCTTGCAAAATAAAACAAAAACTCAGCTATGATCATAAATTAAATCGCTCGTAAAAACTCGTAACTTTCAACTAATTAGAGGCGCGCTATTCTCATATAAACCTCGCTATAATGTCGCCTTCTCAGTTCTCGCGTTATTTTTCGATGTCGCCCTTTTTCTCTCTCGGAATGCTTGTCTTATGACGTAATAGAGAGAACATAACGTGTGTTCGCGAAGCTTTGATATGAGACTAACCCATATTCCGTCGCGACTTCGTCTAAATAACAAATTGTTTTCGACAAGGTTTTTTGATAACTAACTAAACGAAATTTCATGTCAAATTTTGATAGGTTCAATTATAAAGTTAAATGCTAGTAAAATAAACCCAATATGTAGCTAATAAATAAATACAAGATGCTCTTTAAACAATGCGTTTATGTAATTTATGATTTTAAAGAAATAAATGCACTGAAATTCGTTTTTATTTCCCTTAAAATTAAGGTAAAAATAAATTGCCTTTTTTAAAAAAATAATAGTTTTGGTAAAAACTAACTTTTGTACTTTTATAGTAAACATAACAAGCTTTTTATTAAATGCTAAAAAAATTTGAAATAATTACAAAATAAAAAAAATATTATTAAAAATATCAAAAAATTTAGTTTTGCTTTTAAATTAAAACTTTTACACAAACAATCACAATTCTCACACAGTCTAAATTTCAGTGAAAAAATTATTTGATCTCTTTTGCAATCGAGCATGAGACGCTAAAGTATCTAATTTCTATCGAGGTATACGAACAAAAAACCACCAATTTTCAAACTTCTATTTTCCATATCCGCCAATAAATAAAAAACCTCACCTTTATATTTTCACAAGTGATTAAACATAATTGTTTGATTTGTGCCTTGGTTAAAATAACTTTCGATTGCCTGGGTTAATTTTTCAATCAATCTATACCAGGATTTCATGTTAGTTGTTATTAATGCTTTGATAACTTGTCCACTACTTTAACATTGCATAAATATTATGTTATTAAAACTTTTGTTAATGCTTGCTAAGGCTTAAATTTGTTTTATTGTTTAACTACTTATATAATCTATCTAACTGGCTAACTCTACATTAAAGAATCAATACTCAGCGTTAATTAAATTGCCAATAAGTGTTAAAAAGTAATTTTTTTTGCAATTTATGTTTAAATGCTGAAACTAGCAAAGTTGATTTTAAAAATAGGTTTAAAGTTCTAATATTGGGGAATTCCCGCCTATTTTTTTAATATATCTTGTTTAATATATTAGAGATATTGTTTCACATGCCCTGTTGAAATTAAAGAATATAATTCGGTCCCTTAGGGTTAATAGTAAAGCGATCAAACGATATACAAGAAAGTTTAAGTTATTAAGCCCGGTCTTACGCTACGGATTATGACGTTTAAAAGCGGCTTTGTTCGGGAATAGACGATCAAAGTTGTCTCATAAATACACGGTTTTGATTGGTTAAAAGTAAAAATAATTCGTCGTCTGTAATTTATAATTTCCTCATAATTAAAATGATGGACAGAAAACTTGACAAGGTTAAATAATTTCATGTTTAGATTTTAACCTTAAATTCCTTTAACGAAATTCGTTTTAACATATAAGTGCTAAAATATAGAGGTTTTTGAAATCTTTTTAAATAGGTCATTTTCAAAGAATTTTTAATTATTTTATTGGAACTGTAACTTTTAGATCCCAATTTAAATCTATTTAAATTAAATTTTAAATTTGCAAATGCATTCCACCTATATATATCGTATTGCCAAAAATTTAATTCAATTATTATTGATTTAAAATCAAAATTTTAAAAATGAAAGTTAAATATTTTGTGATATTTTTGTTTGTTTATCAAACTTTATGCGGTTCTTATTGTTTAATGTTTATGCTTTAATATCTTTGTTTTGTGGGTTTTTGGTAAATGATTAACGAACAAATTTAATAAGCACAAATGCGTTTATTATTATACTTGCACAATGTTGGTGATATTATAGGAACAATTTAAGTAAATTATGAAAAAACTTACTGCTAAAGTCTTAGTTATAGGAGCCCAAGGTTAGTTAAATGTTTAAACTTTTTGCATGAAATAAGGATTGTAAGAATATGTGCAAAATTGTATATGTAAATTACTGTTTATTTATTTAATTCATTTGACCATTACTGGCAATAAATCTATAATATGGTACTTTTATTTTATTTTAATTTTATATTTAGTTTGTCTGTAAAATTGTTAAAATTTATATGTATATTCTACATTCTTATTACCTTATAGTGTTAGTACTTTTTTAAGCAAACATACACAATTTTAAGTAAAGTTAATATGAAGGTTTTGACCTTTTTCAAGCATATTTTATGTATTTTAGTTGTACTTTCTAGTTTAACTTAATTTGTAATCTAATATAAATATTGGGCACTCGGTCATCTGTGGTAAGAACGAATTAAGGTCAACTTTAATTCTTTCACTTTTAATTTTTGACAACTTTAAACCGGGTTAATATTATTTAAACACAAAACCAGGTGCTCTTATGTTTTGATTCACAATTTTATTATGAATGAAAAATTTTGTTACGCCGTTCTAGTTTAAAATACAGTGTCATGCTTTTTGATAATTAAAAGATTTTAGTTTTGCTTTCAATAGTATGTTAACTTCATATCGGGATTTTGTGTTAATTATTATTTTTGAAGATCTAGTTTGTGAAATGTTGTTGATTTTTGGTGACTTTCATTTAAAAACAAAGTCAAAATGGTATAAAAACTTCAAAAACACCATGTTTTATATATAATTTAAAGCATTTATTTAATAAATTAAATAAAAAATTGCTGATTTTTGCATTTTTGGTATGCAGGAGTTTTTAAATTACATAATTATGGTTAAAATGCAATCTTCTTCATATAAGTAACTGTAAAACATATATTTAACCTTACCATGTTTGTTACTATAGTGGTAATTATACACTTACAATACCTCGTCATTTAAACACTAATTTTTACTTGCATGTTATTACGAAGTTATTTTGGTTTTGGGTTTTCAAGTATTTTAACAATTTGTTTCTGGCGACTCGGCGCTGTTATAAGTTAATAATTAGCATGGTGACGTCATAATGATAGTGTTTAAACACTGTCGAATGACTTAATATAGTAAAGGATTTAAAATAGTAAATGTAACGCCGTAAATCTTAATTTTATTGCTTTACAAATAAATTTTAAATCAAAATTTAAATACAATTTAAAAAGTTGATGTTTTTAAATTTATCTTGTTAATTTAAACGGTTAAATATATCAAAACAATTCTATTTATTAGATTACAACTTATTTAGGAAACTTTTAAGAGCACAAAACAAATTAATTCGCTACAATTCCTTTTATTTCTTTATAAATCAACCTGTAACTCGCTACCTTAATTAATAAACAATCGACTTAATTAGTGTATTCACTTGTTTGTTTGTAAATTCTCGAATTAAAGTTTAAATTTAATTCCCACAGCAATTTTCGAATTCAAAAAACATCGTTTTTTTACGAGACGCGATAAAAGCATTCTAGTATCGGATGACAGTCTATGACGTAATAGTAGGATCGCGAAAATGCGATTTTTGGTATTTTTTCTCAAGTTAAAGTTGTAATTGTTAAAATATAACATTTATAAGTTGGTTTTGGCATAGTAAAATTAAATAATTTTTCGATTGAATGACTTTAATATTTGAACATTTGTTTAACAAGAATTTTTATGTTTATTAAGATATTTTAAAATTTTTAACTTCAAAATGTTTTTAAAATCACATTCTAATGTACTGATAGTCAAGAATTGCTTTATCATAGTTTTAATCATAATTTAAATCCTTCAACAGTTTGGGTATTTTGTGTATGGGAATTTTTAGAATCGACAATAAATATATCAACAAATAAAATGATTTTATTCTAATCAAATATGTTTAGTTACTACTTTTATTTATTTACATTGGGGAGTTAATAGTTAAAATATGTGACCTTAAGTACAACTTTGAGTAACATATGTAACCTGTCTGCTTTCAATTTAAAATAATAAACTTCAAGCTTGGGCTGAACTTTTTACCTCAACTCTCTCTTTTTTACAGGAACCGGGAAGACTTCTCTCGTTTTCCGTTTCACGAAGAAGGCATTCCCGAGTCACGTGATGCCAACTGTGGGAGCGGACTACAGCGAAATAGTGCAGTAAGTTTTAAACTTCTCAAGTATTTGATCGTTAAATTTTAAGCAGTTTTTAGTGCAAAAAATTATTTTAATCAATCTTTTTATTTTTTAAATATTTGATAAAAATAAAAGAGTTTAGTTTAAGTACAAAACAATTATTTAAATTTTTCTATTTTTTATATCTAATGTAAAATACTTTTTTGTAACCTTAATAACCTAAATTTTAGCCCATATACATTTTCTTGGTTACCTAAATTAGCCCCATATACATTTTCTAATAGAATATCATAATTTACAATATAATTAGCAAGTCAATTACATTTATTAAACACTAAAAAGGCGCGAACATAAATTAAAATGTTGTTAAATGTGACACCTTGATTCTGTGCCTGCGTTTCTATAAATTTACAACAATTAGCAAAGTCGTCTGTCTCCATAAACTGCAAACCACTTCCTCTAATTTATTACAAAATCTCGAGAGAATGTCTAACTTTAAAAACACAAGTCTCCATTTAGTCTGTTGACCTCCACTGACCCCTACGTTTTATTGGCCATTTAACTGACCAATCATGTGACAGCTTGCATGTTTATCAATATTTGTTGAGCGAGTGGTTTTTACTTTCGTTTTTTTGTCGGGCGCGTCGCCGGAAAACGACGTAATTTTAATTTCGTTTATTTACAATCAATCGCACAAATTGAGTGCATTGTTATGTTAATATAGAGACCAACTCTATCTTACAACTCTGTTTTATTTGTTCTACCTTATGACGTCATAACGACTAATAAACATTAGCGACGACAGCGTGTTGTAATCATCTATTTCCTTTTCTAATTTAAACGAAAAATGACAGAGTTACATCTTGGCGATTTCGCGCAAATATTAACGAAAAAAAACGATTTAATTAATTGAAATGTAAATACTCTGCTTGTCGGATATGTTCTAAATACAAATATTTGTTCAAGGCGTTTAACTGAAGTAACAGAGTTCGTTTGAATACAAGAGAAACAATGTTTTTTAGATATGGTCCAAAAACTCGTAAAATTCGCAGATTAATGATTTAATTTTACGGCCTGTTGTAAATTAAGTGATTAGGTTTCGGTTGTATTTGCAAACCAGCAAAACAATCAAATTAATCTTACTAGGGCGATGTTCTTTTACGACTAAACAAATAAAAGCATTTTGTTAAACTGTCAATTATAAATTTTTAACAAAATCAAATTTTTAAAATTTTTTTGTACAAATTTTTTTTACAAATTTTTTTTTTACAAATTTTTTTTGTACAAATTTTTTTTGTACAAATTTTTTTTACAAATTTTTGTTGTACAAATTTAAAAAAATTTTTGTATATACATTTACTACCGTTAAAATTATATATTTTGTCGAATTGTTAATATTTTTTAATCGGTTTTAAACATTAAACTATAGAGATATTAAAAACAATAAATTTTAAAAATTGTAATTAAAAAATAAAATATTGACACTTACTAATTGTAACACATTTTAAATGCCTAAAACAATTCTTAAAACAAATTTTTTGATTAACACTCCATTACATATAGTTACTCTTTGTATTTTTTGGTTTTAAAAACATAAAGGTTACTATTGAAAGTTTATTTAAACCTCCGTATAAGGCGACAAGGAAATGTAATAAGTTATAAGCTCAATATCAAATTTCATATTCTAGCTTATTACTTTGATATTGGATTCAATTACAACTTATTACGTCACAATACGGCTTTGTAAGTTTAAGCTAGACATGGCAACGAAGTCTCGCAATAAATACAAATCTTTAAAAATATAAAAACTTTTTAAACTTGGCTTTAAATTGCGTCAAAAGTTAGTTTAGTCAAATTTATTTTAAAAGATTCTAAAAATCACGACGTGCCAAAACTTTAATCTTTTGATTTATACAAAATTTAAATCGAAAATTCAATTGTTAAAGTGTATTAGGATATCGAACAAATAGCATTGTTAACGTGACAATGTAATAATAGGCTTAAAACGATTGTTTATCTAAACAATTGATAATTAGATCGTCCAACGCTCGATTTTTGAACACGAACTTGCGCTAATTTTAAGTGATTTCTCTTAAACGCTTGAACGAAAATATTTATTATGACGTCACAAGGTTTGACGTGACGTAACACAGGCTGACAATGAGATTGTTTTGACGACTTAATCCCTGCGTCCTGGATCACTTTCGTTAAATTGAAATGAGTAATTCTAGAACGATTGTTTAAGATTAAATATTGCATCGAGCGTAGTATGAGTTGTCTCAACATTTCAAATTGAAATTGAATACCGACCTCGATGGTGGTCGAAATATTTTGAAATATTTTGAAATATTTTTATTGTATTGAGACATAAATAAGAAAAAATCGTCGGTTTTTTAAATGGCTCCGTGTGTCAAAATGTTATTGGATTGGTTGAATTTCCTAGAATTTGTTATATTGTTTGTATTTTCAGGATTTTTTTTTTTTTTTTAATAAAAATGTTAAACTGTCATTGAATAGTTTTTTTTAATTTTCTAGATTTTATTTTGTTGTTGGCATTTTTATATTTGTCCTTTTTTTGTTGTTGATTTTATTTTTATTTAAAAATGCTAAATTGTCATTAAATTAATTTAGTTTGTTAGACTATTTTAGGTTGTTGGTATTTTTGTTTTTTTGCATATTTTTTGTTTAGTTTTATAAATATTAATTTTTTTTAATATATAAGTTTGATAGGTTATATGTATTTTTGCATTTTATTGTTTGTATTTTTGTTGTTATTATTAGGTTTTTGGTATTTTTGTATTTTTAGTGATTTTTAAATGATTAAAAAAATAGACTAAATCGAAAATTTACAGAAATTAATAAATAACTAAATAAGTTAAATTAAGTCTATAAATTCCTAATAATTTAACCTCGTAAATCACACAAAAGATTTAAATATTTAAACAACAAACAGTTTAAGCGTGGATACAAGTTACCAAAACACAAACGGCTTAGATTTCTAATTGCATTTGCAGTGATTATACGCTAAACAGGTTTAATTGGATCACAACATTTACGGTAAACACTGCATTTAAACCTTGCTTTAAATATTGACAAATTACTTTGCCAATAAGCGCAATCAAATTCTATCTACACCTACAATGTTGAAGGTTAATTACAGAGTTTAAGGGATTATAAAAAAAGGGGTTTGCTATCTTTTTGAGTTAGTTGTTATCACGTTTTTTAAATTCTAGAATGAAAGCTGGCTTAAATTTGCGTTCACACCTTTCTTGTAGAATTATCCAAACCGCGCTTTTAATCGGGTTTTGGCGTTTGATAGACTGTCGGGAACCCACACTAATCCTACTTAATCCACCCCTGATTGTTCTAAACATAACATCATTATTGCGTCATAACCACCTTATGTGATGTCATAATTGGAATGCGGTGTAGTAGGTGGGTGAATAGACAAGACCAATAAATGACATCCGCCCCAAAATAGAACAGTGTTTTCCCTAAACTATTAGTTTTAAATAATTTAGCGTAAATATTGATATCACAAAATAAATATTATTATAAATAAATTAAATTTTTTAAATTTTGGTTTAAAATTAAATTTTACTAATTTTTTAATTAAATCTGTATAAATTATGAAATTATTTTAAAATGTTTTGGCAACCTTATATTTTTCAAAATATCCGTGTTCCCATAATCAATATTTTTTTGTGAATTTTTTGTTATGAAAAAGTAGTGAAAGTATGTCATCGATATGCGCTTAGCCTAGTATATGTTTACACACATGGTTGTATTGGGTGCTCGTGGTACTTACAATCCACTTCAACAAAACTCCCGACTTGTACGAAATCATCTTTTTGCTAGGCAGACTTAATATGGTGTAAACTCCGTTTAATCATATTTTACACTTGTATTTTGGGTTTGGATTTTTAACTATTGATGGAAAAAAGTAACGCTTGTATTATTGGTTATGATTTAAATATTTTATGTAAAAAAAATTTAGGCTTTTTTACGTTAAACTTTGTTTGTTTTATTCGATTTTGCCCCAGACTTTAGTTGTGTAAATTTTTTTATTGACCCCATAATATTACCTAAACCCAGTCTTAAGTTGTACAATTTTAAAATCTTTTTAACGCTCTTATATTACCTCGACCCAGTTACAAATTGTACTAATGTTTAGAATTTTATTGATCTCATGTTATAACCCCAACTCAGTCTTATGTTGTACAAGTTTAAGATATTATTGACCTCATGATATTACCCAAACCTAATCTTAAATTGTACAAGTTTAAGATATTATTAACCCCATGATATTACTTTAACCCAGCCCTAAGTTGTACAAGTTAAAAATATTGCTTTTTTATCATTATTCCAACCTGGCTTAAGAACAGAACAAGTTTATGTCATATTAACCCCATTGTATATATATAAAAATGCTCTATTAGGTAGGCTATAGTTTTGGTCTGAAACGATTTAATTAAACACTCTTAAAGCAGTGGGAATCAACCCACAGTCGAAACCAAGTTATTTCGATTACATTGCATTATAAATCACTTCCCCTTTAACATTTTCACACACGTAATAAAATTGAAGTTTGATTGTAAAGTTAATTGTGGTTTTATTGCATACAGGTGCTTCTTACTATAGAGTTACTTCACTTTGAATGTAATTTAACTCCCTTTAACTAGAGAATATAGGCCTAAAGGGGACAAATGTAACTTTGTTACACAGACAAAATTTTGTGAATTTCAATAAAATCCCACGCATTTTAAAAACAAAAAAGCAAAATTTTGAAAGTTAGGAAAATGTCCCGACGGAATAGACTTCATTTAAATTACAATTTCACGGATTCACAGTTATATTAAAAGTTTTAAATAGCGTGACCGTATACTTAATAACGTGCTGTAACTGAATGCTTGTAAGCATCTGTTGGGTTTTATTAATAAAAGTCTGCCTGAAGTCCCCTGACGATCTATTTTACATCGTTATTAATACTTACATACTTGTTAAATCTGTACCATGGGATTTATATCATGTTTTTATGATTTGTGTAATTGAAATATTATTTTTGGTGGTTGTTTTTAAACAGTTGAGGTTATATTTGATATTTTTGGACAAAAAAACGTCTGAAAATTACAGAAAACTTTGTACATATCGTTATTTACGTTATAAGACATGGACTTTATACACTTTATATAGAAAATATAGGCTATTTTACTTTAAAAATTAAAAAAAAAAAAAATTTAAAACGCAAACATAATTACATCATATGTCAAACATATATACCAACAGGAAAACTGCTCTTAGCCTAAAGAGAAAATCATTTAACCTTGTTCAAATTACCAATTAACATAACATCAACGTAAAAGCATGCTGGCTATAATGTATAGGCTGTTTACACGGGCACAAAACATAGTTGATGTTATTAATCCTTAGTTTGCATTGCACATATCGATCAGACTTAAACCTAGGCAGCCAAGTCATATGCGCCATTGGTAAGGGGAAATTCGTGTTGAAATTTTGCTCCTGTCTTTATAACGTTGGTTAGTCATATGTATGTTTTTGGATTAAGTTTTTTTGGGTTGTATGGTATGGTGGTTGATTGTTTGTTTTTGGATTTTTTGTGTAAACATCTGATATCGACATTGATTTATTTTTCATTTTTACTTTATAAAAAAATTTTAAAATGTGTTTAGTAATCGGTAAAATATGTTCTAGTAAAAAAACGGTTAAAAATAGCAAGTTCTTCAAATCAAAAAATTGTACGTTAAACAACAAATATTAAGCCCTTAATTATATTAAGAATTCGTATATTTACCAAATATTTTGTTGTTGTTGTGAATTTAAAAAAATCTGTTTTTTAAAACCTTTATTTTTATTAGGGGTTCAAATTTCTTCGCGGCTTAACTAGATTAAAGCGAATGTAATTGGACCTAAAGTTAAGTTGAAACACTGGGGAAAAACACACGAATAAAGAATTAAAGGCTTTATAGCAAAAACGTGCTTTTATCCGAAATATTTTAATGAATTCTAAACGCTCTTGGGTACGGCAAACCTTTCACAAATTCTCCTTTTAAAATTCTGGCAGTCTTAATCTTTGCAAACATTAAAAACCTGGCCTCGGTTTTTGTAGGTCTAAGAGCGTCATAATACTTGCATTGTGACGTGAACCATGTCGTTTGAATAAGATTATCAACAAATCAGTCTGGTTTGAGGTTTGGTTAAAAAGAAAACAGACGGAATATGGTTCAAAAACAAACACTTGGCCTTTCAAATATGATTTGCCAAATAAACCATTAAACTTGAAAAATAAACCAGCATAACTTTATGGTTAATTAATAACCACATTTAACAAATAAAAGTATTTATAAAAAATTTAAAGCTACTATTATTATCTAAATTTTGGTTTTACTATAAATGTAATTAAAAATTGACGTTTTTTAAGCATTTGCTATTGCAAAATTTACGGTATTTGTAATAAATTTTTTATAAATAATAATATTGTTAAAATTAACTTGTTTATTTAAAGGGAGATCGGAGATTATGAAGTAAAGTTACAAATATGGGACACTGCGGGACAAGAAAGGTTTAAATCATTGGTAGGTTTAAAATTGTCTTTCTTATGTATTATAAGTTATAACTACTGTCTTAAAATACAAATATTGTAAATTACAAAAATAAATACAACACTTAAACATACATTAATTACTTTATAATTTAAATATTTTTTTTTTATGCTTTATAAATGTGTTAAAATTTAGTAGGTATATTGTTTTATTATTATGGGACTGTTTGAAGGTTTAAAAACACAAAAAATAAGGCATAAGATGGTATTTTTGGAATTTATTTATTGCCAAAAACCAACAAAATTGTTGCCAAGGAAACTTAAATTTTTTCCGGCCCTAACGGTTTGCTCCAATTCCAATCCTAACTTATTTGAGTAATTATTTAAACCTTTTTTTGTTTCAGTGAAAAAATGGGCTAAAAAAGGATCACACGCTTCGGCATTATAGTTTATAAAAAAATAAAAATGGCGTCTTTTTAAATGTTAAAAATATATATTTTTTTTAATTAAATGAATTGATTAATTAAAACAAAATAAATGGTATATTAAGGCAATATTTTAATAAAAGTTGTTTAAAATTATATAATATATTACAAATAGTGTACAAAAAACATATATTTTACCCCTAATAACCCCCAAAATAGGGGTTAACCATAAACCACCCCAGTTCAGTTGCAACTATTTTATCTTTTTCACTTTTTTTTTTATCTCGTTTCAATAATAAATGGCTGGCGTCAAAAAACTTTTGGTCGTGGGTATTTTCAATTGAGCGTAACCATAATGCATTGCGCGCTATATGATGTCACGTGACACCGGGTTGTAATTACATCGCTTATCTGGGGGAGTCGATGCGCACTTTACGAAGCGGGTTCCCATTTATTTGTTTGTCTGTCTTTTGGGGGGCTCATTTGTATCCATTTTTGTTGCTTTTAAAATTTTCTAGTGATATCTATGCACTAACTAACTAAAGGTTGAAATCTTGGCTTTATTAAAATTTATTCAAAACTAACTTTTATTTATATTGTGTATTTTTTGTGATTTGTGTTTTATTGGAAAATATTAAAGTTAATTAGCAAAATTTAAAAAAATAATGCTGGGGGTTAAATTCAAAAAAAATAATGCTAGGGGTAAATTTATGTGGGTTAAATTCTTGGGTTTATTGAAATCTAAATTTAATTTTATTGAGTTAAAGTTTTAATGTCAAAAATCGCTAAAATTAATTATCAAAATCTAAAAAAAATTTGGCATTTAAAAATAACATAAATTGCGTATGAAAAAAAAATAAATTGCCTAAAACTTAAAAAATAAAACACCTTTAAATTAAGTTCTAAATTTTTAGCCAGTTTTAAAACAAAACTCTATACTAAAAAAGGTTACATAGTTAAAATAAATTTTTAATGCATTAAACTTTTAAACTAAATCCCTATGTTCAATTAGATGTGCCTGAATAAGTTAATAAATCCTTTATAAATCAATTGAATACCAGATGGCTTAAGGCCTGGGTTAAGTTATGACTAACCTAGGGTACAGATATAAAGTTACAGTAAATGGTGGAGTTAATACGCAATCAAATTCAATTGCTACTTCGAGTGCTAGGTTTTATTGTTAGGTTGGCTTTTATTGAGTTTATGTAGGATATAGCATTGTTGTGATATATACACTGTAAATATATATAAGCGTTTATTTAACTAAAAGAATAATTTAAATTTTAAAAACGATTTTTTTATTATAAATTAACAATGATAAAAAAATTTTTGAAAAAAAAATGTATTATCTGTAAATATTTATGTTTTATATTATTTAATAAACAGTTTTGTATTTTACATACCAATAATTTTAATTTTTGCATTTTGCATAATGTTATTGAGAAAATTTAAGAAAGTGTTTAAAATAATATAAACTTTTTTTTAAATATATATTATCTGTGATTAATTATGTTTTATGTTAATTAAATAATAGTTTTCCGTTTAACATAATATTAATTTTTAATTGTATTAATAAAATTAAAAAAAAAACGGTTTAAAATGAAGAGAATTGAATAAATATTTTATTTTAGATATGTCAATTTAATTTTTTATGCAAACCATTTTAATATACCCATTTATATTTATCGTAAGCCAATTAAAAGGTACATTACACCAATTACATAAAACCGATAAATAATTAATTTTCTAATAATTTATTTTTAAAAATAAATTTTTACCCAAAACATTTTTAATTAATTTTTATTCAGATGCCGATGTATTATAGAAATGCTAATGCTGCTTTGATTCTCTATGACGTAACAGACCAAAGTAGTTTTCTAGCTTTAAAGCATTGGGTTTCAGGTAATTAGGATTTAAATATTAATATTCAAGATTAAATTTATTTTAATTTTTTAAATTTAATTTTTATTCTAGAATTACGACAACATGACGTAGATGGAAAAATTGGTAAATATTATTTTTAATATTTAAAAAAAATAATCAAACATTTTTTTTTGATTTTTTTGTTAATTTTAAATTTAAACCTTTTTTTACTTGTTATTTTCACAAACCAATCTAGTTTATTAATTTTTTTTTTTTTTTTTTAATAAGTATTTTTAATTTTAATGTCAATTAATTTTAATATTTTTTGGGTAATTTTGGTTAATTACTTGGTTGGCATTTAAAAAAAATAAACAAATCCATTTTATTCAATTTTTTAAATTTTAGAATTTTTTTTAAAACTTACATTAATTTTTTGGCCTTTTTTTTAATAAATATTTTCAATTTTTATAGTTAATAATTTTTTTATATTTTTTGTATTTCGTTTCATTTTAGTTAAATATTTGGTTGGGAATAAATGTGATTACGTGGAACGAAAAGTCGTCCAATCAGAAGTCGAGGCTTTTTCGCAGCTGATTGGTGCTCATTTTAGGGAGGTGTCTGCATTGTCCAATCATGGTAAAGAAATTTAATTTACTTAAAATTAAAAATTAAAAAAAAATAATAATTTAAAAAATGATTAAAAATTTTAAATTTTAGATAAAAAATTGATTAAAAAATTAGATTTTAATTAAAAAACATTTAAATGTTTAAAAAGTTATTTAATCAAATTTAAATATTAAAATAATTAAAAAAATTCCAAATAAAAATCAAATTATTCAAAAAACAATAAATTTAATCTACTTTAAAAACATATATGTAAAAAATATTGAAAAAAAAAACAATATGAAAAATTAAAAATCAAAAAAGGTGTTAAAAAAATTAATAAAAGTTTAATTTTTAGGAATAAACGAAATGTTTATGGATTTGAGCATCAAACTAATCCACACTTCACAACTAAAAAGATCCAAGTCATTTACTCCTATGACGTCACCAACAACCTTGTCTGCAAATAAATATTTGTTTGATAGTCATGAAAATAATGGAAATAAAATTGGGTACACTTCAAAATGGTGTTAGAAAGGTGAAAAAATTTTAATTAAATTAAAACTAATTAATTTGGTAAATTTTTAATTTTTTTATTAAGAAATTTGTTCTGATTATTATTTATTACGTGTCTATAGGTTGTAAATATTTTTTTCAAGTTAATAATAATTTAAAAGGAAGTATTATTTAATTAACAATATTTAAAATTGGTTCGCTTTGAACTTAAAGTTGTTATTATTAAATTATAACCATGACTCTAAAACATATTAACATATAAACAAAACAACTATAAACACGTGGTTTTTAATATTAATCCGACCAAAAAAAATTAACTTTTGACCAAAATTTTAGAAGTTTAAGAATTGAATTTCACAGACAATTAGTTAAGAAGTAATTATAACTTACACTTTAAAGCCTTTTGTTACATCACAAGCGCTGTATAATCACGCGGTTTTGACATTGTAACTTTTTGTTTAAATACATAATCTCGTTTAGTAACAATAACAAAACGTAACAGTTACATTGTGACGTCATAATAATACATTGTTGGTACAGGGTTTTGGTTTTGAAACCGCCTTTTTTGCGAAGATTAGCGCGAACCTGTTATAGCTTTGTACGCGAAAAGCTCGAATTTTTAAGTTTAATCTTTATAGCAATTAGCATCTTAACAATTGTCGTTGTTTTAATAAAGAATTATTTTTTTAACTTTTGTTTGTGAGAATTTGATTTTAAAATTTAAATTAAAAGGTAAAAAAATTTATAATAAATTAATAATAATTTAACTTAATTTATCTAAACTATTTTTTAAAAAACAAAAACTAATTCTAATAAAAATACAAATTTAACTTAAAACTTTATTTTAAAATCTAAAAAAAAGTAAAAAAAAAATTAAAATAGGTTAATATTAATTTTATTAATTTTACTTGAAGATTCGCCTAAATTTTAATATTTAATAAACTTAATTTTAAAAACAAAAACTTATTTAAATAAAAATACAAATTTAATATTTTAGAATCAACAATTTGGTGAAAAAATTTCAAATTTTAACTTTCTAAACTTAAAAAAATTGTTTTGTTTTAAATACAAAAAAAATAATTTTGGTAAAAATACTTATTAAATATTTCAATACACACAACATTTAGTCTATACTAATCACGTGACCTGTCTCCACGTTTATTTTAAACTTGATTGAAGATCGATAAATTCTTATTATAAGGTTAAATGAGTTGAGGTTTTTAATTGTGGTATTGATAATAATAAGAGTTTAAAGTTTTATTTGTTTTTATAGATTTTTGCATTACTTTAAAATATTAAAAGAATTTAAAGTTTGTTTGTTTTATGGAGTTTTTTGGGCATTACCTTAAAAGATATAAATATGAGTGCAGCTTTAGTATTGAACTGTTTATTTGCTTAAAAATACAAAAAAATTATATTTAAATTTTATTGCGTAAAAAATATTTGTAAATTAAAAATTATTTTTGATTTAAAAAAATAATTTTAACAACATGTTGTTTTATAATTTAAACAAACAAATCCTAAAAAACAAGTCCAAAATACGTCAATAATTAATTATACAAGAGATCAATAATAAAGAATGCTATTATTTCTCTAAAAAATCAATCAAAAATGTGATTTTAAAAAATAGATAACACCAAAAACACACACAGTCTGTTACTTAACACTTACCACTATGACATCACATTCGTTTTATTATATCAGGCTCGCGTAATCTAGAATTGATATAACCAGAGCACTGGTTAATCCCTTATACCTGTTTGCTGTTAGTTAATTGACAATTTAAGCCTTTGGTACTTGTTAAAAGAAGGCGGACAGAGGGTTAATGTAGCAAACGTTTAGCTTGGGATACTGTAATTGATTTGTGATTATTATCAGGGCTATTTTGTGACATCATAAGATAGTAGTTGTTTTGTTTTATTTAATTATTTATGTTAAAAATCTGTTCAAAAAAACACATTTAAAATTTGTTTTTTTTAAAGATTTTTAACTTTTATGTTAAAGTTGAAAATTTGTAAATTCGGTCAATGTCAATATGGCATATGTGTTAAGATAGCTTATGTGTTGTTATATTTCTTGAATAATTTATTATATTTTGCAGTCATTTTAAACCACTTAATCTCTAATATGTTTGACTGTTTGGCAATTTTTTAAAATACCAAGTTTTTCTTTAAATAATGAATAACGTACAAATATAGTGTCTTGTCCTACAAAAAAATTATTACTAAAAATAAAAGTAATTTTTAATTTTTATTATTTTAAACCTAATTTTTTTTAAATTTTGTCTTAATAATAAATTTTTGGTTACAATTTTTTTAAACCTAAAATTTTGCCTGGTAAAAATGGTAATTTATTATATAAAAACAACATATTATGAAGTCTATAATTTGTTTGATAATTACTTTGATATACAATTTTACGGTAAATACTTTTACCGCAATAGTTGTAGATTATTATCTCAAGTATTTACCTAAAAGACAAATCAAAGTAACTGACATGTTATCAGTATATAATGGGAACCTGTGTTTGTTATTTAAAGATCTTAATCTAAATGTTAGAAACGTTACAACAGCATTCTGTGCCTATACAAATAAACAGCTCAAACATAGATGGTCATTTTTGTATTCAAAATACATCAAAAAGAAAAAAAAGCGAAAAAAAATGATAAATAAATATTGTCATAAGGTAACGAACATATAAATATTAAAATATTTTGATTTTATATGCATTAATATATTGATGAAATAACATAACTTGGCATTATGGTAAATATATGCTTCCTTTTAAAGATGTTAAGTATTATGATAAATGAAATATAGACATAATATTGTAATATATTTTGACAAGCATGGCATTGGTATCCGAAAACAAAATTGGCAATGTAGAAAAAGCTTATAAATTATTCATTTATTTTCTATCTATTTTGCAAGAGCCTAAGTATTCAAAATTGCTAAATTTACACTTGGTACATAGCATGTTAAATTCACATATCCGGTTTTAACACATTTGATAGATACAAAAACCCAAAAATAGGCAAAAAAACAAAAAAAAACTACCTCAAATTATGATATACTAATATATAGTGTATATAATTTAACAAAATCAATAAATATTAAAATAAATGTTCAAAAATCCCTAAAAATACCCCTTTTAAAAAAAGCAATACAATATAATCAATATTATAACATAGGTAAAATAATAAATAAGCAATATATAGGCATGTAACATACAACAAACAAGATTTGGCAAAGTAGTATAAGAATTTAAACGTAAACCCCATTATCATTAGGGTCAATATGCTCAGTTACCCCAAACCAGGAGTGCCTAAAATCGTTCGAAATGGCAGATCGATTATTATTATTATTCCTTAACGAATGAGATAAAAACGAATGTTCGTGTCGATAACTCCCAGCTTCGGTTATACCTGTGTACGTAGTTGATACGTCATCACAGTCCATGGATACGCGTGACGTAGGTGGGCGCACCATTAGAGTGACGTCAAACTCAGGAAGGGCATCCAAGGTCGTGGTGCTAGCGGCATTTTTGCTGGGAAGCTGATAGTGATGCTGTATTCTTTGAATATCGACGATTTGTTCATGTTGGTTGAGATTCTCTATCGAAAAGTTAAGGGCATTCGGCATAGAGTATTTAGAAGGGTTCAATTTCTTTCTTCTAAGCATGGTTAGCATGATAATCACAGCAACGGTGGATATGAGTAAAACTCCCATTACAACAAGTGCCCAAGTTGGCAGCGGGAATTTTGAGTTCAAATTATCCGTCGAATTCATCGTTTTTGCGGGAGGCGCTGTCTTGACTTCGATGCACGACTTCACTGTGACGTCATCGATGTTTTGGTATGACGTGAACACGCATATGACGTAGTCGGTGTTGCTTTTCAGATTGTCGATCGTCGAGGTGGGAAATCGAACTGGTGACGTCATCGATTCGATTAAAAAGTCGCGCGCGTTTTCATTTGTTTTCGTCACAAGGGAGCAGTTATTGCAATTTCGTTCACCGAATAAGAAATTGAATTTTAAATATTCAGGGTCCTGAGGTCTCCTGCCTTTAAAATCGATCTCGATTCGATGCGCATTCACACTTGCGACCTTAATATATCTCCCTTTAACTTCAATACCGAAGCATTGATTTTCTAGTGTTTCGTCATCAATGCTTCGTATCGTGACGTCACTAAACACGAGCGGTGTCGAACACTGAACCTTTGATTCGCTGCTGACAACGACTTTGGTGTTTGTCATCCAAGATTTAAGGTAACTAAGGTAACAGTCGCATCTCCATGGGTTATCATGCAGTTCCATTCCTTGAATACTTGTCAGATTCTTAAAACTATCTTTTTCAACGCTCTCGAGTAGGTTTCTGGACAAATCCAACTCTTCAAGTGACTTTAAGTTGTCCAAATCATGGCTTGAAATGTATTTGATCTTGTTTTTGGAAATCAAAAGCGATGTAATGTTTTTGGGAAGATTTTGCGGCACCTTTGTAAGAAGGTTGTTTGATAGATCAAGAGATTTTAAGTTTGAAAGTTCAACTAATGATTTTTCTTCGATGTTAGTGTCAATTTTGTTAGCTGATATATCTAAACGGATCAAGTTTTTTAAACTTGAAGTTGCTTGGGTTGTTATTTTAGTTATTTTGTTGGCATCGACTTGCAAGACTCTAAGATTGGTTGGTAAATGTACTGGGAGCTCTGTTAAAGAGTTTCGACTTATTTCCAATACTTCTAACTGCTTTGCATGCATAAATGCTGTATAGGCAATTCCAGTGTTAGTAATATTGTTATCATTAAGGTTCAAATCTTCTAAGTTGTTGAGACCTTTCAAAGCAGTTTTCCCAATGTATTTTAGGTTGTTGTTTTGAAGTGAAATATATTTTAAACTACTCGGCAAATGCTTTGGAAACGCAGTCAACTTGTTACTGCTTAAATCAAGTTTTCGAAGCAGTTTTAAGCCTTTGAGATTGGTCTCAGAAGCATGGCTGTTCACAATATTGTTGCCTTGTAGTAACAACACTTGAGTGTTAGTAGGTATACCAAATGGTATGTACATCAAACCCCTTTCGTTGCAGAATACGATTTTTCTTTTGATATCACATCGGCAAATTCGAGGACATGCATTGATTGAATTGATGTAGAACATTAGTAATCCGCTTAAGCATAAGATTATTGAATTGTACATCGTCTTATCTTAATTTTAATCTGTAAAATATAAGAGATGAATTAATTAAAGAATTAAATGCATAAAACTATGGCCTACAACTCAATATTTATATATATTTTATACTTATAGTATTTTCTGCATATTCTAGTACATTATAGCAGACGCTTTAAATCTAAAACTGCATTTTTATTTAGCTTTTTATATTAACTTTTTATTATAAAAAACAAACGTTATATAAGCAGTGCAAATATCCATAAATATTTAAACAGGTGTTATTTTAGAGTTATGTAATTTAAGATTATGTATTCCGAAAAACGCTAATTCTAATTACTTAATCCTTCACCCTTAACCTTGCAAACTTAAACTCTGCTGCTCGTTATTTTTCAACTAAATGAAAAATAAATCTAGACTTCTTATATCACAGAAACTGCGTTTTTTTAAGCTTGGTTTGAATGAAACTCGTCGAGTTATTGATTTTTAATTCTTGTGTTGACACAAGAGCACCACATAATACCATCCTACCACGTTAATTTCCTAACGCACGATTTTACACGTACACGTTAACAATTATCCCCTTATGACGTAACACTTGGGTATTAATTTAACGAACAGGTAGATTTTAAATTTATTGTTTACCGCATTAAAGAAAACGATTTATTTTTAGATAGAAAAGGGAAGTTCGCTATACGTTTTTATGACATTAATATTTCATAATTCCTAACCGCCTTTCTTATACTTTTCATGCATTTCTCATAACTGTTTATAAGCTAAAAAAAGCAGTCCGCGCTTACACTTTAGTTTTCTACTAAATGGACTAAAAAACTGCTTAAACTTTTAGTGAAAAATTCCCCTTTCTTTTATGCGCTGACTGCTCATTAAATGCTTGTTTTATTTTCTCGAAATTCAATACCGGTTCGTCGATTAATTTTCACTTAATTCGTTTTTTCTTTTGTCACGTGACACTCGCGCGAACGAAAACAAATCAAACGTAAACTGACAGCTCTCCAGTTTTTGGAGTTTTTCTTTTCACTTTTCGACCGCCTTTTTCTAATTCTAATCTTCTAGTTTTACAGCATATTGTTTAACACATGTCATTTATCTCGATAATTGCCTTTCTACAATTAATTTCGCTTAATATAAAGGATTAATATTAAGTTTGGGTTTTTATGATTTATAGCGTTAATGTAATAAAGTTTTTATTGAAGGTCTGCGATTTTTTATTGCTCGTAAATTAAATTTAAATGATTATTTAGATTTTGCGATTTATTTTAAAGCAACACAACAAAGTATACTAAAAAATCGCTGTTTTAATAAATTTACAAAGTCGTTCTTATATTGGGTAACCTTTAGCTATTATATATTTTAAGCCTGCTTTTTTAAATAGATTTAAACTGTATACATTTCTATATTAAAACTTTTTCAAATTGCTTTTTTTTTTACTAAGTTTACAAATCCTGGGTAACATATATCTTTACAATGTAGGCCTGTTTATTTAAATACATTTTAAATTCTTTCCAATAAAAATCTTCTCTTAAATTTTTGACAGTTTTTTTTAAAACTTTAACTGAAATACTTATTCTTATATTAGAAACTCTTAAAAAACGCAAACTGGTCTTGGCGAATTTTTAGAACTAAATTGCAACTAATTTACAATATCCTTCTTTCTTAGAACTTAAACTTATATGAATAAAAAACTCTAAGTGCTTTGGTTTTATATTACAATTTAAAATTAAAGTTACATTTCGCAAACAAACCATCAAAGCTATATTTGTATTGAACAATGGAATCGATAATGGCTATTGTTTCATTGCATTGTCTTTTCTCTGTGACGTAACAGGTGCAGGAAAACGACAAAGACTAATTGAACTTGCGTTTAAACCTTATTGAAGAATTTAAGATGATTGATGTTTTCGTTTAGAATGTTTATTTGAGTTATTTTTAAGTTTTTTTGATTTCCTTAATTTAAAATAGTTCCAATAGGAAATTAAATTTTAATTGTAAATTAGTTTTAAGTAAACTTTTAAAATTAAGTTTTTTTTTTAATTTTAAAATAACTTAATATATATTTTTTTTCAAGTATATTAATATTCAAAAAAAGTACACTAAAAATGCATTAAATAATTCTTAAAGTGTGTTGACATCAAAACAAAATATCTGAGTATAGTTTACATTGTAAGAAAGTGAAAATACCTTATCATTTATTCATGTGAAGAAATATTTCAATAAAGCCTGAAATCTCAACATTGAGATTTTTATAACAATTTTCAAACGCTAATAAAGATAATAGTAATCCAAAAACGAGGCGATGATAGGTTTTGTATAAAGAAGGGATCATTTTGCGGTTTTATAATGAATTTTAAGTATCAATTTTCTCTATATAAAGCCTGTAATTTAGTCAGTACGATATAGAATTAAATGTTATTTTCTGATTATCCCCAAATATTTTTTCTTTGTCAATTAGGTCACGCATGGCTGCATGTGAATATCAATTTAGTTTGTTTCGATTTTTTGTAATTTTATTTAATTTCACGGTCGGGCGGCTGTGAAATTTAGAATTGTTATATTTCGACGTTACGGTTTAGAAGGTATGAAAATGTTACCTTTTAATCAAAATTTAATTTAAATTTCGATTTGTTTTGTCTATAGGTACACCCTCTGTTTTCAAATTAATGTTGTTATTTTTAAAAACACACAAAATTTCAAACGATATCTTTAAAATAAACAAACCTCTTTAGTCTTAAAAACACATTTAAAATTGTATCAAAACTTGAAAATAACAGCCAGTCCAATTAGCGCAAGAAAAACTTGTCTTATGTTAAGCAAATAGAGCAACGAAAACAAACCGAATTTTCAAAGCAGGAGAAATGAACCTGTATTTGCTAACTGTCGCATTATAACCAGTCTAACGTAGTACAGGTATACCTCGTGTTTTAAGTGATAATCATTATTGTTACAAACACAATGCCTCTTATTTGGTCACTATCACTCTAGTTTGAGACGATATGTTTGTTAAAGATAACACAATTTTAAAAAGTGTAAGAGTAGAATTTTTTTTTCGCTTTTTTTGATAATTATGACATCATATGTACCTGGTTATGTGTTATCAATACGACATATTTCGCGTCTCGTTTTGTATTTGCTAATATCAAGTCATCTAATAAACGGTTTCCCATATTTTATATTACGAGACTTTATTCCAAATAAGATGTCCAGCTGTTTATATTATTTCTACCGGACTTTTCAGCGGAGAATTTAAAACAAATATTTCGCGAGTTTGTTTAATATTTCACGATGAAGATTTGTTTAGAATCAGACCAACGTAAATGTTAAGATTCTGGTTTGAAATTTGAATCCTGGTTTGGTCACGAAATATCGAAATGTCGACATAAAAATAAATTTATTAAAATTAAAGGGGCACGCTATAAAAAATTCAAAAATCAACGATAAATTAGGCAAATGCAATCTATAATAGCCAAAAACTAATATTTAAAATATAAATTAATTTATATAAAGCGTTAGATAACCTAAAAAAACTTGATTTTTTATGCAAAAATTTACAATTTTGTTTATTTTCCTCCCTTATTTAAAAACATTGTTCAACCCCTTAACCCCACCGGGCCGCCGGCTACTTCTTATATCAATCCACACACAACCCACCTAAACTCCAAGCACGTAAATTCATATTTGCCCTACGTGCTAACATAACCTATAACCTAACATACAGCACCTGGTTAACTTATATAAATATTAGGCTTTTGATTTGTAAACTAGTTTAAGATGGATTGTTTTTTTTTCGGACAATTCTTTTATTAGAGTTTGATTGGTCAATGTTGATATTTGTAAGAGATTAAAAAACTTGAATTATATTCTGTTAACACCTTGTTAGATGACGTCATAATAATAATAATTATGAAATTTAAAAAAATCTTATTAAAATAAAATAATATTGAATTTAAATTGGAGTTAAGGCAACTTTTTTGACAATTTTTAAAGTTTTTTTTCATGTTTTTTTTTAGAAGTAATTTAAAGTTTTATAATTAAATAAATTGTATCAAAAATTTAATGAAAACCACTAATTAACTCATGAATAAAGTCGCCACAAAATTGTCGTTAAAACAGAAACAATGTCTCATTAATTAATTTATGGTTTTATTGGATCTTTGTAATAAAAGGCGCCAAAACAAAAAATTTAAACTTCCCGGTGTCACGGGTTTTTAATCAAATTATTTTTCTATTCTTTAAATCATAAAATAACAAACCGTAAAATATATAAAAAAAAAAACGGCAACGATTCTAGAAAATGATAATTACATATCTCAAAAATCGCGAATATTTTCGAAAATAAACACCTGGTGACGTAACAATCAACGTTTATCTAATTAGAATGTTGTTTACTTGTTTTTTCGTGAAGTTAATCTCCTAATGTTTATTTAAGGAAATTCGGATTTATTTAAAATGAACGTTTCACAGATTGGTGATTACACGTAAATGTTATTGTTAGGGATATAAGATTTTACGGATATTTTTCAATTTATTTTCGAAATTCGTTGTTCACTGAAAAATAAACATTTTTTTGGGCGTGTATTTTTAAATAGGTGTTTTATAATTAACTGTTATATAAGATTATATTTGAGTATGCTGAAATATTCACAAAAATGGGTTTGTTTTTATGTTAACATGTTTGGTTTTATATTGCGTTTCTGGTAGTTATTTTTTTCATATAGGCTTTTTTTTTGATAATATATTAAGAAAATTGGTGTTGCTGTTTTTAGAACTTTTTTATTATCGCGTTATTGCTAGCTATTTGATTGTTTCTTAGTTTATTATCAGTAATATTTTAACATTTATAGTTTATATTTAAATGGGTCATAAAGCCATAGGGTATAAGTATAGATAAAAATATTTATATTAATTTAACATTGGAATTCTAAACTTATATAATGACAATATTAAAGCTTAAAACTAAAACCTAAATAACCCTAATTAATAGTTCAATACTGACACCTTGCGCTCAAAAATTTACGCTTTTTATTATTCAATTTATTAAAACTACATTTTAAAATAAATCTTTCCACCGCTAGATGGTAATAAAGAGAGAACTTGTTATTGTTTTGTATTCATTCATGTTTAAAGTTTTGTGGTTTAGAGTTTCCACACAGCGTTTAAATTCAATTCACATAATTATTTTGAACCAAAATATTGAATTTCACGCACTCCGAAACTAAAAACAATAATATTAAAATTAAATGTAATTTGACATTTAAAAAAGCAAAAAGTTATTGTTGTCTGTTTTAATAATTAAAATTAATTTTGTTAAGGCTTTAATAGTTTTATATAAGGTTAGCAAGATTGCATTAAATTTAATTTTTTAACAAAAGTATAAGCATTTGTATATATTATAACGCAATCCAAAAGAGTTTTAGATCACTTGTACTGGGCGGTTCTTGGAAAATCTAAGGACCGTAAAGTACAAGATAGAGAATTAGCTAGGGCCGTAAAGTACTAGAGTTTTTTTGAGAACCGAAAAGTACAAGTGATCCTGAATTTTTACACAATAATCCCCTTTTTTAGTTTTAAATTTTCTATATCCAGGATAAACATTAAATTCGCTTTACATTTTGCTTAAGTGTTGTTTATGTTTATAATACACAACCCCGTGTTTATACTTAACTTAAAGTAGGTGTACTATACATCATATACAAAACAAAAATCACAATTAACCCACCACTATGCTGTAATCAACACTCGCAATTTCCATGTCGTGGTCGCTCGACTGGTATTGTGACGTCATAGTTTACCGACAAACAAGACGAATAGAAGGGCGGGAGGGGTTTTATTTCTTTGATGTTGCAACGGTATTTCGAGTTGATCAAATTACAGAGTTTTGCAGACAGATTTAGGCTAAGCGTGACGTCATTTTAAGGGAGTGACAACAAGTTTTACAGGGGGGGCAAATATTAGTTCGGTAGGTTATGTTGTTAAGTGAAAATGTATACTTAAAATCAGACAAAGCTTAATGTAGTTGCCCTAACACTTGGTTTTACTACATGAGGTCCTGGGTTCAATCTCCACTGCTCTTATGCTTCAACGCCCTTGAGTAAGGTGCTATAAATGGTAAAAAATATTGCTAAGCCAATGCATAAACGGCAGCATAATTATTGTGCAATTATAATCTATATTATATCTCAAACTGTCAAGTCAACTTAAGACTAAGGGTTACTGATGTTACTCTATGTTTAAGTCGTGAGGTCGACCTTCCCACATCCAGGATAAATAAATATATATAAAAAATATACAAAAAAATAGTCGTAAACCTCTTCCGAAATTTGAACCCAACCTAATTTTTTTCACAACTTTACAGCTTTATAATACCGAGCCACCATACTATTACTTTGAATCATAAACCTTTGATTAACCTTTATGTTGTAACAATGGAAGTTACGTCATAATTCAATACACACCACGTGGGTGGGAGTTTATTAAAAGAAAATTGTTGATTAAATTATGTTGACACATTTATTTAATACACGAATTTTTGTTTTTTTAGGAGTTCATTTTTAGGTTTATTGTAGTTTGATTTTTTTTAAATGTTAGATACTTGTAAGTTGTAAAAAAAAGTTGTAAAAAATTTAATGTAAAGTTGTAAAAATTGCTTAAATTATAGCCTTTTACTTTAAATTTTTATGGTTATTTGGTGAAAATTAGGTTTTTGGGGCATTTTGTAGTTTTCTTTAATTTTTTTTTTAATTTTTAAGTATGGTCTAAATGCTTTAATTAAAATTCATTTTTTTAACGTAACTTCTGACATTTTTTATTTTATTTTATATCCTAAAACCCTTAAAATTTTAGCCTTAAGTTTAGATTTTTTTAATCGCCCTCTTTAAAAAGTTGGAAGAAAATCCGAATTTGATTGACAGCTAATCGGATTCAAAATTTTATCCCGTGACCAAAAAGTTAACGCAAAATACCAGACCTAAAACTAAACCCAAATTAACCCAAAATAATCTTACCTCAAATTTAAACAAAAACAATTAAAAATTTAACTTAAAATTACCGAAAAATTTCGTTCCTATTTTGTTAAAAAAAATCGCAAACTTCAAACGATTTAAATTAACAATTATATTAGTTTTTTTGTTTCTAATATCAAACGAATCTTGTTTTTTCACATACGATTACACAATAACACTTCATTGTCGCATTGTTAATTGCCCATTGTTTCATTGTAATTGGTCATTGTTTCATTGTTGGCTAAATAGTTGAAAGTTAGAACCTAAACAAAACCGACAATAAAACAAATTAGGCAAAGAATTCAAAACAAATCAAAGATGGGAAAATATTTTTTACGATTTATTTATTTACGTGATATTATTCGTCATAAAAATTTGTGACGTCATCTTTATGGTTATTAACCTTAGCAAACAAACAAATTTTACGATTTTTAGATTTTTAATTTCATAAAAAATTTAAGAAAAATTTTAATAAAATAACTAACCAAAATATTTATATTTTAAATATTAAAACAAATTATTTTTCCACATTTTAACACAATATTGTAATTAATTGATCACAAATGCTACATTTTTTGTTCTAAATATACAGTTGGGCCTTTACTTAAAAAGTGTATAGGAATCGTTGGTTCTTTGTTTTTAGCCAGCTAAGCCATTTTAAAAACGCCTTTGTTGGTTTTCATTTATCGGTATTCTAAGCCCTCAATTAATTCAGTTTAATATAAAACATCCGACAACGATCCAATACAGCTTAAAAGTTTTTGAAAGCGCAACTTTATCTGTTTCCAAAACACGACGACAAAAGAATTGGATTAAGTTACAAAAAGGCTGAACCGCCCCGCCTAAAACAGTTTAAAATACAAAAAGCGATAGCTTTTATACAATAGCTCCTAGCTTACTGAAAACAGTATTATACTAACACCTTAGTTTAGTCTATAGTGTATTTTAGTTCAGTGTATATTGAGTTAGGATAGCAATTGGTAGGGTATGTGATTTTTGTATTTTTTGAAAGAAAAATTTTTTTTAGATAAAAAATATATTTTTTTAGTTTTTAATTATGTTTATTAAATTTTAATAGTTGAGTTGACGCATTAACAATTTAAACTTTAAATTCTATTCTTTATGTATAAAAGATTGTGATAAAAATGTTATTTTGACAACGCCAATTTATACAAAAACAAACTTAATAAAAATCAGTTTTTAATTGGATTAAAATAACAATATTTTAGCTCAAGGGCAAGGATGTAGAATTGTATCTACTTGAATTAATTAGGCGATGTTTGTAATTAGTTTTAATTGGAGGCTAATTGTCGAGTTCCCAAGTTTGGGAAATTACGGATAACATTAAATAATATTAACATAAGTTATAACATTGTAACATTTTTAAAATCTTTTATATGGTAACATAAATGTAATTATTTTTTAAATATTTTAAAGTTAGAAATAAATTTAAATGTTTTAAATTGTATAATTAATTATAGTATACATACTTTAAAACTTATTTTACTATTGTTTTTATGTTTTTTTAAATTCAAAAAATAACGTTATACTATTTTAAACTATAAAGATATTTGATTACTTTTAATTTTATTTTATTAATTTTATTTTATTAATTTTTTTTATTTAAAGAAATGGCGTTGTATAATAATAAGAAGGTGTAACTTATATATATATGTTATACTATTTTTTATGTTTAATATTGTTTTAAATTGACGAATAAGTATTTTGTAAAAAAAATCTCAAAAAATAAAATTCGGTTAATTTTAACTCATGGCCACCTAGTCAGAAACGAAAACTAATTTTCGTATCAATATTTCATTCCCATGTAACTGATAGGGTTTTAACTTATTATGACGTCATATTTAGGTTTAAATCTTGTTTTAGGCTATTTTTATACCATCGTAAACTGTTAGACTGTAGTTTTTTATAATAACAAAAACCTATTTTTCTTAACAGTTTAACTTAATAGCAAATATAAAATTTATTTTAGATAAGGGCAATAATTTTAACAATGTTACAATTTAAAAACTGCTAATTTTTACGTCAATATTTTAAATTCAAATTTTAAAAAGTTTATACCATTTTTGCACACGAATAAAAATTGCATTAGATATTTAAACAATTATTTACAATGACCCCAAAATAACCCACATTTTCAAATAGCTTATTTGGTTAAGCTGTAAAAATGATTAAAAAATCTGACTAAACTAACTTTTGAACAACCCCCGACTAATTAATTTATCCCAAAACATAAATTTGAATCACAACCCCGCTTATGACGTAACAAGGGTAAACTGTGTGTCATGAATAGAGAGGGAGGTTATTAAACAAACATGTGTTATTGTTAGGCAGATGATTGAAATATTTTAAGGTTTTTCTCCCTACTCTATACGCTAAACGATGTGTACGTAATTGTCTGACCATTATTCTACTAATGTTAAACTTTCTATTATTTAAAAATTCTAGTAGCAAAAGCAGAAGTTAAAAAACTTATATAATTAAAATTTTTTGTAAAAGTTTATATATATTTATTATAAGTATTTAAAGTATTTAGCGTATATATAAATTTAGTTAAGTTATGTTTTTTTGTTTATATACATAGTAAGTAAATCATAGTAATTTTGCTGGTTCATTTTAGTTCAGTTTTTTATATTTATGAAAAATAATCTTTATATTTGTTACTCATACAGTTTTTATGATAAAATCTTTAAAGAAATATGTCGTATTTTTTAGATGTTTAAAAATATATAGATATATATAATTTACAAAATTATAAAATGTACAAACTCTAAAATGTTGTGTTATATACAGATTATAAAATGGTTTAAATGACAAAACAATTAAAAAAAATGGTAAAAATAATAAGCTGTAACTAAAAATAGAAAGAGAGTCGAAAAACAATACAATTTTACCAATAATTGTAGGCACATAACCACTAACAGCATGTTTATAGATAATTACATGCTTATATGCAAGAGCGAACTAGGCATTATATTAAGTAAAACAATCTGTTTAATTCGCTGTTGAAGCGTGTAAGAGCGCCTAGCACAGCATATCGAATCGATTTAGGCTCAATTTTATATCGTCGTGAATCATATGCGAGGTTGGGACGATAGTTTTAGTCTCTTTTCGTTGAGGAAACCGTTTTATATTGTTTGCATTTGAGCACAAAGTTTTCAAGGACTTTGAAAGTTTATTTTGTTGAGTAGTTAGAGTTATATTAGTACTGGTGGTAGCCTATAGTATATAGTTATTATAAATCAATTATTGAGTAGCTTTAGCTAAAGTTTTAGGTATCTAATAAAAGCTTTTTGTACCAAAACCATTATTAATTGCACTATAACGTCTGGCTGTAAGTTTTTTTTCTAAAAATGTACATAATTTGAATGTTTTAATATATTACAATAATATTGCCCGATAATTAGGTATTGATTAATACAGTTTTAGTATCTTCTTTATTGGGTTATTTTTGTACTTTAACAAATATTGATTGCTTTTAAAAGTCTGTAAAATAATTTCAATTGTCTAAAAAGTGAAAAAAAAAAAATTTTAATGTTTTTAAATATAATATAATATTGTTTTACTATTAGTTAAGAATAATTATAGTTTTAGTTTTGATTAAAGGCTTTTTTGTCTTTAAACGATTGGTAATTGCACTTGAAAATCTGTAGAATAAGTTATTTCTAAAAATGTGCAAAAATTAAATATTTTTTATTTTAAAAATTTTAAACTTTTTTTAACTTTTGTATATAGGCAGGTAGCTAAACCATTCTTCTGGTTCTTGGGCAGGTATAGCTTTATTATTTTTAGAATAATGTTTGTGGTTTTTAACGCTACAACCAGCAGTTTATTTAACGCTAGTTTAAGTTAGGTTTAGTAAGAATAATTATAATAATATTTATATTTAAATGTGTATTGTTAAAACGCAAATTTCATTGTTCCATTGTCTGATTGTCGTTCGTTTGTTATAAATAACAATGCTTAATTTTTATATTAACACAATGTTAACAATAATACCTAAAATTTTGATAAAACAATTATATAAATAGAATTTTTAGCAAATTTTAATATTATAGAGTATATATAAGATAGATTAAGAGTTCTTTTTTGTCTAACTAAGAACTGGAAAAGTTAAATTTTACGGCAAATTAAGTTACAACCGATTTTTTTCTCTAATACTTACGACCAAAATTTTTTGCGACAAATTTTAACATCCTGTTTATAAAGTTTAAATATTTGAACCATAACAAAACAGGATCATAAAAATGTCGCCCGCTTTATTAAATGACATAACCACACCCTATAACATACAACACATTATATAAACAACAACTACTGTTACATAGGAATACATTTTAAAGATTTTAAACATTTTTTGATCGAAAATTTAAGACGACATTTTTTTGCTTATAGTAAATCGAGCATATCCTTATTCTATATGGATTGTCTTGATTAAAATAACATTAAATCTTATTGCTCTAAGCTTCTTAAAAAAGCAATAGCGAGCACTCAATAGGTTCCTGACAGGCTTTATTCTTAAATTGACAATAGAAATCTATTAGAAAACGTTCAAAGCCTCACATGGAGCGCTTGCCGTTGACTTAGAGCGAATATTTAGCCTCCCTTATAAATTTCTGTTTAGTTTGGTTTGTCGAATATTATTACAGCAAGGTTAGGGTATTTTAGAATGCTTTAAAACAGGCCTTATACATTATTAAGATTTTTTACGTAGCTATTATGTTAAAAATAACATAAATTATTATTATATATTTAAATAGAAACAGACTAACAACGCTTAGTATAAGACTAAGTAGGTTACTAAATATGTGCTATATTGCCTTATAACAGAAAATTAAATTATAAACACTGTTATGAGATATAATGTACAGACAATACATTATTGAATCATAAAACTAGATATAAATATATATTAGTCATATACTAGTAATAACCTTGGTAAAAATCCTTGATAAACAACATAACTCAATAAAAATATTGTAACTGTGTCCATAATTTGACTTAGAATGGTTGATTTGATACAAGGAATAACACCAGTCAGTAGCCAGGGCCACTCATACTTGACTATAACCTTGAGGGCTCTATCAACATTTCAACTGGTTTTAAAGTGCTGTAAATAGTTCATTAGATGTCTAGATATAAGACATCTCTTTTCGTGTTTTGTACTTGTGTTTTTCTAGTTGGAAGTTGTTGAAAAAGTCTGGCGCGAATAATTAAGAAAGGTTAAAAAAAATTAAAAAATTTTGAAGGTAGTTTAATGTTGTAATTAATAAAGTATAAAGCTGTTAATATGTTGTTTTAAATTTTTAACTTTTAAATTAAATTAGTTTGGATAACTTAGCGTTTTAAAATACAGTCAAAATTTGTTAAATTGCATTTTTTAGAAGAATTAACATTGTAGCGTAGACATTTTTTACCAATAAAAATACAGTACTGAAACTGAAAGCCAAGTTAACTTATTTTAGTTAAGTTCAGAGCGTGTAATGTTATATGGCGTCATATATTATCGTTTAAGGAATCGGTTTCGCCAAAAACAACCAACCTGATTACGTCAATTCAACGCTAAACGGTTGACTTGAACTTAGTAGATTGATTGCTAAATTTCGGGCCTTTTCATCTTTGTGATTTCAACATCAGAGTTTTATTAATAACAATTCATATTCGAAACTATATTAATTTTGTATAGCATATCTAAAAGGCAATTTTATATTGTTAATTAGTTTAGCATTTTAAGCTAATTGAAAACTAAATAAAAACTAATTTGTACAGATTTTTTTTAAATAGAAGTTTAATGGGTTAGTCTAATTTTTATTAACTTAATTTTGGGTTGGACTTATTTACATTAAAATGTTTTTTGTTAGTAAAGCTATATTAGATTTTTATTTTAAAGAAATGGCTTTAAATAATTTTTTAAAACTCGACTTAATTTATTCATATTTTCAATTATTTTCAAAGTTTATTAGTTTTGCCTTTACAAATGAACAAATTGTTTACATACTTGACAGAATATTTACAATAACACAGAACCAATCATAATATAGTAAACCAGCGTTGTTTAAATAAAACAAGGCACGCTAGAGAGTTGTATAAAGTTATGTTATTGTTATCAAGTTTAGAATGTAACTTTTCTTTAGTGTTTGTTGATTTCAACTCTTGAAAAATTATGTTTTTTGTTTTTGTTTATAATTAAGTGATGTAGAAATCTAGACATATAGTTTTTGTATGAATAAAAGTAAGTCAGTTTTTGTACTTAGTTTATATGAGTAGTCGTATTATACATTATTAGTAAGGTAACATGGTAATTAATTATCTATATGAAACTTATGCTTACTATTGAATTGATATTAATTAAATAGCCTTTAGTTACATAGTATGCTTAGTAGTCTAATAGACAATATGTGACCAGTTATGTAATGTTCTAATTAGACATACATACAATTGATTTATATATTAATTAAATAGTTATAGATCCTTATTAAATGTGGACAATTATTTTATAGATTTTATATTTGCAAAGCCATAAAGAAATTGATTTAAAAGTAGTGTCACCAAAAGTAGGTTATATTTGTTAACAAGTGATTTATATTTGTCCTAGTTTCACTTATACTTCATTTACTTAAACGTCGTAAAGTAAAATAGGCAGCAAATAGATTGTAAATCAAGCTATTAATTGATTGTTTTTGATTCGTTCTGGTAAAGTTAAATTACTAGTTTTAACAATGTAAATTCTCTTAAACTTGATTGACCGAATTTTATTCCTAGTTAAAGTTAAGTTAAAAGTTCAAGTAGTATTACAAGACCTTATGTTAACTTCTGTCATTTGATTCAAAAATCGTGGGATTTCAAGATAATTTTGTAGATTTTTATAAAACCCTATTATTAAAAGTAAAAAATGCGATTTACAAATTCAAACTTTAATATTTCTTTACCGTTTTGGATATATTTTTAAAGATTTTTATAAAGTCTTATTAACGAATATACAAAATGCGTTTTTAAATTCAAATTTTATTTTTTTATCGTTTTTGATTGCATTTATAATATCACAAACTATTACGGCATATATACAGTATTTTAAAGCAGCATTACTATATTAAAAACACGTGTTTACTAAATTATTATGCTTAGTTTTAATCTGCTTTATAACAGTACGGAAATATTAGAAATAATTATTGACAACTTTCGTCGTTTTTCCTAATTTCAAACATCCAATTAAATTTACACAGATGCTACATTTTTAATTTAATTTTCGCGCGCGAGTAATTAATACGGAAACTGCGTCCTGCTAATCTTTACTATGACGTCACAAACGGTTTGCACGTGCATGAACCACGTGACCGCATTCATCGAAAAAAAGTCGCGGATAATTTAAATTGAACAAAAAAATTATTTTTTAATCTTAAAATTTGATACGAAACGTATAACCTATAAATTGCCCTAACCAGTTCCTATATATAATCTTATTATTAACTTTATGGGATTAAATACACTATAATTAATATCGACATGTAGTAAATCTGGTTAATTAGCAGGGGATAGGAAGAAGGGAATTAACCTTAATGTTTAGAGTTCAATGAAATGAAAATGTTAAATATTTTGCAACATTTGGTAAAACAGATTTTTTTATAAATTTTAATTTATTTTTATCGTAATAAGAACGGAAAAAAAATCAAACATTAGAAATGGTAAAAAAATTTAAAAACTTTGCCTATATAATCAGTTGCTTATGTTTATAAGGCATTTAGCAACTTCGTTTTTTTGTTGCTTATAATTATATACAGCTAAGATATCAACATTTTCTTATATAAAAAAAAATAATATATACTTTGCGTTATTATATCAAACAGGTTTATAATTCAATTTACCAATACTTTAAACAAAGTATTTTTTATCGTTTTACCACAATAGTGTTTTATATAAATATCATAACGCACTTTAAAAAAAATAAAAGTTTAAAAAATCGCATTACACTTAATCCTCGGATCAATATAAAATGATTGAATTACATCTTTTAGCAATATTTTTGACTAGAAAGTGAAGTTGAACTTATCTTTAATAGATTACGGATGATTTCACATTTTAATCGAGCCTTAGAGTGTCAAATATCGGTCAATTAGTTCACATAAACGTCCTATTAAGATATCGAGTTCGTGTTTACAAATTCATTTACGAATACATGGGGATTAAGCAGAGTCTGGTAAATTACAAATTTGGAAATTATTTTGTTATGGTTTGGTCAAAATGTTTTGACTGATGCATAAAAATATTTGATTTTTTTAGCCTCTAAAA
Organism: Corella eumyota; assembly: GCF_963082875.1. Classification (NCBI taxonomy): domain Eukaryota; kingdom Metazoa; phylum Chordata; class Ascidiacea; order Phlebobranchia; family Corellidae; genus Corella; species Corella eumyota. The sequence continues at coordinate 1,958,574 of NC_137490.1, forward strand.
TTAGTCAAAGTTTTTGGAAAAATATTTTTCTATATGATGTCATAATTTTTTTTTTTTTTTTTAATAAGTAACAAAAAAAAACTTAGTATATGTTAGCATTAAAGTTGCCTTATGTTTATACAAATTTTAAGACTAATTTGTTTTTATAATTACCCTCAAATGTAAACCCTAATATCCGACAAATTTGTCAAAAATTTCGCGTTAATTTTAACTACATTTTTCCGCTGTTAAATCCACGATTTCTTTTCTGCTTAAAAGATTAAAAAAATCCAAATATGAAGTTTATAATTACTGGTTTCAACTCCCAATCTTAAACTCCACGTTGGAGTTATTGTAAGTGGATTATGACGTAACAATAACCCCCGCAGTTCTTGTAGTTGATATGTAATGTTGGACCGGTATATCTTTGTTTGAAATCAACAAAATGCAGTCAAAATAGTTATGCAAAATTTGTGCATATTTTCTTTTATATAAACTGTTAAGAGACTCGTGTAACTAGTGTTATAGCTTAGTCTTTAGTGTGTTTAAATTTATAACAAAACTAAAATAAAAAAAAACACATTTTATTATGTAGTAGAAATTTAAAATATTTTCAAAGATATAATTTCAATTTTCGGATGGTTTTAAGTTTTTTTTCTTTGATTAATTGTTTGAATAAGGTTTTAGAAAGTCTGATTGAAACTGGCAGACTTTTAATTCAAGGGAATTTAAAGCAAACATTGCGTCCACTTTTTATTAGCCTGCAAATAGGGCAACCTTGAACTAGAAAGTAGTAGGCCGACTTTTTCGCGCGTCTGTAATTAGATTTAGCGACTTTGTAGTACTTGTGTTCGCTTAAATATCCTGGTTTTACTGTTTTGGAAGTCAATTGTAACTTGGTTCACTCCAGTAAAGGTCCTGAAACTAGATATATTTTTGTGTCAGAAATTATAAATATTTAAAAAGATAAATTTTCATTTATTTTTTAAGTTTAGAAAAGTTTTAATTTTAGATAAGTTGATTTTTTTTAATCAAGTTTTCCTTATTAGCCTAAACAGTTAATTTCTTTAAATTCGCATTTGATAAATAATTTATTCGCAATCGAAATTGTAGGAGTAAAAATAGTTTTTAAAAGAATTTATTTAGATAAAATATCGTGTTTGTACAATTGTTGAATTGAAATGTAGAACTAACAGGTTTTTATATTAAAAAAAATAAATATTTGCAAATATTTTAAAATATTTTTTTGCAAGTTGAATTTTAATTAATTTTGCCAAAATTTTAAACTTGCAAAAAATTCCAAATTTCTTGTAAAGAAAGGCGAGATAGGATAACAGTTGAACAAATACAAGTTATATAGATCAGTAGAACAAAAACCTTTTATTCGAATCTAAGAAAAAAAGGGAAATCTCTTTTATTTACAGTTCGTCCTGCAGATGGTATACTAGCTAAGATTTCAATTAGATTTTCAGTCTTAGAAAAGGCATGTGACTGAAATTATTCAAAATAGTTTTAAGTCTAAGCTGAAGTTATTAGAATTGCTTTAAAATATGGCAAAAACTGTTAAGATTTTAGGTTAATATATGTTTAGATTTTCATTATTGTATTTAATAAATATTCAAAATTAGGTTTAAATATTTACAAATATTTTGTTAAATCTAGTTGTTTAGATTTTACGAACTTGTTTTCGTTTTAAGCTTTTGATACGGTTTAAATTTTTGCTTTGGTATTTCGATGACGTCATTTAAGTTTTCGTTCCGTCGAAAATTTAAGCGTAAAAAATTTCACGCAAATTTCATCCGTGTTAGTCTATCTGAGATTACTAATAATATTACTAACCTTCGTTACGGTTAAAGTGACTTAAAACTTCATGCAAATGGTGACGGTGTTAGTCAACCCAGATAATAGGTATATAAAAGTATAGGTATATAGAAGTCGGTTTTACTTTATTTAAGAAAATGCATTTAGATATAGGTTTAGTGCAGTTCAAAAATCTATAAAAAACGGTATGAAATTGTTAAAAAAAATCGTGTTAAAAAAGACAAATATTGCAAAATTTTTGGGTTGTTTTTATATTTTATTAACGCTTAGTATTTTATTAATGCTTATATTTTTATGTCATTTGTCTTAAATTAAAATAAGTACTTCAATAAAATAGATATATTTATTTAAAACCATTTAAAGTTACAATTAAACTAATGCTAATAATTAAAATGGCCAACAACAAAATTAAAATTAATTAATTCTGTATTTTAGAAAATTAAACTCTAATAAAGTGTTTATAAAAAGCTAATTTGTAAACTTGGTTACCTAATTATTACCTAATTACCATTTTTAGTTTAATTCTATCTTAAACCAGACATTTTTCTCACATTATTTAAACTAGTTTATTAGGTGCGATAGTTAGCAGTTAATGAATTATGTTATCACCGTTATTGTTATTTGTAGCTTAAACAAATTGGCAAATGCGGAAAAAATATCGAATCTTAGTTTAAATAATATATATACGAGTAAGAATATTAAAAAGGGCAGTTATACTTAAAATTTAGTGTAAGCTATAATAAAAAATAGCAAATTGCAATTTAAAATGGTTATCTATTTTTTAATCAAATATTCTTTTTAATTTTACAGATTGTATTGAAAACAAAAAAGATCAAATCCATAAATCTGAATTAAATATTAAACCTAATTTCGTCTCCATTGTCAAAGAACAATATGAATTTCCGTTCTGCTGCTGTGATTTTACTTCTCATCATAATCAATATTATGACGTCACAAGGCTGCCCGCAAGATTGTCGATGCGACAAAAGAAGAAAGACAGTGTACTGCAACGAACGAAGTTTAACTGCGGTTCCATACGGAATACCTCTTGATACAATAACTCTTTTACTACAAGGGAATAAGATTATAAACGGTCCCACTCTTGAGCCTTATTTATCGCAGTTAGAACACCTTCAAAAATTAGATCTTCACGATAATTTGATTACGTCATTTCCTACAAAGTTGCCGTCAAGTTTGAGATATCTTTCTCTGACTTCAAACAAGATTAAATACGTTGGAAAAACTTCTCTAAATAACTTGGATAATTTGGTTGAGCTACATCTCGATTCTAACAACTTGACTGATAAGGGGCTAAACTTGAAGACGTTTTCTGGAGCTGGTAATTTAGAAGAGTTGGTTCTTTCGTCGAATGATCTAGAATATATCCCAGAAGGACTTCCAGAAAGTCTTAAAAGTTTAAGAATCGATTATAACTCGATTGCAGTTGTGTCAGAAAATGTGCTCAAGAATTTAAACAACTTAATTATATTGGATCTTAGTTACAACAATATTACAAACTCTCGTATTCAAACCAACTCATTTACTCAATTAAACAGTCTACGAACCCTGGATTTAAGCAACAACAACCTTAAAAATATCCCATCCCAGCTTCCAATGAATATATCTGATCTTCTTTTATCAAACAACCAGATCCAGTACATCTTCTCTACTTCCCAAGAGCAAGGCGACCTTCAGAACTTCCCAAAACTCAAGAAATTGGATTTATCTTCAAACCAACTACGTAGCGTTGAGAAAAACGCGTTCAGTGACCTGCCTACGTCACTCTCTGTAGAACTTCACGACAACCCATGGAACTGCGACTGCAATTTAGTTTATTTGAAGCAATGGTTGACATACACAACATCAATTCTCACTACAAGTGAAGGAAAAATACAGTGTGCAACACCTCACGTTTTCAACGGTGTTACCTTGTCAAGTATGGACGTGGAGTCGTTAAAATGCTCGCACAAAGTTTACCAGGTTAACATCGACAAAATTGGGTCTAACGGTTTGTCAGTGACGTATAACCCAACCCAGGGTGCCGAACCCCCCTACGTTAGTTTCTCATTAATGTACGGTGCTATGTTGTGTGATGATTGTACTCTCAGCGACAACGACAACACTTACAACGATCTCACCCCTACCGCCACCTTATGGATGGAAAATTACACAACTTTACAAATCTTGCCCGGTGTTAAAACCGACGTCGTCGACCTCAAACCTCTGACGCGATACATGGTTTGTATTGTGACGTCATACCAGCACCCCGATCAGATCGGGATCAAACAATGTCAAGACGTGAGAACAATTGACCACGTGACAACGACCCAAGCGCCGATGTTTATTGAGGATAAAATAAGTTTGCCGGTTTGGGTTTTTATCCTCATTGGATGCCTGGTTCTGCTTGTTATTCTCGCCACTGTTGCCGCTGTTGTCTACATGAGGAAGACCCGGGTCCACAAACGACGTCGCTACGAAGCCACTGGGGGTCAACACATCCCCCAGCGGTTTTTACCCCCTTTTTTAACCCCCAATGAGGTCACTGTCACACGACAATTGACTCCGAACAATTTCTACGAACGCAAGGGGGTTCCCCTGGTTAGCGCCAATCAGGAGTTCGACGTCACTCTGGTTCCGCGTCAGGACGTTCCGCTCCACTGCGACAGTTGCTACGGCGACAGCCACGACGAGACAGTGTCTACTATGACGTCACATACAAGTAACAATCGAAATATTTCGGACGATAGACATCCGTACGCGGTAATATCGGGTGACGAACGACTTTCGGGCGATTACGATAAACTTCACGATTCCGGGTTGTTAGTTTAATTTAAACCAAGTTTTAAAGCTCAATTTCATATAACAAGCTATTAATGTTATTACGCCAAGTGTGTTACTGTAAAGGCAACGTTGTATTGCTTTATGAACAGATTGAAAGGGGTTGAAATATTTGTTTTTTTACTCTGATCGATTAGCTTACAAACTTTTATTTATTATTTGGCTCTACTTTAAAATAAGCAAAGTTGTTTTGTTTTTTAAAATGTGGCAAAGCAAAACATTTTGCGATGCTTTAGTACGGTTTCATTTTAGTTATTCTCCCTTTTTCACATATTGATTAATACCCAAATTTGCTATGCTGAAAAAGCTTAAATCTATGTAATTCATAACATAACTTAACAGCTTTTGGCGATAGAAATATTTAAATAAACACTGATTATTAATATGGGTGCTGTTTTATTATAAGTTCAAACCAATGTTCATATTGGTAAAAACTTTTGTTTTTGTTTTTTTTTCGCATACATTTTTGTTTTCTATTTCTATATTGTAACTGGCTGGCCCAGGGTTATACTTAAATAAACGCTACCTAAAATATATTCGAATTTTGTTATCTTCAAAAGTCAAGATTTTAAACTTTAGTTGAACGGGTATATTGAAAGATGTTGAAGATTTTTTATTAATTTAAAGTCCAAGATATTCTTTTTTAACTCATTTCGAAATCAAATAACTTTTCTTGGGCAGAATTTTCTAAAACAAAAAATCAAAATTTAATTTTGTACTTAACAGATAAAAAAGTTTCAAAATTGTTTAAAATATGGTTGGTAGCTATTCATTTATTACAAATGATAATATATATAGGCACCAAACCGACCAATAATACAACATACTTATATTGTCCATTCATACATACTAAAATTCATAATATTTTATATAATATTTAATCTTTAAAATCTGATTATAACCTAACTATTTGTACCATGCATTTGTATTTGCCACGAGTCCTTGGGTTTTTTGACTTCAATTTCAGGTTTAATCGAATTCTTGAGTCTCTGCAAAAAGTAAAGTAAAAAAACATTATTTTATTTCATGGAACACCCATTACAACATTCAAGATGTTACCATGAATAAAAAAACAAATCGTATCAAAGTTTCAATCGTTTATATAAAAATCACCAAAAACTTTTTAAAACATAGAGTACACATATTTAAAGAATTTTTTTGGGGGGCTTATTAGAAGTTCGTAACGTTTGAATCGTCTTACTTAGGGGCGTTACAGTATAAAAGCAGAAAAAATCAAACCCAGGTCCTTACGTAGTAAACCCAAATATTCTATGCACTACACCACGCTGTCTACCAATATATATATTTAGCTATTCAATCAAAATTAAACCCAATTTAAACAAACTTTACCTCAAGAAAAGTTCCTTCAGAGATAACAAATAATTTATAGAAAGCATAGCCAGGAATCCAGGCCATAGAACTCATAGCTAACATCCAGCATAAAACTATTGCCCAGTTTGGGTAAACGTAGACTTTGTTGTATGTTAAGGGTTTGTAGTAATATAAGCTCACGAAAAATAAAACCTGTGAGGAATAAAATTTTATAATAAAGTTTATACAAAAATGATAAATCAACTAATTACATAAAGTCATTTTATTATAATTTTTATATAGTTACATAAACCTTAGTGCTAATAGTATTGTCAATTTAATTTTCGTTTTTGGACTAAAGTAATGACTATTAACATTCTTTACATAAAAAAATAAAGCATGTCAAAAGTAAGAATTAAACCAAGAACCTTAAGCACTGCGTTACGGAGCCATACAAAACCATGTTTTATTTAAAAAAAAACTAAGGTAGTGGTAGATAAAACACTTAGAAGACAAGGGTCGTCCACTTCCGAGCGATTATTGTCCCTAACATTTTTGCACTTAGAAGCTTTAAATCGTTAACAAATTAGGGGTGAAAAAAACTTAATAACTTTAAAACTTAATAAAAACTTACAATGGAAGATAGAGGTGTTAGGACGACCCAACACCATTTAAACCACTTGCTTCTAGGCCGAAATCCGATCATGTCGCACACGGCGTTCCAAAATCTTTTAATCCCGTACAACCAAGCTATAGCAACACATTCACAAAAACTTATAAACAGTAAACTCCACCCTGCTGCTCCGTAGTTATCAAACATGTTTAACACGTATACACCGCCCTGCGTGTATAGAAAATACGTTATAACATATACCTATATTAAGGCGGTAAAGGGAGTAAATTTTTTTTTCTGTCCTGTACTGTTTTTTGGTATATCTATTTATCTTTAATGTGGAAAGGCTGACTTTTTGTCTTAACATTGGGTAACATTCTTTACCCTGGAGCCAGCCTAAAGTTGCCTTTGGCAGTTTGAGATATTTTAGGTTGTAATTGCCTGATAATAAAGCTTCTGATTAAGAGCTGGCTTAGCAGGAGTTCATACCATTTATAGCGCCTTACTCGCGCTACAGCATAAGATCACTGGGGATCGAACCCAGGACCTCATGTAGTAATGATATATGTTTCGCCACTACACCAAACTGCTTAAAATTTAAAAAAGGGTACTTACAGACAGCATAAAACATAACAGTAATAAAAGGGAACATTTAAAGACAGTCAGACCTATATCGAATTATAGTTGCAAATAAATTATAGTTGTAGTTGCAAACTTACATTTGTTATCATTAAAACTCCAATAAGGAATTGAGTAAAACTGAGAAAAGCCAAAAATATTTCTCTTCGCCAAGGTTGTTTGAACCAGCTTGGATTCAAATCTACAAATGCTGACATCAGCGTTTCTTGACCAACAAACTAAAAAATTAAGTTTTAAAGTTAATTATACGTTTAAGGCCTATAAGTGTGACAGCCAAAGTATATTTAAAGTATAAAAAAACCTTTTTTAGGTTTAAAAAAATAGCAACTACGGACTTTTAGAAATTTACTTTAAAAACAAAAAATAATGTTAAACAACCATTTCTTATGTAACGTTTATTTGCCTGATAGTCTTTTGTATGAAAGCCGTTTTAATCTTATAGTATTTCATTGCAAAAAGGTTCACAAACAACCGTTCACAATCTTGTACCACAATACAACATATATTACACTGCAAGACGTTTAACTAATAAATCACGTGATACAACCCACGTGATGGAGATACGGTGTAAACACGTGACATGAGGTGTAAACGTGACTAGGAACAGATATCACTTAGCGTAAACAAGAAAATGACGGATTCGTTACACTTAAAAATCTAACATTTTTTGCCATAATTCAATTTATTTATTTACTTCACTATCGAGGCCCAGTAGAAACAACATTAAGAAAAAGAGACATCCCCAAAACTGTGGAAAAGGCATCAACATCAAAGCTTTCGGGTAGGCAATAAACGCAAGACCGGGACCAGACTCAGCAACTTCAGATATTGGGACGTTCTGTAAAAAAAATCAGTATAGTTAAAATATTTTTACAATCAGTTAAAGTACTTAAAAAAACTTTACTTTAGCAACCTGCTTAGTGTATTTCTTGGTTTTTATATGAGTAGTTATTGTGTATTTAAAGCTCTATAGTTAATCTGCTATAGTGCAAAGTTGTAAATAATAATTAATAGAATAGATTGAGTCCGGTACCACGTTACGGCTCTTTCTAATCTCGCTAAAATCAGCTGTCTTTTCACAAAGGGGCTTGTTCCAAAGACAAAGCATTGGATAGTGACAACAAAATAACTCTCTTCCTTGTATTGTGACGTCATGTCTGTATTTAGAACACCCCACGTGTTACGACTAGATCAAAATCAGCTTGAATAAAGAATGTAACAGCACTCGTAACGCAAAAAGTTCACAAAATAGTTACAACTTGAATTTCTACTTGTACCTGTTCTTTTGCCATGAAACCAAGAACGGAGAAAATCGCGAATCCAGAAAAAAAACTAACTCCGCTGTTAAGCAATGCTAGGCAGATACAATCTCTAAATATAGAAAAGTTAAAGCCATTTTAAAGAAAAGCTGGTACAGAGGTATGTAGTAGTCATTTTGTACAAGTAGCCTATGTTATAGTTTATGGATAAGATAGAGTATACTATGATTTTTTAAAGAGTTAAGAAAAATAAAAACCTTAAAGTTAACGCAAATTAAAAAAAATTTAATTCAAATCTGTTTTAATTAGCTTAAAAAGTTGCTCTATGAAAATATTGTTTGAACAAAATACAGCAAATAGATTATACCTGTAACTGTTGTAACGATAATTGTTGTAGCTTCCCATGGTAATAATCATTCCCTTACACAAAGCATAAGAGAAAAATACTTGGGTAGCTGCATCTAACCAGACCTGTTTAATATAAAAATATTCGTTTGAATATTTTTCTTTATTATTTTAACAAAATTGGATTTTTTTTTTATTAAAAGGTGTGCTGTTAAGACATGTTATGAGCTATTTGCAAAGTCAGGCTCAAGGGCAAATAATGTGGCATTGGTGCGGCTCGAACCCGAAACCTTTAGGCCCGTAGCCAGCGCCTGATCGTTATACATTATACTATCAGACAAAATAAACAATTTTGAATTAGTGTTATTTTTTCCACATAACTTTAAAGTGAAAGGTTTTATATTTTTTGTTGGGTAGGGATGTGATATTGTGACGTGTTTAAGTTATCCGGAAACGCCGGGCTCAAGGGCGAATAGTGTGGCAATGGTGCGGCTCGAACCCGAAACCTTTCGGCTCGTAGTTCGCCGCCATGACCGCTTAACCTAACTACGGGACTAGTGTTATTTTCTTGTTTGTAAAAAAGTTTTGATTAAATAAAAATATTACAAATTTACCTGTACGTCTTGAAGCCGCGATAAATCGGGTTTTAAATAAAATATAATCCCGTCCACAGCGCCGTCTAGCGTGCAACCACGAACAAGTAAAATAAACATCATTATTAGTGGAAATGTGGCAGTGAAATAAACAACCTATAAAATATAAAAAAAAATCATTTAAAAAAAACTTAATAAATAAAAATAAGCATTTAAACATCATGGCTTTAAAAAAATTGGTCTTATGATTAATTTATAAGCTTTCAAATGATTGAAAAGGCTATTGTGTAAATTGATAAATTACAACAAGCAAATGTTTCGACTACATTACAAATCTAAATTTATACTAACTGGCTATATGTAGCCTGTAAAGCGAGCACAGACAGAAAAACTGACAATATTTTTATAAATATTTTAGTTTGTGTTCACATTTTGTTTATTTACTTTTTGCCTTACTAAATTTCTAAAATTAAAATTAAGTTTAAAGCTTTTACCCTGCTTGTCCAACCAATTCCTCTCCAAATACAGAAATAAAGAATAACCCAAGTTAAGATCAAGCACAAAAGTAATTCCCATCTTACAGTTCCTATTTCGTGGATTCCACTCGATTTACCTAAAACTCCTCGTCTGCAATAAAAGATTGACAAAATTATTAACTAAAGTTTTTATTAAAATTAATAATATTGATATGAACGAATCAAAACATTTTTTGTCGTTATTTTTTAAATTATGCTTTTCTAGGGTATATAATTGTGTTTTAAATGAAGTTTTATTTCGCTTTTTTAAATAGCTTAATTGCGGTACCCTATTATGTAATTAAAGTGGTTTAAATGCTGTCGTTAAGTGGCGCTATTGAGCTTTGCACAATCAAAATTTGATTTGTAATTGAATTCAATGATTTAACAAACTCAGGAAAGGTTATGTTGATCATGATTATTAGATCATGATTACCACATAAATAGGTCATAACATTGAGTCATAGAGGCAAAATTAGTACATGGACAATGAATTAAACAAGAAACTATATCGCAATTAACAAAAATAAATACGCAAAGTTAATACTGCTATTCATGCTTAATTAAATTTTGTGACCCTTAATTATAACCTAATACAGGATTTCAAATAAAATATTTAAAAGTAAATCAAATTAAAAAATAGATAAAATTATAAATCTTAAATTGGTCTTGGGTTAAGAATATGATGTTGGACAACTGTTTGGTGAATTTTATAATTGAGAGTGAGTAGAATATATACCCAAGGGATTTACATAATGTTAAACGTATTAATAGCTCATTGCCCTAATTTATATACCATTAATTCAAAATAAGTATAATAAACACAAAAAATAATATATTAAAATATTTACATAGATAAAAATGTGTAAATTCAAGATTATCTATATTTTATAACTTATTATGTATTCAACATCAATTTATTATTAGATAAACATTCCTAAAATTAGCAAAGTCTGTAGCTTTTTAATTTTGGTGTTATCACAAAATTTTTGTTGTGTTGTTTCGCGTGCCTGATTAAATACGTCACTAGGTTCAAGACTTGCCTTAAGAACATCAGACATTAAGATTATTCTTAAGATTCTATTGTGCAGCTTGTAAGCTTATGTTTTATGGAGTTTTATATAGTATAGTTTACTATAAAGTGTTGTATGCAGTAGTTTTATAAGTAAGAATAAGACAAATATTGGTAAATTTAGGCATTATTGAAGTAAATTTAGAAGCCTATTATACATTGGCTAGGTCAAGCTTGTATATGTTACTTTTAACCTAATCATAAACTTGGCTATAGTTATTAAAACCAACTTTACAAAAAAACATTTTTTTTAAGTTTTGAAGGTGGCAAATATTTAAGAATTGTAACAAAGTTTTGTATAAAACCAATACAGTTGTGGCAAGACTTCAACGTTGTAAACCTAAACTTTGCCGCAAGAAATGTAAACAAACTGGTAACTATTTCGACTGAACCAATTTAACAAATAGAACTAAAACTATAAAACCTTTTTAGAATGAACCTATTTAGATATTTTTGTATATTTCTTTAAATGAAATGTGTATGTTATTAATAAATGGCAGATACACACTTTTGGTAAATTTATGGATAACAAAAATGTCGTCATTTTGAATCGTTAAAAAGAAAATAAAGGAAAATTAAAACTCAAAAAAATGGATTAGAAGGAAAAAAGGAAATTTTTCACTTACTCCCAATACTCCCTCACTGACGAAGTTTTATTCATCACCAGGTGCGTCGCGTTACTTATATTTCTATTTATGACATCATAATTAATTGTGACGTCATCGGTTAGATTGTTTTTACCGAAAACCCAGCAGTTGTCGGTGTTCCACGTGTTGTTGCAACTTGCCCACGGGAGTTGTGACGTCATAGACGCAAAGAAATAACGTAACGACCAAGCCAATATGACGGCATAATAAACGTTAAAGTAATAGTTGATGACGTTTATTGCAACACCTAAACCTAAAATGTAAAAAAAAGCAGGAATTAAATTTTAAAAATGTTTTCTAAATAAAAAAAAAAACAATTTTTGTTGTTAAATTTGATTACATTGAGTTTTTGAAAGGAAATTTAGATTTTAATTTTTATTAAACGTTAAAGAATAAATTATAAACGCATTACAATATAACGTTGACTTAATTTTAAGCAATGTATCCAAAATATCATATTATTTTGACCAAATTTTTAATTACGTTCGTTTCTTAATTTTTCTTACAAATTCTAGGATAAATAGTTTACTGTATTATTGGGCAAGTTGCAACAACACGTAGTTTACTATATTAAACAAATACTATTTTTAAACTTTTTGTGATACCCAAGCAATATATTACCCAATAAATCTTACCATATAACCAGGACACATAAGTTAAACCAAATAATACCATATGCAAGCAGGGTAAGCACTATTAAAGTAAAAACCAACATTAATTTAACTAAAATAGACCATAAGCCTTACCACATTAAAGGACCATATTAGCTAAACCAATTAATACCATAAACAAGCACGAAAACACCATATTCGTTAAACCTAATATTAATTTAACTAAAACAGACCATAAACCTTGCCATATTAAAGGACCATAATAGCTAAACCAATTAATGCCATATAAGCAAGCACCATAATAGTCGAGCCTTATAATAATTTAACTATAAATAGAGAATAGAACATATTTATTAAATACCTTTCATTATTGGTACAAGTCGAAATGCTAAACTACTTCCTGAGTTGGTAAATTGACCTATAGTAACCTCCAGGAAAAATACAGGTAAAGAACCAATCGCAACGAATATAACATAGGGAATTAAAAAGGCACCTAAAATATGAAAAAAAAATTAAAAAAAGTTAAACATTTTTTTTGTATATAAGCGTTATACTAATATATTGTAAACAATGAGTTATAACTAATACAGATAGCCATATAGTATTACGTTGACAGCTAAATAACAATACGCAAATTTAATTAAAAATATTTATATTTGAGTGTTGACAAATATATAAAAATAAAAAATAAGATAAAATTTATTTAAAAAAGGTGATACCACAAATCATATGTTAATAAACGGCTTAAAACATTTAAAATTTGTAAAAAATAAAATTATATACTTATGTCTATTAATAGTAAAATACATTTATTTACTTTATAAATCCTATAAAATAACATTTAGAACTTGTAGAAATATCAACAATAGCAAGAAATTTAAAAACAATTTTATAAAATATAAACTCCTTAAGTTTTTAACAATAGAAATAATAATTGAAAGTATTTTTGTGTTTTGTACAAAGGGCATTTTAAAAACATTCAACAATTGTTAAAACAACTTAGCTTAAACTTTATCTAAAAATATAATTATTTATACGAATTTTTAAATGTTCAAGGCAAGACTTTTTTGGACATATTTCGTTTTTTTTAACTTCTACTAAATGTTTAACACTTAAACTGCTAAAAAAACTAATGTGTTTAACTTTGAGTGACTGAGAAAATAATTTTTTTTAAATTTCGAAAATTAGATTTTTTAGTTTCAAAAAAACACACGTACTACAAGTTTATTTCATATTGTATTTGCTAAACATTTACAATTTTTAAAACCATTAGGAATAAAGTTTGTGTTAGATTTTTAAGATTAAACAAAAACTTACTCTTAAAAATATTTTTGTTTGTACCTAACGTTTTGTAATATTTTGTTAGCAAATAAGTAATCAAATTATCTTTTTAGCTACTCAAAATTAAGGGTAACATGTGCATCAAATTTGGGTTTAATATCTTTTAAACCCTAGACAACTTACATACATTTAAACCAAAATGATAACACGGTATTTATGTCTCTTTATTTTTTCAAATTAAACCTTGTCGAGGGTAAAGTTATCTTCGGATTTAACATTATCTACTCGTTTAAAAGCTAAAGTCGCTTCAGGTAAAACCCTTGGTTATTTACCCACTTACCTCCTCCATTCTTATAACACAGATAAGGAAATCTCCACACGTTTCCCAACCCCACAAAACCTCCAGCAATAGAAAAAGCAAAATCAATTTTATTTCTCCATTTCTCGCGACCACTATTTAACCTTGGTAAATATAAACTTTAATCTTCTGTATCTTATTTATTAACTGGTAGTTAAATCTATATTTTGGTACCGCTAATTGATTTTTAAGTTGTTTCAAATAGAAGGTTTTATTTAAATCCAAACACAGTTATTATTCACATAGACGTCAATATACGACACTATTGTTATGATTTTTATTGACAACTTTTCTTTAATTTAATTTCTGTTGGTTTATAGCATATTGCTTAAGTTAGTTAAATATATTATAACGATCTGTTTAATTATTTATAGCAAATTAAATAATCTTTAAGACCAGTAAAAAAATTTTTTTAAACTTACTTTGTTATTCTTTCTTCGCTAGTGATCGACATTTTAAACTTTACAAATTACAAAACTATTCCTATATTTAAATTCCCGTGATATCAACGCACAGTAAAATTTCAATGGAAAGTGAATGAGCTTTTAAAATTTCGTTTCAGTAAAGGTTGTTACGCAATTCTTATACTTTCTCTCTAGGGAGGCCAGTTATATACCATAACATACTTGGCAAACGTCGGGTTAAAATTTATATATAGGTCAACGAATATATGTCTTTTAAATTCAATTTTTTTTGATTTTATAAAATATTTAGGCATTAGGTTTTAAACTGCACAAATTTTAATATTGACTTACAAATTTATAACAACATACTAAACAGTATTAAAATGTTATTATTAGGGAGTTTATAGATTACAAATCTGTAATTTCGCAGATGAAAATATACAATTGCATTAATTTAACATATGTTTTTTTATTATTTAAATAAAGTTTTAAAGAAAATAGCCATTACGATGAATTGATTTTTGTAATTCCCTTCGAAAATTTAATATTCAGGACATTTAGAAATATTTTATTTCTTTAATTTAAAAAAAAATGTTTGAAACATATATATGTAAATTATTTTTTTTAAACTATAGTCTGTAATTAAAAAAAATAATCAAAATATTTTTATTTTTAAATTGAGTGATTTTTTAGAAACCGATTTTCCTTTACTTGCTGGAGATAGCTGCCCATAAAACCAAAGAAGGGAATTATGAAAACAGTTCCTTAGCGCAACATAATGGTAAACAAAAATGTCTATGCATGAAAATTTAAAATAAAAAAATAATATTTTATTCAATGTGTTTTGACCTAGCTATAACATAAACTAAAAAACATTAAAAAAAATACTTAATAAAACAGTTATTATATTTTTATTAACATCAGCAAAAACTCGGAAATGTAAAAACAATATTTTATTTGATACGTTTTGACCTAACTAACATTCACAAAAAAACATTAAAAAAATAATCAATAGACCAAAACTTACAGCACTTTTATACTTGCGCTAAAGTTGTCGTGACGTAATCAATAAATAACCTACATTTATATGAGCACAATTTAAAAAAAAAAAAAAATTCAAAATTAAATTTTGAACAAACCATTTAAAGCGCATGAGTTTAAACAACATATATCTCGAATATTTTTTAAATATATCAATATATATAGAAGTTATGACAAATTTATCAATATATGCTTGAGATTTAAAATTAAAAAAAAATATTTTATTTGATGCGTTTTGACTTAACTAACATTCAAGATAAAACATTTTTTTTAAATACTCAATAGAACAAAAGATACACCACTTTTATATTTGCGCTAAAGTTATCGTGACGTCATCAATAAATAGCCTACATTGTTATGACAACATTTAAAAAAAATTTATATCTCGGATATTTTTCAAAAATAACATATATCTCATATATCTCGGATATTTTTTTAAAAATTTTAAGATATATAAGAGTTATGTCCAATTTGTTACTATATGCATAAGAATCAAAATGGAAAAAACGATATTATATTTGATGCGTTTTGAACTAACTAACATTCCAGAAAAACATTATTGTAAAATATGCACTACAAAAAAATATACAACATTTTTATATTCGCCAAACGTTTTTATTTTTTTTTTGTTATTTTAGATTTAGTTTAAATGCTAAATATGTAAAATTAACTGTTATCAAAGACCTCACTAGTGGCTGAGTGGGTAAAGGCGTTGAACTTCAAGTCGATGCTTTACAAGTTCGTTTCCATGTAGAAGCAATAAAACATTGATTTCAATAAATACAAATTTGTAGTATATGAACTGTTGTGTATGTATAAAAAAAATTTAGTACAACAAAAGTTTGAGCTAATTTTTATTTTGGGTTTTATTAGGTCACGTGATATTTTTGGCCAATGATATTGCATACAAATTTTTTGAAAAAAAATAAAAAATTTTAAATCGAAAAATAATTGTTGTGTTAGAACCGCACAGGTCCAATTACCGTGTTTACAAAATATTTTCGAAAATATTAATATTCATGAAAGTTATGAAACTTTAATTAAAAATTTATGAAATCTCAAAACCTAAAATTTTGTTTTTTATTAGACGCGTATTGGCCTAACTAACATTCAAAATAAAACATTTTGCGAAAATTTTCAGTAAAACAAAAGTTTGAGGTAATTTTTATTTTGGGTTTAATTAGATCACGTGGTATTTTTGGCCAATGATATTGCATACAAATTTTTTGAAAAAAAAATAAAAAATTTTAAATCGAAAAATAATTGTTGTGTTAGAACGGCACAGGTCCAATTACCGTGTTTACAAAATATTTTTCGAAAATATTAATATTCATTAAAGTTATGAAACTTTAATTAAAAATTTATGAAATCTCAAAACCTAAAATTTTGTATTTTATTAGACGCGTATTGGCCTAACTAACATTCAAAATAAAACATTTCGCGAAAATTTTCAGTAAAACAAAAGTTTGAGGTAATTTTATTTTGGGTTTAATTAGGTCACGTGATATTTTTAGCCAATGATATTGCATACAAATTTTTTGAAAAAAAATAAAAAATTTTAAATCAAAAAATAATTGTTGTGTTAAAACCGCACAGGTTCAATTACCGTGTTTACAAAATATTTTTCGAAAATATTAATATTCATTAAAGTTATGAAACTTTTATTAAAAATTTATGAAATCTCAAAACCTAAAATTTTATATTTTATTAAACGCGCATTGGTCTAACTAACATTCAAGATAAAACATTTCGCGAAAATTTTCAGTAAAACAAAAGTTTTAAGGAATTTTTATTTTGGGTTTAATTAGGTCACGTGATATTTTTGGCCAATAATATTGCATACAAATTTTTTGAAAAAAAATAAAAAAATTTAAATCGAAAAATAATTGTTGTGTTAGAACCGCACAGGTCCAATTACCGTGTTTACAAAATATTTTTCGAAAATATTAATATTCATAAAAGTTATGAAATTTTTATTAAAAATTTATGAAATCTCAAAACCTAAAATTTTGTATTTTATTAGACGCGTAGTGGCTTAACTAACATTCAAAACCAAACATTTCGCGAAAATTTTCAGTAAAACAAAAGTTTGAGGTAATTTTTATTTTGGGTTTAATTAGGTCACGTGATATTTTTGGCCAATGATATTGCATACAAATTTTTTGAAAAAAATAAAAAATGTTAAATCGAAAAATAATTGTTGTGTTAGAACCGCACAGGTCCAATTACCGTGTTTACAAAATATTTTTCGAAAATATTAATATTCATAAAAGTTATGAAATTTTTATTAAAAATTTATGAAATCTCAAAACCTAAAATTTTGTATTTTATTAGACGCGCATTGGCCTAACTAACATTCAAGATAAAACATTTCGCGAAAGTTTTCAGTAAAACAAAAATTTGAAGTAATTTTTATTTTGGGTTTAATTAGGTCACGTGATATTTTTGGCCAATAATATTGCATACAAATTTTTTGAAAAAAAAAAAAAAATTTAAATCGAAAAATAATTGTTGTGTTAGAACCGCACAGGTCCAATTACCGTGTTTACAAAATATTTTTCGAAAATATTAATATTCATAAAAGTTATGAAACTTTAATTAAAAATTTATGAAATCTCAAAACCTAAAATTTTGTATTTTATTAGACGCGCATTGGCCTAACTAACATTCAAGATAAAACATTTTGCGAAAATTTTCAGTAAAACAAAAGTTTTAAGGAATTTTTATTTTGGTTTTAATTAGGTCACGTGATATTTTTGGTCAATGATATTGCATACAAATTTTTTGAAAAAAAATAAAAATTTTTAAATCGAAAAATAATTGTTGTGTTAAAACCTCACAGGTCCAATTACCGTGTTTACAAAATATTTTTCGAAAATATTAATATTCATAAAAGTTATGAAACTTTTATTAAAAATTTATGAAATCTCAAAACCTAAAATTTTGTATTTTATTAGACGCGCATTGGCCTAACTAACATTCAAGATAAAACATTTCGCGAAAATTTTCAGTAAAACAAAAATTTGAGGTAATTTTTATTTTGGGTTTAATTAGGTCACGTGATATTTTTGGCCAATGATATTGCATACAAATTTTTTGAAAAAAAATAAAAAATTTTAAATCGAAAAATAATTGTTGTGTTAGAACCGCACAAGTCCAATTACCGTGTTTACAAAATATTTTTAGAAAATATTAATATTCATAAAAGTTATGAAACTTTTATTAAAAATTTATGAAATCTCAAAACCTAAAATTTTGTATTTTATTAGACGCGCATTGGCCCAATTAACATTCAAGATAAAACATTTCGCCAAAATTTTCAGTAAAACAAAAGTTTGAGGTAATTTTTATTTTGGGTTTAATTAGGTCACGTAATATTTTTGGCCAATGATATTGCATACAAATTTTTTGAAAAAAAATAAAAAATTTTAAATCGAAAAATAATTGTTGTGTTAGAACCGCACAAGTCCAATTACCGTGTTTACAAAATATTTTTCGAAAATATTAATATTCATGAAAGTTATGAAACTTTTATTAAAAATTTATGAAATCTCAAAACCTAAAATTTTGTATTTTATTAGACGCGCATTGGCCTAACTAACATTCAAGATAAAACATTTCGCGAAAGTTTTCAGTAAAACAAAAATTTGAGGTAATTTTTATTTTGGGTTTAATTAGGTCACGTGATATTTTTGGCCAATAATATTGCATACAAATTTTTTGAAAAAAAATAAAAAAATTTAAATCGAAAAATAATTGTTGTGTTAGAACCGCACAGGTCCAATTACCGTGTTTACAAAATATTTTTCGAAAATATTAATATTCATAAAAGTTATGAAACTTTAATTAAAAATTTATGAAATCTCAAAACCTAAAATTTTGTATTTTATTAGACGCGCATTGGCCTAACTAACATTCAAGATAAAACATTTTGCGAAAATTTTCAGTAAAACAAAAGTTTTAAGGAATTTTTATTTTGGTTTTAATTAGGTCACGTGATATTTTTGGTCAATGATATTGCATACAAATTTTTTGAAAAAAAATAAAAATTTTTAAATCGAAAAATAATTGTTGTGTTAAAACCTCACAGGTCCAATTACCGTGTTTACAAAATATTTTTCGAAAATATTAATATTCATAAAAGTTATGAAACTTTTATTAAAAATTTATGAAATCTCAAAACCTAAAATTTTGTATTTTATTAGACGCGCATTGGCCCAATTAACATTCAAGATAAAACATTTCGCCAAAATTTTCAGTAAAACAAAAGTTTGAGGTAATTTTTATTTTGGGTTTAATTAGGTCACGTAATATTTTTGGCCAATGATATTGCATACAAATTTTTTGAAAAAAAATAAAAAATTTTAAATCGAAAAATAATTGTTGTGTTAAAACCTCACAGGTCCAATTACCGTGTTTACAAAATATTTTTCGAAAATATTAATATTCATAAAAGTTATGAAACTTTTATTAAAAATTTATGAAATCTCAAAACCTAAAATTTTGTATTTTATTAGACGCGCATTGGCCCAATTAACATTCAAGATAAAACATTTTGCCAAAATTTTCAGTAAAACAAAAGTTTGAGGTAATTTTTATTTTGGGTTTAATTAGGTCACGTAATATTTTTGGCCAATGATATTGCATACAAATTTTTTGAAAAAAAATAAAAAATTTTAAATCGAAAAATAATTGTTGTGTTAAAACCTCACAGGTCCAATTACCGTGTTTACAAAATATTTTTCGAAAATATTAATATTCATGAAAGTTATGAAACTTTTATTAAAAATTTATGAAATCTCAAAACCTAAAATTTTGTATTTTATTAGACGCGCATTGGCCCAACTAACTTTCAAGATAAAACATTTCGCGAAAATTTTCAGTAAAACAAAAGTTTGAGGTAATTTTTATTTTGGGTTTAATTAGGTCACGTGATATTTTTGGCCAATGATATTGCATACAAATTTTTTGAAAAAAAATAAAAAAATTTAAATCGAAAAATAACTGTTGTGTTAGAACCGCACAGGTCCAATTACCGTGTTTACAAAATATTTTTCGAAAATATTAATATTCATAAAAGTTATGAAAGTTTTATTAAAAATTTATGAAATCTCAAAACCTAAAATTTTGTATTTTATTAGACGCGCATTGGCCCAACTAACTTTCAAGATAAAACATTTCGCCAAAATTTTCAGTAAAACAAAAGTTTGAGGTAATTTTTATTTTGGGTTTAATTAGGTCACGTGATATTTTTGGCCAATGATATTGCATACAAATTTTTTGAAAAAAAATAAAAAATTTAAATCGAAAAATAATTGTTGTGTTAGAACCGCACAGGTCCAATTACTGTGTTTACAAAATATTTTTCGAAAATATTAATATTCATAAAAGTTATGAAACTTTTATTAAAAAATTATGAAATCTCAAAACCTAAAATTTTGTATTTTATTAGACGCGCATTGGCCTAACTAACATTCAAGATAAAACATTTCGCGAAAATTTTCAGTAAAACAAAAGTTTTAGGGAATTTTTATTTTGGGTTTAATTAGGTCACGTGATATTTTTGGCCAATGATATTGCATACAAATTTTTTGAAAAAAAATAAAAAAATTTAAATCGAAAAATAATTGTTGTGTTAGAACCGCACAGGTCCAATTACCGTGTTTACAAAATATTTTTCGAAAATATTAATATTCATAAAAGTTATGAAACTTTAATTAAAAATTTATGAAATCTCAAAACCTAAAATTTTGTATTTTATTAGACGCGCATTGGCCTAACTAACATTCAAGATAAAACATTTTGCGAAAATTTTCAGTAAAACAAAAGTTTTAAGGAATTTTTATTTTGGTTTTAATTAGGTCACGTGATATTTTTGGTCAATGATATTGCATACAAATTTTTTGAAAAAAAATAAAAATTTTTAAATCGAAAAATAATTGTTGTGTTAAAACCTCACAGGTCCAATTACCGTGTTTACAAAATATTTTTCGAAAATATTAATATTCATAAAAGTTATGAAACTTTTATTAAAAATTTATGAAATCTCAAAACCTAAAATTTTGTATTTTATTAGACGCGCATTGGCCTAACTAACATTCAAGATAAAACATTTCGCGAAAATTTTCAGTAAAACAAAAATTTGAGGTAATTTTTATTTTGGGTTTAATTAGGTCACGTGATATTTTTGGCCAATGATATTGCATACAAATTTTTTGAAAAAAAATAAAAAATTTTAAATCGAAAAATAATTGTTGTGTTAGAACCGCACAAGTCCAATTACCGTGTTTACAAAATATTTTTAGAAAATATTAATATTCATAAAAGTTATGAAACTTTTATTAAAAATTTATGAAATCTCAAAACCTAAAATTTTGTATTTTATTAGACGCGCATTGGCCCAATTAACATTCAAGATAAAACATTTCGCCAAAATTTTCAGTAAAACAAAAGTTTGAGGTAATTTTTATTTTGGGTTTAATTAGGTCACGTAATATTTTTGGCCAATGATATTGCATACAAATTTTTTGAAAAAAAATAAAAAATTTTAAATCGAAAAATAATTGTTGTGTTAAAACCTCACAGGTCCAATTACCGTGTTTACAAAATATTTTTCGAAAATATTAATATTCATGAAAGTTATGAAACTTTTATTAAAAATTTATGAAATCTCAAAACCTAAAATTTTGTATTTTATTAGACGCGCATTGGCCTAACTAACATTCAAGATAAAACATTTCGCGAAAATTTTCAGTAAAACAAAAATTTGAGGTAATTTTTATTTTGGGTTTAATTAGGTCACGTGATATTTTTGGCCAATGATATTGCATACAAATTTTTTGAAAAAAAATAAAATATTTTAAATCGAAAAATAATTGTTGTGTTAGAACCGCACAGGTCCAATTACCGTGTTTACAAAATATTTTTCGAAAATATTAATATTCATAAAAGTTATGAAACTTTTATTAAAAATTTATGAAATCTCAAAACCTAAAATTTTGTATTTTATTAAACGCGCATTGGCCCAACTAACTTTCAAGATAAAACATTTCGCCAAAATTTTCAGTAAAACAAAAGTTTGAGGTAATTTTTATTTTGGGTTTAATTAGGTCACGTGATATTTTTGGCCAATGATATTGCATACAAATTTTTTGAAAAAAAATAAAAAATTTTAAATCGAAAAATAATTGTTGTGTTAGAACCGCACAGGTCCAATTACCGTGTTTACAAAATATTTTTCGAAAATATTAATATTCATAAAAGTTATGAAACTTTTATTAAAAATTTATGAAATCTCAAAACCTAAAATTTTGTATTTTATTAGACGCGCATTGGCCCAACTAACTTTCAAGATAAAACATTTCGCGAAAATTTTCAGTAAAACAAAAGTTTGAGCTAATTTTTATTTTGGGTTTAATTAGGTCACGTGATATTTTTGGCCAATGATATTGCATACAAATTTTTTGAAAAAAAATAAAAAATTTTAAATCGAAAAATAATTGTTGTGTTAGAACCGCACAGGTCCAATTACCGTGTTTACAAAATATTTTTTGAAAATATTAATATTCCTAAAAGTTATGAAAGTTTTATTAAAAATTTATGAAATCTCAAAACCTAAAATTTTGTATTTTATTAGACGCGCATTGGCCCAACTAACTTTCAAGATAAAACATTTCGCGAAAATTTTCAGTAAAACAAAAGTTTGAGGTAATTTTTATTTTGGGTTTAATTAGGTCACGTGATATTTTTGGCCAATGATATTGCATACAAATTTTTTGAAAAAAAATAAAAAAATTTAAATCGAAAAATAACTGTTGTGTTAGAACCGCACAGGTCCAATTACCGTGTTTACAAAATATTTTTCGAAAATATTAATATTCATAAAAGTTATGAAAGTTTTATTAAAAATTTATGAAATCTCAAAACCTAAAATTTTGTATTTTATTAGACGCGCATTGGCCCAACTAACTTTCAAGATAAAACATTTCGCCAAAATTTTCAGTAAAACAAAAGTTTGAGGTAATTTTTATTTTGGGTTTAATTAGGTCACGTGATATTTTTGGCCAATGATATTGCATACAAATTTTTTGAAAAAAAATAAAAAATTTAAATCGAAAAATAATTGTTGTGTTAGAACCGCACAGGTCCAATTACTGTGTTTACAAAATATTTTTCGAAAATATTAATATTCATAAAAGTTATGAAACTTTTATTAAAAAATTATGAAATCTCAAAACCTAAAATTTTGTATTTTATTAGACGCGCATTGGCCTAACTAACATTCAAGATAAAACATTTCGCGAAAATTTTCAGTAAAACAAAAGTTTTAGGGAATTTTTATTTTGGGTTTAATTAGGTCACGTGATATTTTTGGCCAATGATATTGCATACAAATTTTTTGAAAAAAAATAAAAAATTTTAAATCGAAAAATAATTGTTGTGTTAGAACCGCACAGATCCAATTACCGTGTTTACAAAATATTTTTCGAAAATATTAATATTCATAAAAGTTATGAAACTTTTATTAAAAAATTATGAAATTTCAAAACCTAAAATTTTGTATTTTATTAGACGCGCATTGGCCTAACTAACATTCAAGATAAAATATTTCGCGAAAATTTTCAGTAAAACAAAAGTTTTAAGGAATTTTTATTTTGGGTTTAATTAGGTCACGTGATATTTTTGGCCAATGATATTGTATACAAATTTTTTGAAAAAAAAAAAAAAAATTTAAATCGAAAAATAATTGTTGTGTTAGAACCGCATAGGTCGAATTACCGTGTTTACAAAATATTTTTCGAAAATATTAATATTCATAAAAGTTATGAAACTTTTATTAAAAATTTATGAAATCTCAAAACCTAAAATTTTGTATTTTATTAGACGCGCATTGGCCTAACTAACATTCAAGATAAAACATTTCGCCAAAATTTTCAGTAAAACAAAAGTTTTAAGGATTTTTATTTTGGTTTTAATTAGGTCACGTGATATTTTTGGCCAATGATATTGCATACAAATTTTTTGAAAAAAAATAAAAAATTTTAAATCGAAAAATAATTGTTGTGTTAGAACCGCACAGGTCCAATTACCGTGTTTACAAAATATTTTTCGAAAATATTAATATTCATAAAAGTTATGAAACTTTTATTAAAAATTTATGAAATCTCAAAACCTAAAATTTTGTATTTTATTAGACGCGCATTGGCCTAACTAACATTCAAGATAAAACATTTCGCGAAAATTTTCAGTAAAACAAAAATTTGAGGTAATTTTTATTTTGGGTTTAATTAGGTCACGTGATATTTTTGGCCAATGATATTGCATACAAATTTTTTGAAAAAAAATAAAAAATTTTAAATCGAAAAATAATTGTTGTGTTAGAACCGCACAGGTCCAATTACTGTGTTTACAAAATATTTTTCGAAAATATTAATATTTATTAAAGTTATGAAACTTTTATTAAAAATTTATGAAATCTCAAAACCTAAAATTTTGTATTTTATTAGACGCGCATTGGCCTAACTAACATTCAAGATAAAACATTTCGCGAAAATTTTCAGTAAAACAAAAGTTTTAAGGAATTTTTATTTTGGGTTTAATTAGGTCACGTGATATTTTTGGCCAATGATATTGCATACAAATTTTTTGAAAAAAAATAAAAAATTTTAAATCAAAAAATAATTGTTGTGTTAGAACCGCACAGGTCCAATTACCGTGTTTACAAAATATTTTTCGAAAATATTAATATTTATTAAAGTTATGAAACTTTTATTAAAAATTTATGAAATCTCAAAACCTAAAATTTTGTATTTTATTAGACGCGCATTGGCCTAACTAACATTCAAGATAAAACATTTCGCCAAAATTTTCAGTAAAACAAAAGTTTGAGGTAATTTTTATTTTGGGTTTAATTAGGTCACGTGATATTTTTGGCCAATGATATTGCATACAAATTTTTTGAAAAAAAATAAAAAATTTTAAATCGAAAAATAATTGTTGTGTTAGAACCGCACAGGTCCAATTACCGTGTTTACAAAATATTTTTCGAAAATATTAATATTCATAAAAGTTATGAAACTTTTATTAAAAATTTATGAAATCTCAAAACCTAAAATTTTGTATTTTATTAGACGCGCATTGGCCTAACTAACATTCAAGATAAAACATTTCGCGAAAATTTTCAGTAAAACAAAAGTTTTAAGGAATTTTTATTTTGGGTTTAATTAGGTCACGTGATATTTTTGGCCAATGATATTGCATACAAATTTTTTGAAAAAAAATAAAAAATTTTAAATCGAAAAATAATTGTTGTGTTAGAACCGCACAGGTCCAATTACCGTGTTTACAAAATATTTTTCGAAAATATTAATATTCATTAAAGTTATGAAACTTTTATTAAAAATTTGTGAAATCTCAAAACCTAAAATTTTGTATTTTATTAGACGCGCATTGGCCTAACTAACATTCAAGATAAAACATTTCGCCAAAATTTTCAGTAAAACAAAAGTTTGAGGTAATTTTTATTTTGGGTTTAATTAGGTCACGTGATATTTTTGGCCAATGATATTGCGTGTGATTGTAAATTCAATTTAAACGCTCAAATATGTAAAATTGATTGTTTTTACAGATCTTACTAGTGGCTGAGTGGGAAGAGGCGTTGATCTTCAAGTCGGTTCTTTGAAGGTTCGATTTCAGCTGGAAGCAATGAAACATTATTTAAAATAAATACAAATTTGAAGATGAAATAAAAGAATATATATGCTTCTATCTGGATTCGAACCTTTGAAGCATTGACTTAAAAATAACGCCTTTACCCACTCGGCCATTGATAAGGTATTTGTAACCAACATGTAACTTAACATATTTGAGCATTTAAACTAAATTTACAATAACAAAAAAAAAATTGACAACATTTGGCAAATATACCAAAGTGCTGTATCTTTTGTTCTATTGAGTATTTTTCAGAAATGTTTTTTTGGAATGTTAGTTAGTTCAAAACGCGTCAAATAAAATATCATTTTTTCGATTTTGAGTCCTATGCATATATTTATAAATTTGTCATAACTCTTATATAATAATATATTTGAAAAATATTTTAGAAATATGTTGTTTAAACTTTTGCGCTTTACATGATTTGTTTATTTATTCTTTTTAATTTAATTTTTGTTTAAAAAAAATGTCATCATATATATGTAGGATATTTATTAATGACGCCACGACTACTTAAAAGCATATGTAAAAATGTTGTATTTTTTGTTCTAGTGCATATTTTCCAATGATGTTTTTTCTGAAATGTTAGTAAATTCAAAACGCATCAAATAAAATATCGTTTTTTCAATTTTGATTCTCATGCATATAGTAACAAATTGGTCATAACTCATATATATTAATGGATTTAAAAAATATTCGAAAAATATGTTGTTTAAACTACTACGCTTTACATGATTTGTTCAAAATTTAATTTAATTTTTTTTTTTTAAATTGATTTCATATAAATGTAGACTATTTATTGATGACATCACAACAACTTTAGCGCAAAAGTAAAATTGGTGTATTTTTTGTTCTCTTGAGTATTAAAAAAAAAGTGTCAAAATGCATCGAATAAATGACTGTTTTTTTTATTTTAAGTCGTATGCATATACTGATAATGTCATAACTTTTATATATATTAATATAGTTAACGAATATTATTTAAAGATATATTTTGTTTAAACTCATGCGCTTTAAATAATTCGTTTGAAATTTCATTTAAAAAAATTTTTTTTGGAAAAAATTGTACTCATATAAATGTAGGCTATTTATTGATGACGTCAAGATAACTTTAGCATTATTATAAAAATGCTGTATCTTTTGTTGTATTAAGTATTTAAAAAAATATTTGATCTTGAATGTTAGTTAGGTCAAAATGCATCGAAAAAAATACTGTTTTTTAAATTTGAGTCTTATGCATATATTGATAAATTTGTCATAACTTTTATATATATTAATATATTCGAAAAATATTCTAGATATATGTTGTTTAAACTACTCCGTTTTTAACTGTTTGTTTAAAAAATGTTTGTTTAAAATTTAATTAAAAAATTTTTGATTTTTTTTCGAAAAAATGTCATCATACATATGTAGGATATTTATTGATGACGTCACAACTACTTAAGACGCATATAAAATTGCCGTATCTTGTTGTGTTTAACGAGTATTTTTTAAATTACGTGAAACCCGCAGATTACGTTATACAGAACACGTAACGGATGTAAGGGTCTAGGCCACAAAAACTTACATAAAGTAACACAGCTCGGCAATAGGTGGTAAACACGTGACTATGGTACAAACATGTGACTAGACTTAGATAAAAAACTAAACGTGAACAACAACATTATCAGATTCGTTACAAAATCAACAAAAAAAATTCCTTATCTAATAGTATTACTAAATTAAAAAATATTTTAATTAATATTTTATAATTGAGGTAAACCTTTAATTAGCCACTATACAATCAACGAACATTTGTTGTTTTACAAAAATTATACACCGTAAATTATACACTATAAATTATACACCGTTAAACTAGTAATTCATCACACATCATTTTTATGTAAAAATGAACCTTTAAATTTGTTATTATGTTAACCTTTTCCAAAATTTTTATTCGTACTGTTTTAAATAAAACTTGCATAACACCACTTAATTCTTTTTTTATTTTATTAACATAAGTAGATAAACATTGCAAAAGTTAATCAACCATAATTAAATAACAAAATAATTTAATAAGTCAAACTAAAAAAGTGGTTTATGTTTGATAACAATTAAATATAAAGTAACATCGCTAAAAGTGCTAAATAATTATACCAAGCAGAAAATTAAACAAATTCGATTGGGGTTTAAAAATTATTTTGCATAGTAATTAATATTTACATATTCGGATTTTAACATTATACCACTTACTTAAAAAAACAAAATAATTTACACCCCACTTATTTAAAATAACTACGTTTTATAACAAATTCAAATGTAAAATCCGTTTAAAATGTTATTTGTTTTCAAAAATCTAAGCTAAAACTATTGCTACTTAGTTAATTAAAAAGAAATAAATTAGTTTGCTACAAGGGCCAATTTAAGGTTTCACTGAGTACAATAGTTTAATTAGGTTGAACTACGCAATTAAAAAAAACTAAAATTAGGAAGCAGTTAGGAGTTAAACCAAGGACCAGCCACCATCTATAACATGTTCCCCTCCAGTAACATAAGATGACTAAAAATTAAAAAAATGCTTCTTTAAACATTGGTAACTACATTTATAAATAAAATGGCAACAATATTTTGTGCCGTAAATTGGGTATGACATATTTTTTTTACTATGTTATATAAAAAAAGTAAAAAAGTAGCATTTTTACAGTCTAATACATTTTAAAAAGATTTAAACAGGATTTGATGTAAAAACCAAATTCAAAATATATTTTTCTAAACTTATCTGAAGAAACAACATCTTTAACCAGAATGTTAATGACCATTTTATCTTAAACAACAAAACCTGTTACTGTATTATACAAACAAGACATCAAACCAAAGATAGTAACATTTACCTCGTCACTTGCTAGATAAACAGCCAAGCTTGCAACTTCTTCAGGTTGTCCAAACCTTCCTGCTGGAGTTCGTTCCTCAAACATCTTAAGAGCCTAGAGGAATTATGCATAGGTTAACCAATAAAAAGTATAAAATGAAATATATATATGTATAACACTTTAAATAAATTTATTTACAATGGTAAAATAATTTAGGCATACAGGTTGACCAAATGTTCTTTAAACAAATAGATTATGCTGGGATAAAATAGGAGCCACAGAATACAATATTTTTATAGGCTATAGTAAAATATATATCTAGCAAAAGCTTGGCCATTTTATTGGAAAAATAATCAAATTTAAAAACAAAATTATTGTGTATCATATAAGTATATATATATATATATATATATATACAGAATAAAACATTATTTAAAAAAAATTGCATCTGTTAAAAAAATTGTAAAAATTGTAATTGCAACTGTTTTTAATTTGGAATATATTTATATCAAATATAGTATATACTTTTATTTAAATTGCAAAAATTAAAGGCAATTATATATAAAAGTTAAAACTAAAAACATCCAAAAATTATCACTTACATCTTTAGGGCTCATCTTATCATTATTGTTAATTCTTTCCATTAAAGAAGGAGTTGTAATTGTTCCAGGTTGAATACAATTACATCTTATTTTTTGTGCACTAAAGTCAGTTGCGATTGACTTAGTGAGGCCAACCACCGCTGCTTTGGTTGTTTGGTATACACACCTTACCTTCACTCCTGTTATAATAAATGTAATGTAAGAGTGTTATAAGTTAGTTAAATAATATAACATTAAAAATTATGCATGGTTTTGAAATTTTTTCAATTTTGTTTTTACATAACATGGACTTTAACTAAAATAAAACTGAACTATCACAGTTGTGCAACGGCAAAATAACGAAAATAAAAGTCATGGTTTAAAACATAGCAAGTTAGCTAGTATTATCTAATTAATAGTTTTTGTAATTAAAAATTGTTAAGTTTTACTTTTGTTGTTTTTTGGATTGTCTTTTTTGCAATTTAGATAAAAAAAGTTTTTGCTTATTAGTGACATCAATTAAATTAAAATAAAACTATCACAGTTATGCAATTAAAATAACAAAATAAAAGTCATAAGTTAAAATGTGACAGATTTATTAATTTTGTACACACGAGTTTATTGGATAGTAAAACAAAATCCATTAGGCTACCTTACATGGCTTGTTAATATTAGATTTAATTGTAGTAGATTTAACCATTGTTTATAAATAATGCAATGACACATTTTAAAAAATATTACATGTTTAGATTATTGCATTTTTTAATACAACTTCACAAAATTTTAAGGTCATAAAAACTAAAACCATATTGTATTAAAAACACTAACCAATCCTATTTGAAGCAACAGAAGACATGTTAATAATACTCCCACCTCCACCCTTAATCATTATAGGGAGAAAAGTTTGAATCATGAAATACATGCTTTTTAGGTTCACATTTAGTGAGAAATCCCAATCTTTTTCACTGCAATCTAAAATGGTGCCATGGTGGACAAAACTATAAATTAAAGTTTAAAAATTAAATTTTATTACATTTGCAATTGATTGCAATAGGTTTATGTTAAAATAGTACTAGTCTAGAGGGCTGATGTAAGATATATTATTATATAATTAAATAGCATAAGTTTTTGTTTTCTGTTTGCAAAAATATGGTCATTTTTAGTTTAGTTGTTGTATTTTTACAAGCTTAATGGAAATAAAATATATTTAATAGTTTTGTATAAATTAACATTATCTGCATAGAAAAATCAGTCTATTATAATTTTAATTTATAAAATTGTAAAATATTTACCCAGCAACATTAAATAGGACATCGACATGAGATATAGTTGAAGCATAAGCGTCAATCTCAGCTTTATTAGTGACATCCAATTTTGCAATTTTTATTGAATCTTGTTCAATTTCTTTAAGTTTTTCGAAGTTAATATCACTTGCATATATTGTAGCTCCTTCTTTAGCAAAGGCCAAAGCAGATGCTCGCCCGATTCCTTGGGCTGCAGCAGTTATAACAATTATTTTACCGTCCAAACGACCCATTTTTATAAACTATTTTACAGGATCTATTTACTAAAAAAAAGACTTTCAATGATCACATTTTTGGATTTAGAAATTCGTATATATACTATGTAACTTAGACACAAATGTAACAACTAGGATAAAATCTTTTCAAATTAAATTAAGCCTTGGGGCTCCAGTTAATGTTCTTTTTGCAGACTATGACAACATACCATAATTTATGTAAATGCAAGTAATAAACGGAAAATGCTATTTCCTCAATCGTGGCTACACTACGACTCCTATAACTATATCTATTCGTGAACAGTTGTTTTTACATGAACAAATTTGTATGTTAATTAAATTATCGTAATTATGCTGTAGATATATTGTAAATAGTTGTAAATATGACAAGCTTACAACCGCTTTGTAAAACAAATACAATGTGTTCTACTCTTAAACTAACCATGCGTTAAAAGGTAAACAAAACATTCATAGTCAATTTATTAATTATCCTCAACAACATTTTAGCAATATATAAAATTAAAAAATCTATTTAATTCAAGCTTTCATTAACTAAATGTGTATTTTGATTTAAAATTGATATTTTTTTCAAGTTTGAATTTATATACCATCTTTATTATTTGCATACTTAATTTTAATATCTGAATATATATCAAAAAATATGTAATAACTTCAAAATTACTTAAAATTATTGTATTGAACTTATCCTATATAATTTTTTTCAGGTACTATAAATTTTGAGTAGTAATACATTTGTGCTAGAATAAAAACAAGTTTTAAAATTATGATTTATTTAAAGCATGGCAATATAATTAATTGTTTTTAAAATATCAAATATAAATTAATTAATAAAAAACAACAAATGTTAAGTTTCTTCATCAGTTAAATCATTATAATTATTATGAAGTTCAACCAAAAATTTATAAAAATTTTGATTTTTTTCGTTTTGAATAACCTCGTTGTTATATTTGATCATACTGTTCCATAAGTCACCTAAAAAATATCAAAATTTATGTTTAAAATGGTGTAAACTGCCAAAAAATTAAAAACATTCATTTCAAACTTAGTAAAAAAAAATAATTTTGGCAATACTAAGTTAAAATTGTAAATTAATTATAACTTATATATAATATGGACAATTATAACCAATCATATTTCAAACTGCTAAAGACAACTTAAGACTTGGTCAGGGTAACTGATGTTACTCTATGTTTAGGTCATGAAGTCGACCTTTTCGCATTGAGGATAAGTAAAAGTTAAAAAAATTCTTACTTATTGACAAGTTCTCCTTCTTAATAAATGAATGCATATCATGTAAAGTTTTCATGAGTTGAAAATCATTAAAAGTAAAATAACAAAGATCTCTACCAACAGCTGCTGCTGCCATTAGTTGAATAACACCTAAAATAAAACGAAAATAAAAAATCATTTTAATATAAAGTTATATTTTCAAATAGAAATAAAAGGTTATTAAGTAGAAAGTAAAAAAAAAGCAAATATATAAAATTATGCAACAAACACTATAGGCTCTGTTTGACAAGAATTAACAAGCTTTACAAAATAAACCCAAAAACAATGAAAATTAAAAAAAATAATTATGAGTAATTTAAAAAAAAATTTTTTGCTGATTTTCAAGACTCTTTGAATATTGCAAAATTTCATAACAAAAATTTTTAACTCCTTACAAATTGTAATTAAAAAATTAATTTTTTCTTAAACTTACACTTAAACACAGGATCCCCATTAAACACCCCACAACCCCACTTTCCAGTTGCAATAGCTGAAGAGTGATCAGGGTCAAGATTGCAATAGAATCCACAATAAGCTTTGTTTAACTCACGTCTAATACTTCCTATTTTGTATTGTTCTAAGGGTCTGAAAGTGTAGAAGTAATTAATATTATTATTACTGTATTGCTATAAAATTAAAAATTTTACCATACTTTAAAGTATATTTCAAAATATAATGGAAAAAGGGCAAAAAAAAACAATTTAAAAACTAGATGGTTAACGATATATTAGTAAAGCTTTTAATACACAGAAAAATACCTCTAAAAAAAGAAGAAGTTAGTTTATAAAAAAGTTTAAATTAAACTAATTCTTAAATCGAAAACTTTGGTAAAAAAAACTTTTTCCAATTTAAAAAAACTCATAATTTCTTCTGTTTGTTTTCTTAAGAAATATGTAACATTTACCTTCTAAATTGAAGAGCATCAATAGCAAGAATTTCAGTTTGCCTTCTTCCCCAACTATCATGTGGAGTTGAGTCATCAAAATTACCAGCCCATTTATATGACTCAGCATATCCAGTGTATTTGCTATACTGTTCAGCACCTTGAAAAATTGAACAAAAAATGATAAAATCATTTGATTAACTCATATTTTTTATACTTACAAATTTATAATTCTACCGAGTAGAACAAACATGTTTAAATATATACACATAAAACATAATATTAAGTAAATTTAATAACAAATAATGTAGTGCTCCACAATTTCAATAAAAAAAACTAAATTTAAAAGTTGTAACCCCATTTCATATTGACATCAAACATCATAACATTCCACTAAAAAAGCTTTTAATTTTTCCTAATTTTAAAAACAATACTTACCAGTTATAACAATGCATTCATTATCAGCCAAAACTTCAGTGAAAAGTTTTGAAACAATTAATTCAGGACAAATTATAAATCTGATTTCTTCTTGAACCAAACCTGTTCCTACCACACCTCCACCTATATACTTGT
The DNA here is from genome assembly GCF_963082875.1 of Corella eumyota. NCBI lineage: Eukaryota > Metazoa > Chordata > Ascidiacea > Phlebobranchia > Corellidae > Corella > Corella eumyota. The sequence continues at coordinate 1,992,306 of NC_137490.1, forward strand.
TTGCAAAATCAACCTAAAATATAGAAAAATTTGAAAAAAAGGTAAACAATTTTTTTTTCTTAAGGGCCATTAGTGTGGCATTATAAACCTCAAATATTTTAGCTTGTAAAATTTCAATTTACCACACTAAATGAATGTATGTCCAAATAACAAACCTTCACAAAAAAATGCCATTAGTATATTATAACAGGTAAAATGCAGCCTTTATGTTGGACAATAAACTAGTTTAATTGGGTGAGCATATTTATGCTTAAAAAGATATATTAACAAAAATATTATAAGACAAACCTGTAACATTCCTTGACCATGCGTATCAATTAAACCTTCATTATTTAAATGAAGTCCACAAACTCTTATTGGACTTTTATTCCACAAGGGGGGGTTGTTCATTACTCGGCGTTCAAATGTCACAACTCCTGTTGGCACTAAAAAAACATCTCTTATTAATTTAGTTCATCTTTCTTAACATCTAATCAACTGTTTAATTCTTACTTTTTTCGGATACTCGATCAAAATAATGCAAAATGGTTTTAATTTTTTCCATGTGTGATTTCTCCTTGTAAGAGGTATGTACACCTTCAAATATTCTATAACAAATAAAAGAAAATTAAAATAAAAGTAAAGTGCTATAAATAATAGTGAGGTCCTGGGTTTGATTCCCACTGCTCTCTTGCTTTAGCACACTTAAGTAAGGCACTATAAACGGTATGAACTCTTGCAGAGCCAGCACTTAATCAACAGCTTAATTATCGGGCAATTATAATCTATAATATCCCAAACTGCCAAAAGCAACTTGAGACTGGGTCGGGGGAAAGGATGTTAATCCATGTTTAGGCTGTAAAGTCGAAAAATGTCATATAAAAAACAAATTGGAAAAACTTTACGCAACTTTTACTTAATTTATAATTAAATTTTTTCACCTGTTGAAATGAATATCTGGATAAGTTGCATATTCTGATTTATTATGTCTTGCATTTCTTCGTGGAAAAGTGCAAAAGAAAGCGTTACAAAGTAGGCAAGCTATTTGTTGCTGAGTTAAACTTATCTTCAAATTTTTGTGGTGTTTCAGTAAAGGTATAGGCTAAAAATAAATAAAATAATTATAAAACATTCATTATAAATAATAATCGAAAATTCAAAATTTTAAGAAAATGTATCTTTTTAGTTAAAAAGATATTCAAAAAATAAATAGAGGTTCTATGCGCAATGTTTATGCCAATAGTAAAAAGCTTTAACTTTATTTCTTACCTCTGGACATAAAACTGGCAAACTTAAAGCTAGTTCTACCATTTTCGGTAAAGTTTTAGTGAAAAATTTTTCGCGGTAAGCATCATCAGAAACTTCAGTAAAAAATCTATTCAAAGCCCTGAACGACCATTTATTACAATATCTCTGGTTGTAAGTTAATATTACCTCCTAGAAAAATATAAGAAATTTAAGTTCCCTTTTTCTTAAATTTAAAATAAATTTTATATATGGGTACTGTAAAATAAAAACAAATTCAGATCTTATTGCTATAGGTAATTAATTTAAACATTGATTGCTATAGGCCTATATAATTTAAACATTGACTTCTATAGGCCTATATACTTTGTCATTAGTAAGTACAAGTATTGGTAGAATGAATAATTACCTCTAAATCAAGCGAGGTATGAATTCCCATTAATAAAGTGGACTGAATTGTCTCCCATCTGTTAACTAATGTTCCTTGTCCACCTAAATTAATAAATCCAAATACTGTATTAAACTTTTAGAGTATGCCTTTGAATAAAATATTTTAAATCCTAAAAAAATGAAAAAAAGATAAAAAATATTTGTATATATATTATGTTTATAAGGTAAGCACATTTTTTATTAAAAACTGCTTACAGATCTTGTAAAACATTTAAGTCAATTATTTTAAATAAATGATGAAAATGTAATTTTTAATTCAACCTGGATATAAGTTTTTAGGAGAGCAGGGAAGTTTAACATGATGTTGGTCCCATGCATCTTCATAATAACTTTTTTTGGGAGCAGGGGGGCTGTCCTCATTATATGGGGCAACCTAGAGTAAAAACATGATAAATATAACATATAATATCAATCTTATTACAACTAATAAGTAGAACTATTACAAAATCCAACATTTGGGTGAAACATGTAAAACAAAAATTAAAGAAGTTTTTTTTACAACTAAAATTTTTACTGAAACCTGTTAAAATCCTACCTTGAACAACACAACATGGTCTTTGGAGGCCTCTAGTAAGGGAAGATCAAGAGAACAATCTGGTGTCTTCTTTAAATCTTCAAACAGCATCCCAAGACAACTTTGCTCTGGTGTGAAGTTTGTTGATTGAAATTCGTTTAAAGAATTTGTATCTTGACTGCTTTCCTGTGCAATAAAAAAACAGTTTTTATACCAAAAACAAAGTTTACCCCTCAATTTTAAAACCTTAACCCAGTTTTACAAATTTATGTTACAATTTTTATAGTGAACACATACATTTTCTATCATATCAGGACTATTCTTTATTTCTTCTGAAGATTCAAATAATAATGGACTTTCAGTATCTGTATAAGAACATGATTGTTTCTCTAACTCTGTCCTGAAAAATAAAAAAAAACTTGTTGTTAAATTATAACAGATTAAGTCAACTCTTTGTTACTGGCCCATGCCATTTTCTAAGTAGTTTAATTTAGGGGGCCTTATTTAGTATCGTCTATATAAATAATGTATGCAATCAATATTCAATTACGAGGTTTAGTCATTATGGTATTTAGCTTAAAGTTTTCATTTACCTCTGTTCTAAGTTATTTGAAGTGCCAGCAACATCTAAAAATATTTTTTTAAATTAAATTAAATATTTTGTAAAAGTAAATAGCAATATGACATAAAAAAACAGATAAAAAATTAACCAATAATTCAATGTTTTAAAATAGTTTTCATCATAGGCCTATAAATTTAACTTTGTTATTTAACCTGTGCTTGTTGTGTTTTCAAATAAATCCAATGAATCATTTTCCATTATTACTTCAGCATTTTCTGGTTCAATGTTTTTACAATCCATCTTAATTTCATCAATTTCAGATTTTAATTCTTTTTCACATTTCGTTAAAGCATTAAGAAAACTGTTGTTGGTTTGTTTATTTTCAGTTAATTTAGTTGTAGGTAAAGGTGGTGTATCTTCAATGATTATGGGCTCAGTTAAATTCTAAATAAGAGAAAATTATTGTTTTTTTTAGGTCTTTAAGCTTGACATAATTTGAATTAAAAAAAAAATCTTTAAATTAAATGTTATAGAAACAGAAGCTGTCAGAATCAAACCTAAGACATTAGGTTTTACTTTTTTTCATTTAGTTCCTTAATCATGAGTTTTTGCTAAAAAATACTTAACTACACATTAGGCAATTATTATTACCTACAGCAACAAAAAAATAATTTCTAAATTACGAGCCACAATCTGCAATATAAAAATTAATCCTAAAAATGAAAAAATTGCTCATATTTAAATACATATACATCAGATACATTATACAGATATATATATTTCTGAAAATGCAAATATTTAAAACAAAAAAGCAAAAACCAGCTTACCTTTTTACTTTCTATAACTTTATTATTGAACTTTCTTTTTGCAAATCGATTTTGATTGAATTTCGATAGAAACGTGCTTTTCTTTTTAGCTTCGACGTTTAAACTTTCATTTTTTGAACCGAACAAACTCGATAATGTTAACTGCTTTAACTTCTTTGCCTTGGGCTCTTCTGTTTTGAACATTACGAGTTAAACTAGGTCTGAAATATCACATTACGGTTGGTTAATCAGTACAAAAAGTGCTTTGTTTACATAATTTAACAAACAAACAAAAAATTTATATAAACCGCATTGTTAAACGGTCGTTACTTCTTGGGGATAAACTTATTTATTAGCAAAAAAACTAAGGCATTGCACTAAATATATGAATTTAATTTTAGTTTAAAAAAATAAAAATTTACACGACTAATTTTATCTAAAAAAAATATAAATTAAAAAAAAAATTAAAACTTATTTTATAATAAAAGTACTTACTTTTTATGGTAATACAGGGAAATTCCCTGAAAACAAACACCTAAATGTTTACAGTTTAAAATTTTAAACATGTTTTGGTATATTTTTCACAATATTTTGACCGTGTTATTAGGTTTTTATTTGTACTGTTGGTATGCAGTTAGCAATGACTACTTCGTTTTTAATAAAACGATTTATGAAAACATTTATTACCATCTAAAACTATCAGAAATAATTTTATATTTAACCGCCCTTATTTTTATTTACGTAGTATTTACTTTGTTAAAAAAATCGTATTTTGATCATCGTTACATGGTGTCTAAATGGCAAAAATTATTCTTTGTTTTTATTTTCATTGGTAGCTCTGTTTTATATGGAGTAATTGCAAAGATATGGCACCCAGAATTACAAACTGTTAAATTTTTCTTTCAAATTACTTCACCCTATTTGTATGTGTTTATATTGCTATTAATTACAACTCTTACATGCAGTAAAATTGTAACTACCAGGATAAACAAAATAGTTTTATTGTTTGTGTTTTTAATTATGTTTATTTATCCGTTTTATATTCAATCTCCATGCATTAAAAACGATATAAATTCAATACCAAAACCTTTAATTTTTGGCCACAAGGGCTTCCCTAAAATTGCCCCTGAAAATACAATGTTGTCGTTTAATGAAGCAACAAAATATGTTGATGGATATGAAACTGATGTTGCAATATCTTCAGACGGAATTCCTTTTTTATTTCATGATCGAAAATTAGATCGAACGACTGACATTAAAAAAGTGTTTCCAAACCGAAATGGTTACATTTCTGAGCAATTTACTTGGAAAGAGTTGAGCAAACTTGATCCTGGAAAAATATTTCTTGAAACAGATCCTTATGGAAGTAACTGGAGGTTAAATCAAACCCAAAAACAAAAAATGTTGAACGCAAAGTTAGCACTTTTCAAGGACTTTGTTTCTTTAGCAAAAGAAAAGGAAAAATATATAATCTTTGACTACAGAATGCCATGGAATCAACAGGGAAACCATGTTGAAATTATCATGAAAACTTTACTTGTAGGTAAAATTGATCAATCTAAAGTTCTATGGATATCAGGACCAAACTATCCTTATGTTCTTCACACTGCTCCAGATTTTATACAAGTTTATGGAGACCATACCTCAGACCAAAACCTGAAAACTCGAAAAATAAAAATGCTTATACTTGAATATAATACTGTAAACGAATCTATGATAAAGCATTACAAACAGAAATATGACATTGATATTATAGTGTACACTGCACTTAATGATTGGGTTTTCTCTATGGCTTGGTGCCAAGGAGCTTATGCAGTTATATCCGATGACCCAAAATCTCATTATCATCTTAAACAGCCTCTTTTTGCTTTTACACCGCAGGAGTTTAGGAGATTTTGGATGGCTTGGTATTATTTCTGTTTGTTGATTGTGATTGTAACGTTATATTTAAAACAGAGAAATGCAAAACTGTTTTTAAGTAGAGGCAAAAAGTGCTTTATTTTAATTTAGTTGTGTTATATTTTTGTGTGTAATTTTTGTTTTTTTTCACTTTTTTACTATGATATAATTAGCAATAGGTTTTACAATATATTTATGCAAACTACACAATTAGAATTATATAACAGTTTTTGTGTAAATTTTATATTTTATCATTTATGTACAAATAATATTTATTCACAGTTTTGATATTATGGTCTATATAAGATGTTAAAACTATTCGTGATATTTAATATTTTACCTTAAAAAATGTTTATTACTAAAAATTAAACATTATCAAAAATTTAATCCCAATTGTGTTTTAATTGTTTTTTACTTACAACTGTTTCCCCGAATATAAATTGTTATTTTTTTTACTTTTTTTTTATTTAGTGCAGATCCAATTAACATGATGTTAAAGGAAATTTATTTACTATCTGGTTTAATTTTACTTAAAATGGTTAATATTGTTCTGGTTCAAAGCTGGTTTGTACCAGATGAGTACTGGCAATCATTGGAAGTTGCTCATAAAATGGTGTTTGGATATGGTTACCTAACTTGGGAATGGATTTTAGGAATTCGATCATATTTACATCCTTTATTAATCGCCTCAATCTTTTATGCGCTTAAAATTCTGAATATCTCTAATGCAACAATGCTTATATATACCCCAAGAGCAATTCAAGCTATCTTAACTGCCTTTTCAGAGTATTGCTTCTATTTATTTGTTAAAAGAAGTTTTGGAAAGAGCATAGCAGAATGGAGTCTGTTTTGTTTAATTTCTTCTTGGTTTTGGTGGTATTGTGCTACCAGGACTTTAATAAACACTCTTGAAACCAATTTAGTTTGCATTTCTTTGTATTATTTTCAATGGAAATTAGGCCCACAGCCTAACAAGAACTTTAAAATGTTTATTTTTCTAGCTGGCCTTACTACAATAATAAGACCAACATCACTAACTATTTGGATACCTTTACTTTTATATAAATTCTATCAACTTCTAAAAACACAAAATATTAAATCAGTGATGTCATATTTTAATTATTCTGTCATAATATCCATTGTTATTTTAACAGTAACCACTATTATTGACCTGATATGTTATGGTCGTTGGGTAAATGTTCATCTTAACTTCTTACAATTTAATGTTATAAATAATCAAGGCACTTTCTATGGAAGTCACCCTTGGCATTGGTATATAACCCAGGGTTGTCCTGTTGTATTAGGACCTCATTTACCTATTGTTTTGTATGGGATATTTCTAACTATTAAAAACAAACATGCTCATGATTTCAACCAATTTAAATTAATATTATCCATTATTGCTTTCACTTTGTTTGTGTATAGTATTCCTGGTCATAAGGAGTTTAGATTCATTTTAACTTTAGTCCCATTTTTCTCAATTTTTTGTGCAATTTCTGTAATTTCTATGACTACATATTACCAAAAATTAACTGTTTTTTATCTTTTAATAACTAATATCCCAATGGCTTTATATTTTGGCGTAATACACCAAAGCGGGCCTTCAAAAGTTATGAAATACATACGAGATGATATCAATATAAATAATCAACTTAATACGGTTTTATTTTTAATGCCATGTCATTCTACTCCATATTACAGCTATATTCATCAAAATATATCAATGAATTTTATAACTTGTCATCCAATAAAAGACAACAACATTAAGAAATATGGAGAATCATTTTATATGAACCCAAAAAACTGGGTTCAAGAAAATCTTTTTGCTGATACATCACAAAAATGTCCTAAAAATTTGCCACATAAAATTATACTTTTTGATGTGATGTTGGATGAGTTAAAAATACTTTTAGCACCTTGTTATTTAAAATGCTTTGAAACTTTTCATACCCACTTTCCAGAGGGGAAAGTTGGGCAGTATATGCATGTGTTATGTAAAATGTAATTAACTTTATAAAAAATGTGTCTTCACAAAGAAAACTATTAAATAATAATGCTTAATGTACAATTTAAAAAGCACTGTTAATGTATTCTATTAGCTGTATTAAAATACTGTTTGTTTTGTATTTTTTTGCCTAATTTTTTAGTTTACTGCATATAATGGTGCTTCAATAACATTATTAAAAAAAGTTTTTGGTTTGTTGTTCATTAAATGTGTGCACAATATATATTTGAATGTCTTGTTTTATGTTATTTTAGGGGTTTGTGGCTAAATTTTATTTTTATTTTTTTACAGATATGAAAAATAAATGTTCATAAAAATTTTAAACTTATTAACAAGATATTTTTCACAACAATATTCAATTATGACATCATCAATTTTCGGAATGGTCGAAGGTATTGAAGGAAGAATGAACTTGATTGTTCACCAGTCACCACAAGGTGTCCTAACAACCCAACCAAATAACAAATTCGAGGATAAAAAAACATTTCAAGGTCATGTTGTTTTCTTTCCAGGAGATATCCAGGATTTCTCAGAAAATATGAAAAGTCATCATGTTTGTGTTGACTTTATTGAACATAGTTATGAAAACACGATCAAAATTATATCAGAGAAATTTCCACACAGCCATATTTGGTTGGTTGTGCCATCTAAGAAAGCTTACAATACTATTTGTATTTACAAGAACTTTGTGCCAAGTGAGTCATTAATGGGAGTTCCGTCTATTAATAAAAGCTTTAATGGACTTTTAAACCTTGAAAAGTTAATGGACAATGCTGTGAAAAAATTGAACCCAGAAAATGTAGGAAATTTTGATGTTGACAATTGCCTGATAACATTACTTGCTTTTAGTAAAGGTTCTGTTGTTTTAAACCAGTTTTTATATGAGATATCAGAAACTGAAAACCAAATTAATCCAAAATTTGTGGACAGAATAAAAGCAATGTTTTGGTTAGATGGAGGGCATAGTGGTGAAGAAAATGTTTGGATCACAGACCCAGAGGTAATTTCAAATTTAACCCCCTTAAAAAACTGCAAGTTTTACATCCACATGACCCCATATCAAGTTAGGGATCAACATAGGCCTTGGAAAGGTGAAACTGAGAGAGAATTTGCGGAGTTAATGCGAGAGAATGAAATGTTAGTTGAAGAAAAACTTCACTTTGAGGAACTAGAACCAAGCCTTGAATTACATTTCAAAGTGTTAAAATTATTTTAACATTCAATTTTTAATTGATTTTTTTTAATGGTACAAAATTACCAATAAAAAAGTTGCATTTATTTTTACATTGCCAACAGGTACATTTCTTATATTCTGTAGTACAGAAAATAATTTGTACATGTTATGTTAGATTTGCAATTACTTATTTGCTCAGGAATGCTTTAAAATTTCATTGTTCCTATGTACTTTTTAAATAATTGTCCAACTTGCTAATTTCATAATACATGAACCAATATTTTTACAAGCATATAAACCTTTTATGAGAAGGCTACTGTTTCTATTAAAAGAATAAGACAATTCTAACCAACTTTTTCCAAGTAAAGAAATGGTTTTGGTTTAATAAATAAAAAAAATTTATTACTACCTTATAAATATACAGAAATAAAGTTTTTTAAAAACCTTTTAAAAGATTCAACATAACTCACATAATAAGACTGTTATTTGTTGCATATCTTGTGTTGATGCCATTGTATTGCTCAAAAATCACCCTTTTCCTTCTAAACCCTTTAGATATCATAATAATACCCAGAGCTTTAAAACTTCCACATCGAGGACACTTTAAAAACCTTTAAACCAACTTTTTGAGGTTTAATTTGGGCTCTGGATAAGAGATTTAAGGTTTGGAACACAGATAAGTTTATCCTCGATGTTGCCGAGGATTGTCATGTGACCTGTTGAACCCTCAGGGTTACCCTCTGGTGGTAGGCGAACCGAAACTACTTCCTGAAAAAAAATCATAAACAAATTTTTAACAAATATATTGAGCAATTAAAACTTAGAATAAAATATTAAAACAAATTAGGCATTTAATTTAAATAAGGCAAAATAGTATAAAACTTACTAAAGAGAACATAAATAGCACAAGGGCATTAAAATTTACAGCTAATTTAGATTTGCAAGCAATAAAATCTTGTAGATATGTTACAATGATGCCCAAATTTAACTATATCAGACAAAACAAAAAATAATATTTACCTCCGAAAATCCAGAAGGAGTTCCCATCTTAAGATCCATGATAACATTTCCCAACTTCATCCTACATCGACCTGATCTTAATACTTGTAATTTACCAATATGACCTTCGGAAAATTGGTCTAATGAACATTTCTCTATTTCCTGGCAAAATAAAGGGTGTTGTTAAGACATAAAAATGACTAAGTAGCTTTAATTTAAACTGCATTTTCGTTTACATATTATGGTCTGTCAATGATGTTAAAATTTAATTTTAATAATAAACAAATTTATGCAAAAATAGGTTTAAATATAAATGCATAAAATAAAACTAAACATTATCAAAAAATTAAAATTTTTACTTTATCTTCATCTTGATTTTCCTTTGAAGTTGTTGGTTCCACATCGTCTCTGCTTGGGGGAACCCCCGGCAATGTGTCAGGAATTTGAAATAAAATTATTTTCTGGGAACTTTCCTGACTAAAAAAATAATTTATTAAATGGAATTAAATATTCTTAACAAGATTTAAAATAAAACTTACTTGAATAAATGTGAGCAGTGGTTTGGGTTGGCAAGTACAATTGGTTTTACATCAACTAAAATATAAAATAATAAAAAAGCTGTTAACACTAAACAAATTAATAGATATTTTTAAGTTGACTTTATGACCTAAACCTAAAATAACTTAACCCTTACCCAGTCTCAAGTAAACTATGGCAATTTGGGATATTATTGATTATAACTGTCTAATAATTGAGCAGCTAATTTAATGTTGGTTTAGCAAAAATTCATGCTGTTTATAGGGACTTACTTAAAGGTGCTACAGCATAAGAGCAGTGGGGATTAAACCCAGGACGACATGGTGAAACCAAGTGTTCTTCTAAGCACTACACTACGCTGCCGACTACTTAACATTTAGTTGTTATTTAGATTTGTTAAATGAAGAAAAAATTAAGGCTCGAAGACATTAATTAAACTTTCAAAATAGTTAAATAAATTTTAAACCTACCAACTTTGCTTGGATTAAACACAGGTAGTATAACTGGTCTTAATTTTTCATCATTTCGGAGTCCTTCTATTATCTAAAAGTTAAACAAATAAGGTAAGTGTGAAAATCAACTTGATCTTACTTTAGGTTTATATCTATTTACAAAAAAACAACAAATTTAATTTCTTACCGATGAATTTCCTTCTTCCAATTTCTTTAAAACAGCTTCTGATTCTGCTTTTTCTTCTGCTAAGTCAACATTTAAACTAAACACAAATTTATCATACTTTTAATAATTCACAAAGAAGAAATGAAATATAAAACTGATTTTTAAAATATAAGAAAACTGAAATATTAGTTTTTAAAGGGACATTAGGTTTACCATTTTTAAAACCATTTTTCTTGTTAAAAAAACCATTATCTTACCTTTCTTTTTTGATGGTTGGTCTTTGTATAGTTGGAGTAGAATCAGAGCTCCCAAATGAAGACCCTCCTCCTCTTCTGGCTTGCTCTGCACTTGGGCCAGCTTCAAATATAGAGTGAGATTGAATAATCTGGGGACATGAAAATGAAAAAAATGTTAAAGTATTGGTTTTGTATATTGGAAGTTTTATAAAAAGTTTTGGTAATAATAATATTGAACATAAAATAAAACCAAGAACTATATATAATAGAGCTTGTGGACAGTTTTAGAGGCCCACATAATAAATAGAACGGCCAGGATAATTTATCGCAGACAAAGCTTAGTTTAAAGTTGGGACTATATTACAACACATAAAATGCCAGCGGGAGGGCGAGCTTTCAACTTGTATTATACAAGGTATATATTATATTAATAAGTACCAAACTTAACTTTTTTAATATTTTTTTTATATTAAAATATTTTAGAGTTTCTTTTTATTAAATCAAAGTTTTTGTTTTACTTCTTTTTGTTGAAATCCCCTTCCCCTTCCCCCACGACCCCTTCCGCGACCTCTACCACGACCCCTGTCATGTGACCTGTCACGCTTTGACCTTGATTTGCCTTTATCCGGGGTGTCATTAGCCTTACTATAAATTTTTTAAAAAAGATTTTTATTAAAGTTATTTTTTATATGAAATTGCAAGGTCTATTTTTTTTTGTTTAGGAGTACAAAAGTAAAATAAAGCTATAGCCTATATAATTTTTAACTAAAATGCATTAATATTTGTATTAATTTAATGCTGGTTTTATTAAAAAACATTTTTCTTACTCTAATTTTGTTCTTCCTTTTCTTACAGGAATTGTTGGCGTGAAGGTTTTCTACAACAAAATTTAACAAACATTTTAAAAAATTGATAAAAAACACTAAAAGTGAAATAAAATAAAACACAGCAATGAAGCTAACCTTAAACATACAAAAAAATCCCAAAATTTTACAATAATTTATGGTGAGCTGGCATTGCAGTAAAAACAAGTAGTTTTACTCTGTAAAGTCCCAGGTTTGATTCCTACCTTTTTTAATTAGGGCGTCAAAATTAATAAGTACTCCTGCTTAGCCCAAAAACAATCAGCAAACCAATTACCTGGCAATGTGCTCAATAATATCAAAATACTGTCAAATTTAACTTAGGACTAGGTTGGTGTATAAATGTCTATCTTTAGGCCATTTCAATGGGTTTTTTACATCATTAAATAACATACCAAATTCATAAAAAAACAACACATTTACAGGATTTTATAATTATTTTATCTATATCTAAACTAGACAAAAATCAATTAAATTAAAATTTTGTTGACAAAATTTACCTTTTTGATTCCACCAAGAGTAAGATCTCTGGGTCCCCTTAGTGATGGAAGTCGACTCGGAGTCTGTTCTGAAGCTGCAAGTTATATTTTGTTTAATATCTTATCATAGTTAAACAGTTTAAATTTAAAAAAAAAAATTTTTAATGTGAAAAGGTCAACTGATTATTTGTCATTTACACCGGTTATAGTGCCTTACTCAAAGGCGCTACAGCATAACAGCAGTTGGAATTGACATTTAGTAAAGCCAATTGTTCTAACCACTACACCAGCATTACGCTGCTGTTAGTTGTGGTTTGTTTGTTTAACTGTCCGACTGATATAAATGTAATCTATAGGCCAAATTAATTTACTAAATATAAAAAACAACTTAATTTTTATCTTAGTAACTCTTAAATGCCAAACAAAAGTTAAAAAATAAAACAAATAAATTAAAACAACAAACTGACAAATACTATGGTTACCTGACTTTTTTGGATCAGACATTCCTGATATTATAAACTAAATCCAACAGAAAATTTAAAATAACTAGCATGTATATCGTTTAAGTTGTTTAACTTTCGGTTTCAATTTACTGTATTCAAAGGTTGCAAGTAAATTTAGCCGTTTAAAGATTCGACCAGAAGATTCGGCCCAAAGAAATTGGCCTTTAAAAACAATGGGTAGTGGGCTACGAAAAGTCCATGTAAGATATCTGCTTAAAAAGTCCGCGTGTAACATAAAACCATATTTTGCGGGGAAAAGTGCCTACTACTGAGTTAAAGGTACAAGTGCCTACTTTATGGGTAAAGTGCCTACCTCTGAGTTAAAGTGCCTCTTTCTGAGTTAAGTGCCTTTCTCAAAATATAAATAAAAGTGCCTACCACAAAGTTGTAGCTAAGTGCCTACCCAACTTAGAAGTTATAGGTAAAAGTGCCTACCTGAGTTATATGGAAATGTGCCTACCTTTGAGTTATAGAATAAAGTGCCTACCTTAAAGTTAAAAGTGCTCACCACTAAGTTACAGGTAAAGATCCCACCTCGAAATAAAGTGTAAAAGTGCCTCCCTCTAAGTTATAGGTAAAGTGCCTACCTTAAAGTTTTCGATAAAAGTGCCTACCTTTAAGTTATACGCAAAGTTTCTACCTTAAAGTTTTTGGTAAAAGTGCCTACTTCTGAGTTAGGGTAAAGTTTCTACCACAAAATAAAGGGTAAAAGTGCATTTTTTACTGATAAGGATTTCACGTGACTAAAATTAGTGTTGCCCCAAAAAAACATTAAAATTTAAAAAAATAAAAAAATCATCAAAAACTAAACTTTGATTTGCAGAAACTACGACTAATTTAAAAAAAAAATAGTTAACCAAAACTCTGGTTTATAAATACCAGTTTGATTTACCAACACCAATTTTTTCCATGTTAAAAAACCTAGCTCGATTTTAGCTCGAACCAGATATTTAAAAAACTAGCATATACCTTTAAAGTGACAACCGATTCAAACTGTTTCATGTATTTTATTTTTTGCCTAACTTGTTTTTTAAATGTCGGTAAGTTATGGCAATAAGCCGACATTACACGCGGGGTTTTTGTCGCCGCATCCCCGCTGAATTTTGCAGGCCGAGTATTTTAGCTTCTTTTTAAGGCAATGTTTAATATTTTACATACGAGCCAAAAGGTTTTGGGTTCAAGCCGCGCCACGCTATTCTCCCTTGAGCCCTTAAGGGTATATCAATTTCACCAACTTAAAATAATTTACCTTTTAAATTTTTTTTTAAGTACTAAAAAGTAAGTTAAGCAAGTTTTTTAGTTGGTTAATAGTATAACAAAACCTAAATAATTTTATCACATTTGTATCCCAAGTTTTTTGACGAAATCCGAATAACCTTTATCCCAGTGACGTCACTACAAACGCGATAAGTCAAAGTCACTTTCGCTCGCGTTTTAAGCCAATTATTTGCGCCCCGCAATTTCTTACAATAAACACAACACTCTTAACTCTTGGCGTGAGGTGAAGTTGTTACCTTTTTGTGTTAAGTTTTTTTTTGCTCAACATTTTTAATTCATTGAGGTGGCCTCGTTATGACGTCATAGGAGGTTATTAATAAGTCACACACAGTGTTTGGGGTAGGATAACTGTAACGTTACATTTTGATACAAAATGTCAATCACAGTTATTTTTTGGGCAAATATGTCAGCCATTTTGTGCTTACAATCTTTTTGATACACTACCAATTATATAAACCGCTTAAAACACCAGTATTAACAAAAAATAAGGTAAAAATCTCAAGTTGTGGTGTACAATATTTTGTGTATTGCAACCATACGACCAACAGTTTTTTAATGGTAACCTGCAAATAAACTAAAAATTAAAGTTTTAAAGACAATATCATAATAACAACGTAGCCTAACTAATTGGTAATTAACAAAATAAGGTCAAAATATCGGTAATATTTAAAAAAACATTATAAAAATCACCAGTTGTGAAGTGCAATATTTTGTGTTGCAACCATTTAAGACCAGGGAGTTTTTTTAAGGTAACCTGTTAAAGAAACCAAAATTAAAGTTTTAATAACAGTACATTTGTACCTATTTATGGGAGTACTTTTTACACCATTACACTAACGTAGCTTAATTAAATTTTAATTATTAAAACGGTGTCAGAATGTAAGTATTAACAAAAAATATTCTAAAAATCACAAGTTGTGCTGGCAATATTTTGTGTATTACCATATTACGACCAGCAGCGACCATATTACGACCAGCAATTTTTAATGGTTACCTTTAAAATGGTCTAAAATTTTATGTAAAAATACTATTATTTAAATGTTATATATGGTTTTGTTGAATCTTAAAAAAGTTTAAAGTAGATTTTAAAACGATTATTCTGCGTCGTTAGCTTAAAGGGATCGCAACCAACTTTAAGAAATTGATGAAACTTTCAATTTGTTTCGCTTTACTCGTTACTGGATTAAACTATATGAGATTAACTCTTTGCCTACAAAAAGACACTAACTTATACTGTGTTTAAAGTGTATCTTGTGACTTGATTTGGTAAAGAGTTAAATAGATTGTGTGAAACCTTAAAAGAAATTAGGAAATTAGGGATTTTGAATTAAAATATTAAAGTTAAATGATTTTAAAAATAAAGATTAAAAACAATATCTAAAAAACTATCTTTCATTATAACATGTACCTAATGTATTTTAATTTTTACACATTTTTCGTATATAAAATTTCTAAAACTATATTATTTAAATAATGAACATTTAAACTTTAAATATTTTAATCAATATTATAACTTAAGGTCGTAAATTACCAAGTTATTACTTTAAAAGTATAACCTTAAGCTTTAAAAAATCAATGTTTTTTATTTCTAGCATATTTAGCCGCGTAACTCTTTAGAAGCTAATCGGGTTGAAGGAATTTAAACCTGAACCATTATACAAGTTTAATTACTTGATGTTAGTTATGTTAATGAGTGTTTTGTTACAGTTATATGCGAATTAAAATTTTGTGTTGCTTTTTGATTTTTAAACCTTAAAGTTAGTAGTTATATAAAAACAAATAAGGTGCCATAAACGGTATAAACTTTTGCTAAGCCCAAAAATTAATTAGCAGCTTTATTATTGGGAAATTATAGTCTCTATAATATCCCAAACTGCCACAGGCAACTCGAGACTGGGTCGGGGTAACTAACGTTTCTTTGTTTAGATCATTTGATTGAAACTCTTTGTTAAGGTCATTAGACCTGGCTAAGTTTAAAACAAGTAAATAGAAAAAATAAATAAAAAAGTAATTAAAATTTTTTTTTAAATTTTGTCTAAAAATAAACTATATTAAAATACCCCTTTAGCAATTACAGTTTAGCTTTTATTTAATATAACACACAAACATAAAATCTAGAAATTTAGATCTAAAATTTAATAAAGCGTAAATTTTTCAAGATTAACTAAAACATTTTATAAAATAATCTGATATAAAACCTTCTTATCTGCACTTGATATTTGATTTCCGTTGCTTTCGTGTAATAATAGTAAACGATTATGACATCACTAATACTTATTATGACATCACTAATACTCATCAATGCGACAAATAGATTCAATTACTTTAGATAAATTTAAAATTAATATTTTTTGTCAAATTAAAATATGATTAAGAAATTTTATTAGCGTTAATTGTTAATTATGTTAAAACTTATGAATTTAAATTTAGGGTCTTTACACAGTTTGATCTTTTTATTTAATATGTTTCAGTAAAATTTAAATATTTTTTAACTCTTTTTAAATATATTTGTCAAATTTTTATTTCAAATAAAAGTTTTTTAAACAACAATATTTTAAATGATTTGTAACAAATAAATCCCAGTTTATTACGTCACAATGGATTAACAAACGTTCGAAAAAGGCGGCGTGCTTATTTAATCCATATTTATTCGAGAATAAAAATCATTTCATTGTGTTTAAAGCGTAATCGTTTATGACTTCATATTGGATAAGTTTTGCAACAAAATGGATAAATTAAAGAGTTATGAAATAATTCATGCAACGACTTTCAAGAAAAGTAAGTTTAAAACTTTTTAAACAAATTTTATTAATTAGATAAAAAGGTTATTAAAGTAAAGTCAAAAATTTTTTAAATGGTTTTAAACTTAATTAAATATATTTTAAAATATTGAGTTATTTAATTTATTATTTTGAATAAACTATTTTTTCTTTAGGAACTCAATTTTGTAAATTGTATTAATATTAATAAGTCGAATATTGGATATATTAAGATAGTTTTAAGTTAAATAAAGTGTTTTTTTTAACTATTTCGTTATTAAATATATTTACTTTAAATTTTTTTTACTTATTAACTAATTTTTTAATTTAATTCTTTCACATATTGGGTATATTAAGATAGTTTTAAATTAATTAAAAGCGTTTTTCAAACATTTAAGATATATATCTAATTTATTTATTTTAAGATTTTTTTAATTATTTTACTTCTGTTTATCTCTAAAGGTCGAATATTAGATATATTATGTAAAGTATGTGGAGATAGGAGCTCAGGCAAACATTACGGAGTTTATGCCTGTGATGGTTGTAGTGGGTTTTTTAAACGAACCATAAGGAGAAATAGAAAATATGTTTGTAAGGTGAAAAAATTGTTCTAAATAACTCTACGTCATAATATAAAATACGTAGTAACAGTATCTTAAGTTATTTATATATAACTCGCAAATTTATTTGTATAACTTAAAAAAGTAATTTTAAAACCAGTAACCCAAATTGTTATTGTTTTATTTAAAATGGGTAATTAGTGCTTAAGATATGTTATATATAAAATTTGTAATAACAGCATCTTAAGTTATTTATATATAACTCGCAAGATGTATTTGTTTAACTTTAATAAATAATTTTAAACTAGAAAACTAAATTGTTATTGTTTTATATAAAAATATTAATTAGTGCTTTGCAATACAATAACTTTAAATAAATACAAGGACTTGCATAATAACTAAACTGCGTGTAAAAATTTAATATATACCGACCATTAATTAAATATAAAATTGTAAGAATTTTTAAAATTATAAAATTTTAAAATTATAAAAGTAAACCTTTTATTATTAAATTCAGGGCTCGAACGATGGAAAATGTAAAGTTGATAAAATTCACCGAAACCAATGTAGAAGTTGTCGTTTAAATAAATGTTTAAGAGTGAACATGAACAAAGAAGCTGTACAGGTTTAAACTTATAAACAATTTCTTACTTGTTTTTCTTCTTATAACATTAAGATTAGCTTATAAAAACCCAGTAAAAAAATAAATCTTATTTATTTAAATATCATTAAAATAAAGATTAACAGTTAGTTAATTGTCTGTTTTAAAGTTTTATTTTTTTCAAGTAAAACTAAAAATCTCCATTTTGTAATTTAGCACGAACGGGGGCCGAGGATCGGAAGTTTAAGTTGTTCGTACGCGGGAATTTCAATGCTGAAACCCGGTGTTAATATAAAAACTTCAACAGCACAAGAATCAAATCACCACGTTAAAAAAGGTGATTATTTTTATAAAATAACAAAGTGTATTTAACCAAAAAAATTTTAATTTCATTTTAAATAATTTTTTAAATATAAATAGTTTACTAATTTAAAAAAAAATTAGGAATTTATTTTTCAGAGCAAATTTCTCCGATTACGTCAAACACGACAAATACTGTGACGTCACCTAATTTAACAACGTCACCCATCTTAACCAATCAGTTACATGCAAACGTTTATCAAAACGTGACGTCATCATTAAAATATTCACCATCGCAAACGGCAGCTTTACATTTCGGTAGATTGTTAAAATTGCTAAACAAAATATTAAAGAAAAATTGATGTTTTTTTAAAATCAACAATACAAAACTTTACAAGTCCGGTTGTGTGGTAAACTGGTCATAGAGTCGGACTACGAGCCGAAAGGTTCTGGGTTTAAACCGCACTGATGCCCTTAGGCCTGGCGTTTACGGATAGCTTAAACACGTGTCAAAATAACACAACCTTACCCAATAAAAATATTAAAAAAACTATCATCTAAAGAAGATATGAAAAATAATTTTAATTAGAGAATGAAATTTATTTAATTATCATTACTTTTTAGCTCCAAAAGCTCCATTTTTAAACCCGGAATTGACGATAAATTTATGTTCTCCGTTTATCAACCACCCTATGATGTCACTACCAATGCTACCAATGACGTCATACGACCATATGCAAGCTAAACTTGTCCACGAGTTGATGACGAAAAGTTTTACAAAAAATCAAATAAATGTTAAGGAAATATCTGTAGAAAAAATTAGGAGGTAAAAAATGTTAAATTTTACACTCAAAAGTTAAATTAATTTAAAAATGTTTTTAAATACAGCATTTTCTAATAAAAAGTTAAAAATGTCTTACTGAAAAAAATAACTCAACTTTAGCGATGTGACGTCACCACAAATTCAGCCGAGCGTAACCGACGTAATTAACCCATTTTTGCGGAATTATTTCGGGGCAACTTTGTCGGATCTAGCAAAACAAAGTTTAAACAAAATAATCACGTGGACAGTTGGGGTTTCCCCGTTCAAGATACTAACAACAAATCAACAAGTAAGTGTGGAAAATTGAATTAATTACTGGAGCTTAAAATGACCAAAAACTAAAAAAAATACAAGTCCAACTAACTTTTAAATTAAAATACATTAAAATAAAAGAACTAACTCAAAATTTTTTATATAAAGTCTTTTATATGTATTTATTATACCAACAAATTATTTAAAACGAGATTAACAATTTTAAAAGCTCATCTTTTATTTTTTTTAATTTAGACGGATTTATTAAAAAAACACTGGGCCTCATTATTTGTATTTGAATATAGTAAATGGCCGATTTCAACTGATTACAACATGCTCCTTCACTTGGCAGCTTATAACAGTAAGTATTACTACAACAGGAATATATTTTATATATATAGTCTTGTGTAAATTGCAGGTAAAAAATGTATTAATAAAGCTTAAGAAACGCAGTAATGTTTGAACCTAGAAAATGTATCGCTATTATGTCAGAAAATATGATTTACTTGGTCTAAAACATGGTACTATTATTTGTAATAGTGTCTTTACAAAATTACTGTAATATTATTAAAACTATTTTAACAAACACACATTTCACCAAAAACCGACAATTAAATATTTTTCTATTACCCTTTCTTACTCTGACCCTTTCTATTGCTCCTAAAGAAGCGTCCCTAAACCTCTTAAAAAAAATTGATCTAAATTTCATTAAAATTTGTTTTAAAGATATTTTGCACAAATGTTTATTTCGTCACAAAATATAAGCGGCTGCAGTTATTAAGCACAAAGTTATGTTTTTTTCTGTTTAGACGAAAATGCCAAAGTTTTATCAAAAGATCGCGGTAAAAAAGATGAGACCAGGGCCACCACATGGAAGTTATATTGTTCGTTGTGCGCATGCGCAATGGCAAAATTAGATGACATCGAACGCAACTTTGCAGCTAGTTTGCTTGTGTTAGGTAAAAACTTTTGAAATGATAAAAAAATTTCCACTTAAATAATATAGCATATTTGGCTTAAAAGCGCCCACTAACGACAACCTTTTTCTGGTATTTAAATTGATAAAAAATCTTATAATTTATAAGAAATTTTTCTACTTGTATATAGCAACCAATATTTGGTTTAAATTTAATTCTAAGAAATTGCTTACAAGCGCCAACTAACGACCGACCTTTTTTGTTTTTTAGAAAAAAAATATGATACAACAAACCCATTACAAATTGCAATTGAAACTTATTTTAAAATCAAGTACAAAAATCCTACAGATCTTCTAGAAAGGTAAATAAGTAAATAAATAGCTTTAAGCAAAATAATATAACAGTTTGCATATTACCATTTTGATTACTATTTTAATAAAGTTTGAATTAAAAATAATTATTTTTAACATCAGTTACCTCCACTCAGTCTCGAGTTACCTTTGGCAGTTTAAGATACTATTGATTATAATTGCTCGATATCTAAGTTGCTTATTAAGTAGTGGCTTAGCAGAAGTTTAAACTGTTTATAGCCTCTTGCTTAAGAGCGCTACAGCAACAAAGCAGTGGAGATCGAACCCAGGACTTCTTGTATGGAAGCCAAGTGTTTTAACCACTACAACACAGTGCCTGTAAAATCTAAATTTGTTTTCAAATTGTTTTTTTTTTGCAGACAACAAAATATGAACAAAGTCGTCTCTATTTTAAAACAAGTGAAGATTGATGACATCACAGGTACTTTCTTTCAACAATCATTTGTTGACAACCAAATAGAAGAAAAAATAACTGAATTTAAAAACAAATTTCTGTAATATTTCTAAACAAAAAATATTATTTTTGTGTTCCTTCCTTGGAATCACTAATAAAACAAACTTAATGTGTTATATTTAATAAAATTACCTTTAAAATTTATATCTGTTTACAATTTTTTTAATAAAATGAGTCTAAAATATAAACTGTTACAGTTAGATGATTAGATATTATTGTTTACTTTATCAAAAAAAGAAAAATTAATAATTTACAACCAAAATATTTAAACATACCTTCAAGTTAAATTCAAGTATAATTACAGGACATATAATACATAGAAATAAAGTGTATTCTACAAATGGTGTGATATTAAATACAAAAAAATCATGTAATAACTGCTTTTTGTCAAAATAATATTATCATGTACTTAGAGTGGGAATGCATAAAAATAAGGCAAATAAAAAACTTTTTGAATTAAAAAAAATAAAATAAAATTTAGGATTTAAATAAAATAAAAATTGATATATTAAAAGATATAATAAGATCTAAAAAAGGTAAGAATATTAAATTTTAAATAATGTTCAATTCCTAATTGTGAGCAAGATACAACAATTTAAAATGTTAATTACTATATTACAAAGAGAAATCTAACTTTAAAAAAATTCTGAATTTTTTGACAGTTTTAATATTTTCACAAATTAAATAAATCTAATAATCCCCCACCAATAAAACATTCGCAATTTCTCCGTTCTTTATGACATCACACTGGTTTGACTTGGGAGGAACAAGGAGAAGCACGTTGGCGTCGACCATGCTGATCAGACGACTGATCACCTGACCTCCGGTGATGTCAACCCAGGGAACGGGTTGATCTTCCTCGTGTCTTAATTTACCTCGTTGGAATTCCGGGGTTTCTCCAAGAGTAATGTCTTGAGAAACCTTGAATATAATAAATTGAGTTACATAGATGTTGTAGGCTATTGTATTTATTTATTTTTGCTTTGAATGGTCAAAATTACAGCCTTTCTTCAAAGAGCATTCTTTTGTACCAGTTTTAAGACAACTTTAACAGTTTTGGATTTCATTAATTATAAATGTTTGATAACTAAACTGTTAATTGGTTTTTGGATAAGCAAGAGTTGATAAAGTTTATAGCACATTACTTAAAAGAAGCTACATAAAGGCAATGGGAATCAAACCCAAGACCTTTTGTAGTAAAACCATGTGTTCTAACCAATTCTCATTGCTAACAATACGTAGTCGGGAGCCGAAATATAAATCAATTTTTAATAAAGTATAAAAAATCAAAGTCAAATTCTAATTAAAATATAACAATCTCTTATGATAACCCGAACCTTTGCCTTCATTAATACAGAACTTGGTGTTTTGCTTCCACTAAGTTTTCTTAAACAAGGTAAAACCAGAAGTTGGAACGCCATCAACGCTGGGACAGGGACTCCTAAAATTTTGAAATGTAATTAAAGTGTTTATATATTAAATTTATGTGAATAAGAAAAAAATTAAAAAAACCTAACCTGGCAATGTGAAAAAATATTTCTTTCCCCTTTGAGTTTCTAAAGTTGCAAAACCAGTTGGAGCTCTTAAGATAAAAAAATAAAAATTATAAAAAATTAATTGTTTAACTTAAAATTAATTTTATTTTCAAAAAAAAAAAAGAAACAAAAGTTGAATTTGTTTACCCGGGTTTCATGTCAACCCTTTTAAAATGCCAGTTGACCCCAATATCTGTGAGTAGGGGTTTCACATAATCATTATCACCCAAAGAAACTCCACCAGTGCTTATAACAACATCAGCTAAACAACACAATAGTTTAAAATAAATAGTTTCTCAAACTTTAAAGTATATTAAGTCTAAAATTAAAATACTCTTAACCTAAAATTAAATGGTCAGGGTAACAAGTGTTATTCTATGTTTAGCCTTTACAGTTGGCTTCCTACATCAAAAATAAAATTACATAAAAAATCATTTTACGGTTCAGGTTATTATAATTTTAAAACATAGAGTAACATTTTTTATACAGACCTAATAAACTATTTTCTATACTTTAACAAACAATCTAACCTTGCTTATAGGCCTGAGTAAGAACATTTTTCAGTTGCAAGATCTCGTTTGTTACGATGCCCATGTCTACCACCTTGTGGCCAATCTTTTGCAGAGCAAGTGAGAGTGCTAACCGATTTGTGTCACGGACTTTTCCACTTTCTGAAGCATTGGATTCTACTATCTGAAAAACAATAAAAAAAGGTTTCAAGATTTGTCTAAATTAAGTTTTAAGTAAGTAGGTTTTGTTAACTAATATTTAATTTATTCCCCCCCCCTCTGCACATTTTTATAAAACAAAATGTTTTATAGGCTTCACAACACCAATTTTAATGCTACCAGTTCTTAAGTAAATCAGTTAAAACCCACCAAAAAACGATAACAATAACCAGTAAAAGTCAATCAGTTAAAACACTATTTAAAACAAATTTTTATCAAAATATTTTGATTGAAATTCCTTTTTTATTGCCTACCTCTGCCCCAGTAGAAAGAATAGCCACAACTGGCAAGCGATTAACCCGAACACTGGACAACCCAAACTTAACAAGAACCACACACTCGGCATAACCGAGTTTTGTCCCCGATTTAACAATCACCTCCCCTGCTCTCGTGTCACTCCCGATTGTTCGAACTTGTTGACCCGGGGTTGCTGACTCGAGGAAGCGAACCACGGCTTCAACTGTTCCCTAAAAAAATAAGTTTATTATGACCTAACAATTGGTCTATTTTACTACAAATAAAGCTTTTTAAATATCTATTTACAAAAATTTATAATTTTTTTTGGGGGGGGAATAATTCAGCTAATAATTTGATTTAATATAGAATGACAATAATCCTTATAATCATAAGAATCTTACTCTGTTCTCTTCTCTGACGACCTTGGTGTGCTCAACTGGAACTAGAGCATCTGATCCAGCAGGCATAGCACTCCCGGTGGTGACTCTAATGGCACGTCCGACCGTCAAATAAGAACCAGGAAACACAACGTCCAAGTCACCAGGAACATCAGAAGCTAAAATAAAAAAATAACGTGTAGTAAAAACAGCATGTTGTAGTGATCGAAAGACTTTACTTCATGAGGTCCTCGGTTCAATCCCCACTGCACTCATGCTGTTCTACCCTTAAGAAAGGTGCGTTAAACGGTATGAACTTCTGCTAAGTCGACATTATTTAGCAGCTTAATTATCAGGCAATTATAATCTATAATCTTTCAAACCGCCAAAGGCAATATGAGAATGGGTCGGGGTAATTGTTGTTACTCTATGTTTAAGTCATGAAGTCGTTAGAATAGCAAATGCACAAAAGAACTATATACAAATATAAATAGGATAAATGCCAGTGTGTTTTATACATCTACTTGTACTTACCTATAACAGCATATCCATCATTTACAGCAGTGTTACTTTCAGGAATATTAACCAAAGCTTTAATATCTTCACAAACATAATGATCAATAGCATCTAAATACAAACTCAGTTTTAAAATCTGATGGCACTTGGCTTTACTACATAAGGTCCTATGTTTGGTCACTAGTGCTATATATAAATTTATTGGTCAATAAGCCCTTAATATACGTTGTAAGGTGCCATAAACAATTCAAACTTCGAACTTAAACCCAATTCGTAGTTTATCAGCAGGGCACTTATAAACAATATTACTTTAAAAATAAAACTGCTAAAGATAAGTTGAGACTAGGTTAGGGTAACCTGGTCAGGACAACAATTATTGCGTTATGTTTAGTTCGTGTGATTACCTTTACAATTTAGACTACAAATAGGCAGTGAGATTGTGTTGGAGAGAATGAGAGAAAAGGCTTTGTCAAAACTTACAGGTGGGTACGGATAACATCGGTTTCTACGAGCTACTTTGTTGAAGTCTAAAAAATATTTATTCAAATCAATTTTTAATAATTAAAAGTTTTACAAACTAAAAAAATTATTTTCAATAGAAACTTATCGCATATAGCTATTTATTAACAAAAATAAGTTAAAAAATTTTATACCATATATATTTCATTGTTAATACAATAGAACTGTTATGTGTAAAAATAAGGACTTTAAAAACACTTTATTAAAAATAAAAATATTTGAATTTGAAAACCAAACTTTACCGGTATTTAATCCTGTATTTAAGTTAGTTGCCATATTTTCCAACTTACTCAATAATTTATCTTTTCTATTGCAAATCTATAAAAGATTATACTTTATACCATTCACAAGTCTACTAAACAACATATTGTGTTTAGGCCTTTACAGTAACTAGAAAAAATGTTATTCTCAATAATAGTTCCATTGTTAGTTTTTTTTAACCATTAAAAACATCTACAACAAGGTATTTATACTCAGCCAACTGATACTGCATTTATATATTTGAACTTCGGTTTGTGCCTTAGGCTGATATTAGAGAGAATTTTCTAGGAAATAAATACCAACGCGAATGAAAAATTTATGTTTTGAGAATTAATAGGCAGAGATAGCTTGCTGATAGGCATCAATATTTTGAGAAAATTATTAAATTTGACTACATAGCAGACTAATGGCCAATTAGGAGAATGTAATTGGGTATTTTATTTATAAAAAGAGCATTCAAAAATATACAAAATGGTAATTATTTCCATACACTTACTCCCTACAGTTTAAATAAAACAGTGTTGGTATTACAATTTTATTGTTTTACCTAAAAATGAATAAAAATCTAAATCTCCAACCAATTAACAAAATTATGATCAAATAACTTTTTTTTATAAATTTAAAATTTTGGTATTTTGTGAGTTTGTTATAAATTTGCCAAACCAAATTTAAAAAACAAACAAAATTAAATCATTTCTTATTTAGAAAAGATTATGCTTTTGAACAACTTAATTTAAATACAAGCTATCTATTTATACATAATTTATATATTAAAAAAATTAAAATATATATTTAAATTTCTATAAAAAAATGTAAATTATATCTTTTGTTAGAATTCTATTTAACAAGTTTTATACTACTACTATTTAATATGTGGATAAATTAAATACTAGTTTATTAGTTAATAAGGGTTACATAAAGTTAACCTAAACATTTTTTTGCAATTTATATGCCTGAAGGGAAAACAACTACTTATGGTGCATGGGCAAACAAATGACATATTACAATGATAAAATTAAAAGCATAAGGCCAAACTATTTAGACAAAATTTAGTCTACATTACCCTAATAATATTGCTTAAAAAAGATAAAAGGGTTTACAATCAAAGGTGTTTTCAAAATTAAAAACGATATTCAAAGTCAAACAAAATTCTAGTGTGCTGTGAAATATTTTAAATTGCTTAACTAACACATAAAAGGTATAAAACAAACTTACTTGAGAAAAAACAGGAGTTGTATAAAAATGCTCATCTCTAATCTTTAGGTTGCAGAAACAAAAAGATGTCCTATAACTTCAATAATATATTTGAACACATTGCAAATTCTTCCTTTCAATTCACTGAAAAGAAATTTTTTATAAGATTTTTATTTTAAGCTTAAAGCAATTACATATTTTTTTAATGCTTAATGCTTACCTTATTGTTAATTTATTTGATCAAAAAAAACATTATAATTTTTTCAGTTCATCAAAACCCATAAACATTTAAACATTTTTATAAGTTTTAATTTATTTAACATTTCTACTTAAACTAATATTTAATTAATACAGGATTAATACATTACAACTATTAGCGCTAATGAAACTGCATAAAACATAACAATGTTTTTAATACAACAAAAAAGACTTAACTTTTACTAATAACAGCTTCAAAAAAATGAAATTTAACAGTTATCTAATACAGATAATACGAAAAATGGAACATTACAATTTTGAAAGAAAATTGGGTAGAAATAACTAAGTTTAATGCAGAAAATTACAAACTTAACGATTCTGAGTTGCTAAAACAACCCTAGGCTCACTATAAAAAACCCCTTCGCCAACAAACTCCTTAAATTTAATATAATTTTCAGTTCCAAAAATATCGGCACAATTTGGAGCATTTGCCAGAGTCTGTAAGACTTCAAATTTAGCTTGGATCGATTTGGTTTTAACTTCTGTTTTTCTGTCTAGTAAGTATTCGGTAATTGAAGCAAATTCTACCATTGCTTCTATACCCCAATTCCAACTTGCGACAGAATTTAACTTTAAATTAAAAATATATTTCATGGTCTTTAAAATTACTATTAAACTCTAATGCAAATATTAAAAAAAAAAAATTCGTACAAAAATTACAATATTAGTACAAAATAATACCGAATACAAAAACTCTTAGACAATTAAAAAAATAAATTTACATAAATAATGGTGTTTACAAATAACCATCAAAAATACCATACATACCAGATTGAAATCAGTAACCCAATCTCAAAACAATGGTGTTGACAAAAAAAATACCATACTTACAAGATTTAAACCATTTACACTGATAGTATTAAAATGGTGTTTACGGAAATAAAACACCAAACCTACCAGATTAAAACCAGCAACTGTGGTCCCAACAAAGTGGTTTATATAAAAATAAACAACCATTCTTACCAGATTAAAACCAGCCACTCTGATCTCCAGAGAATGGTGTTTACAAACAGAGAGAATGGTGTCAATAGGACTTGATGAGATGAGTTGAAACCAAGAAACTGTGATGGAAAATAATTTCTCCTTTTCTGTTGGATGGACCTTTACATCAAAACATTAAAATAAAATTTGATTTAAAGTTTGTAACGTTAGTGTATTTGCTAAAATCTTTTTACACATATTAAATATTGAAATACTTTTGATAATTATTTAAACTTAGGTAGGCAAACAACTTATTCAAGTTTTTATAAATGTCAAGGTTATCGTTATTGCTAATTGATTGCCAGCTTAACGATTGGGATTTTAATTATTGTAATATAATCGCGATTTTTAACTAAAATTTGTTTGTAATTTGCTACTAGTCAAATACCACAACTATAAGTTTTTTTCGTAGGCCTCTTGATTGAACACTTGTATATTGGTTTTAAGTATTATTTAAACAATATGATGTAAATATTTATCACTTTAGAATATCTAAATAACATATGTATGAACTTAAAAAACTGTGCCTATATTAAGCCCATTGAAAAAATAAGTGTTGAAAAAGGGTAATACCATGTCACAAATAATCTTGTTATTGCACTTAAACAATGAATACAAATACCAAAACCTTATTGGTGCTAAGCATTTGGGAAATTGCATTGACAGCATTTTCTTTCAAATCCAGTGGTCCACTTGAAATTAATTTACAAATATCACCAACTGCTTTTTTAAAGAGAATTCCTATACAAGAAATGAAATGGTTTTCTTACTATATTACATAGAAATCAACTAAAATTACCATTTTTATTCATAAATATTTTATAGAATTCTAAGTTAGAAACGTATAATTAAATTTAGAATGTATAAAACTCGATATCAAAAATTATTGTTGTATGGTACAAAAGGGCAGAGGGAAAAAGTAAGAAAGTAAAATAAAATATTTATAAATACTTGTCTATAGCCACACTAAGTTTAGTATTTTATTGTCAGAATATGGTCAAAACTTTCAACCAATATTTGCCTGGGATAGTTTACTAATGCACCACAAACGCAAGTTTTATTTATTTTGTGAAACTATAAATTGAACAAACATATATGTATATGTATGTAAACCGTCTAAAGTTCCATTATATACAAATAAGTAACCAAGATTCTTAAAATTAAAAATATTTAAAAGGTAAAAACAAAAAATAAACAAATTACAAACGTACCCTGCTCATGCAACATAATTTTTCCTTGAGTTGACCTTGAGATAAGACCGATGGTATCTATGGCAACCTTAACAATTGTGCTGTTCTCGTGATGAGTCAGCCCAAATAAGGAGTGAAGAAACGTAGGGTACGACTCTGCAATTTTTTGAGGGTCACGGTACATGCACATGTGCCCAAAAAATTCAATAACAGCTACATAATAAGCGAATGTTATTAAAAAAAATGGCAGAACGTAATATTGTAAATTTTAAGTCATAGTTACTATAATAAAGGTCATATTAGTGAAAAATTGTTTATTGTTTTATAAAAATTAATTGCTTAAAATAATTTCCACAGGAAAAAGTGATTTAGCAGATAAACTAATTATACCAACTTAAATAGGATACAAAAAAAATTAACAAAATAATTAGTACACTGATTTATGGTGAAAACTTTATATGGCTATACAACTTAATTGTTTCCAATTATATATACAATTTATTAAAAAATAACCAAACTAAATTTATAAAAATTTAAGTTGTTATTATTTAGTTCAAAAATTAATAACAAAAAGTTTAAAAATTTGTAGACCTATCTTAAAACTAAACATAAAAAATATATCTACACAAAAGTTTAAGTTGTTATTATTTGTATAAAGATAAGTCAAAAAAAAAAAAACATTTTACAACTAAATATGACACAAAAAATACAACTTCAAACCTACCTGATAAATAGAGATCAGAAATTGGATCATTTGGTGGATTTTTCATAAACTCCATCATCTGTGAAACCAAACCTGATTGCTCCAAGTAATCTAAACTGTGAGGAGTTGAAGCCATTTCTGTGATCATTGTTATACAAGTTACCTTAAGTAATGCATCATCACCTAGAAATAACAAAAATATTTTAATTCAAAAATAAATAGTTTTTTTTGTATTTACAAATTATTTATTTTATTTGAAAAAAAATCTTTATAATTTAGGTTATGATCTAAAAACAAT
This sequence comes from Corella eumyota, assembly GCF_963082875.1. Classification (NCBI taxonomy): domain Eukaryota; kingdom Metazoa; phylum Chordata; class Ascidiacea; order Phlebobranchia; family Corellidae; genus Corella; species Corella eumyota. The sequence continues at coordinate 2,022,287 of NC_137490.1, forward strand.
GCTTAATTTAAAGAATTTACAAAAAAATTAACATAAAAAATAGTCTTATATGAATTTTTAAATTCAGCATAAACATTTTTTACTAAACATTTTTTTACTAATAATAATAATTTTTTAAGGACTAAAAAATTAATAAAAATTACAAGAATAATAACATCAACTTATTATTTCAATTTTTTTTTACTTGAAAGTTCATTTAAAAGTTGGTTTAATATTCCAGATTGAAGACATAGTTCCAACATTTCCTGAGATTCAGATTGAATACTACAAACTACCTGGAAATAAAATTTAAAATGCTTAAATTTTTAGTTATTAACAAATATAAACTTACAGAAATTTTTATTAAGTTTTTAGGTGTTTTTTGTTACTAATATGAAAAGTTTAATTATTAAAAATCACAAACTAACAATTACTAAAACAAAATTCAAGCAATAACTAATTTTTTTTAAACATTCTAGTATCAAAATTTAAATGATAAATATGCAAAAAAGTATATTTTATTTTACCTTCTAATAATAAAACCATTATTACCTCATACACTCTATATCGAACAATATCACTTTGTTTCATCACATCTTGAAACATATTTAACATTGACTCAGCATTTTTATCCAACATTTTTCGAGCCAAATTTGGTGAAATTTTCGCACAATCTTTTAAAAATTTGATTGCTAATTTTGAGGCTGATAAATTCTGGTTTCCAACTAGAAGAATCGCAGTTTTTAGAACATCTGGGTTTTCATTAATAACAGTTGGTCCTTCAGGTATTTCTATTACCCTGTTTAGCTGTTTACAAATAAATATTTTTATATGATTGTTAATAGATTGCTATTGTTTAAAATTAAAAATCAACAGTGAAAATTTGGATAAAAATATTGTTTTTGATTTTGCTTTTTTAATACTAAAATCAATTAAAAAATTTAAATTATCAAAATTTATTTCTTGTTTAATGTACTTTTTTAATAAACAAGTAAATTTAGCTAAATATTAATAAATAACATCGCTATAGTATAAAAGTTGACAGTAAAAATAGAAATAGTAAAATTTAAATTTTATTTTCTTGAAAAAAAAATATTAAAAATTAAATAAAAAATCTGTAATTAACAAAATTTACTTCTTGGACAACAATTTCTTGAACTTCTTCTTTTTCATGAAGCAAACCAACTTTTAATTCATCCCAAAGTTTAAGGATGATTTCAAGTGGATCAATTATTGATAAAAGTGAAGAAAGAATTATACAAGTTGATTCAATAATCTTTCTGAATCAATCAAAATTTAATATTTAAGTTTAAAAAATAAAAAATATTTATTGGTATTATTTTCTGGGTTCGATTCCCACTGCACCAGCTTTAAGTAAGTTATTACTAAAACTTACTTTCAAAAGGTTTAAATACAAAAACCTAATGACAAGTGAAATAAAACCAATTTATATTCTCCAATTCAAGTAAATATATTTTACATAATTTAAGCTGACAGCTTAAATTATGGTGTAGTGAATAAATCTTGGCTTCACTACATGAGATCTTTGGTTTGATCTCCTATAATTTTATTCTGTAGTGCCTTTAAATAAGGCGTTTTAAAAGGTGTAAACTCTTAATAAGCCAACAAATAACTAGCTGTTTAATTATCCAGGAATTAAAATCAATAATAATTCAAACTGCCAAGGGCAACTTTAGACTGGGTCAAGGTAACTAATGTTACTCTATGTTTAGGTCGTAAAGTCGATCTTTCCACAACAGAAATTGATAAAAAAATGTATAAAATGTAACAATAGAGAATGACAGAACACTTAAAATATATACCTGTTATCAGTGCCTAAACAGCTCAACAAACCACCTATATGTTCAGTGGTTACAATTTCCTTTAGTTTAGCTGGTGACTGACAGGTTATAAACGCTCTTATATCTTGCAAACTTGATTCAATATCGTTTGCTGTATTTAGTTGGTTTATTAACGAAGTTAACGTAACTCCGTCTACTTCCATATTTAGAATTTGGCAAAAATATTTAAGTGAAAAGTTCAATTCTGTATAACCTTAACAGTAGATAATTAAAACAAATAAGTAATTATAGATTAGTAAAGTGACAGACTGATGATAAAAATAAACGCTTTAAAATTACACGTGTTTTATATTTGAAATCAAAACAGTAAAAATGTCTGCTAAATTCCTGAAAATATTTTTATTTTTTGAAGATTACTACCCAAATTTACTCGTAAATTGTATTTAAAACTATTTAATTACTAAACCTAGCAGTCAATGTTGACATTTGACAAATACACACAAAAATAACAAAACCGGTAAAATTAGTAATGTCATTTCTATAACTTTCCCTAAATTAGAAATATAATTTATGACTTTGCTATTTTTAAAATAATTTTTAGTTTATCCTCACAACGTTTTTTTTAGTAAAGTAAAGTCACATTTTGAAATTATTCTATATTTAGTTTATAGTACATTGCCTATCACTATTTCAATATTTTTATTATTCCATTAAAGTAATTCTACATCAATTAATAGATCCATACATATATTATCTATGTACAAATTTAAAAAGTATTCTATTAAACACAAAAACCCAAATCCCGGCAGCAAGGTGTAGTAGTCTGGCTTCACTACATTAGGTTTTAGGTTTAGTTCCCACTGCTCTTATGTTGTAGCGCCTTTGAGTAGGTTTCTAAGGACGGTAGGAACTCCTGCTAAGCCAACATCTATTCAACAGTTTAATTTTTAGGCAATTACTACCTATAATATCCCAAACTACTAAAGGCAATCCGAGACTGGGTCGAGGTAACTAATGTTACTTTATGTTTAAGTAGTTAATTTGATCTTTTTACATTGAGAGTAAACAATAATAAAAAATAGTTAGTGACCACTATGGCGTTTAAGTTCAAGGTATAAGTCTGGAGGTGAAGGTGGATTATCAACTGGTCTAAGATTAACCGTTCTTCTTCCTGCTTTAGGCCTGAAACCCTTATTCTCCTGAATAACGTCATATGAACCATTGTTCGGAGGGTCGTCGATTTTACCGTACGCGTTTTCCGATTCTTGGACTTGTTGATTATCTTGAAACTCTACGTAGCCTGTGACGTCATTGTTTTTATTAAGAACGTATTCGTCATGTACGTCATCAGACGAAAAACTGTCCTGTCTTTGTGCGTTACGTATTTTGAGCGATTTAGTGTTCCCCATCGTTGTGTAAACACTATCTTGTCGCCGAGCTGGTGACTGGTGTGGCGATGAATAAATGGCTTCGATTTGACGCCCGTTAGACGGTGCTGGTGGGTTGTCGGGATAGGGTATAGTGTCGTATACGTTCATTACAGATAGTCGATTGTCTGTAAACAAATAAAACAAAGTTTAAACATGTTATAAAACCGATCAAAGCAGACTACAAATCCAAAGGTTTTCGGCTTGAACCGCACCAATGCCACTATTCGCTTTTGAGCCAAGCGTTTACAGATAGCTTAAACACGTCCCAACAATAAAAATACAACAAAAAGAGAAAAAGTAAAGAAATGCGACGCGTTGTAGCAATTATATTTAAATAAATTACCTTACCTGTTTTATTCATGTAAGTCTTATTTAATTCCAACTCTGGCTCTGGGACAATGCCTCGCCTGTTTCTATAAAACAAATACATTTTAAAACATAGTATTTATGCAAAGTTAGGTTAACCTTAGCTAAAAAAGGTTGGATATTATTAATAATTAAAACTTTAACAAATGTAAATGTAATTGGTTTTAAGGCTAACAATAATAACGAACTACTGTTTAAAAATATTTTTTGAGACTTTTAAAATAATAAACTACAAAATAAAATATTTTTTACCAGTAATATCCTAAACCAACATGCTAAAATTTTGCAGGGTATTTTTTGCTTTAAATTTAACCAGCAAACGACTAGCCTACTATTTATCTTGTATGTATTACTAAACTTACCGTTTTACACAGCATACGACAACGACAATTACTACAAGAAGTAAAAATCCGCCCCCAGCAGCGCCAATAATTATCGGTAAATTGTCAGAAGCATTAGAAGCTAGAGGAGCAGTTGAACCAGCAGAATTTTTGATGGTCGACCTCGTTGTGGTTACACTTGATTGATTTGGTTCAGTACTACTTTGCATTGTGGATACATTTGTTGATTCTGTTTCTAATGTTTTTGTTGTTGCTGGACTTGTTGTTGTTGGTGATGTTGTTGTTGTTGTGAGTTCTGGTGTTGTTGTACTTAATTTAGTTGTTGTGTCTGTAGTTGTTGTTGCAGGTTTTGTTGTAGTTATTGCTGTTGTTGTTTGTTCTGCAGTTGTTGTAGTTGTGGTATCTGTATTAGGAACACAAATAAAAAAAATTGCATAGACAGTCTATATGAAATGGAGCTTAGCAATATATATAAATACATGTTTAAACTTATAGCAATGGAAAATAAATAAAACTGCGCTTCGTGACTTTTTAAAAAAAAATAAAACTGGTGTTAGGTAAATTATCGCGGGCAAATATTACTTGAAACTTGCGACTACATTACGACAATAAAGATCTCAACCGTAGGGTAGACATTTTTACCTTGGACTATTCTTTGGCATAGAAAGTTGTATGGATTAGAACAACATCGTAAAAGCGCTTGTTTCCCAAGCTAATTATTGCACAATCTTCTTCACCTAAAGTGTCGTATGTCCATAAAAAACTGTCAAGGGGAACAAATCCACTTTCATCTTCCCATTGAAACATTATGTCGGTGACCCGGTTTAGCCCAATGTAATAAAATGTAGAATCTAAATTCAATGTATCAGGAAGTTTATAAAAAAAAACGGTTTTGCATATTCTAAAAGTTTAGTTGTCTACCGTCAATATATAAAGGCCGACTTTACAACCGAAACAATAAACAGTACCATTTTTCACCCGAATGCAGCCTTAAATTAACTTTCATAGTTTAAGACAAATTTGATTACTGGCGCTTGTAAATTAAGCTACAAACAGTTTTTTTGACTCAACAGGAATTCATATTCTATGTGGCACCTTTATATAAGGCGTTTTTATATGCGCTACAGCGTTAAAGCTGTAAAAACCGAGCCCATGACTTTTTAAAGTAAAGCCAAGAGTTTTAACCACTACGCCATGGCAGATAAAACATACATTTTTTAATAAAATAATTATTTTAATACAAAAATAAAATACGTTTATTAAGAATTCAAAATATCTTACGATTGAATGAAGTAATGTAATCTGATTGATTTTGGTCGCTTAAAATTGCCAATCTTGAGTTAAAGCTTTCGCATTCTGTCACTGAGGTATTATAATTGGCTGCAGTCGTTGAAAACATATATTCGTAATTGTTTGGTCCTTGCATCCATTCTAAATAAATAAAATATTTTAACTGCAAAAATATAAATTGAAACTTGAAATATTGTCAAAAATTGACAAATAGTTTTACCTGCTTGAACAGTAGCAACTAGAAAACTGATAATCCAATACAACAACATCTCAAGTTTTAACTTTTTACAATACTTAAAATTTAAAAAAGCAATAAATTAAAAAAAATGAGCTAAACAAAAGGTTCATTTTTAAATTATATTTCAGATTTAAACAAATTGTAAATTGAAAAAACTTAAAGTTTAATTTAAAATGTTTTTTTAAATTAACACAAAATTGAATTTAACTTTTTAAACCTGTCTTCATTAATATTTTATTATCAATCTTATAAGTTTTGTTTATGACTTGTCACAACAAGTAGATGATTTCTGCATCTGCACATATGTCTTTGTTAGCAACTAGCTAATAAAACAAGTAAATATTTATTTTCTTAATCGAAAACAATCAACAAAAATTAGTGAATCAGTTGCTTATTCATTTATTGCATCCTGATTATGCCTTGTGTGTTTTGTAGAATAAATATTTATAATTTTACGTAAACATTTATTTAGTGTAAATAAACAATTTTTATTGATCATTTTTTTTAAATTCTTGGTTTGATTAAACTTTATATGAATTTAAATTTAAATTATATTAACAATTTATAAAACTGTAAGCTTAAAAGTAAAATATTATAAATGATTGTTTATAAACAGTTGGTTTACTTTAAAATAAAACAAAAAATGAGTCTTAATTTTATTCAAAATTTTTACTTTAACAAATTAAAAACATATTTTTTGTTAAACAAATGTTATAAAAATAAATTAAATACAACTACACACAATGCAATTCTTTAATAGGTATATACGTAATACGTACAGCATTTATAAATGTGTTATGTTAAATGTTCAACAAGGTTTTAACATAGGAAAATGAGTCATCTTTTGCTTTGCGTATCACATCACGTCATTTCCATTCTTACTTATACTTGTTAGCTTAGGTGTTAAAAGTTAAATCAAATTTTTTATATATAGATTAATATTTAAACAATATATGTTGACAAATTTGATTAGTTAAGAGCGAAAGTATCAAAAATTGTTTTATTTTTATATAGCATTTATAGTTAGATTCTAAAAATTTATCAGTGTATTTATAACTTTAATAGAAATTATAAAGACAGTTGCTTATGTTTATAATAGAATGTAGCATATATTTAAGCTGTATTTTAAAAGATCAAATATTTGTTTATAAAAGAAATGTGTTCAACTTTTATATTGAAATTGAATAATATGTTCTATTTTTATTTATTTTCTAGCCAAAAAATGTGGCAATTTGTAATTTTGTGTTTAAGCTTTTCCTTTATTAATGCAGGTAAGAAATATTATACAAAACGTTACATTTAAAGTCTTATTTTACTAGCTAAAGATAAATTATTGTACTCATTACTAACAGTATGCCAAATATTTTCTTTTACTAAGTTATTTCTGTTTTACTTTACTAGAATGGATACAAGGACCAAACAACTACGAATATATGTTTTCGACGACTATGGCTAATTATAACACATCAAAAATGAATTGTGAAAATCAAAACTCAAGATTAGCTATTCTTAACGAACCAGAACAACTTAACTTTGTTTTATCAACACCTAACATTAGTAAGTAACTGTATTAATTTTTAATTTATTATGTTTTCTCATATTTTTAAATTATTATAATTAAATTAATAAAGCAAAAATTGACCATATTGAACTAAAAGTTTATAAGAAAATACCTGCATTTACAGAGAATGTAAATTTAAACCGGATTTACATAGAATTTTTACATTCCTTAGCAATGTCAATATTTTATTTGATTGATCTACTTCGAGTAAACCAAACAACTTGGGAATGGGGTGGAAATAATGGATTTGTTCACTTCGGAGCAGAAGGATTTACTTCAGTTACAGGAAGTGTTGGTGAACGTGATTGTGTGAGCTTCATTCAACAAAACTCCCGTTATTATTACGATATATTTTGCACTAGTAATCTTTATATTTGCCAAAGAATATCAGGTAAGTTGATATCTAATTTGTAACAATTTGGGTTGTAAAAAGATAAAAAAAATAAATTATGAAAAATGGGTATTTAAAACAAAAAAAGTTACAAGCGCTCTTCATTTTTAAGTTACAAACAAAATTAAGTTTACATATTTTTGTTTAATCGACTATTTCTACAATTTACATAAACACTTATCATCCAAAAATAACATAATTTACAGATGCTACAACAACAACAACCACAACGACAACAACAACAACAGCATCATCTACAACAACACCCACAACCTCAACAAGTACAACCGAAACAATAGAAACACAACCAAGCTCCTCAACAACCGAACAAACAACATCAACAACAACAACTACTATAACGTCAGAAGCCTCCATTCTTCCGTACATAATAGGAGGAGCAGGAGGAGGAGGGGGGTTGCTGATAATTATTCTTGTTGTAATTATTTGTTGTTGCTGTTGTAAAAAGTAAGTTTAATTTAATTAAGGAACAAAAGATAGTAAACTGTCAATATAATGTGTTCTTCATTTGGTAATTATATTTTAAACCTATCTAAGACAATGCATAAAAAATATTAATTTCTTACTCTAAGGACTAAAGATTAAGGATACTAAATGTTTACATTATGTGTTCCTTACAAAGAAAAACATAACGTAACTAACTTATATATTTTTAGTGCCAATTTTTTTAAAAACCAGGACAAATCATAAAAATATTATCTTTTTACTGTTTTTAAGTTTACGTAGTTTAAAATAATACATTCTTTATAAATCATTTAGAAAAAATAAAACTGACGAAGAAAAGCCAAAAAAATTAAATAGTGGAATTGAAATTGCGCCATCTGTCGAGGAAACAACTCTGGATAATATCGACATTAAAGTTGAAGCTTCTATATCCTCAGAACCAAGTAAGGCAAATTGCAACATTTATTTATTATCAGTCGTATAAAGCATTGTTTGTATCAGTAATCTTGTTTAAAAAACTGAAGTCAGTCTTTTTTAGCAACTGTAGAAAAGGTTTGAACAATATTTTTGATAAATAAAAATTAAATTATTTAGAACTAAACTAAAATGTATCACAATGTTATGTGTCATATCTTATTACGCTTATGTTAACTTAACTGACTAAAAAAACGCAAATCCTTTAGTTCGTCACATGACATGACATAATCTTATACTAAAACGTAAAGTATTTTACAAATAAAGTTTTGCAAAAATTTAATAGAATAAACAAGCAGATATTATAAAATTTATACAGAAAATATATAAACATAGAAAAATTTACAACCACATTTTACAATTACATTAACATATAAACAAATGTAAAAAATCTAAGCAAATATTTATGTTTAGTTCCACCTATTTTGTTAACTTAGTTCTTACATTCCAGGTATTATGGAAAAACGATTGGAAGAAGCGAATCTTTATTCGACCCCCAGAAAAGTTCGCAATTTCGAACCAAATAACTCAAGTTCGATTCCCACCGTAGAAGATCAATACGCGGTCCCCAACAAGCCAAAACCCGACGACAACGCTTTATATACAGCCATGAGCGATATTTCTTTTTCGTCCAATCGTTCTACGCAACGTAAACTGATCCGAAACTACAGCTTTTCTTCAGACGATAGTTTTGACGATGACTTCACGGGTAATGACGTCATCAATCCTCCACCGAACGACGCTGGTTATGACAAGCTTCACGGCCTAAAGAATGAACCTTTTCCGTTACAGGGCGGCGATAAATACAGCAAAGTTAACAAACAAAAAGATGACGTGATGATTGAGGAAGCCTATTCCGGAATTCTCGAAAAAGGAGGTTCCAGTTATGAGGAAGTGATGCCGTCTGTGTACGATAACGCGGAAAAGAAAACTCTGGGCGCCGGAGAATATGACGCTCTGAATCTTTCCGTAAAACCCGTCCCGTCACAGCGCAGAAAAAATTATATTACGCATGAATAAATATTAGTTTATCCTCAAGTTAGAAACGGACTATATAAAATGTTTTTTTAACTTCAATTTAAAACGGACAAATGACGATTTTATGCATGAATAAACATAATTTATTAATTTATCCTCAAACTTAAGGCGCTTTTAAAATGCAACACTAAATATTATACTCTAAAAACATAATAATGTTTAAATTAGAATATTAGTTATAATTACTTACTTCTATTAACGGTACAACTATTTTAATTTTATAATATATATTATATTTTATGTATAACATTATCTGTGTATATATATTTGTTACAGGGTATTTTTATACATTATTTTATTTATTTGTATTTAAGGTAAATAAATATTTTCTTTTAGCCTAAATACAGTCACTTTTTATTGAAAATACTTTTAATAAACCGAACCTCTCATTGTCAAAGCAGAAAGTACTTTACTTAACCTTTTTTTTGACATTTAAAATGTTTTTAGTAGTTAAGTCATTTGTAATAAAGATTTGTTCCAAAAAAAAAACGATTTTGAAATATTTTTAATGCACGAATAAATAATATATTTATTTTATTTAGGGGTTCTTTATTTAGAAGGTGAAGATTTTACAGATAAGTTTAAAACATCGTATTCTCCCGCATCTGGAATTTTATTTTCGTTATCATAAACTGTCGTCACAGCTTTGTCACAATTAGAACCCTTTGTTCTAGTAATATCTCCATAAGCTTCCTCTATTATGACGTCATCATTTAATTCTTTTACTTCAGAGTAGCCATCGTTGCCAGCAAACGAGTACGCCTCGTATACCTCGTGGTATTGTTGAGGGTCGACAGACTGTGAATGACGTCATTATTAGCGTGAATGTTTTATGGCGTCATAAATGATGCAGAAGTTTAATGACGTCTTGGATAGTGTAAATTTTTTATGACGCAATAATTAGTATGGATGTTTAATGGCGTCATAAATAATGCAAAGGTTTAATGACGTCATGGATAGTGTAACTTTTTAATTACATCATTATTAGAATGGATATTTAATGACGTAAAAAAATGACGTCACTTATTTTATTAATAAAAATAAATTTCACTTACTGCAGTGTATACTGGCTTGTCGTACAAAATATTCTCGACTGTAACTGAATATGGGTTGTCTCTGCTGGCGGGATTCGAACTCGACTGACTATGTTCATTATCTGCCTGGTTTTTTGACTTCGCGCAGAGGTTTGCCTTTTTTGACTCTTTTTCTAGAGTAATTAAAAAAAAACAAGTTTATATCAGCGAAAAAATGGAATAGTTTTGCCTCTGAATTGTTAACATATGAAAAATCATTATTAAAAACAACTTTAATTTAAGTTTAAAATGACTTAAAATAGCTAAAAAAAGCTTTAAAAAATTTAGTTTAAATAACAGTGTTAATATATCAAACTACATGTGTTTTACCTTGACCTGAAGGTTTGGTTTCTTTATTGTTGACATTATTATCTAGTTTTGTTTTTTCGAAAGATGTTTCAATTTGGGTTTCATTAGTTTCTGGTTCTTGTGATTTTATGTCTGATGTTTTATTTTTTCTAAATAGTCGAAAAATGTTTTTTTATGTTAAAGAAAAATTACAATCTAAGTTTTATGTCAACATTCCTTATGAAAGACAATTTTTTCAGTAATTTTTTACAAACATAAATCTAATTTTGAAAATAATTATTTAAAATAACTTATCAAAACCATATTTGAAATAAATTTATATAAAAACATATCAAGTAATTATTAGCATGTAAATATTTTTATTGATATTTTTAGCTCTTTGATAAAATTTAACTTACCTTCTATAATAGCAACAAAAAATAATCACAACAATAATAATTATTAACACTGCTCCTGCACCTCCTGCTCCTACTGTTATATATGGAGAAATAGAGGGTTGTGACGTCATAGTAGTTGTTCTTCTCGTTGCAATTGGTGAGACAGTATCTTAAATGGTTGTAAAGAGAAATGTTATAAAGTAACATCAATTGTGAAAAAACTAGGCACAATATAAATTTTAAGATGCAAAATATTATTTGCTTTTTACTAGATTTTTGTTTTAAATTTATCTAATTGTTTTAACCTTAAGCTTTAGCTTTAACTTACTTGGATTTCGTTGGCAAATATAGAAAAATGGATGTTCGCAAGTTACATCCCAATAATAACGCGGAAATTCTGGACGGAATCCTACACAATCTCGTTCACCGAAATTTCCTATAACTTCAGTAATTCCTTCTATTCCGGGACGAACAAATCCATTATTTCCAAACCATTCCCAAATTGTTTGATTTACTCGAAGTAGATCTACCAGATAAAATCCTAAATCTTAAAGTTTTTAAAAATTATTTTTTTCTAGAGCTTTAAAAATAATACAAATAAAGTTAATTTTTAAATTTAGTTTTACAAATAACCAAATTTTATCCTAATTTTTTTTAACCAAAATTAAAGTGAAAATAGTTTAGGTGTTTTCTTACTTATATCGTTTGAAAGAACAAAATCTAGTTGTTCTGGTTCGTTAAGGATGGCCAATCTTGAGTTTAAACTTTCACAACTTGATTTTGCTGTGCTGTAGTTAGCTCTAGTTGTTACAAACATATATTCGTAACCATTTGGTCCTTCTATCCATACTAATAATAAAACAAGTTATTTTTAGATATATGCAAGATGAAACTATAAAATATAATTTACTATCTTTAATAACAAATAGTTTTAATTTTAAAAGTTATAAAATTACCTGATTGTACTTGCCAAATTAACCCAAACAAAAATAAAAACAACATTTCTAAAATATTAAAAAAACGACTGACGAAATAAAAGTTAATTAAATTTTACAAAGTAAATAAGAAGCCAATTGCCAAAATGAAAAAGTATTAAGTAGTATTCTAACAAATACAAAACAATTGTTGTTCTACGTAGGAGAACGCTAAAATCTTATTAGTCATTTTGTTGCTTAAGATAAACAACATATTTTAACCTTATTAGTTATGTTTATATTATATTATATTTATTGTTTAAATATATCGCTTATAAAATATAGTACAAGGAAACATATATATGTTTGCGTTTCAACAGAAAAATTACTTTAACTTTATTAAAGCATCTTTGAAAAAAAGAAAACACTAAAAAATGGTAAAAAAATAAAAAATAAAAATAAAAAACTCAACCTAACAAAAACAAATAAGCTATCTATTTTACATGCTTGTTAAATGAACTTAATAAAAAAGCAATAAAAACATTGCATATTTTATTTATACAATCTGTTAAGGAAATCTTCAAGATGGAAGTTACATCATATTTAAAGAAGTTACAAGGTAATCTAAAATTATTAATTATGATTCATAGTTAATAACGTTGTGTTACGTGAAATACCCTGTATAGACTATATTTATATTCTTGTGAAACACTAGATTAGAATAATAAAAAAAGAATTTAATAATGTATAAAATAAAAAATACGTTAGTAATTTTGTTCTTGTTATATGGTAGTTGGCAGGCACAAATAGGTACCGCTACTATTGGTTATCAAAAAATAAACTTAAATGTGTAAACTTTAAATAAATTTTTTTTAACAAAAATTTATTATTGTTTATAGAAACTTTTCAAAAAAGTATAAAAGAGGGAAGTTACATCACATTTGATGACGTTACTAACCAACCCAAAAATGACGTCACTATAGAAAAAGCTTATGCTGAAATAAAAAATAATTAAAAATAATTTTTATTAATATATTAACCAAATAATTTTGAGATCAATTAAATATTAAATTAATAAATCAATTTTTTATTTGTTGTTAATAAAGGTGATAACTAAATGCAAATTTATTTTAATATTAATTACGTCATAAAAAAATTATTTTATTCAATGTCAAGTACTAAGTATAAATAATATAAACCATAATTAATTGTAATCTTTTTATCATTAAGCATATATATATATAATTTTATTTTCTATTATTTAAGTTAATAATGGTTCCAATATTAATAAAAGCACAAATAACCAAATAAATCTACTTTATCCTATTTTATATATTAAAACTATATTTCTTATTCTAAAAAGTATTTAAGATTGATCAATAAATAAATTGTTATTTTCTTGTCATAAAAAGAACAAAGAGCTAAATGAATCATTTCTGACTACCTTAAGGTGATACATTATAAATGTTTAGTCATTAAACACAAGGGTGTAATACATATTATGTTGAGTAATAACAACTATGCTTCAATGAGATACATAATAAGTTGTGCTTGGTGCATTTATATAGTTTATTTTATATATTGTCTAAGTAGTTAATAGTTATTTTTAACGGAAATAAAAGTACAATGAGCAATTTAAATATTTGCAATTCTTTAGGCGTTTATAATAAAAACAAATTATTTAGTAAAAATTTAAATTTTAGATTTCTGATTAAACTTTTTAACAAGAGTTTTAAAAAATTTAAAAAAATGTTGATATTTTTGTTTTTTTATTGTTGTGGATACATACAAGCAGGTATTAATTTAGTTTAACAAAATGTTTATGTGAAAAATATCTTGTAAAAATGCTATTTTAAAGTTTATAAGAAACAAACACATACTAATTTATGAGGTTATAAATTGTTACTTTATTTTTAGAATGGATACAGGGACCAAACAATTACGAATATATGTTTTCAACAACTAGAGCAAATTACAGCACGGCAAAGATGAATTGTGAAAATTTAAATTCAAGATTGGCCATTCTAAACGAACCAGAACAACTTGACTTTACCTTATCAACACCAAACATAAGTAAAACTTTTTTTATTTTAAACAACTTGTTACGTTTGTTGTTAAAATTTTTTTAACGACGGAAAAGGTATTAGTTTATGTTATTAAAAAGAATAGTATTACTATATATATTTTTTTCATGTAAAACAGCCAAAAAGCACCCCAAAAAAGAAGTTTATTTAAAATGAATTCTTGTGCTTTAGCAATGTCAACATTTCATTTGATCGATCTACTTCGAGTAAATCAAACAACTTGGGAATGGTTTGGAAATAATGGATTTGTTTATCTTGGAGCAGAAGGGTTTACTATAGCTTTAGGAAATTTCGGTGAACGTGATTGTGTGGGTTTTGTTCAACAAACTCCTCGTTATTATTTTGATGTGCCCTGCTCTAATGATTATGCTTATATTTGCCAACGAATTCCAAGTATAATTTTTTTATTAACAGATTTTTATTCTAGTTTTTTTTTACAATATTGTAACAAAACAGTTTAAAATATTAATTATAACATAATTATGACTTTAAATTTCATTAACATATTAAACTTGTACAACATTTTAATTTACAACAACAAAATAAACATTATATTTACTTTTGTGTTAAACAGAAACAACAACAACAAAAACAGAACCTTTTACTTCTACAACAGAAACAACAACGTCAACGTCAATTGAAACTACAGGTTTTACAGTTTATAATCGCAGCCTTCGTTTAAACTCTTTTATTACTTTTTTGATATATTTTACTTGAATTTAACTCTATTATAAATACATATTAATGTAAACAAAATTTGTTACATAAAAAACTTAATTTGTAACGAGCAACTTTTTAACAGAAACAACAGATATTACAACTAATGTTGCAACAAAAATACCTACAACAAAACAACCAGAATGTGCATGTGTGATGTCACAATCGAACATTATTTCAGTAATAATTGGAGCATTGTTTGGTGGAATTTTAGTAGGAATTATATTAAGTGTAGGAGTTTTTTTCTGTTATATTAAATGGTAGGTTGATTTATAAACCAATATATTACAAAAATAAATAAAAAATTTAAAGTTAATGTAATTAATTTAATTAATGTAAGTTTAAAATTAATTTTTTTACAGGATAAAAACTCCTGAAGTTCAAAATATAAACACCATGGCGCCTACTAGCGGAAACAAAACTTACGAAAATGTCAACACTTTACAAGAATCTCAACTTTATGAAAACCACAGTAAATCTATATTTTTGTTCATGTTTTTTATACATAAAACTTATATATTTATTTGAAAAAAATTATTTTTAATTTATAGAAACTTTTCAATAATGACGTCACCAATCAACCCAAAAATGACGTCATAACAAAAGAATAATGTCACCAATCATAACAAAAGAATGATGTCATCATCAAGAGTGATTTGTATAAACATATTAATCAAAAAGTTTAAGATTAATCAAACATTAAATTAATAAAACAATTTTTTATTGTTTTTGTTAAAAGTAAAAAACAAAATACAAACTAATTTTATTTTGTAAAAAAAAACAATTTATTTAATGTTATTTACTTACTATAATTTATAAAATTTATACCTAGTTGTTACTTTTGGTTATTAATATGCATTTTTTCTTCTTTTCTCTTTGTAAAGTTAATAATGTATACCAAGTATAAAAACACAAATTTAACTGATTAAAATATATTCTATGGTGTTTTATTTTATATATTAATAACATTTCTTAATTTAAAAGGTATTAAAGGTTTATCAATAGGTTAATTAATATTTTCTTGTCCTAAAAAGAACAAAGAGCTAAATATGAATCATTTCTGTCTACTTTAAGGTTAAAGCAAGTACAATGTTTAGTCATTTAACGCAAGTGTAAGTTATTTTGATTTAATTTTTATTGTTTTACTTTTGATTTTTAACTGTTAAAACACGAATTTAATAAATTAATATATAATTGACTGTATCATGATTTACATGTAGTCTTAACATTTTTTAATCTAAATTAAAGTTCAGGTTTAATACTTAGTTAAGGAATATATCGTTGTCAAAAAAAGTAATAAAGAGTTTAAGATGAATTATTTCTGACTACTCTAAGGTTAAAATATGTGTAATGTATATTGCATAGGGTTAGATAGAGTACTTTTAGTCATAGTATTTAATGCAAGTGTGAAACATATTTCAGTTGAGTAATAATAAATATGTTTAAGTGAGCTATATAATAGTTGTGCAAACTGTTTTTCTTCAGTGCAAGTCAATTATAGTCTAAGCAGTTAATAGTTTTTTAATCTAAATTATAATTAAAATATCTACTAAAAATACTTTTATAAGTAAAAATTTGCTTTTTAGATTTTTTAATTAAACTTTACCAAAAAGGTTTTAAGAAATTAAAAAAAATGTTGATATTTTTATTTTTGTTTTATTGTTACGGACTTATACAAGCAGGTATAAATATGGTTTAACAAAATGTTTATGTAATTTTTTTTATGATATTTGTAATTTTAAAGCCACAAACAAATTTTAATGTTATTTACAGTTTACTTTATTTTAGAATGGATAATAGGACCAAACAACTACGAATATATGTTTTCAACAACTAAAGCAAATTACAACACAGCAAAGATGAATTGTGAAAGTTTAAACTCAAGATTGGCCCATCTTAACGAAGCAGAACAACTTAACTACTTTTTAACAACACTAAACATTAGTATTTGAAAATTTGAGCAAACTATATGTTTTTTAAATAAAATTGCTTTGTTTTATTTTAATTAAAAGCCTTATGTTAACAAACTAACTTGCATTTCAAATAAAGTTTTTTTTTTTTATTTAAGCTTCAGAATTTTATCTGGTTGATTTATATCGAGTAAATAAATCAACTTGGAAATGGGCTTTAAATAACGGATTTGTTTATCAAGGAGAAGAAGGATTTACTGTTGTTGATGGACTTTTTGGTGAACGTGATTGTGTGTGTTTTTTTCAACAAACTCCTCGTTATTATTATGATGTGGAATGCGCTACACCATTTCGTTATGTTTGCCAAAGACTACCCGGTAAGTTAATATCTAATTTGCTACAATTTAAATAATAATGTAGACAAAAAATAGCATAAAATTAAAAAGTATCCTTGTATTTGCCAACAACACCATTAAAAGACATCTGTTAATACATATAGGAATTAATTTTTAATAGATTTCTTTCACTAAGAAGTTATTTGATTTAATTAAACAAAAAAATTATGTAATTTGTAAATAAACTATTAAAAATACTAACTTTGATTAACGGTATAGATATTGAGTTGTTGGCTTAAATATATAATCATTATAAAACTAGGAAGAACATCAACAACAACAACAACAACAAAAACAACAACAACTACCACTGAACCAACAACAACCACAGAACCAACAACAACAACAACAACAGAACCAACAACATTACAAACATCAACTAAAACATCAAATATTACAACCACAGGTTTCAATGCTTTATTTTGACAATTTTTGTATTAACTTTCTTATTTATTTGATTATATAAAATATAAGTAAATCTGATATTAAAAAATAGCGATATTAACAAGCAACTTTTGTTACAGGTACAACTCAGTTGACAACTAAACTTACAACAAAAACAACAACACGACAACCAAAAGGTTTATGTGTGATGTCACAATCGATTAATATTCCATCATTAATTGGGGGATTGTTGGGAGGAATTTTAATAGGAAATTTATTGAGTGTTGTACTTTATTTTTGTTATATTAAATGGTAAGCTAAATTATAACGTAATGGATTATAAACAAAAAATAAAGTGAAAATAATTAACTTACTTAAAATAAGTTTAAAACCATATTTTATTGAAGGATAAAAACCCCAGAAGTTCAAAATATAAACACTCTGGCGCCTACTCGCGGAAATAAAGCTTACGAAAATGTCAACACTTTACAAGAATCTCAACTTTACGAAAACCACAGTAAATCTATATTTTTGTTTATGTTTTCTACATAAAAACTTACATAATTTTTTTAACGAAATTATGTTTTTATATTTAGAAACTTTTCAAAACAGTATAAAGGACGGAAGTTACATCACATTTGATGACGTCATTCATCAACCCTAAAATGACGTCATAACAAGAGAAATTTATGCAGATATTAACTAATGATTTGTAAATGTTAATTAAAAAATATTGAGATTAATTAAACATTAGTTTGTTAAAACAACTTTTTTATTTGTTTTTGGTTAAAGTAAAAAACAAAATACAAACTAATTTTATTTTGTAAAAAAAAATCAATTTATTTAATGTTATTTACTTACTATGATTAATAAAATCTATAACTAGTTGTTTTCTTTTAAATATTTCACATACATACATCATAGTTTTTATATTAAGTTAATCATAGTTCTAACTATATAAACACAAGTTTAATAAATAAATATGTATTCTACTTGTATCATATTTAATATATTTATACAACATTTCTTAATTTAAAAAGTTTTTAAGTTTTAACAATAAGTTAAACTATATATAGTCATATTAGGTATATTTAGTCATGATATTTAATACAAATGTAACACATATACCTGAGTTGCGTAAGCTTAAAATATATATTTATAGTTTGTGTAAAATGCTTTGTAAGATGTATGTTAGTCGTAGTATAAGCAGTTAATAGTTTTTGTTAAAAAATAAAGAAAATAGAAAGTCAAAATATTTGCAGTGTTAAGTTATTTTACAATAAATTAAATTATTCAGTAAAACTTGGTTTTTAGATTCTTTAATTAAACTTTACCAACAAAGGTTTAAAGAAATGAAAGAAATGTTCTTATTTTTGTTTTTGTTTTATTGTTGCAGATACATACGAGCAGGTATTAATATACTTTTTAAAATACTTTATAAAATTTGTTATTTTGAACGAACAAAGTGATACTAATTACAATGTTAAAATTTGTTTACTTAATTTTTAGAATGGATACAGGGACCAAACAATTACGAATATTTGATTTCAACAACTACAGCAAATTACAACACAGCAAAATCAAGTTGTGAAAATTTAAAATCAAGATTGGCTATTTTAAACAAACCAGAACAACTTAATTTTATTCTGTTAGCACCAAATATTAGTAAGTAAAAACATGATTAAACTATATATCTTTTAAAAAAGTGTATTGTTTTTATTTAATTTATTTGAAAAGCGTTAATTCGACAAAGTAATTGTATTAAAGTTTAAGTTTTTAAATTTTTTAGCCTCAGCATTTTACATCGTCGATCTACTTCGAGTAAACCAAACAACTTGGGAATGGTTTGGAAATAATAGATTTGTTTATGCTGGTTCACCAGAACTTACTATTAGTAGCAGCTTTTTATGCTTATATTTGCCAACGACTCCCAGGTATAATATTTTTATTAATAGATTTTTATTCTAGTTTTTTTTTAAATGTTGTAGTAAAAACATTGTAACTACAGGAATATTATATATAACACAATATTTAACTTTTTGTTAAAGTGATAATTTTGTGCAACATTTTAATTTTCAACAACAAAATAAATATTATATACTTGTTTAACACAGCTGTAGAAACAACAACAACAAAAACAACTAAAAGTTTTTTTGTTTTTAAAAAAATATCGTGCTTAAATCTTTTTAAATACTTTTTGATATATTTAAAATATTGTTGAATTTAATATTACTATAAACACAAATTATTTGAAACTAAATTTGTTAAATAAAAAACTTATTATGTAACAAGCAACTTTTTAACAGGTACAACAAATATTACAACTAATGTTGCAACAGAAAGTGCATGTGTGATGTCACAGTCAAACATTATTTCAGTAATAATTGGAGCATTGTTTGGTGGAATTTTAGTAGGAATTATATTAAGTGCGGGACTATATTTATGTTATATTAAATGGTAAGCTAATTTAGGAATTATTAAATTAAAAAACTTGATAAAAATAAAAGTTAAAGTAATTAACTTAATTAAATAACGTTAACAGTGAATTGTTATTTAGGATAAAAACTCAAGTTGTTCAAAGTATAAACACCATGGCGCCTACTAGCGGAAACAAAACTTACGTTAATGTCAACACTTTACAAGAATCTCAACTTTACGAGATCCCAAGTAAATTTTATTCATTTTTTTTTGTTTAACACAAAAAAATAAAAAAAATTTTGGATAAAATTAAATATTTTTTTTGTATTTTTAAAGTTGTGCAAACTGTTCAAGAAAGTACGCAAGATGATGGCTACATCACTTTCAATGACATGAACAACTAACTAACACATGACGTCATAATTCTAAAAGTTATCTGAATTAAATAAAGTAAAAATAAATTTACAAATAGCTTTAATTAGCATTTAATTTAAATTAAAAAAGTTATTTCAAAAAAAAGGATCACAAAATATTAAAAAAAAGGTCACAAACATTATATAACTTATTAGTAACTATTACTTCTTGTTTTTTTATTTTATACATACGTTTATAATCTATATTAAAGTTTGTTCATAAATTGTTTTAAATATTTTATATATTCAACAAGTAAAAATATATTATAAATTAACACAACTTTATACAGATTAAAAAAGTATTTAAAAAAATTGCCAAAGATTAATTTTAAATTAAGTTATAGTTTTTTTGTTAAATTTTATCTTTTCTTTGTCAATAAAAAAGTTTCAATTTATTTTTTGTACTTAATGACATAATTTATATTTAATAAATCTTATATATATTGTAATCTAGTTAAAGGAAATCTGTAAAAAACACCAAGTTGACGCCTTGTTTTAGACAACGTAGTCTTACTTATATATTTATTTAGATCATGTTTTTGTATATATGTTGTTAGAACACTTGCAATTTATGAAAAAGTGTAGTTTATTGTACATTCTACGTAATAATTTTTACAGGAAGTATATCGCTTTTGTCATAGTAGTCCATTGTTACCTTATAATAGTTTTAAAGCTTAGCCGTGTAAATCATTTTCTATATGGGTATTACAAAGTCTTAATACAAATTTAAAAAAAAGTTTAAAATTGAAGTGCATACTTGCTATGCTTAAGTATAGAGTTAATATCCATATAAAGCATAAGGTTAAACAAATTTTTATCTTTAGTTTGTACAATAAATTAGATTATAAGAATAAAATTAAAATTAGACGTATAAGATTGTAAAAATGTTGTTAGTGATATTATTTTTGTTTTATTATTGCGGGTGCATGCAAGCAGGTAATATTAAAGTTTAATAAAATATATATTTATATATAAATTTAATCTATTATATTAATATTAAAATGTTTTTTTTTATTGCAAAATTATTGACATTTTTTTTATATAGAATGGATAGAAGGCCCAAACAATTACGAATATATGCTAATAACAGATAAAGCAAACTATAACGCAGCAAAGATAAATTGTGAAAGTTTAAACTCAAGATTGGCCATTCTTAACGAACCAGAGCAACTTAACTTTGCTTTATCAATACCAGAAAGTATTTATAAATATAATTATTAATTATTTTTTCAAATTTATATTTAAAAGCCGTATACAACTTTTTTTTATAACAAAATTTTAATTTTGATTTTTTAGGGATAGATTAATAACCTTTTTCAATTTTTAGCTACAGCTATTTATTTGATCGATTTACGTCGAGTAAATCTAACAACCTGGAAATGGGGTGGAAATAATGGATTTGTTTATCCTGGAACATCAGGTCTTACTATCGTTAACGGAAATTTTGGTGAACGTTATTGCATAGGCCTCGTTGCAGAATATCCACGTTATTATTATGATATACGATGTCCTTCTCGTTTTCTTTATATTTGCCAACGAACTTCAAGTATATTATTCAATATAACGCACCTTTAAATATTTTAAAACTTTTTTTAAACCTTAACTTGTTGATTAATATTAAAAATAATGAATAAAAAATTAGATACATTTTAAATTTTGTAATTAAATTTGTACAACATTTCCATTTATAACAAGAAATAATTTTTTTTTTTAATTTTTACAGATATAGCAAAAACAGCAGATTCACAAACAACAACATTAAAAACAGAAGCTACTACAAGGTCAGCAAAAAAATCTACAACAAAATTAGCAACACAAGCTACAACAAAATTAGCAACAAAGCCTACAACAAAATTAGCAACTAAGGCTACAACAAAATTAGCAACACAAGCTACAACAGCAAACATTGCAACTACAGGTTTCAATGTTAATATAAGCATTTTTTGTAAACATTTTAAATATATTAAACTCAAAACTTTAACACCTAATAAAAACAAAATTTAAGTTAAAAACTTTATTGGTAACAGACAACTTTGTAACAGATATAAGATCTTACATATTTTACAAACAAAATTTCCAATTATAAAAATTTTGAGGATTAAAAATAATTGTGTTAATTTAAGATTGGTTGCAAGAACTAAACAATTACGATTTTTTTTTTAAAACTGCAGCTAACTACAACACAGTAAAATCAAAAACAACTTTAAAAACAACAACAAAAACTACAACAATAAAAAATCTATAACAAAGACTACAACATTAAAACTACAGCGTCAAGAAACTAAAACATCAACAACAACAATAACATAAACTAAAATAACAACATTAACAAAAACACTTGCAACTAAACAATAACAAAAAAAAATAACAACAACAACAACCAAAAAAGTAACAACAAAAACAAAACAAATAACATTAACAATAACAACAACAACATAAACAAAGTCAACAACAATTGCATAAGCAACTTCGATATAAACCTATATTTAAATTAAAACTTAATATGATTAATCAGACTTAAAAAAAATTGTGGTTGAAAAATTTGATGCAAAGTCATTATGTAACAGATACACTTAAATTCACAACTACAATACCAACAACAAAGCAAAACAAAACGACGTATGTGACCACACAATTAGTCCATTTATCATCATTAATTGGAGGATTGTCGGGTGGAATTCTAATTGGAATTATATTGATTGTAGGATTTTATTTCTGTTACATTAAAGGGTAAGCCGATTTAAAAATGGTTCATAAAGATTTAAAAATGCCCAAATTGATTTAAAAAAAAACGTTAATTTACAGCAGGACAAAAACAACAACAAGTCAAAATATAAGCACAATAGCACCACCTAGCGAAGAACATATATACGAGGATCCCAACTATATACAAGCATCTCATCTTTACGAAATCCCAAGTAAATTTTTTTTAATAACTAACAAAAAAAAAATTCGTAATAAATGTTATATTCACAGTAGCACCAGCTAGCGACAACCATACATGTGAGAATTCCAATTATTTGCAAGAATTTCAACATTACGAAATCCCAAGTAAATTTTTTTAATTACTAACAAAAAAAAATTCGTAATAAATGTTATATCCACAGTAGCACCAGCTAGCGACAACCATACTTGTGAGAATTCCAATTATTTACAAGCATCTCGACATTACGAAATCCCAAGTAAATTTTTTTAATTACTAACAAAAAAAAATTCGTAATAAATGTTATATCCACAGTAGCACCAGCTAGCGACAACCATACTTGTGAGAATTCCAATTATTTACAAGCATCTCGACATTACGAAATCCCAAGTAAATTTTTTTATCACTTGCGAAAAAATTCGTACTAAATATTTTTTTGAATAACATTAAATATTTGTTATACTTTTAAAGTTGTACAACCTGTTCAAGCAAGAATAAAAGATGGATGCTATATCACTTTTGATGACGTCAACAACTAACTTACACATGACGTCATAATTCAAACAACATTATCGAAATTAAATTACCAGCTTGAATTAACATTTAATTTAAATTAAAAAAAAATATTTTAAAAAACAAATTATTTTGTAACATATAAAAATTAAAAACTATAACAATTTAAAACTTGTACGTTATGATAGCTTCTTAATATTTTATTCTATCATTTATGTTAAAATATGTACATAATATGTTTTAAATATAACAAACCTATAATCATTAAAAATATATTATTACATGTCATAAAAAACGAAACTTGAAAATTTCTAAGTTAGGTTGTAATTTTCCGAACGTGAAAGGAGTTAATCATGATGATTCATTCTCATTACGTTTTGTTACGTGTTATAGGTTGAGAGTCATATTCAATGCATTCAGTCTGCTGCTTAATACATCAGTAATACCTTACTAAAGTTATAGTTAAGTTTTTAAATGAACAGTTATATTGGAAATAGTTTGAATTACTGAAAAATATGAGAATTTTGTGTTTACTTTTTATAGTCACATCTGTTAATGCACAAGGTAATAGAGTGTTTTATATCTGTTATTGATATTTATTTTTAAACTTAATTAAATGTTTGTTTGATTAGAAGCTATTAAACTCAAGCTTGAGCTATTTAAACCTAAAATGTTTAATAAATGTTACTTAAAATTTTATTTTGTAAATGTTACTTAAAAACTAATGTTTAAACTTATTCTATTTTTGAAAAAACATTCAAACTAATAAAAATTAAAATTTTTAGCGTTATTTAAAATTTAAAGTTTAAAAATTTAAAGATTGGCTAAATAAAATTTTAAAATCCATGTTCTAATAAAAGTTATAAAATTTATATTTTTTAGTTTGGCAAGATGGGCCAAATGGAGTCAAATATTTTAGAGGAATCGCAAGATTAAATTTTTCTGAAGCTCAAACAGCTTGTACTGATATGAACTCAAGTTTAGCTATTTTGTCAGATCCAATACAATTCAACTTTGTTTTAAATACTCTTTTAACAGGCAAGTTTAAAAACCTAATATTACCATGATGTATAGTTTACTTGTTTGTTTTATTATTTGACATTTATGTATAAATATCGTTAACTAAATCGTTAAATATTTGTAATTAATAATCTTTTTTAAACCGACGGCTTGATGTGGTGATCAGAACACTCAGCTTTACTATATGAGGTTCCGGGTCCGATTACCACTGTTTTTTAGCTGTAACGGCTTTAAGTAAGTCGTTTTAAACGGTATAAATGCGTACTAAGCCAAAACTTAATCAGCAGACTAATTTTCAGGCAAATATATTCTATAATATCATTAACTGCCAAAGTCAATTCGAGACTGGGTTAGGGAAACTTATGTTACTCTATGATAAGACGAGAAAGCCAAACTTTCCACATATAGGGTAACTTTTTGTCTATATTATAAACTAAACTTTTTAATATTTGAAAAATGTTATGCTTAGTTCAACCTTTTTTTTAAACACGTCATTACATTATTTATAGTGCCAGAGTTTTACTACGTTAATCTAACTCAAGTAAATGATACAACTTACGAATGGGGAAATAACAATGGATTTTTGCATGTTGGATCTTTAAATTTTTCAACCAAAATTCAGGTTGGATCAGACAATGGCCCGCAGGATTGTGTTGTGGTAAATACACTAACTGAACAAACGTATTTTGCATATTCATGCAATTTAGAAGCAGCTTATATATGCCAGCGAAACTTTCCAGGTAGTTTAATCATTTAGATTGACCTAACCATATCATGTTTTAATTTTAATCTGAAAAACAAATATTATTACTGGACAGTTTGTAGACCTGTTAATTGTTTTAAACCTTACTTCAGGAAAATCTTGCACATCTTGTAAAAAAAATTTAAAGGCTTTTGTTTTGTTTATTATAATAATGTTGTAACAAAATTCTATTGCTACAGAACCAACAACAGAACCACCAACAACAAAAACAGCAACTACGACCATTTCAACAATCGCAATTGATATAACTAGAGGTTTTAATGTTTTATACAAACTTTTTTATTAAAAATCAAATTTGCAAAAACATTATTTTAACAGTCACAACTGAATCTACAAATACAACAGCTACAACAAAACAGACAACAAATGCTTTTGTGGTGTCACAATCAATCAACATTTCATCAATAATTGGAGCATTGTTTGGAGGAATTTTAATAGGAATAGTATTAAGTGTGGGAGTTTATTTTTGTTATATTAAATGGTAAGCTAAGATGTAAGTTGTACGTTTAAATAAATACAAAAATAGTTAGTTTAATAAAGTTGATAATTAAATTAAATAAGTTTTAATCTTGGTATTATTGTAGGATAAAAACTCCAGAAGTTCAACATGTAAACACTATGGCGCCTTCTAGCGGAAACAAACCTTACGAAAATGTCAACACTTTACAAGAATCTCAACTTTACGAGATCCCAAGTAAATTTTATTCGTTTTTTTTTTTATTCGCATACAAAAAATTTAAAGATTTTTTTAAATAAAATTAAATATTTTTTGTATTTTTAAAGTTGTGCAAACTGTTCAAGAAAGTACGCAGGATGGTGGCTACATCACTTTTAATGACGTGAACAACTAACTAACACATGACGTCATAATTTAAAATGTTATCTGAACTGAATTGAGTAAAAATAAATTCACAAATAGCCTTAATTGACATTTAATTTAAATTAAAAAAATATATTTCGAAAAAAAAAGATGACAAAAATTTGAAAAAAAGGTCACTAACAATACAACAATACATAACTTAGAACCAACTATTACTTCTTGTTAACTTTACGAAATTCCAAGTAAAATTTAATCACTTGTTTTAAACCAACAAAAATTTCTAGTAAATATTTTTTAAAATAATTAAATGTTTTTTTTTAAAAAGAATGAAAGATGAAGGCTACGTTACTATTATGACGTAAACAACTAATCTAAACATGACGTCATAATTTAGAAAACATTAATTAAAATTAAATGAAGTAAAACGAAATTTACTAACAGCTTAAATTTACATTTAATTTAAATTAAAAAAACAACTTCATTATATTTTAACATTTAAAATCAAAAACTATAACAATATAAAACTTATAAGTTAGTATTACTTTTTGATCTTTTATTCTATCATCTATGTTAAAATATGTACATAATATGTTTTAAATATAACAAACATATACCAAATAAAAACATATTATTACAAATATTGTTATAAAAAACACAACTTTATTTATACTAACACTAAATTATATTCAAAAAGTTTGCATATTATCAATTCTGAGTTAAGTTTAATTTCCTTGTTTAAAGGAAGCCTCGAAAAACGTGAAAAGAGTTGATTATGATTCATTCTTATTACGTTTCGTTACGTGTTAAGCGTATATAGGGTCATATCTAATACATTCAGTCTGTTGTTTAATATATCAGTAATACCTTACTAGAGTTATAATATAGTTAAGTTTTTAAATGAACAGATATATTAGAAATAGGTTAAGTACTGAAAATTATGAGAATTTTGTGTTTTCTTTTTATTGTAATATCTGTTAATGCACAAGGTAATATAGTGTTATATCTTTTGTTAGTTTTTATTAATGAACGTATGTAAATGTTTGATAGAAAAGATTTAACTTAAGCTTAAGCTATTTAAACTTAAAATATTTAGTAAATGCTAATTAAAATTTATAATGTTTAAACTTAATCTATTTTTAAAAAAGCATTCAAATTAGTAAAAATTAAAATTTTGAGTGTTATTAAAAACTTAAAGATTGGCTGAATTAAATATTAAAATTCATGTTCTAATAAAAGTTATGAAATTTATATTTTTTAGTTTGGCAAGATGGGCCAAATGGAGTCGAATATTTTAGAGGAACTGCAAGATTTAATTTTTCCGAAGCACAAATAGCTTGTACTGATATAAACTCAAGTTTAGTTATTTTGTCCGATCCAACACAGTTCAATTTTGTTTTAGATACTCTTTTAACAGGTAAGATTCACACGTCTATATAACATAATGTATAGTCCACTAATTTATTTTATAATTTAATTTTTTTGCTTAAATATTATAAACTAAATTTTTTAACCTTCGCAAAATTTTACACTTAGTTCAACCTTTTTTAAAAACACGTCATTACATTATTTATAGTGCACGAGTTTTACTACGTTGATCTTACTCAAATAAATAATACAACTTACGAATGGGGAAATAACAATGGATTTTTGCACGTTGGATCTTTAAATTTTTCAACCAAAATTCAGGTTGGCTCAGACAATGGCCCACAGGATTGTGTTGTGGTAAATCCAGTAGCTGATAAACAAGAATATTTTGCATTTTCTTGCAATTTAGAAGCAGCCTACATATGCCAGCGCAACCTTCCAGGTAGTTAAATAACAAATTTCTAATAACACAATTGTTCGTTTAAATTCTCATATTTTAAACAACGTTGTTAAAAAAAAACTTTTTCGACCTAACAGCAATTGATCATATGCTACCTTGATACAGTCTTGACGGCATGGCATTGACAGTTTTATATTTACGCTATCTTATGGCATTGCTTCAGTGTTCATTACATAAACAAATTAGAAAAAAAACGCATTATCAACTTTATGATTTAAAACACGCAATAATGTATAACTTATAAATACTGTTTTGTCACAGTTACCTAAAGATTTAAACCACACAACCAGCTACAATTAAGCATAGTTTTCTTTTTTCCAATTAAAACATAGTTCACAAATATTTAAAGTTTGCTAAAAAAATATAAAACTATAGTCGATAGCGTTACAGTCTTTATTTAATTATTGTAATATGGTCGCAACTTTCAACTAATGTATTCCCAGGATAATTTACCTGCACAGCTAGTAGTTACTAGTTTTATTTATTTATTTTGTAAGCTTGGACATAAGTTTAAATCAACCACTAATCTTCGCTTAAACTTTTGTTTAGATCCTTTAGCAACTACATCAACACCTGTTTTAACAACTACGTCACCTGCTTCCACGACAGCGTCATTATCAACTACGTCATCGACTACATTACTTTCTACTTCTCCAAACACCAGCACTGATACTTCTACCACAAATCGCGAATCTTCGTCAGCATCTTTTGTGACGTCACAAAACTTTCCATTGTATATTGGAGCTGGAGTTGGCGGATTGATATTTTTGATATTTCTCATCGCACTCGTCGTCTTTTGCATTAAAAGGTAATTGTGACGTCATCAATACAAACGTCATTAACAGCAGAGTTTAACTTTCGGCTTTGTTTGATTTAGAAAAAACAAGAAACCTCCAGAACAAAATATTCAAATTGGCACTTTGAATACTCAGTCAGAAGTAATGAGATCCATTCCAGGTATTTAACTACTTTTATTAAAAACTTTAACTTTAAACTATTTAAATTGACTTTTAACATACTTTTTTACTTTTTTAAGTTAAACTTCATTTACTATACTTTAAACCAATTTTCAGCAATATTTAAACCATTTTTTTAACTACAACCGCTAAATTCTAGTATATTATCACCAATTCATTTTTCAACCAAAAACCATATTATTAAAACAACCACTTTTTAGCGATCAGTGTAGTATTAAAGATTTTTTTTAACAACCATTTTCAACAATATTTTTAAACTGATTATTTACCATTATACCCATTATTTAAGATCTAACAGCCAATGTAATATTACAATTAAAGTTTTAAACAACCATTTTAAACCATTTTTTAAAACCAATTTTTACCATTACAACCATATGTTTAGATCTAACCCAAACAGGTGAAGATAATGAAGCCTATGCGAATATAAACGAAGGCAACGTTTACACAACGACCCCCGAATCTTCAACATCAACATTCACCCCGAAATTGACCCCGAAAATAGCAACACCAAGCGACCAAGATGTCTACAGTTTACCTGATAAAAAAAAGAGCCCAGTTCCTTTGGCTCGATCAGTCCGAAAACCAAAGACTTCCACGTTTTCTTCCGATAGCAGTTTCGATGAAGATTATGAGGCGCTTAGAGATGATAACGTCATAAACGATTACGGCGTGTTAAAAAAGGATTCCAGTGACGTCACAATGACCTATGATTCCTTGGGAGGCGAAACATCGACATACGATTCTCTACATAACAAATAAAAAATAATTTTACTTAAATTTTATATTTTTAGCTCTATTTTAGTTTGTAAATATTGTCGAATTAAACACGTATTTTTAACTGAGCGTTTATACTTTTAAAAATGGCATGCAGAAATTAACTTAAAAAATTGTTGTGGCCAGTAACACATTTTAACAAAAAACACAATATCTTGTATATTAAATTTAAATCATTTTTATTAATTTTTTTTTGTAATTTTATATTTTGCGTTCAATATTTTAATAAAACAACTAAAAAAAACACAGAAAAGTTATTACTCATAGGTTAGTGTAAGGTGTTACTTTTTTAATTAAGAATTTAAATTAAACTAAATTAGTAATCACATGACGTTTAAGCTATGCTATTTGGAGTTCATTTAGGGTAATACGACATATGTGTTATTTAATCATCAAGTTATATCATTAAGTTGTTTTCCTAAAAAAGGAAATACTCATTCTAATACTTCATGAATCACTTGTATTTTAAACAGTGTCCAAACTGTAATTGTTTACTAATTTAAATATATCTTATTAATAGATTGTATCAATGTAATTTAAAGTTAATCAAGAATTAAAATACAATTGAATTCAGATAGAACAGCATAGATTTACCTTTTAACTACAACAATTTTATATTATTTGTATTAAAAAAGTTAGGTTGTTTGTAAATGTATTAAACTTAATGTAAATTGTTTAAATATGGAATTTAAAATTTTAGTAATTTTATTGTTTACTGTCTTTGCAAAGGCAGGTAAGAATATTTTTTTTTATATTTTATAAAAAAAATAAACTGTTTAAAATAAAACATCAAAATAAAATTATTAAGCATCTTATTAGAATAAATGAACAAAAATATTAAATTTTCTTTTAAAACTTTGCCAACACTATTTAGTTAAAATAATAATAAAATTTAATAAAATGTAAACAAATTTAAAATTACTTATCTTTTAAGATTGGATTCAAGGGCCTGATAACATGGAATATTATCTTTCTCCTTATAATGTTGAGTTTAAAACTTATGATGATGCTGAAAGTAGATGCCAATCAATGGGTTCCAATCTTGCTGTGTTGAATTCTGTTGCAAAATTCTTATTTATTGCAAATCTACAAGGTTAATAAGACTTTAATTTAAAATTTTGTTCAAAACTGTTATAAAATTAAAATTAATTAAAACTACAAAATAAATATTAGGCCATGAATTGTATAGTTAGCTTTTTCAAGCCAAAAAAAACAAAAATAATTTAAGTATTTTTAAAACTTTTAAATAAAATAAATTATTTGACTTAGGTTTTGAAACTTATTTTAGAAATGTAATAAAATTAGAATAATTTGACCTAAAATATAATATTTATAAAATACTTATAAAATAATTTAAACATTTTTTAAACACTTTAATAATAAAAGTTATGTTTATTTAAAAAAATGTTCACCTAAAACACTAACGCTTTTTTATAAGGTTAACACACAACAACACCAACATATAAATCTACTTAACTAAATAAAATCTATACAGTTGAAGGCACCTATTATGTCGGTATAAGAAGACGAGGTTATACAAATATCTTCGATTGGAACAACAACGGAGGCTTACTTCTTATTGGAGAATTTACCGTTGAAGATGTTTTCAGTGGAGATTGTGCTGCTATAAAACCATCCGAAGACAGATTTGTTATTTACGATTGTAACTTTTCTATTGAGTTTATCTGCGAACGACAAAGTAATTTTAAGTCAACTTTTTTACAATAAATTATTTATATTATAATTCAACAAACAATTTAAATAAGAATCATCTTTAGCAACTACGTCATCAACGACTACGTCATCAATCAATACGCCACCAACGACCACGTCATCAACGACTACATCAGCAAGAGCTTCAACAACCATAACGTCATCAAGTGCATCGACTACGACGTCATCAATTCCAAAACCGCCACCGCCTATTTTTACGTCATCGTCTACGTCATCAACGACACGTTTATCTACGTTATCCTCCGAGAGAAATCTTATACTATCTACTACGTCATCAACCCCTAGTTCTTCGTCATCACCGACGATCGTTGTTGAGCCGATGACGTCATCAAAGTCGAACAAAGTAACTACTTCGTCACCACTTCCAATTGTTTCGTCATCAGAATCAGCGCAAATGACGTCATCGAATCTTCCGCTTTACATCGGCGTTGGAGTCGGAGGATTTGTTTTTCTTCTTCTTTTGATTGTTTTAATCTTTTTCTGCATTAAAAGGTAAACGTGACGTCATTCAAGTAAAACCCAAATAAATTTAATTTAAATTTTTTTATTAGAAAAAGAAAAAATTCACCTGACTCAGAAATCAAACCTGAGGTCTCTCGGACAGAAACTGAAACTACGGATACAAATACTTCTGGTTTGTTTTTCAATACTTTGAATTATTGGCAATCTTTTTTAATATAAAAACAAAAAGTTTAAATTAGTACAAAAATTGTATCAAACACAAATTTAAAATTGTGATACATTTTATAATAAAACTACATGTGCTAATTTTTACATTATTTTTTTGTATATATCTTTATACTTAATGTGGGTAGGTCGACTTCACAACCTCGGCATTGAAGATCATTAGTTACCTTGACCCAGTCTCGAGTTGCCTTTAGCAGTTTGGGATATTATAAATTATAAATGCCCGATAATTAGGCTGCTGATTAAGTGCTGGCTTAGCAGGAGTTCATACCGTTTATACCACCTTACTTAAGGGCGCTACAGCATAAGAGCAGTGGGGATCAAACTGAAAACCTTATGTAGTGTAACAGCAACTTTGTGTATTTCATAGCTTCTATATTACTTTATAGATAACTTATTATTATCATTTCAATTAATTTTAAATAAACATTATTAGAAAGACAAACGCAATCATTCAATCACTATTCTGAAGCACCAATCAACAACTATCGAAACGAGGATAAACGGAACTACCCTACTCCCACTCCAATTCGTCCCAGACCTACTCAGCGCAAAATCATTCACTACAGCCGCTCATCCGAAGACAGTTTCGATCGAGAAGATGACGTCACTCAACAATATGACGTCACAAACTATGGTGGAAATTACGCCGACTATGATTCAGCGGCTTATGACCAAACCAGCTATAACAACTATTACAGGTAATAATATTAACAACGTCTTTGCCAACAAGTAGGCAGCCATCTTGCTACATACAGTTGAAAATTTGTTGTCATAATCTATATAATATACCATACTGCTAAAACACTTGTTACACCACATGAGGTCGTGGGTTTAATTCCCACTGCTTTCATGCTGTAGCGCCTTAAGTAAGGCACTATAAACAGTATGAAATTCTGCTAAGCCAGCACTTAATCAGCAGCATAAATACCGGGCAATTTTAATCTATAATATCCCAAACTGCCAAAGGCAACTCGAGACTGGGTCGGAGTAACTGATGTTACTCTATGTTTAAGTCACGCATTCGACTTTCCCACATCGAGGATAAAGATTTATACAATAAAAAAAATTATCAATTACTATATCTTAAATTTAAATTATTATGTATTCTTCAAGCATGTTTATTATAAAAAAAGTTGTATATTTTTTGTTTAATTTTATATATTTACATATTTATGTAACATAAAAGCTTTAAATATTGAATATTAAATTTTTTATCTAATAATTAATTTTTTTTTGTAATTATGTAATTTTATTGCTACGTATGTTTAAATACACTATTGTCAGGTATTAACTATAACAATTTAAAATAATCTTTTTTATTTGAGTGTAAAATATTTATTTATAATTTTTAGCTGCTTTTTTCTAAGCATTGTCCAAAAAAAATTTTAATTATTCGAATATTGTTTTACTGTATTATTTATGTTGATTTTTTGGAATTAAAATGTGAATATAAAAATAACATTGTTAAAAAGTTGATATAATTAAGAAGTTATTAATTAAAAACATTTTTTTTAAATGATTTTACAGTAATTTGAATTATAAAAAAGGTAGTCAACTTTTTTAACGTGGCTCTATTACGATGACATTACTTAATATATGACGTCACAATATTAGTTAGGCATAGGCATGTTTTTATCCTCTACAGGGTAGGGCGTTTGTGAAGCAGCACCGTATCCAGTCATAGCCTGAGTTTGTGCTGTTACGCCTTGCTGTTGTAGCTCATTGTAACTCGGTGGTGCATTAGATACTGGAGCTGCGTACTAAACATAAAATACAATAAACATTTAAACATAAAATACAATAAAAACTTAAGACTAAACATAAAAAAAATTTAAAAATTTTAAGTTTTTTATTAATAAAAAATGTGTAGATTTTTTTTTAAAAGTATGTTGGTGATAATCACTAAAAAAAAATTTTTTTTATTAACATTTTTTCTGTATATATCTTTATCCTCGATGTGAGAAGGTCAAATGACTTAAACAAAGAGTAACATCAGTTACTCCAACCCAGTCTCGAGTTGTCTTTGGCAGTTTGGAATAATATATAACCAAAATTAAATTGTTGTTATACTTATATTACTTTAAACTAAAATACTTTTAAAAAAATAAATGAAATATTAATTTAAAAGTAAATATACAAGTTTCTTAAAAGTATGTTTTTCATTATTCAAAAACAAAAATTAATGTAATTTATAAAATATGTTAAAAACGTACTAAAACTTAACCCAACGTTTAGTGTTTATTCTAAAATTGTTTATTTTTAATATAGTTGTTGCTAATAATCAGAAAAAATATAATTATTTCATTTATAGTTAAGATTAGATTTAATTTATCCTTAATCAAATTTTTTACTAAAAAATGAATAAAATATAATTTAAAAAAAAATATAATAATTTTTATTTGTTACTATTTTTATACAGAAATTAAAAATGAATTTAAATTTTTAAAATATGTTCTAAAAACGTAACTAATTTTAGCGTAGGCCTAGGCACCCAATATATAAATGTTTATTTAATGAGATATCATAAAGCATATTTAACATAATAATATTACGTTAGAAATCAAATATTAGCTTAACCGTTCGTTGTATACTTCCAAATATTGCGCTATTTATATTATGGCGCGTTTGTTAAGTTAAAAATTAAAACAAAACTCAGAAATATGTTAAACATTAATTTGAGTTCAATAAATATATTTGTTTTAAAGTTGCAATTTAAAACAAACTTACATTTTTAATGTTGTTTTACTTTATTCAAAAAAGTTTATACTTTTAATATTGTCAAAGTCAGATTAGAACAATTTATAATTTTAATATTGTTTAAGTTAATTTATTTAAAACAATTTATATATAACATAATGTCCAAGTTATTTAAAACAATTTGTATATTAATTAATCCCCTTTTTGTTTAAAAAACAATTTATATTATTAATGTTGTCCTAGTTATTAAAAAAACATATTTTTAATAATGCCCAAATTTACGCAGTTTTCTTATTTTAGCAAATATTTCTATTCTTAAAATTATAATCTTTTTAAAACCTACCGGTTGTTGTGACAGAACAACGTTCGTTGTTCTTCTAGTATTCATCTCAACTTCCTCTTCGTCATTTCCTTTCATAAAGCATTTTTTACAAAGCGCTGCAGTGGCCCCCACTATTATTAAAAACATGACAATCCCAAACCAGAAATCTAAAACCAAATCAAATTTTTTTACCAAAAAAATTTTAACATATAAAAACTATAAACTTAAATCAAATATTTTTTCGCTACTTAAATTAGAACAAAAATTTTTAGAAAATAGTAATTCTAAATTATTTAAAAAAAATAGTAATAGTAATTCTAAACATTTAGAAAATAGTAATTCTAAACATTTAGAAAATAGTAATTCTAAATTATTTTTTTTTTAGTGTTTAAATTAAATCAGAAATTTTAACATTTTTAAAAAATTAATAAACTTGTTAAACCAATACATATAAGTTTTATAAGCATAAATAAATAAATATAAGTATATTACTTCTATTATTTTCGTCCGCATTTATTCAGTATTTAATAAGGACTAAAATTAAACCTAAACTGTTAAACTTAAATATAAATACTTACACCATAGCGCCCATATTTGAGAGTAATAACAACATGATGTATAAAAACCATTTTGCATGTTGCAACAATACCCAATAGTGCTGTAGGGATCTAAATAAAAAGTACATAAAATTTAGAAAAAAATGTTTAATGACTTGAGTTCTTAGATTCAATATTATAAGAAGAAAACAGGCTTTTTAGTCTTTAAAGAATTATTGGTAGTATAACATATATTTAATGACATCTTTTAAACAATGTATAGCAAAGTTATATTAAAATATATCTAAGCTTTGTTAAAAATTGAATGTATTTTGTCAAACTATGATATAAATTTAATAAAGAGTTTTTAAACATTCGTAAAACTCCCTAAGTTTTAAAGGTATTATGTTTAATTTTATTGGAATAATACAATAAATGTGGGCACAATATCAACGTGTATTAGAATAACATAAACTAGCTTTAATTTAAAAAATCTTTGTTTTTTTTTAAATTTAATTTATATATACTTACTTGTACAAACTAATAATTGCCCGTCTGGTTGAAGACAGCTATCCAGTGCCTATAAAAATATAAATAATTACTTTAAACAAATTTTGTTTCCTACGATTATTTTTATATTACACAAAAACTAATTAAATATATATTTTTTTGTCCTCGATGTGGTCGAATGTGCGACTTAAACATAAAGTAACATCAGTTACTCCGACCTAGTCTCGAGTTGCCTGTGGCAGTTTGGGATATTATAAATTATAATTGCCCAATAATTATACTGCTGATTAAGTGCTGGCTCAGCAGGAGTTTATACCGTTTATAGCGCCTTACTCAAGGGCGCTACAGCATGAGATCAGTGGGGATTGAACCCACGACCGCATGTGTGATAAGAGATATATTTACTAATTTACTTTAAATACAAAAAAGGTAGATAAACAACTTGCACGCAGAGAATCTTTTTAAAACTTTAATAAAAAATATTTAAATAAAATCCACTCACCACTGCATATTCAATAAACGAATAAAACAAAAATAAAGTCGCTATAATGCTTAAACTTTTCGCCATTTTTTAACACTAAGTTTACAGTTATTATTAATTATATCAAAATTTCACTAAAAAATAAAAAAAATTAAAATAACTCATTTTGTACTAAATTCTATTAAAGAATACACTAAGTATAACGTTATACTCAATCTTGTATTTTAAAATTTTAGCTTATTTTTATAAAGTAATACTTCTACTCTAAATTAGCCTATAAAATTTTTAAAATATGATTTATAATAAATATAAAAGCCTTATGTTACATTACCCATATATCCAGTACTTTTAATTATTAACTTGTGCCTAAATAAATAAAGTTGTTTGTAATTCTGTCATTCATCTTAAGTAAATCCTTTATTAGCTAAGCCTACATATATCATGTGATAAAATATTTAACAACGTAATAGTTATACAAACACTAAACGATAGTGGGTTAGATATTAAAATTTTTCTCAATAATTAGTTAAAATTTTACATAATTAATTTAACAATTTATTACTAACAACTTTTTAAAACTTAAAAAAGCAAAAATTAAAACATGGATTGTCATAACTTTTTTTCATTATTTTACATCATATTTACATATTTAATATTATAAATTTTACATATTTAATAATATAAATTATCAAAAAAAAGTTAAGACAGTATTTTGAAGTTATAAAAACTGATTTCAATAAAAAGCATTAAAAAAAGAAATTTAATCAACAAGCAACTATTTAATATGACGTCATAAAGCAAACCAATGTTACAACATTAATGACATTACTATTACAACGTTATGTACTTAACTTGGGCTTGGATTTTTTTAATATTTGCCAATCTGTTACAAGTGTATTTCTCAGATGACGTCATTTAGCGTGACGTCAATAAAAATTGAAATATTTTTTTAGATTAAGTTTGCCCTGTAAACATAAAAAATTAGTAAAAATGTAGCTCATATCACTAATAATAATTAATAAAATTGTTATTTTACGTCCAAATAAATAAACTCATTTTCTAAAGATGTTAACCTTTTTTAAATAAAATAAATTGTAATAGCAAGTCAACTGTTTGTTTGAATTTTATTCTTATTGTTTACAAATACGTTGTTAGTTTAAAAACATGTAGTGTCAAAATAATGATATCATATTGGAAAGTACACTTGTAACTAATTTATGAAAAAAACATACTTTTACTAAATGTGATATTAAAAACGGTTAAACGTTTTTAAAATTAAACATTAAACCTATTTCAAACTACTTTAAAACCAACGCGAAATAAACCATGGCTTTTGAATGTAAGCTTTGCAAATCAATTAGTTAAAAAAGACACCGGTTGGTAAAACTTCCGTAAACATTTAACTTGTGAATCGAATCTCAGGTTTCGCGATAACTCTACGACAGAACAATACTAACTACGTTTAAGTGACGCCAAGTTGTATAGAATAGAAATAGTTTAACGAAAAGTTACATCATACTTTTAAAGTATAGTACCAATGTTAAATTTAGAGTGTAAATATTTTAAAACTTAGGTTAAGAATTTAGACTAAAAGTGGCTTTAGTTGGATATTTACGCTTGTGATAACTTTTTTAAAATATAATTTACATGTTTTATAGCAGTTAGTAACGGTAAATGTGGGATTTAGCAGTTTGTATCATTTTAATAAAAAATTTGAATCATGCGCATACAACACACATACGCAACTTTAAGTTCAGAAAATCAAAATACAAATATGATTTTATTATTTAAAACTGAACGAGTTTTTATTATTTAAAATAAGTCAACAAAATTATATTGTTTTTTTAAAGAAAATGGAGCTTCCTTTTTTAAACAACACAGAATCTGCATCTGAAGATACAGGTCGAGGTATTTTGTTTGTGTGTATTAAATTTTTACTTCTTTAAAAAATTAAGAACAAAATATGTAAAAGTGTAAAAATATACAAATTACTAACATGCCTGTGTTTCGACTACATTCATTAACTTTGTTTTCCAAAATGTAAATTATTTTTGCATTTATACTATTTGTGATATTTTTCTTGAAGGATCCTTAATCAGGCATTGTAGAGTACTAAATATTTATTGTATGATACCATGTAGGCTATTAAAAATTAAATTATTAAAGCAAATTATATAAGTAAAGTCCAATTTATAATTTAAAAAAAAATAACCTAAAATTAACAGGAGATTTAAATACTTAGGTCGTATGTTAAACGACAATGCAACAGGAGTTGACCACCTAGAAACATCTGTTTATGCTAAAGCCATAGCTGAACAAATACGTATTACATCTCCGCCATTATCTTTCGGAATCTTTGCTAATTGGGGTGCAGGAAAAACGTTTCTTCTCAACCAAATTATAAGTAAGAGTGAAATAAGTTGAATTATTTTGTAGTAGTAAACATAATTGCCAACGTAGATTTATGGTGGCAAATTTATTGTTGATAATTTCAGGCATACTTCGAAGTCAGCGTGTTGAAACTAACAACCGTTCCACAAAATGGCATTTGTTAGCAATTGTAGTTGTATTGATTTTAATTCTACTGGCGGCGGTTGCTGTAATTTTAATTATAAACCCATTGTATTTTGGTATAGCCGACAGCCATACAAATGTAAGAGTTGTAGCCAGTTCTGTGTTGGTTTTTTTATTTGTTATTTCAGCCGCGTGTCTTTGTTACCCGTTTGGAATGACAAAGAAAGGGCTTTCAAGATTTAAAATTGTTTTTTATGCTATGTTCACAAAGTTACCAATTATTCAACTTGAAAAGAATAA
Source organism: Corella eumyota (assembly GCF_963082875.1). NCBI lineage: Eukaryota > Metazoa > Chordata > Ascidiacea > Phlebobranchia > Corellidae > Corella > Corella eumyota. The sequence continues at coordinate 2,062,055 of NC_137490.1, forward strand.
TGAGAATGACGATGATGGAATATTAGAAAACGACAGCAAAATAAGGTGAACCATGGTTTAAAAAAGTCATTTAATTTTAATGGGTAAAAATGTAACAATAACGTATTTATATTTAACATTATATGTTGAAGGTTGTCGTTATTTATTAAGGTACATTTTTGTTAACTTCAACGCTTGGAAATATGCTGGAAGTGATAACTTGTGGGCTGGGATCGTACTTGCACTTGTTGAAGCTGTGGAAAGAGAATTTAGTTCGATTACAACTCGATTGTTTAGGGGAATTTCATTACAAAAGGTCGCGAAGCCAAGTTGTAATTCCGTTATCCGTGTTCGCATTAACTCTATTAAAGATAAGGTAATCAAGATAGCAGAGGAATATGGTAAAGTAATTGAATGTAAGTTGTTAAATAAAGAAGAACCAGGAAAGTTGTGGTCAATTACATATCTTAACGATTCACAAGCTGCTGATGCACTTCAAAAATTTAGAAATGCTGACATACACGCGGAACTATTTAAAAATTCAAAAAATAAAACGAAAAAACAAAACTTTTCCTCTCATTTCGTAAAATACGCGCAAAAACATTGCGGCGTTCCCGACTTGTACTTAGTAATATGTTTTGTATTTCTTATCATAACCTTACCTATAGTCGTTGTTGTTTTTATCCAATTGCTGATACAAGAAGATCTGGTAAGATATTTTTTCGTTTATTCTTAATTTTTGTTTGATTAGTGTGAATTATAAAAGATTTTTGTTTTATTTAATATTTTGTAAACACAGGTACCTCAGATCGGCCTCACTTACACCAGAGTTGTTGTGTGGTTACCCCCTATAGTTGTCATCGTGTATATTGTTGGAAATTGCTTTTTAGTGTTGTATAAGTCTCAAGCAAACCGTTTGCGGTCGCTGTTAAGTGGGGTGAAAAATAATATGGCCAACGAATTAGGATTTATGCACCAAGTTAAAAATGAGGTGAATTGGTATTTTCTTTCATTACTTAAAGATTGATTCATTTTTTAAACCACGTTTCTCATTTAAACTTTTGTATATTGCGATCCTAGTTAATTATCTTTCGTACTTTACGATCCTAAGGTTTTATGAAAACTGTTAAATACAAGTGATCCATTTTTTTTATTATTAACGCTTACAATTGATATGTAGGTTGAATATATCACCGATCTTATCCACACAGTGGAGTTTGTTTACAACATCAAATACAAAGTTATTATAACTATAGATGATCTTGACCGTATCGCATTGCCAAAAGTAATTTTTGTTGTAATTTATAGAACGACTAAGATTTGTCTTTAATTCGATTTTCCTTATTCATCTGCTATATTTATTTATTTTTGTTCTGTAAGTGATTTTTTACTATCTTGTCCTTAGATTCGTCTTGTTTTTGAAGCTGTACATATTTTACTGAGCGATCGTTCCTCTCCGTTTGTTTGTTTAATTGCTGTGGATTCTAGAATTGCTGTGCAAAGCTTAAAAGATGAAGCCATGCCAAACATAAGCGAACATGTTTACCTTAAGAAAATTATTAATATTCCCTTTAGCCTGCCGGTAAATTTGTTATCAAATATTGTTTAAAACTATTTTTAACAGAACGTTTTAACCTGGTAAAATATCTAATAGTTTGTTTGTGAATATGTAATCTATTATTACTTTTACTTATTACAGATAACAACACCGGATATAACCAATTACATCAATGCTCTTGCTGAAAAAACAAGTACCTCAGGTTTGTTAAACAGAATCTCTTTTACCTTATGTTATAAAGTTTTGTATATATTCTGTGACCCCAATCCCTTCTCGGATAACTAGTTAATACAATTATATTGATACCATCAACCAGAATCGAGAATTGCGCCCGATTTCAATGTAACAACAAAAGAAGAAGATTTTAAGAAGATTTTAAAAGAGTTTTTGTCTTATTGCAGGTTAACAAATAGCTTTAATCATAGTAATATCTTTAGAAGAAATATTAGTTTTTTAAACATACAATTATTTAAATTTATATATTTATGTTTAAGTACATTAATGTCAAATATCCACTGCTTTACCTATCTTTTGGCAGAAAGAGTTTTTGCGATAAACAAATGGGAAAATATCTTGAAGAAAACCCAAGAAATATAAAACAAATTTATAACATGATTATTCTTACAGCTTTAGTTGTTGGGTGTTGTAGGGAAAAGGTTAGCTTTAACTACTAATCTATACAATATTTGCAACACTTATTTCATTAGGTTTATGCCTATTCAAATTTGTGTATTGTTTTTAAAAGAATTATGAGTTTTCTTTTCAGAAGAATTTTGAGTTTTGTTTTTAAAAGGAAAAACATGAAAATGAAATGCGAAGAATGGCAAACAGGTCAAATCCGACCGACGCCGAAACTGCTGGACCTAGTATCACTCCTACAGTTCCGGTATCAAAGCAGCATGTACTGGGTGGGTTTTAAATCAAATGCTTTACATCAAAAAAATATGAATGTATTAGATAATGGCATGACTAATTATGTTGTAAACGGGTTATAAATATTAAGTATTGCCTAATGAATACTGTTTGTTATCAGGATAAATTGTAAAGCGACTTTAAAAAATGCATTTCTTGACATTATTTCAACTGTTTTGCTAAAAACATTATCTTCAGATAAAAGTCTTGCTCAGAAGATTGTCAAGTGGGTGGTAATGACCAGCCAGTGGCCTTATCGAAGCAGTTACATTCTTCGAGCAATTGAACTTTTACCCGACGCAGTTGAGGATGAAGATGATTTGTTTTCGATATACAACGGGTAAGATATTATCTGCAGTGTAGACCACATGACCACATAAATTGAATTTAAAAATCCTTTTTTTAATATTTGAAAATTTACGAATTTATCGATAATATTTTTTTCTATAATGTAAACCTTATACAGTTATGACATTTTTATGCAGGATTGTTGCCGAAGAGAGAATGCACAAATTTAACATGCCGGATGAAGATGTTTTAAATATGGATTTTCATGCAAACATATTTCAAGACTTTGTCAAGAATCAATCTCTTACCAAAGGTGATGTCAAGTCACTATTAAAATACACAATTAATTTAGATCTAAGATTAAGACATGCAGTCCGACACCATTTTAACGATCAACAGTACGACCTATCAGCAGTTAGGTCACAATTTAGGAATGTATAGATATGTGTATTAAAGCTGTTTTATATAGACGGTTTAAGATATTTAAAAATTTTAATATGGTATTCTATGCACGATTCAAGACTTTTTGACACACAAACTCTTTACCAAGGGCAATTTAAAATCTTTAAAGTCATATGTTAGCGATATTTTTATACTCAAAATTTGATAAAGTTGGTGTCACTAAACACAAAAATGATCTTAACTTTAAATAATTTCACCTACTTTTTAAGTTATACAACTCTAAAAATAAATTTAAAAAAACTTGGTACTTTCTACGTCACACAAAAATATATGATAACCTTGTTTTTTATGTTAATCATTTTCCAGTATTTTAAAAAATTAAATTAAAAGTACCACAGACATTTTTTAAAGGTCTAAAAGCCATTTTGTGATTTATTGTCAATTTTTAAATTTCTAACATGTGACTTGTAATAATTTTAAACAATCCATTAATTTGAATCTAAGATTATAACATTAAGTTTTAGTTTGCTAAAAAATGTTTTTTTGTAGATTCTGTTTTTTTTTGTAGATTCATATATTTCACTGTTGTGTTTTGTGTTTAATATTGTTTGGTTGTAAAAGGTAGCTTATACTCTTTTCTGTAGTGATCATTATTTCTAATCAGATAATATTATTGATAATTACTGTACTAAAAATTTGAAAAATAAAACAGAAGTTTTACCAATCTTTTATATACATTTGTCTAATATTGATTTGATATGGCCACTGGCCAGTCAACAAAACCCACCTGGCAACGTTTTTAGCAAGCATTTTATCTGCAAACAATTTTTTAAGCTAAATTATTGAAATGTTTACAATAAATAAAACAATTCTTCGCAAAATACTTACCCATTACATGCTTATTTAATTCAGGTTTGGTAGTTATACTAGTACTAGGATCAGTAGACTGAGGTTGCCTAAACTTCGGGTTGTCAGAAGTTGATGGGTTTTCCTTTTTAGAATTTTCCTTGAAAACAACCGTATACATTCGTTACTTTAACTTGTGATAAAATTATTTGGTATAAAAATTTTTAAATTAAAATTTACATGTTCCTGGCAGCATTTGATAACTAATGCTGTAAGAGTAATCACGTTAAAAATTCGTTTAATATTTCTCGGGTTTTCTTCGAGATAATTTATCATTAATTCGGCCGATAAATGATTTCTGTTAAGAATATATTTTTAATAAAGCAAAGTTGCAAAATCGATTAAATTTATTTCAATTTACTATAGGCATTTACTAAATTTTTGGTGTAGTAGTAAGAACCTTTGGCTTTAAATTGTGAGGTCAATGGTTCCATGCAGTAAGGTTTACTAAAACTAAACATACAACTGACCAGCCCAAAACCAATCAGCAGTTCAATTATCATGCAATATGCTTAAAATGGTTCAAAACTAAAAACTTGGACATTTTTAGGCAGGGTCAAAAAAATAAATGATAGTCCATGTTTTGGTCGCAATGTCGATCTAACTTATTGAAAATAAATATGTACGATTGTTTACCTGCATTCTGACAGGAATTCGTTCAACTCATTTGTTTGTTTGTTTTTTTGTTCATCACTACCCACAGTTGAGTTACAACACTTACAATTTGAAAAACAACGCTTACAAAAATTTCCTGGTCTATCACAGATATCGCTGGTATCATGGGGTTTAACAGAATTTGTAGAAGGTCGATCTAAAAAAAAATAAATTTAGATAGTCCCTAATTGCTATAAATTCAGTTAAAAAAATTGAAAAGTCCATTTAAACTTACTTGTACCCTTTACTTCGTCAATAAGCCCAACGATGTAATTATTTTTATTTAATTCAGTTATCTAAACATGAAACAATAAAGCTTGTTAGTAAATTAAGTACAAATAAAATACTTTTTCTTTGTATATAACCTTATCTTCGACGTAGAAAGTTTCTCTTACACCTTTCAAAAAATCGTAATTTACGAGGCCACTTACCTGTGGCAAACAAAAAGGATTATTGATAATTTTCTTCAAGTATTCGTGTCCGCTTATTTGAGTTACATATTTGTTTTCCTTGCTGGGTTGTTCCAAGCTTTGCACAGCAATTCTGGAATCCACAACAATTAAACAAACAAACGGAGAAAAGCGGTCGCTTAGCAACACATCTACAGCCTCCAAAACAAGACGAATCTTCAAAATCAGTATTTTTTAATTAAAAAATTTTGTAAAAAAATACTGGTTATTATTTTTTAATTTTAAAATATATGAAAACTTACCCTTGGTAATGGAATACGGTCAAGATCATCTTTTGTAATAATAACTTTGTAATTGATGTCTTTTAGAAACTCCACGGTGTGAATAAGATCTGTGATATATCCAATCTAAATACAAATGCAGTTAAGTCTGTGTATATTTTAGACTTGTAACAACGACATAAAAGTAAATAAATGTATTTGCCTACCATGCAAGATTACAATAACGGTTAGTTAAGTAAGATTAGATATATATTGTTTACCTCCTTTTTAACTTGATGCATAAAACCTAATTCGTTGGCCATATTACCCTCTACACAGCGTAGTAGCGACCTCAGGCGAGTAGTTTAAGAGTTATACACGATATAAGAATACCTCACAAGAAAGACCGACTAAAATAAACAAACCAAAAATATTAATATATCTTAAAATTGCAATTATATGATAATAATTTATGATAAATGGACATTTCTACAACTAAAATCACAAGAAAAACAATTGCCACAGATAATAAAGCAATTAATAATACTGAGAAGAAAAGCCAAGTGCCCAGTATTTTAATTTTTGTGTTTTTTAAGTTTTTCTGTAAAATACTATCATTTTTTGCCAATGACGTTGCTTTAGGTTACTAACAGTTGTTTTTCATTTAAAAGTTACAAACAAACATATCGCGTATTACTTTAAAATGATGAAGATTAATCGTCCTGCTTTCATGAATGTCACTTTGCAAATTTACATAAGATAAATCTAAGGTCTAAGTTTGTTTTTCAAGTAGGAGCTATACAAACAACACATTTTATAACTGTTTTTGATTTTTGTACCGATAACAGAATTTTAAATTACAAAGTTAAACTTTGTCTAACTAAACAAACACCTATCAGTCTTATATTTTTTAAGTTATAATAAAGAAGTGTAAGGTAAAAAATTTGCAAACATTGCAGTTAATATATTAGAAGAAAATGTTAAAATTTGACATTTGAATAGTGTTATTTTATATGTGCTAATAAAATTGTACTCAGGTTTTGATAATTTACGTTAAGATTGTTTTGTTGGTAACAATAAAATTGTTTAGAATATCTCATAGTAGTATTGTACATTATGGAGGATAAAATAGAAATAGAAAAAACAGAAATTAACAATGACAACAAAGAAGAGAAAAATTTCAAAAGTTTGTTTTAAAACCTTTTTATTAAATATTTGTTTATAAATTTAAATATTTGTACTGATATAAAAAAAAAATTTAAATATTAAAAAAAAATGTTTTTTATTAAGTTTGTAATTTAGAATTAAAATAATAGTTGATATTTTCGAAAAAAATTTATTAATTTTATTTTTATCAAAATCTTTTAGTTTTTTTATTTTTAGATCGTATTTTAAACGACAATGCAACGGGAACTGACCACCTGGGAACCTTTGTTTACGCTGAAGCAATAGCTGAACAAATACATTGTGCTAGTACACCATTAACCATTGGAATCTTTGCTAGTTGGGGTGCAGGCAAAACGTTTTTTATCAACCAGATTCTTGGTAAGTTTTATGCAATTATTATTTGTGAATACTTTACATAAAATCATAAATATTTTGATATTCACACAATATCTTAAATAAATAAACTTTAAGATTTGATAAATAAAATTTTAAATGTAATACAAAAATGTAAAAATAGCCTAAAAATGTTTTGTCATTTCAAGTCTTTTGGCAAAAAATGATGTTATTTTTCAGAAAAACTTAAAAAACATGACAAAAAAGACAGAAAAAAAGTTACAAAAAAGGACACTTGGGCTCTCATTCCAGGACTCTTGATTTTTTTAATGTTTGTGGCAATTGTTCTTCTTTTGATTCTAATTATAGAACCGTCCATTTATCATATAACTGACCATCATACAATTGCAATTTTAAGATATTTTATTAGTTTTGGCTTGTTTGTTTTGGTCGGTCTCTTTTCTTTGTGTCTTTGTAATCGTGTTAAATTGAAAAAGAACGGGTTTGCATATTTCCGGGCTGTACTTTATGCCCAATTTACTAAGCTTCCTATTCTTAATTTTAACAACAGCAGTGATAACAAAATTGAGACAATTTCAGAACCTGACTACCCCAAAATAAGGTATTTTACAAAATTTATTACTTAAAAATTAAAAATTAAAATGTTGTAATACAAAGATTAAACAATTTAAAAAATTAGCAAACTTTTAACACATCTGTAAAGCTGTAATATATTTGGCTGTTATAATTATTTTATTTTAGATACATTTTCGTTAACTTCAACGCTTGGAAATATGCTGGAAGTGATAACTTGTGGGCTGGGATCGTACTCGCACTTGTTGAAGCTGTGGAAAGAGAATTTAGTTCAATAACAGCTCGATGTTTTAGAGCATGTGATTTAGAGAAGGTTTTGAACCCGACTACACTCGATGAAAATGTTCAAACAAATAAAGCAAAAAAACGGTGTTTTATGGCTTATGTATGGTCGCAATATGGGAAGAAATATTTTTGCGTTCCAGTTATCTACCTAATGGCAATTTTTGGTTTCTTGATTATAGCTTTTTTTGCTACACTTTA